>NW_024104565.1:2574588-3218235 GCF_003945595.2 Pipra filicauda | reverse complement strand
ATTTGTTTCTTCTTGCACTTTGGATTTGAACTTGAGTTCCAGTAAAGGGTGAAGGAAAGTTTGGCATTATTTGGTTGAATATGTAAAGTGTCTGTTGAGTACATGCAAAACACACCTTTTTAAAAAAAGTCATTGTTACATTGCCTACAAGAAAACTGCAGCTGATTTTATAGTGAACAAAGTCTTGCAAGGCTACTTTGAAAATTTCAGTTTATTATTAGAAGGGGTGTCTTCTGACTAATAGCGATGCTATGACAGAAATTTTTGATGAATCAGTTTTCAGTCATAATGTCAAATTTGAAGTGTCCACTAGTTAATATTGGTTGATTTAAAGCATGTCACAGTAACACATTTCTCTGCTTATAAGACAAATATTAAGAAATGTTAAGTAAAAAAAGCCTTTAAAGATCAAAATATTTAATGTCGACCTCATTACTTTGACTTGAATGTTACAAAGAAAAATATTTTGGTTCTTCTGACATTGTATTAAAGTTAGAACAAAATAGAAACTCCTTAGGAATGTATACTTTCAAAAGACATTCAGCATTTTTGATTTTCAGCCTGTTCTAGGGTAACTTTTTACTGTTTCAAAATATACAAATTTTTATATTTGTATATTCAGAAACAGTTTAGCATATAACTAAGTGACTGCATATCCATATATTTTTTAGCCTCACAAATGAAATGTTTTATTTCTAGATAAATACATATTTATTTCTAGTTGTGGAGTCTACTTGCCATCCTTAGTGGATAAAATTTTAAGCATGGTCATAGGGCAACACCATACCAATACTTCCTGTGTGTACTTTTATATATTAGGATCTCCTTACTTATTTAGTCAATATGTGTATATGCATGTTCATATAAAAAGTATACAACTTCTACTTTATAATATATTATTTTGCCTTATATGAGGAATGTAGGCTCTGCAGCAAAGGTCATTCTTCTGAGCTAAAACAAATGCTGAAAATTGAAGTCTATTTCCTTTCCTTGAAAACAATTATTAGTGGAGTCAAAAGCCATTTTGCCACTGTCTTTTTAATTATAAAATAGACAAGCTTGTAGATTCATTTTGAAATGTATTATGTTGATGAATAAATGGGAGAAGCTAAGAGCCAAAATATTCTAGAGATACACAGACAGGACACATCTTAGAACATGTTAAATTCCAGTTGGATATTAGGAAAACATTTTTATCAAAGAGACTAGTCAAAAGTTGGAAGAGAATGCCCAGTGAAGTTATGGAGTCTCCATGGTTATGAAAGTATTAAAAAATGGACTGGACATTTACTCTAAATTGATCCTGGTTTGGATGTGGAATTAGACCAGATGACCTTCAGTGATCCACTCCAGCCCTTGTTATTCTGTGATTATATGCTGTTTTATAAAAGTGGTTTTGCCATTCATACTGTTGAGTTCTAATCTGTTTTCTATTGAAGTAGGTTTGTGTAATCTTTCAGAGTCACCAAGTATTAAAGGGGCTTTCTGGAGTTTGGAAATGCAACATTGATGAGAAAGAGTGGCTGGGAACACATCCAGATTTAACAGTATTCAATAGAAGAGATTAGATTGAAGTGTGTGATCTGGTTGATGAAGGCAATATCTTTTCTTAAGCTAGTTGATTTGTCTTCAATGTTGTCTACATTTTTCATGCAGTTTCCTCTCTTCTCCTTTTTGTTTGTTGGTACTTCCTTTTGCAGAACTGTTTCCTTCCTATCATGCTGTCTTGCTTCTCTTGTTCTATATCTGTGCAGTTCCAAACTGGCCCCCTGGCACTGGCTCCTTGTAGTGTTGTTCCCCACACCCTCTTCCTAAGCCCGGGTGGTAATGACTCCCAGGATGCTGATTCTAAGCAAGGATGCCTTCAAAGAGCTCATTACTAACCTGTCAGAACTTACTAATTTCTGTTCCACTGCAAAACTTCTTAGTAACAGAAAGTCAGAGAAGTGAACTCTCCCTTTATGACAGACCTTATCCTTATTCCATGTCTTCTTAGTGAAGGCAGAATAAAATGTTTTGAACAACACTGGTGTTTAAATCATTACTTAATAAAATTATCATATTGAGAGAGAGAAGAACTTAAAATTTTGTGAAGCTCTTTTAAACTGTGTTTACAGTCAGGCTTTAATGTATCAAAACCTTTTGGTTCATATTTAGAAGGATATTTTAAAATTACATTAGGAGATAATTTTAAAAAATGCACTGCAATAGCTGGCAATAAAGAGAAGAATTAAGTGATTTGGTATTTGGGATTAGTGATTGCATTTTGACTTTGCGTGATTATACAGTATATTTTCTGTAATTTTATCATGATAAAACCAAGATTTTAAGAGCAATATTTTTGTCATAAAAGTTTTATGCTGAAACCACACTGTTTCTAAGTTACAGCTCTCTTGCCCTTTTGTGTTTATTTGTTTTTTTTATTTATTTTTAATTCATTATAAGCAGCTGTAGGACTTCCAGTGTTGTAGATGTTGGTCATTCTCCCCTTCTTTCAGAGAGCAGTGAGCAGAATCTCGGTAGTTGGCAGGACCAAACTCCCACATCTGAAGAACAAGCAGCAGCTCTCAAAATTCAAGCCATCTGGAGAGGGTCCTATGTTAGGACAGTACTGAAGAGTAGAATACCAGGTATGTAGTTTAAAAATGCCTTTCAAAAATGTTTCATACTTTATCTTATTCAAATCAAAAGATCACAGAATATGCAAAGTTGGAAGGGACCCACAAGGATCCATCAAGTCCAGTTCCTGGCCCTGCAAAGAATCCTCCCAGAGAGTCACACCATTTGCCTGAGAGTATTGTCCAAATGCTTCTTGAGCTCTGCCAGGCTTGGCGCTGTGACCACTTCCCTGGGGAGCCTATTCCAGAGCCCAACCACTCTCTGGTTGAAGAATCCTTTTCTAATATCTGACCTAAACCTCCACTGACACAACTTAATGCCATTCCCTTGGGTGTCACAGATCACCACAGAGATCAGTCCTGTAAGGATTTTTTGACTTAATTAACGTCTAGTTAAAATTAACTGAAATGCAGTAAACATTGTAGTTCTATTAAGTATACCTAACCACTCAGCACATACAGTATTAAAAAGTAGAGGAAAGATACACTACCTCCGCTAGATATGCATAGATATTAAACCAGAATTTACAGTCATGTAGATTTAACTCAGAGCTGGGCAATGTTGGGTTTTTTTTTCTGGAAATACAAAGGAAATCATACAAGAATGTGAGCCTCATAATGGATAATAAGTGGAACACACACAGTCTCAAAGGCTGATACTTTGCTCGAAAGATACTATACCTGATACTATCTTTCTTTCTTATGTATATAGATAGAGGAATCTTACATAGCAGTTCAAGACTTGTAGTACATTTCCTATTCAGCAATTCTATTATCTCATCTTAAATGTTGTGTCCAAATGAAGTGTCCACAGTCCAAGACAAAAGACAGGTAGATAACAACTGCAGAATTCTGAGTAGAGTTGTAAGGATCAGGATTAAAGAGGGACCTTGTAATTGCAGGTTGATAGTTTGTAATTTCAGAAAGACAAGATAAAGAAAGACTTCACTATAATCTTTAAGTACCCATTTGAGTAAGGGAATTTGATAGCAATAGGATCTTTAGCCTGAGATCCAAAGGCTAAACAAGAAGATCTTTAGTCTGAGATTCAAAGATTGTGACTTGAAACCCGACACATTCAAGTTAGAAGTAGCATTTATTTTTAAAAGAATAAGGTATTTATTGGAATAAACCCAAATTTGTGTTGTAGTACTGAAAAATGTTAAAATCAAACAGATGCTCATCAAATTCAAAATTAATAATTTATTTATGACATTAATATGTTAGCAGGACTGTTACATAGAGAGTTAGATCATAGTGATTCCTTTTAGCCTCACAGTATAGGAATGTCTGAGGGTCATGACAAAGAAAACTGCTCCATTTTAAGATATACATTGCCTCTTCAGTAAGTAATTGCCATTCTGCTGAAAGCTCCTTCTTAAATTACCATAATTGCTGGGGCTCCTTCACCTATACATTTATCTGTACCAAATGGTCTCTTTTGCCTTTTGTACCTTCATCTCCTTATCTGTAGATCTGGTGTTGCCTCTTTCTGTAGACAAGTCTTGCCCAATCTTTCTTATTCAGTAGTCTAGTGCCTTTCTATATTTGTTTTTGAAGTGCCATGCAAATTAGGAATTTCCCTAAACTTTCACTAGTATTATTAATCCATACAAATCCTACAGCCCATAAGCTGTTCTTCTGAAGTTTAGATTTTAGATGTTTTGTCATTTGAGCTCTATATTAGTATACCAACTCTTTTCCTCATTTGTCTATAATATCTTTCTTAACTTCTTATTTGTTACCTTTAATTCTGGTATTATTTTTATGGTCCTATACTGTAGGGTTTTTTAATCATACTATATTTCTCCTCCTTTCCCTCCATTATCTATAATTTTTTTCTCTCTTATTTGTCATTACAGTAAAGTGTTACTATTCTTGCCCCTCTTTTTTTTGTTGTTTTCTTTTAGTTTTCCCTTCCAGTTCCATTGCTAGTTGCTTATGCAATAAAGGAGAATTTCACCCAACTTAAGTCTTGACAAGTCAGAAAACAGGTCCAGACTAGTTGCCTAGTCTTCATCTGTGTTCTGTGAATAGAAGTTGATACCTTAAGATGACAACACATCCTGTCATCTGAGAGGTATCCAACATGGGTGGGATTAATTACCTGCTGGAGCTGCCCAATTCTTTTCTTTTTAACTGCACAGATAGCCTAGGTACATCCCTTCCTGGTATCTGCAAATGAGAGTTGCTTTGAATTAAAGAGCCTATTCTCTGAGGACAGAAATTACCACATATCACCACGTGTTACAGTGAAAAAGCTGTAAATTAGAGAAAATATTGATCACGTCATTTTTGCAGTTATAGGAGTGCTGAAAAGTACAAAGGTGATGAACAGTGGAATATCCTCTGTCAAAGGAGAAAACAGTTTTCAGCTCAGTGAGACTCCTGTAAAACTACAAATAAAAACTAGTGATTCATAAGGCGATTTACTTGTATGAGTGGCATTTTTCAGAAGTATTTGGCAGGTGTAAAATTTAAACAATGCAGAAGTTGGATGTTATATTTTCTAACTTTTTTATTATTTCTAGGTACTAGAGAAAATGCTATTGTTGAAGAAACCTTGAAAACATTGTGGACTATGATTGAATTAAATTTTGAACAGTGTGCTATAATGTTGTTAAGGTAATCATGCAATAAATAAAACTATTCAATTGCAGGCAGTAACATAGAATTGTCATAAATTGCTATTTCACAAAATAAACATGGTAAGAGCATTATTAGGTTTAAAATTACAAAACCCTGTTGGAGGAGATGAGATGTTTTCAGTGAAAATAAGCTATGCTTTATTCTGCGTACCCTACATGAGTAAAATCTAATTTTTAGATATGTTACAGATTTTTTTTCCTACAACTTCAGCTACAATATTATCTTTTTCCTGTATTTATCCTTTTTTTTAGTGTCTTGTGGGCTGTTTCATAAGTATAGATCTGATACTGATTCCTCAGTTAAGCAGTTAGCTAGTTGATTTAAAGAAACTTTTCAATTCACGCTATCTGCTAAGGAATAGACATTAGAAAGGGAATAACTATACTATTTAATGTTACCACCATTTATTATCTAGTCATAGGACTTTTTGTTGCGCTTGCTTGAAGCGAAGTAGATGTATTTCTAGGTAGATGCTTTCCCTGGTATTTTATTACAACTTTTGCAAAGACAGCTATTCCAATTTCAGTAGTGTTCATTAAGCCATTTGCAAGCATGACACTTTTTGAGGATCACGTATTTCCATTAAGTCATTCAAAAATATCTCTGCTAGTGTTCACACAACTGATCTAGCAGTAGATCAGTTCTTTCAGGGGTAAGGAGTCTGAACTAGCAATAATTACTGCCTGTGGGTGTAAATCCTTACTCCCTATAACCAGTAACTTGAGCAGCACTCATATCAGGTATAATTTCATTTTACTTTTTAGTGTTTCTAATCCTGTAAAACCTTTGTATGTTGATGATATCAGGACTTTGCAACCCCAGCCTTGTTACAAGTATTAGACCTCCATTTAAGATTTGCAGCACCTCTAAATCAGCAAATTAGATGCAGTTTTTAGTCTGCCTTCAGACTTTTAAAACTTATGGGTTCAAAGGCATTGTCCCAATGGATACATTTGAGTGTTAAAGTCATGCTGATGTGCTTGTGCTTAATTTTTTTTAGCAGCTGACAGAATTGCTTTTAATATAACAAGCTAGCCCCTTGGTCAACAAGTTTTCCTTTTATCCCTTTCTTGTTCAAAAAAGTTTTAAAATTAAATAAAGGGGTTTGAAATCTCCTAATGATGCCACAGCTTGAAGATGACCGTTTAATGTAAAGAAAGTTATATTAGCTGATATCTATTTAAAAAAAAAGAGGTAAAGTTTTGTAGAAGCCATAACATTTTGGGCTATTAGAAGAAATTGTAGTCATAGATAGACTGATGGAGAGAAATACATGTATTTCTTTGCCATTAGCTCTGAAAAAGCTGATCCCTATGTGATTTTTTTTTCAGAGAACAGCTACTAGAGAAACATTTTTATATTGTTTTTTTACATTCGTGCACAAAGCAGTGTTATTCATTACTGGAATAAGTAAAAGTCAGGATATATGTGCCTTCATGATTAGATTTAAATATTTATCTTGTTTGCTGCTTTCCAGAGAAATGTTTAAAAGAAACTGTAAGTCAATTGAAAAGTTTCCTTGTTATGAAGATGAATGGTGTAAAATGTCTTTTGCTGACTATGCTGTAACTTGTGCTGATCACCCACCACACGTGTGGTTCTTGGTTTTTAGGTGAGTTTCATACAGCCCTATATAACTCTTGTGGGAAAGTAGTGCTGATAGGCTGTGTTTTTTCACTAACCTGCTTTAAAAACTTACTTCTATTTGCCTGCTTTCCCTAAATTCTGATGTATACTTGTCCTGGTTTTGGCTGGAGCAGAGTTCATTTTCTTGTTCATTTCTTCTTCATTTTCTTCCTAGTAACTGGTACAGTGCTGTGTGTTTTGATTTAGTATGGGAATAATGTTGATAACACATTGATGTTTTGGTTGTTGCTGAGTAGTGCTTATCCCAGTTCAAGAACTTTTTGGTGTCTCGCACTCTGGCAGTGGGAAAGTGCATAAAAATCTGGGAGGGAGCATGGCCAGGACAGCTGTCCTGAACTGGCCAAAGGGATGTCCTATACCACAGAATGGCCTGCTCAGTATATAAAGTGGGGGGAATTACCTGGAAGGGGGCTGATCACTGCTCGGGAACAGGCATTGGTCAGTGGGTGGCAAACAATTGTATTATGCATCACTTGTTTCTCTTGGTTTCTGTTAGTCTCTCTCCCTCTCCTTATCATTTAAGTTATTAATATTATTAGCATATTTATTATTATATTTTTTTCCAGTTATTAAATTGTTCTTAATACACGAGGTTTACCTTTCCTTTCTGATTCTTCTCCCCGGGGTGGATTGGGTGGGGGGAGTGAGCAAGCGGCCGTGTGGTACTTCATTGCTGGCTGGGGTTAAACCATGACAATACTTTTGCTTTGTGTTACACAAATCCCTTTTTTTGTGAAAATAATTTTGATACTATTTGAATATTTTTTTAGAGAAATATTTATTGTTCCAGAAGACATGCTTATAGTGACAAAGATGTATACCACTATCCCTTCTTGTAGACTTCATGTTGTTGATAATGACACACTGGAGGAAATGCCACATGTCTTTTTCGAAGTGGCACCTCATGTTTATCCCAAAAATAAGGTAAATGCAAATAATTGCTGTGAAAAGTATAATTTTAAGAATAATAAGTGCCCAAATTCTTTGGACATTTTTAGCTATGTCGTAGTGTTCTACTTAAAAGTGCACCCTTATTTATTAGCAAGTTTGAACAGAGATTGTCGCTAATTTGCTTCTGTGCTGAACCTTTTATAGTGAAGGAATAGACTTAATTTTATTTGATGTTTTTTTGCTGTTGCTAAATGCAGAAATATCATTTGGTTCCCTGTGCTGTGCTATTCTGTGGCAATGTGGTTGATGCTGGTGCTGTGCACGTGACAGAACAACCTTCAAGAGTTAAGGGTCAAACTAAAAATAAAGTTTAAATAGCCTTTTATAAATCATTCCTACAAAAACTAGCATGCATCTTCAGACACTAAAGGTAATTGCAGCATTGATGCCAAATACAGCTTTAGACGTGCTCCCCCTCCCAAGTCCTGCATGTTACTTTGGAAGCACTGGTGTAAATTACTTCTAAAAAAGCCTCTATATTGTTAAATAATTATTACCGTTTCCCATCCTCCTGCCTTTTGACCTTTGGGCTAAAGAAGACACTCTAGTCAACCTTACCTCACAAGTTATATGTTCTACACTCTTGATTACTCTCTTCTCTGGACTCTTTCCAACTGCTGTTATTTGGAGTTTTTTCTTGTTTATCATGCATAACACTGAGCACAGTAAACTTTATTCCAGTGTATAACTTGTGGCCATACAAATGGTGAGTAAGGAATGTTAAGTTTACATCTTGTGGGCTTTACTTTTGCTTATATAACCAACTGTGATGCTTGCCCTATTTTGCAGTGCCATTGCTACTTCATGTACTTCTGTAACCCTAGTACTTTCTTGAAGAACTGAATCCTGTACTTTATTATTCTTGAGTAAATATAGTGTATTTCACTACTGATTTTAATGTTGTTTTTTCAGGCCATTTCCCCAGTTTAAAATAATCTTTAATTCTAATTTTCTCTTCCTCTAAAGCTATCATACTTCCTAGTTTGTAATATTAGCTAATTAAGCATATATATTCTCCATTTCACCATCTCAATAGATATATATTTTTAGAAAAAATTTTTGAATGGAATCAGGTTCAGGTTAGATCTTTGAAATCTCACTGACTGCATCCTTCTCTTTCAAAAGGAGCCATGAATATGTGCTTTCTGGATGTGATTGTTCAACAGTCACCCTAATTTCTTCATTATGACAGCATTTCCTTTGGCTTAGAAGAGTGATCAAAGAGACAGTGTCAGATATCTCCTTCTTTCCCATACTGTGCTTTCCTAAAAAGGGAATCTTGGTTGGATTGACAGGACTTATTCTTTACAGTTTTTTTGCTATGTTGAGGGGGTTGCAAGGAGTTCATACTACTAGTTATTTCATGATGCTTTCAGCCTTTGGGGTTATGCTGACTGATACTAAGTACCTTAGTGTCCTCCATTGATTATCAAACATAATTTGAATGTTTAATCATTGTTTTAGTCTGTTATTTAATTATCCTTCAGACAGTTCAGCATTTCATCAGACCTGACTAGTCCAAATTCTTGATTTATCTGTATTATTTACTACTTAATTTCCTATTCTGGTCTGTCTCTTATCTCTTAAATATTATCCCAATCTCAACTATTCTATTCACATGTTCACAGTTGATCTTTTAGTGAAGACACATTCTATTCACATTTTAGCCCTCTCAGTCTCATCTGTCAGTACCAAAGAATTGATTCATTTATAATTTAACACTGTAGAAGCAGATTTCTTGTCTTTTTTTTTGTAACTTCAAATTTCATTAGACTTTTTTTTTCTTTAGAATGAACTTGCCTTATCTAGTGTTTATAGTGAATATAAGCTGAATGTGACAGATAAGGAGTGCTACTGCTGGAGGACAATGCTTTGAAAAGAAAGGTTGCAGACAAGCTCTTGAAGCTCTCAAAACTAATTGGGATACTCAGAAATGGTGTATGGATTCCACCAGACAAGGAAATTTGGATTGGAATATGTCAGTGGCAAGTGGCAGGATGCAAAAAGAAATCTCAGTGGTGACTGCTACTTACTGCTTTTCAGGAAAGTGACAGGTTGCACAATCACAACTTCAGATTTATTTCAGATCCTGCTTAGCAGACACAACTGTCTGGTTCTGCCCTGCAAGGCAGTTTTTCCGTTTCCCTGATTTCACTAATTCTTTCTTAGACCTTCTCCCATTTAATCTATCTTTCTTGAAGAAAGGTGTCCAGAATCATACACAATCTTCAAAACAAGATCTTACCAACGCTCTGTGTAGTACAGTAGTTTTCATGTTGGAAATGCCTGGGATTTTATGCCCTACCCAAGTAGATACATTCTGTAATATTTTTTTTTTCCCCATGGGTACAGCACAATAGCCTCAGTGATTCTGTCGATGACTAATGGAAATGGCCCTTTTTATTTTATTCCTGTTCTTCACTATTGAAGAAGTCCCCTCTTAAAGCAGACATTTCTGTTATTATTTGCTAGACTAATGGCTTATATTTCATAATATTAAATGTGGTTAATATCAGTAAAGAGTGATTTTGAGAGTATTAAAACAGAATTGTGCAGGCATGCTGTATTTTCTACATTTTCTTACCACATTTCTCAACACTGCTCTTGACTTCCTCAGTAAGAATATAACCTTATACTCTACCATTTATCTTGTTTTCTTTCTATTTGTAAATGGTTCACTAATGTTTCAGTGGACCTGCCCAAGCTATTGGAAGCTCTATTGATGTTTTGACAACATATTTTGCAATTATTATTAAACAGAGAATACAGCTGTATTTTTTTAATCTGTTACCTTTCTTTATAAAAATATTTGTAAAAAGCAGTCAACAATGTAATACATCAAGCAAGAAATTATATGGTTTGCCTGCATTCCTAAATATCAGTATTATTACAGAAAAAGTCCTTTTTTTTTTTAAATACACCTCCCAGTTAGTTTTTCTTCTTCAAAACTATGACTCAGCAATTTACAACACAGCTAAAAAGAAATCCTGTCAACAGATGCTGTTATTCTGCTGCAGAGAAACTCCTGGAACACATTAAAGTTCATTTCAGAATAACTGACAATAAAGATAAAATCTGCACACTAACAATAAAGTTTGTTGTCATTTTGTGGACATTACAGTCTAGATAGAAACTGTCTACTTGTTTTGCATTATTTGGATGTTTTGATTTTGCATTACATTTTCTTCTTCTGTGGGACTTTTTTTCTCCTGGTGGATAGAGTTTTGTGAGGTTTTTTTAGTTCTGTTTTTTTGTTTTTAAATTCTGCTCTCTTTATTATTCACAAGTCTTTCAAATGGATTGTAGAAAAGGATAGAGATAAGCAATCAAGCTTCAGCTGACCTACATAGATAAGAGTTTAAGAAATCACCACTACCAACATATTTAGTCTAGAAAAAAGAAGTCTGAGCAAGGACACTGCTCAGTTATTTGTCTTGACTAGTCGTAGAAGGATATAGGGGAATCATCTTACTTTGCCAAAAAGTTGGTTTAGGTGGTGTATTAGAAAACAATCCTTTCTGATTCTACAGATGGTAAATTGTAACAAGATATCTAAGTAGCTAATGAAACTTTTCAGAAGTTTTTTAAGAAAGAGACATAAATCTGATGGGATTGTCTAGATCTTTGCTCATTTCTCAGGAACACTTGATGTTCCTGCCAGCTGCAAAATTTAGTTATTGTACTTTCTAATTGCTCATGGTGTTCAGAAAGTGCTCACTCAAATTTTTGGTCTTGTCTAAATTTTCTGCATATTTATACCGAATGTTAAGATTGTATAACCTTATCCTTATAAGTAGGCATACAAGAGAAAGTATTTTTCTCATGCACCCCATGCTGTCAGAAAGCGCTTGAATATCTGGCTAAATCCCTCTCAGTTTCCAAATGTGCTTGTTAAGAACAGGAGGGCCTATATGTAACTATATGCTTAACTAGATATTTGAATAAGTGACTTCTCCTGAATCATAACTTTGAGAGGTTGCTATTACCTTGTGGTGATGAAAGGTTGTAAAGAGCCTTACAGTTACAATTCCACAAACTGGAATCATGAATAATTCATTTTACTTTCTTTCTAAGTATTTCTGAAGTCCTGAGTCACATAAAGCCCTGCGTTATTGGGTAGTTCTGAAATCACAACCCATTTATATTAAGGATTTTTCAACAAAGCTGTTTTTGCTTGTAAATACTGTTTTATTTAAACTGAAATTTAGCAGAAGACTGAAAGAGTTAAAAGCTTTCAAAGAATTTTCATCTGGACTATTTCTTGGGTGGAACTTGAAGTTTTAATGTTTGAAATAGAGTTAGTAGAGCTGTCTTAGAGAATATGAAGAAGGGACTTAATCCTGAGTTCCCCTGTAACACTACAACTGGCCATTGCACTCCTTATATCCCTTTTTCCTGCACCTGCCTCTTAAGTAATCACATTAATATAGCCCTCCTTATTACAAATAAAAATTAATCAAATTTTGAAACTTTTTAAGTTATACTCTGGTTCCTCATATTCCTATTCTCAGAATTCATAAAGAACACATAAATCAACACCAGGCTTATTAATTGTGTGTTTCAGTTTTTGTTAATTTTTTACTTGCATTTTCTAATACTGGAAATATTTTTTCTTAAATCGACATCTTCATAAAAATAAGATTAATATCTTGAAATTTCATGCTGTACTTGCAATTGCATTATTGAAAGTAGAGGCAATATTAATTTAACCTCAAATTTGAAGACAGAAGTAATCCGGTCTCTAAATTTCCATGCAGCAAGCTCATCCACCTTTACTTTCACACTGCCTAAAGCATGAAGGACACCTTAAATCATCAAATAATTCGGTTACAAAGTGACTTCAGGATTTGATTGTATCTGCCCCTAAAAATACTTGCCAGCTTTGAAGTTAGATTAAACTGAATTTTATTTACTGTGTAACTTTTTGCCAAATATAAATTGCTGTAATAAGAGATGCATCATAAATTGAAATAGAATAGAATTATAAGATTCTTGCTTATGAAGGACCTCTTATTCTATTACTAAGTGTAACATGGACAGAAAGTGTATTGCATGTAGTCATAGAGTGCATTTTAAGTAGTTTTATTGCCGAGTAAAAATGACTTGTTTTCCCCTTTCAGAAAGGATACACTTTCATGGCTGAAGCACATACTGGTGACCTACCTCTGGCAGCTGGAAAATGGAAGCTCAGGCTCATCAGTTCTCATAGTCCACTTCCATTTCCCTCTCGTGAGACTGTAAAAAATGTGTATTCTACTAGACTATTTAAAGGGCATTACATACCCAACAAAGAGAATATAATGTTTAGGTAAATATTGAGAGGAGAATGATTAATATTTTTTTTCTATGGGTCATCTTTGACAGAAAAGTACGTTGTTCCTTTTTCTTAGAAGGGGAGAGTATTGAGACAAATATCTAAATTTTATAGACTATCGAATTTACCATTTGGTTTGTGAAAGTGTTATTTTCTGAAATATTGCCACTGCTTAATGAACAACCGGTATGAAGTGCACAGACTATAACTTCAAAATAATAATAATACTGAAATAATACTGAAAGCTCGATCTTATCTGTGTGCCAATCGCTGGAATTCTGTAGTACTTTGGGGGATTAAATATGTATTAAAATTGAGATTTTGCAGATGGGGAGGAGACACAAAATTTGATACATTTTTTTTCAGCTATTCAGATGAAGCTTTAAATAATAAAGGAATGCAACACTTTCTTTCCTGATATATCAGACCAATTTCCATCTTGCAGGGTTGGTAGAAAAATTTACATACATTTTATTTTAGCATCCTGATTCTTTGAGGAGAATATGGTTAATAAAAATGCGATTTAGTTTTTATTAATCCTTTTTTAATTGGTTAAAGTTAATTAAATAAGTTCTGTCTGAGTAACTTTAGAACCGACCGCTGCTAAATCACTATACTGAAGTTTACACAAAGGAGTACACACTGCACTAGAACAGGCCCTGTGCTTAGAGCTGATTAAATTTATATATTTTGAAGGTTGATTCTAGAACATTTTACCTTGATTCCTGAAAATTTGTTTGAATATTTCAAACCAATGGATTATTCTTGGATTTAATGTCTATTCAGCAGAAGAAACAGTTTCAATATAAATGAAAAAAGCATGTAATGGAAACGTAACAAGTGGACTCAAATTTTTTAAACTCTCTCTTTCCTGATGATTTTTTTTCCTTTCTCCTCTCTGATTTTACCAATCCTTAAAAAAAAAATATTTTAAGATAGTTATATATTTTTGGCTCCAAATGTGCTGAAGTCAGGGTAATGGAGTTTGTGTGTTGTCATTTCTTTGCTCGTTTGGTCAGATTAGTCTAACAATTTGTATTTATGGACAAAAAGCAAATAATATATAAAGTCCTGAGTCACGGCAAAACAATTATTTAAATTTTGTCCTCAGATTCTAATTCTACAGTCTTTTAATGCAAAAGTGTTTTAAGTTGACCAGAGTAGCAGCTGCTATCAAATGAGTTATCCCTACCCTTTTGAAAGCAAATAATTCTTTTTTTTCCCCTCAGGTACATTTTAAATGATACTGTTCCCTGATCTGGCTAACCATATTATTCTACAAATACTAGTGCAGCAGGAGGTAAAATGTATATTTGGACTTTCGATAAGGCAGTGAAAAAAATAAATGGCTAGACCTTTTTTGCAGAAGCAGCACTTACTTTCTATGTGGATTTACTGCACTAAACTTCAGTAGAGGAAGCTTAGTCCACCAGATTCCAAGAAAACAGTTGACTACAAACTCAATGTTAAGTGTTTGCTTCCAGTTTGGCACAACGTTTAGGTGGTTTCCTAAAAAAATTATCACATGTAGTTGGTTATATTGCTATAATGTTTTTCTTCCTATTTAGGTATTCAGTAAAAGTCAAAGCACCACATACTGCTACAGTGCAGGTACAAACCTCTAAATCAGATGTGTTCATTAAACTACAAGTCCTAGATAACGAGGAAGAAATTATAAGTGTCACTGGAAAGGGCCACGCAGTCATCCCTGTTTTTAATTTCCTGAGTAACGGATCACTTTTGAGCTCCCACTGTAAGTATTGCATTCTGTATTTGATAATTTTATTCACTGAGGAATATGCGTTCTTACAATAATTTTAGGTAATCACAAAAAATATTATTTTTTCCTACTCTTTTCATAAAACCCTAATTGCTTTGTGATTGAATAAAATCAGCTACATTTTTGAGCAATGAACAGAAGTCCTTGGCCCTCAACAATGAGGAAAGTCACTGAAAGGATTGATTGAAATAAGGTGTCCAGCCTTATTTTCTTCCTCTGCCTTTTGGTCTTGTTTTATAACTGCATAAAGAGTTTCATGGATAGTGAAGTAGCTTCTCAAGGCTGAGAATTTTTATGCATGTCCTTGCATGTCCTTGAGAGTTGAAATAGATTTTATTTTCAAGATCTTGCCATTATTTGTTTGATCTTAAAGTTCAAAAATTTTGGCCGTTAGGAAACTGATACTCAGACAATGGGACATGGTAAATAATTCACAAATTACACCAGGCCTTGTGGTTTAAATGCACCATCCTAAGCATCACTCCTTTTAGCAGAAGCACACGTTTTATTGTTTTCTCATCTATCATATGAGCTTCCGAGTACAAGGCAAAAGGCTCTTGAATAAATGATGTAATACTTATCCTTAAGAAAAACTCTCCATTTTTTACTCTGCCTTTGCTACAGCTTCCCAATGATACTCATTGAAATAGGAGACAGTGAAGGAAGAGCTACTTGTTCCAGGCTTGCAAAGTTGCAATAAAAGGCATAAATGTCCATTATAGTATTGTAAATTCTTTATCATAGCAACTTAAATACCAAGATAGAGTTATAACTCATGGGAACGCTTGAATTTAAACAAAATTTTGTTTGTAACTTTCATTGAAAGCTACAGCAAACACTTTACATACTTTCAGCAGAACAGTTGAATCTGAGAAGTTTATTTGCTCAGAGTTGGGTTTTTTTCTTTATTTATTTTAAATTTTATTGTCATTCATTACACTGCAGTTTTGTTAGCTCAGTTCTTGTTAAAGGTGAGAACCAGTGTGTGGTCAAAGGTGCTAAAATCCATGTATTTTCTCTTAGTACTTTAAAACTAGTGAACAAAAATCCAGCTGTCATCAGTCAAAAGTGACTTTCTGTAGTCCAGCAAACTAACACTCTGGATCTACTGCATGCCCAAGTGTGGCAGCATAGAAATACTGTGACAAGCGGCAAAGAAGTAAAGAAAATTAAGCCAAACTCAGTGGTGCCCAGTGAGAATACAAGAGTAATGAGCAGTAACTTAAATGTAGAAAATACAATTTAAGCATTTTGTTTATTTGTTTCATTTTCACTCTCAGGGCATCAAACACTGCAACACGTTGCCCAGAGGGTTTTTAGAGTATTCATCCAACTAGATATGGCTGTGAGCAACTTACCCTAACTGACCCTCCTTTTAGTAGTTGAATTGAACTAAATGATCTCTAGAGGTGTCTTCCAGCCTCTGCCAAGTCCACTCAGCCTCCAGTGATCCTGTGATATCAGTTAGTAATTAAGGCTTATATTTTCTGGGATTTTTTTCTTAATGATACACAAATAGTCCAGTTTCCTTGGATGTGCTGTCCCACGAAGGAAGTATTGATTTACAAATGGACTTAAAAGAGAGAGCCTTTGGATTGAGATTTATCAGTATTCTGCTATCATCCCCCTCTGATACAGTGATAAAACTTGGGGCATGTTCCAGAGGACAGACATTCTCTTTCATGCTTTATTTTCAGACTTTCGAAAGTTAAAGCTCTGCCAGACTCAGTACTCAAAGAGCTACTATCAGACACTATTAGCTATTTGCTACTGGCATTTTTATGGTTTGGTAAAATTGGAGATGGGCTGCTAAAGAAGCTAAAACAAAACTGAAATGAAAATTTTGTCATCTGGAAGTACTCTCAGCCGGTTGATTGACATTAGATTTTGAAATGTTGTTTGACTTTACTGTTCAAAGCCAATAAATACAGTTGAATGGGGTACATAATTCTCAAGACTAATTTTCAAAAATTGTCTCTGTAGTGCTCAGGTAATTTTAAAGCAAAAATTAGGTACCATCTACCTACCTCCATTCCACTTCTTGTATGTAATAGATTTTATGGGCTACTGCCATGCCATCTTCTTTCATAATCTTTGTTTTCCTGTTTTCTATACACCTCACTTTTTAATCAAACTATTTACATTTTATTTGTATACTATTTTGAATTATTCATTATATTTGTTTCATTTTGAAAATTATTTCTTCATAAGAATTACAAGTTTGCTTAAATAAAACAGATGTTTATAAGCTAACAAGTCTGTTATTGTCCCTCCATGGACACCACTGTACATAAGATAGTAAGATATTAAAATCTTCAGTCCTTTTATGAAGACTCTTAAACAATAAGTCTTCTGTAAATCTGAGTTTCTGCCTGTTTGAACATATGGGAACCTGAGGTAAAGACAAGTTGTTCAAATACTGGATCATTGCTTTGTTAAAGCCCCAACAGAATTATACTTCATGTGCTCACCTCCACTATTTTGAACTGTGTAGTTTTCATGATCCTTTAGAATAGTGTTCTATATGAAATTTCAATGCTGTATGGGAAAAATAATAAAAAAAAATAAAAAACAAACTATAATTTTAGACTATATTTGAAGGTGAAATGAATATTCTGATGCCCCTTAAGTGTGTGTGAGTATATATAGGGAGTTGCCATTTGGAAGGAATGACTGTGAAGCTAGTTTTTTTACTATTACTAGTATTTTTACAATACTAGACCAAGTGGCCTTAACGCTGAAGTTCTTTTCCTTAAGTATATATCTTGTCTATCACAAAGAAGGTATTTTGTGTAAAATCTTTCAGAACATCTAAACTAAATGAAAATATAATGAAATGTACTCATTATAACCAATACTGCTGAGTGTCTGTAGGTTTAGTAGTGGTTCAGTTTATGGCATCATAAAAGCATGTTTCTTTGCTGTTGTCAGAAGTGTTATTATGGCATGTACAAAACAATAAAGGGACATTCAGAAATACCGATGCCAAGTTCAGGTGGAGAGTAGTACAACTGACACTCAATACAACAAAATTCATACTGTCAGTATCTTTTTGTCCCCTAAAAAAGTGTATATTCTCAGAATAGGAGTAATCAGAAAACACTACTATACCATCACCACCAAATTTGTTAGTTAAGCCAGTCGCAATCATTAAATTCGAAACTTTTTCACTACCACGAACGTTCTGCCTCTCACAGAATTGATTGCTGTGTTGCTAGAAGTACTAAGTGACAATATTGTGCAAGCATCAACAATAAAACATTATCTCCCTTGCCCACCCACTGCCCGTTAATTCATCTCCAATCACAATATCATATTCTATAAACGTCTTTTGCAGCTCAAAAACTACATTAAACCGATTGATTTTAAATATATTTACCTCTTCTGAGGTGTAGCAGGTGACTTGGACCTCGAACATTTGCTTGCCAATAAAGGAGTTACATATTGACACACACATTGCAAGCACAATTTAGTTTGTAGATACAAGCACAGCAGTTCTGTAAGCACAGATGGGCAAGTGAATGCTCATAATGCTCTTATTTTCCACAGTAACAGTCTGATGCAATCCTGTTGCAAAGTATCTTTCAGATATTTCTTTGAATCTTGAAGCAAGGTAGGTAGGAGTTCCTTCTAGTCAGAGCTTTGCATAGGAAAACCAAGACTGAATATTTTTATATATAGTAAGAAAAATAATTTGGTGTCACAGCACCACCTGGTGACCATTGCTAGAACTAGTGGATATGTATGTATTTTTGTGAGCTTTTCCAAGTCATCTTTCCAGCAAGGAAAGCAGAATGGGGGATTCCATTATTCTGAGCTGAGTTACCTTCATGGCACGATCATCATCTGGGTAAACCGTTATAGAATTTTTCAATACTAAAGCTCTTCTGGTTTAGGAGAAAGAGAAGAGGAGGGTAGTGAGGCAATTGTAGCCTAAGGACCACAACCTCCCTTGAAATCTGCATACCTTGATAGGCAGAGATAAGCTCCTTCAGAGGTCAGTGCACATCTAAAGCCCAAGCTCCAGAGCTCCTGGAGAGGAGATCGCCTCTCCGTTGACTTCAAGAATGAGTACATTTAGTTGGACTCACTGCTTTTACAGCTACCTTTTTTGTAAATTACTTGCACTGGCCCTTGCTGACAGCACTCAGACAGACATTGAAGATCCTTCTTGACTAGAAACTTTTATGCAAATATTGCAGATGGTAACCTAAAGGCAGTTTACCTAATTAGAATATGTCTTTATGTAGTTTTTCTTCCATTTGGAATACAAATTGTTTCTTTGGAGCAGGTTTTCACTCAGATGTAGAAAAATACTCAAGATTCTGGTATTTGAATAATGTTTCTTATTCATCCAAATGTACTTCCATTGAGTGAAAGACAAATGATTTTGGTTCCTTCCAATGAAAGATCTAATTCTCTAACCATTGTGAATTACATCTACTCTCACCTTTGCAACATGGGAAGCTAACTGATACCTGGAAGGCTCAGCAGCATCTACCCGAGTGAGAAACTGTTCCACAGATACAGGCTTGTTTAGGCATACCTGTTGCAAAATAACACCCATGAAGTTGCATCACTTTAAAAAATGGGTTAGAGGAAATCATATATTGTCTTCCTTCAAGTTTCTCTCACTGGCTTCCTTACCAAGAGGGAGAGCTCAGGTGCTAAAGATTCTGAATGTAATGCAGGAGAGCAACTCATAGCTTGTGATTAGGAGTGTGAGACCTCTTGAAGAAAGCATCTCTGCTAGGTCTTGTTTTCATTTCCTGACTTCTGATTTTCTTAGGAGCAAGGAAGCACTGGCTTATGCAGAGGAAAGATACAATAGGAAGTAATCCATGGCATTTGACTTTCAGAAGAAAAAATATTTCCTGACTCCCATTGATTTTCTAGTGGCACACTGAACCACTTACTTGGCATCTGTACACTGACACACCTCCAGTTAATTTTGCTGAATCTGGTCTAAAGTCCTGTTACCTCCTGTGAATTTCCCTGGATGTTTCATCAACACACGACACTGTGCATTTTTCTTTTCAAGTGTTGCAATAATGCAGTTCTCATCCTTTGTTTCTACTATAAACCTTGGAGAGAGTAAAGCCTTTTGTCCTCAGTGAAGTCAAAATTTATCTCTTTCCCAGTTGATAGTGGAGCTGTTGTTAGTGTAACATAGGGGAAGCTGCTTCCCCAGAGGTGTTAATTTCTGCCGTTATTCAATTTTTTTATGAGATGTGCACTTCTAGAATTCTCTTTCCTTTCTCTGTAGATGTGCGGGCAAGAGAGTATCAAAAATTTCATGTGGCATTAGAAATGAAAACAAATTTATGGTTTTCCTTAGGTGACAATGATATAACATCATAAATTATAGACTACAAATAATTCTATAGCTCCTTTCAAGACTGGCTTTTTCTAAACTTAAGTCAGCTGTGGTCTTTGTGTCAGTTTGGCACAAAATTCACTTTGTGTCAGTTTGACAAAGAGATACTTGATAAAGGCTTCTGCAAGGTTAGGAGTTGCCAGAACTGTGGCCAATGCACCTCTCCCCGCCATCCACAGTTGTACACAATTTTTTTAATTAGGTTATCCACACAGAGACCCCATCATACAGAGTACAAGGATATCTATTTTCTGTAATTGTGCTGTTGTGATTAGTGCAGGAAAGACGGGTGGTGTTAGAAGGAAAAAAATTATACACTTTTTAAATAGTAACAGTAGTTATATGTACACAGTCTTTCAAATTTCTCATTATTTACTTTGAAGAGATTTGTGATTTGCACACAAAATGAAATCAGTGTGCTATTTGGAATAAGCATAGTTTTAATTGGAACCTTGTGAGTATAATACAGTGTGAGAAAATTGACTGTGCTAATTCTTTCTCTTACTTTCTGGGGGCATATATTTACCTTATACCAATAATTCATAGAATTTCTGGATTTTTTTTTGTTGTTGTCATTTTGCAGCAAAAACCCCAGAGATTATTCAAAGTAGTACAAAGAAGGAATCAGAAACTGGACAATTAAAAAAAACAACTCATGATTCATTTTCAAAGGACAGCAAAACTTCTTTGAAGCCAGAACTTGTACAAGAAGATCCGCCTGCGTTAATAGATGAATCTTTGCCCTTGGAAAACTTCCAAAATATTGTTGAAAGTCCACAACAAGTAAGAGATTACCAATCACTGGGATTTGGGGAAAAACAAAGAAAAACAAAAAAACCCCAACAAACACGATGAAGGGGTATTGCTAATTCTTTTGGTACATATGGAAATCTTATATCGTGAGGCAAGAACAAGGAATCCAAAATTAATTGTTGGTAGCTTTTGAATGAAGTGACGAAGAAAGGATAATGTACATGTATGAGTGACTAAATAAGAAGGGAGTTTCATACCAAGGGGATATATTCTGTCTTTACGTGTTCTTCATTTGACAAATCCAATTCAAGTACAGAATAACTTTCAGCTAAGGACCAAAAACTGCCAGAAAGTAAGTTAAACTTCAGATGCTTCAATGTGAACTTTCTTTGAGATATGTTGTAAGACAAGGCCATCTTTTATAGTATTCATAGAGAGACACCTATTTTCAGTCAGCTAAAAGCTTTAGTAAAAGACACACAATATCTGCTAATAGAGCCAAGTTTCTCATAATGTCAATACCTTGGATTTTTCTAGATGTCAGTTAGTATTATTTATCTATTTTAGAAAAATAACATATTTTCTAGAGCAGTTCTTGCTTCTCTATCTCCAAATGTTTCTCTGCTGCAGTTTTTCTTCATAGTTGAGTTCAATTGCAACAAAATATTCGAAGAAAACCAGGGCTGTTCCTTTGACTCAGAACTGGCTTTAGAATTTGGAAAACAATTTTTAAATATAGCCATTTCCTGTTCAGTTTGGACAATGTTTAAAACAACCTATGGACCCTGTCACCTCTTCCTCAAATTAAGGCATCATTGAGTGCTAGTATTAGGGCTCAAAGCCCTGTAGTATGTCTTAAGATCAACAAAAGTCTTTGTTTTAGTACATGGCATGCATAGGAAAGTTACATTGAAATCTTAAAGGAATGTAGCTTCTTATTGTATAGCCCAGTTTAGTTTCACTTGATAAACACATGATTAATTGTTTGATTTCACAGGAATTAAAATAAAATCTGTGGAATTGATGCTAAATTTTTAAGCTTCTTGTGAATGCTTTTATGTGCAAAATTGTAAATTAATTATGTGTTTTATTTGCTGAATTCAATAGCTGGCAGTTTACTAACTTACAGGACTTGAAAGCTTGCAGTACTTGTTATGTCTTCAGCATGCTGCATTTTCTTTCACAGTCTCACAAGTATATGATTCAGGCACTAGTGTTATATGAAAGTTGGCCACTTCCTGAGGATCACACTCTCTCTGTTCAGGAACTGGAAGAAGAGGAGAAAGATGAAATCAAAGGTAGGTTGACCTAAGCATATATTTATTCAAATGCATCATGTTACTGATATTTAAAAAAAACCCCATATTTCCAGAAGCAACACTTTTTTGTTTATTCATTGCTTGAGTGAAATAATTAGGGAACAAAGCTTTCTGTTCTGTAGGTCTTAGAAATTGCATGAATCTACAGCTTCAGTTCACAAATTATAAAGAAATCTGAGAGTACACTGCAGAACTCAGCTTCTTAGGGCTCATCTTTAGGCAGAGATCTGGAAAGTTCTAGAAGTATGACTGCTTTTACAGTCAGAGAGACTGATGAAGTCCCAATGCCCTGACAAAGTATATCCAAACATAGAAATTTCTACTGAAACTACAGAAACATACCTACTGGTAATTTAAGAAAATGCACTGACAAGAGGGGGAAAAAAAGGCCTGATTTGGGATATATCTTGCTTCTGTACTGCTAGGAGAAGAATTTAGCAGGAGTAAAGATTAGGAGAGGTCTCAAGTACAGTATATTCAAGCCAGCAAAGGGACAGAGAAATTACAGAAGTTTGTTTTTTTTTCCCCCCGGATTCTCTTAGCATTTCTTGTTAACAGACAGAAAACACTAAACCCAAGGTGTATTAAAAGCAGTTAGAATACTAGTCAATATCCTATAAATTAGATGAATGTCTCATATTTGCTTCTTCTTTTAACACTGGGGTCAACATGAAGTTATTTAGATCTTAATTATGTTAAAGTTTATCATACCTGAGAGAGGCAAGGCTGCTGCCACTGCACACCCCCAGGTCCAACTATTAGTGAGGCTGAAGATGTAGTCCCAACAAGCATATGCAGGTAGACACACATGCATACTATGTATCTCTATCTATCTATCTATCTATGCATTACCAGCTACACAGATCACAGACAGACAGTCAGAGCACTCTCACAAACACAAGCACAGACAGCACCAGCAACTTCAGCCTGCTTTCCCCTCTCTGGCTGTAAAGAATGGAAGTTCACTAGAGAGACTATATATTTATATAAAGGTGGATCCTTCCACCGACTGGACTTAGACACCTAGTCTGCACAATAGCTGCCCCCTGCATCTCCTGAGAGGCTGCAGCCCTACTCCAGCTGCTGGTGCAGGCTGTCATCCACACACACATGCATGCACCTGATTGCCTTGTGCCCTCACCCCTAGGTTCCTGCAGAACCTAAAATATTAATTTCCACCATTCAGTTAATGTCCTGTATCATTAATAAAGATCTATAACTCAGTTTTTAAAATAAGTAATGAGTAATAAGCAGATATTATTTGCATTATCCTTCCTCATAAACATATACTTACTAAAATCCTTCAATTTTCTTAGAACAATTTGATCTTTATTTACTAGTGGTATATCACAATCTAGTTACATATTTCTACTTAAATGTCTGGTGGGTTTTTTTGTTTTAATTTCTAGTACTCTGGACTGAAGTTAGATTCAGCAGCAGTAATTGCTGACGTACATTATATAATTTCTTTGATTTAGGATGTGCGCAATATTTGAGATTTTTTTCAGTCTTCCTTCAGTTATCATTACACAACTTTACAAAGATGTATCTTGTTGATTTACTGTAGTCCCTAGTCAGTTTTAGTAGTGTTTGAGGAGCTATGTCATGTAGGGTTACAGTCCTGTACACAGCTTTTTAGTGGCAATTTCACCTGCTTGTAGTTTGCGGCGTTTTTCACAAAATCATCTTTTCATCTTGGATGATTCCATTTAGTCTCCTAATTTTCTCTTTAATGATAGACTGCTTCTTACAATACACATCCTATTACATAGTCTTTATCCTTCGGAGTCGGCTGTATAGTAACAGCTTGCATTTAACATACCAGTCATGCTACTGGTGTGTATCCTTTTATACAGCTGTTTCCATGTCTATAAAACTGCAGGTCAAAGGAGATAATTTAATCTTTAAGTTTCTTCACTACTTTTCAGCCCATATTATTGAAACTTGTCTGTGTCATCCTCATGTTTATTCCTAGGTAGCAGTATTCCAGTTCATAGCTTCCCTTTTCCATGTTAACTGATGCTCATTTGCAGTCAAATGTACTTAAGCCACAGTCAGTGATAACGAGCGCTTTTTGTTTTAGGATTATTTTAAAGTGTAATTTCTGTGTCCTCTCATAACTGCTGCCTTTCAAGGTAGCACAAGTCCATTTTACAGTTCTTATTAACTGTGTGTTTCTGTTTATACAAGGATACCAGCAGATTTAGACTGAGTTTAAAAACAACTTATATCAAGAAGTTTAAACTTACCTCTCACTGTATTTACTATTTAATATTTATTTTACATACCCCTGTTAACAATAATATTTATCTGGAGTGTGTACTATGGTTAAGTGGTTTGGGGAAAAAACAAACATTTAATCTTTTTTCTGATTGTGAACTAGTCTTAAATCAATTTGAAAACTGAGTTTTACCATTTGAATCTGACAGCACCAGTTGTTAAACACACAATTCATATAATAGTAATGTTGACATGTAACCAAAAAGGTATTGTCTCACCATGTGATTTTTAAGAAAGCTGCAGTGAGCTGGATGAAAAATTCCTGCAACAGATTTTCACCATTTCAAGTATCACTTTTTCATGTAAGGCAACAGTGCCATCTGGAGTTAATTTTGTATTAAAACTAATTTATCGAGGCAAAAGCGTATTTCAACTTTGTATTAACAGTTACTAAAGTTCTCTGGCACACAGACACTGTGATAATTTTGTATCTGTTGATATTTGTACTTGTGAAAAGAACTGTGTTATTGTTTTAGTTTAACAAGACACCAATGTTTGCTAAGGAGGGCATACCAGGAAAAAAAGAAACTGAACTTCTCCCTCTAAGTTATTATAACTTTGAAATTAAGAGGCTTCAGGTGAAAAGGTGTGGAAAAGGAAAAAAACCAGCTCTTTATTAACATATATATATATATATATATATATATATATATATATATATATAAAACAAACCTGAACAAGCAACCACAACTTTCAGAACAAGTCCTACTTCCCCTCTCCGTGTAACCCCCCCAAGCAGGGGCCACTCGCACATTTTGGAAAGCAAGGGGTTCAGTGTCTCACTGGCAGGCAGCAGGGAGGTGTTAGCAGGCATCCTCGAGGTGGTGACTGCCGTGGTTCTCCCGTGACAGTCAGGGGCCATCCGTGGGTCCACACTCCCACTCCCGTGCCTCTCTGCAGTTTTGATTCTTTTCTCTCCATTTTCTCTTTTTTTTTTTTTTTTTCCTCCTTCCTTTGGGAATTGTTAATGCAGCAGGTCTTCAATAGAAAAATAGTAAAAAATAAGAAAGGCTTGGATTATAAATTCCTGTGTAAAAGGGGAACAATTAACAGGCAATCTTGCAACTGCTAGTACCATTTTAAGATCCATGACTATGTGAACAAAATCCCTTTAAGATTCATCTTGTACATATGATTTTCAACTATTATCATTTTGGGTTCTTTGGTTTTATTTTTCTCGTAGTAAGATCATAGGTTTTATTGTGCAACTGTCCCAACCCCGAGTTGAATCATCATTGTGTGCTGAATGCTGACTGCAGTATGTGTTTTCCATATTGCCTTAAATTAACTGAAGAGTATAAGCTGTTGTTAAAAGAAGGCTGTCATTCAACTGGGAAAGCAAGGGGAGATAGGGCGCCCAATCCAGGTAGTAGAGATAGGTTTGAAAAGGCAGGACAGGTAATAACCTTCGGAATATTCCCTTTTATCCTCCAGGGCTGGGTATGTTCCTCCCACTGGTTTTCTTTTCCCACGGGAGAACTTGCTGGCTCATGCCAAGGACAGGATTCCATGAGATGTTTAACAGAATGTTCAGTTCTTTCTCTCTTTATGTCTCTCCCAGCTTCCCTGTCAGTAGTGATTAATCACTTGCCTGGTGTTCAATGAACAAATAGATCACTGAGGATAAATGATGGTGCTTTAGACCTCTAAGTCATGCTCTAACACCATACTAGTACTGCAACCATATTGGTGGTTTGTTCCTATCCTGGTGTATTTTTACTGTAACTTTAGTGTCTGGATGAGCCAAACTTTGTAAAGATTTTTGACATTGCTATCCATTGAGTCCTTATGAGGGTCCAGTCAGAGATGGGAAAAGCAACATCTGAACTTCTCAATCTTTTCGTAACAAAATCTGAAAGTCCCTCATGGGATGACTAACAGTCATTACTGTCAACTACTGGGTAATCCCACTAAATGCTCAGAGCTTATTTCAGACAGCAAGGAACATGATATCTTATCAAAGAAATTTTCAGAAGACTCCACTGTATTTTACCTGTGAATAAGATCAATTCTCTCTAATTTGAATTTCATAAATCAAAAGTAGCTCTCTATCTTGCCTAAAAAAGAGAATTGATGCATCTCATTCTGAAGTTATGAGTTTCAGATAGAAATCATTTGGTGTAATTGTTTATCTTGTCATAGGCAGGACATCAGACTGGACGATCACTGTGTTCCCTTTTGGAATCAGACTAAATGAATTTCTGAATAAATAATTGAAGAGCAGTAGAGAAGCTAATTTTAAGAGTTGCTGTTGGCTGTGTGTCATCACTGTTGGTCTGTGTGATGCCCAAGCTTTTCTTGGTGCTGTACAGATATATAAACTGCCACTGAAAGTTTGTGATGATTGATGCATAAGCTGTGAGCTGGAATGACCTTTTACTTTCTGTGTCATCTCCCTTTCTTATTATACCCCATACAAAGCATTTGCCTGGCTTAGCCCTTAAAAAAGCCCCAAGGAACTACTTACATCTCCCTTTGAGTCAGAGTGGATGGGTTGCATGCTATAGTGCCAGACTGCAACCAGTGCCCTCTCCAGGTATATCTGGAGGATGATTCCAAAGCTGGGGAGACTGCCTGCTCTGCTGAGGGAGTGGGAAGGGCTGGGAGAACCTGGACAGTGCAGCATACTGCTAGCTAGGAGAGCTCAATTTAATCCTATCCTAAGGATTCATATCAGGAGTTAAAGAAGGTAACCTCATTCAAGCCCTGTCAATTCATATGCTTGCTTATTATTTGCTAACTTCTCTGTGTATACAATAAGTTTTGAGCATCAAAATGTTAAAATTCAGAGTGGTAAAATATTTATCAGAACCAGAAAAAAGCTTGTGATATCCCATGACACAGAAAGTCTCTGTCTGATATAATTTAGCTAGCTACATGGAATGCCTTTGAGTGTTTGTGTAAACACTAAATAATTTATCTCTAAAAATTAATAATTCCTTGAATAATGCATGTACACCAGCCTGATTTATGGTGCTAACATGTTATGATAATGTGAAATTAAGTGGAAAGTCATTTATGTAACCATAACTTCCAATTTGCTTTATATTTGCATTTCCTCTGGAGTTGTTTTAGTATATTCAATATTTGTGGAGACTGCTTTAGTTTTTGCTTTCATTCTTTAATGTATGCCTTGGTAGCATTGAATGAATGAAAGCTTAGCACTTTGGTGTCATTGTATATTTTTTAAGCAGCATGAGGAGATAAGAATAATATCCTTCCTTTGAAAATTCTTTGGGATTTAAAGTACAACATATGATGTAATACACATATATATCATATAATATGTATTTGTATGTGGAGTTATATGTGTGTAATAAATATGTTTATGTACATTTATTATTTGCAATTGTATATATCCATATAACCTCAGCCATGACGTTGCAGATTTGATCCAAAGCTCGTTAATTGTACAACACAGTGATTTGTCCTCAGTGGAAAGAAATTAGAAAACCATAGATTAGATACCTTATTATTATCATCAGACTGTGAAACAATCACTCATATCCACTTTTTTCTAAGAGAAATCCCCTGGTTTATTGTATTGACTAAATCTAGGTTTTCAGCATTTGTCTCAATGTTTCAAACAGTATGAAGGTGGAAGGAAATGGAGATTTCAGGCTCAGCTTTTTAATCTTTCTCATAGTGTTTTGGATTGATTCCTGGTTGTTTCAAATGACATGTTCCTTCTGCTATTAAATTTATATTACAGGCTTTATTAATTAATTTATTTCAACAAGAATATGACATGCAAAAAGTCTTGTTAACAGCTCCCGCC
This sequence comes from Pipra filicauda, assembly GCF_003945595.2. Taxonomy (NCBI): domain Eukaryota; kingdom Metazoa; phylum Chordata; class Aves; order Passeriformes; family Pipridae; genus Pipra; species Pipra filicauda. Next base: position 3,189,769 of record NW_024104565.1, on the reverse strand, counting down.
AGCTAAGACATTGCAGAATAAGTGTCAATTCTCAGTATCTTTAATTCAAATATATAGTATACACATGTACTGATAATATAAGTAATTAAAAATGTTCTCAGATAGTTCTGAGAATGATAATTTCACATTTCTTAAATATGCATCAAATCTCAAATATGTTTCTTTGCCTTAACTTCCTTGCATTTTTGGTGGGATGTATCCTTCTTTTCTATTCTTCACAGTCTCAGGATTTCAGACAGCGAGAATATTGACTTTACCTATTTCAAGCTTCTTACCTTCCTGGTGCATAACAGTAACAGAGATTGTGTGAGACTATGTGAGCGAAGTAAGAGTCAGGCTGTGATTCTGTTCATTTCAGTATTTATACTGACACATACACAAGATAACAATGCAGTGACTGATGGCAGGCACCATGGCAAACTCATGTTTAAGCCCTGGGTAAAGTGCTGTTTAGGACAGATTAGGCTGTCGCAGTATGTCCACCTTTTGAGTCTGTTTTGAAAAAACTGTTCTCACATTTTTTCTTGGTAGTATTTGAAAGTGTCAGCAGATTAACTGGCTGTTCTTTGTCTCTCTGTATGGCTATTTTGTGTTGTTATTTCAGCCTGAGTATTATATGAGGAATTATATTTATGGATAATAGTGATATTCTCTAATTCATCATGCATTAAAAGTACATCTGAGTAATACATGGGGGAAAGGAAGAGAAGCATAGCTTCTCCTAATGCTCACTTCTTTTGAAGGACAAGAGTTTGCAAATATTCCTAGATCAACCAGAAAACAAAGAACATCTGAGAAGATAGAAAAAGAGAAGTCCCAAAGAGGATCAGTTGAATTTCAGGTGAGAACAAAGACAACAACTGGATTTGTTGAATGTGCCATCATTGTAGTGAACATTAATATATTCTCAGGTCTTCAGATTAGTACTGCTAGCATTTCTAGTGTATCCCTTGCATTTCTCTCTGTTCTGCTTTGCCACCTTTTTAGATTTAGACCTGTAAAAAGCTGAATTACAAAGGTTGAATGTGAAAGATGTGCATCCTGGATTTAGAGATGCAATGTGCTTTTGTTGGTGTAGTTTCTGTCTCCGCTGAAAGTTTATTAAATTCCATGAATTCACCATATTTGCATCCCATTAGTCCCTCATTGTAGTGGCTTTCATGGCTTCCTAAGGAGATGAAATAGGTCTTTCCACTACAGTCAGTTCCTGTCTCATATATCACAATTGTCATTAGCTTGCAGATGTAGAGTGGCAGAACAATTCGTATCTACTTGCTTACTTGGAGATTGTTCTCATCTGTGATGGGGTAATCTGAGTGTTTTGTGGCTGACCAAAAGGCTATTGCCAGCCTTTATGCCATAAAAGGAATAATGTTATTGATTGCAAACCGATTAATGAAAGGCAATGAAGAAACTGACAGTTCCTTATGTAATGGTATTGCTTTTGCTGGGAGTTTTGCTGCCTCATGGCAGGTAGTTCAAGGGGAGAACAGCTCCATAAAATTTTTCATGAAGAAATCTCGACTGAATTTTTTTGTTGACTAAACCTGCAAACTTCCCTGAGACTCATATCCACACCTAATTATACAGGGTTCTTGAATAGTGCCTTAATCCTTCTTTCAGAGCAGTCTGAGTGGCTGAAGTTTAGCTTTTTGGCCACAGAAAGTCAATGAAGCTTCAGGCTATGTCAGATTCCTTCCTTCAGCTCCATTGGTGGGGTATACCAGGGATGCTGGGATGAAGGTTCTTGGGAGTTCTTAAGTCCACCACTGAAACAAATACAAGTTTCAAGATGGAGCCCTTGTAGATAAAGAAGATGCCCACCTTTAGTCTCAAATAAGAGCTGAACTCCTAACTCTGCTTCTAAATCTTGGGCTTAAAGCTTCTTCAGATGATACGGTTCACAGAAATATATGCAGCACAGTATCTCGTTCATTGGTCAAACAGCAGAACAGTCTCCTACACCTCAGGCACTACTTACCCTTTGGTTCTGAAGAAGGTATGTGTTAAGGTGCTTCAGAGAGTTTGGGAAGTGATTGGAAAAGAACCTGATAAGACATAGCAAGGTTTTTTTCTACACAGAAAACCCACTTAAATATAATAAGGCTTCTAGTAAAAAACCTAGTGGAAGGAAAGAAAAGTTGAGAGGAGGGGAGAGAAGTGGAGGGGAGGGGGAAGGGGAAAAGGAAGGGGAGGAGGAAGAGCAAACAGAAATGAAAAGCAAAGGAAAAGAGAAAGGAAGGGAAAGGGAAAGGGAATGTGGAGGACACTGTATGGGAGTGGGGGAGAAACATGTAAACAAAGTACCTCAAAGAGCTTCCACACATTGCAGAGTAATCTTCCTTTCCTTTGGCAGCCACTCTTTGTGTCATAATGCATGCAAAACTACCAGGATACAAAAACATGACTTCATTCTAAAGAGTGGTAACAGATGTATGCCAGTGAATACATTGTGTTTATGATACTTTCAGCAATCAACTTTGAGCAAACCGCACTGGACTTTACGTGTAGTTAGTGAACAGAAAGAGGTAGACCATCTGGAGATGAAGAAAGACACCCAGAAAGCAGATGAGATCAGAGCCATAAAACAAGCATGGGAGTCTGCAGAGCCAGGAAGAGCTGTCAAGGTAATATCAGAGTGGTATCTTTGCAGTGGTGTCTTCTGCACAAGTTCCAGGAGCTGTTGTGATGGTAGAGCAGTTTCCACAACAGGGACCTTCTTAGGGCTGTCCTCTTCACCACTCTATGGAAGATAGGAAATTTTACACAGTTTAAAGAATTAAAAGTGCATGAATTCTGAGCAGTAATCCAGATCATCTATTTCAGGCCTCTGTAGATCACTGAGACTTTAGATTCTACTTTACAAAACATACAAAAGTTTCTCTTTAGAAAGCCTCTTCACAATTGCAAAGCTGCTGCTTGTGACAGATTTAATGTTTAACATGAACAGATTCTGTTGAGAAATACACTGCTAAAATGATTTCTCTTGAAGAACTGGCACCTGGTCATGTCACCAATCACACTGTCCCCTGTAGCCAGGATCCTCAAATTCATTCTGGGTTGCAGGTTATCCATGGGCCTGTACATGTTCTGTATGAATTCACTAATTCAGCTGTCAGCTACAGCTGGATACTTTTGATGTGACATATGCTTAAGATGAAAAAATAATACATGTTCTTTCTACTAAAGCAAAAAATTGCACTGCTAATTCAGAATTGGAAGCATCATTACCAAAAAAAAGAAAAAGAACAAAATGTAGTCTTTAAACTATCACCACCATTACCATTGCCCATTGAAGGATTCTCAGCCAGAATCCCCACCTTAGAAGCATTTTGTCTTTTTTATATTACCTTTCAGAAATGAACCTCAGAAAACCTGAAAGTGTAACTGGAAAGACCCATGTTTAAGTTTTTTTCAGTGTATTCAAAGCTCAAAACTTTTTCTGACAGTACTCTATTAAATGGTCTAAGGAGAGTTGCAGCTCTGCAGTGGTGATTAGTTGTGCTGAGACTGAAAATGCAAGTACAGCCTCCTAAAGATTAGCTGGAAATGAATCCCATTTGATGTGTAAAGAGTCTTTTCAGAATGCTAGTTCTATCACCACATCCTTTTTTGATCAGAAAATCAACTGAATTGCAACTACAGGGTTCCATTTTGAAAGCCCCTTCAGTCTGTGACATTTTTCTAAAACAGCTATCATTAAGAAAATTGCAGCACATGGAATATGCTAAAAACAAGGTCTAAATTGGGGGCTGCTATCCAGCTTAAGTAGCTTTCTCTCGCCTTTCTTCTTGATCACCCTGCCACAATGTCTGCCCATTCCAGGGGTCACGGACTTTCTAACTCTTGGAATCGGGTGCCTGACTCCAGGGTGACCTTTGTCTTCTGTCCGTTCTGGCAATCTCAGCCCTTAAGAAAATGCCCAATGAGCCAAAGTCGCCTTCTGAAAAGATATAGAAGTGCTGATGTCTGGTTTTGGCTGTAGAGGTAATTGAGTCTGAAAGAGTTTGCACCCAAAGGTCCCATTTCTCAGGAGGAAGCCTAAATCACCAGGCTTTAGGAGCCCCTAAGAGAAAGTGATATTTCCCTAAGGAGGTGCAGTAGCTGCACATTCAGCTATGAGGGAATCTTGATTTTCAGTTCTGGAGGTTTTGTTTTGAATCCAAATATTATTTAAACTTCCCAGAGATCAATGACTTTCCAGTATTTCACTGGACAGTGATCTTAAGTGTCAAGGTGGTCTTAAGTGTCAATGTCTCAGGACTGATTCACTGGGACCCTGGCATCTTTTCTGATTCCAGCCCCAGGCAGAGTTGCATACTGCACCCTAATGTTAGGTCTTATTGACCTTCTTTTGAAAATTCTTTGGGATTTAAAGGATGCAGTAGAAGTTTTCTTATCTGGATTAAAACTTTGATTCCTAGGCTTTTCAGGAACGTGTGCGTTTTATTAATAAGTGTGCTGTGAGAGATTCAGAGGAGGCCATAGCTGGGACTGAGACTGCCAGTGTAACACCTAGTTCAGGAGAAAGAGGTAAGGGTATAACCTTCTGTGTCTTCAGTTCCTTAGGAAAGATTTCTGCATTAAATACTAGTAGTAAATGGATGAAACAGCCTTGATAAAGATGTCCAAATGCGCAATGGCACGCTTAGCCTCTATCTTCTCTATCCCCTCTTTGTTTTAATTGTTTCGCTGCTCTATTTCCAGGCACAGATACAGCCTCATGGCTCTTGGAGGCTGCCAAATTACCATTATGCAAACTTCAGGTAGTCCTTTTGTAGTAGAATTCTAACCCTTAATTAACCAGAAATTTTTGGAAGTTCAGTGGAAAATACTTACTCAATTCCAAGTTGGCTACCACAGTTCATTAGTGTAGAAATGCTAAATAAAGTGTTTAGCAGCTGAAATAGCATGTCAGTAAGAGACTAATACATGTAATGTGCATTTTTTATGTTAATGTTCATGGAAACTGTTCACAGACAGTGTTCTGGAATGGAGGTGTCAAAAAGTGCATACTGAGTAGCATCAGCTTCCTGGCAGCTTCCATAAGTGCTAATTTTATTTAGTGGTTACAACTTCTACGGATACTTCATATATGTTCCATGCCAGTTACTGGACTGTGATGAGAAGGTGAACTGGGTGGAAGGCTGCAAGCTTTTTGCTGTTTCTTTTCTTCTGTGAATAATGCTGAGATCAGGCCATCACAAAAAAAAAAAAAAAAGAATAATACCCAGTCTGATTGTGACAATATCTGGTCATGGCTCATGTGCATGGAATAGAACCTGTGACCAGTACATAAGATTAGTACTTTTACATCCAGGTAAGGAATCTTCGTGCCTTAAACAAACACAGTATTGTTTATTTGAAAAAATGTTATTTCCTCTAAGTTACTGGGTCAGTACTTCAAAATTAATGGTTGTCTACCAAGTGCTTTGTTCTAAACTAAGCGTTTAGAGTCTAATATAAAGTCTTATGAAGTAAAGAGTGACACTCCAATGACTGTAAGTTGTTATGGTTCAATTCCATAGAGTGCAGCAATACGCAATATTAGGATGGAACATTTCTGTAATATTCAGTACCTTAAATGAGAATTTTTGTATTCTGGAGAATACTTTTCTGAAAGGCAGTGTCTATGGCACTTCCAAAGATCCAAGTCACCCTTCAAGACCACCAGAGAAGGCTGGCATATTTGTCTATGTATACATATATATACATATATATAGACAGTATATATATAGACTGTAATTTTTTTAATGCTCAGAAACCTCTTTTCTATTTTTGATGAAAAAATTCCAGTAATGTTTTTCAAATATTTCAATTGGTTACTGCTACAGGTAGACTAAGAAGAGAGTTTCTATGAAAGAAAACTACTCCAGTCATCATTAAATCTCATCAGATTTCACAGGCATTTTCAGCACATTCAGAAAAATTAAAAGAATGAAGCATTGGACTAATCACAACACAGCTCAGCCCAGTGCAATGCTTAATATCAGATATGTTATTGTGTCATGATAACTCTACAATAAAATATAGCATGGTTACTATCCATGTGGTTAAAAAACCCTGAGACTTCAGAATACAAATTTTAATATGTCATGAGACCATTTTTCTTTAGACTGGTATTTCCTAAACTAAATGTCTACCCCAAAGGGAATATATATTTTTTCAATCTACAGACAGGACTGGGCAATCAGATTCTTATTGTTTTGTTTTGTTTGGTTTTTTTTTAAATAAAAGAATATGATTCCTAGCTGATTATAAGTTGTTCTTGTATTATTTAGGCACTGCAAATTCAATGTTCTTGTTTAGATTTACAAACTTTCTTGAGTAAAGCGGATGTAGCTAAAATACGTATATTAGTTTCATTTTAGCATATGTGGGGTTTTTGCAGCATGTTTGATTCTATCATGAGTGTTGGAAATAAAAGGGCAGAAATATTATATCCTCTCCAAGCCATATTCCCATTTAATAGTGTATTTTGCTGAGCCAAAAGAAGAAAAATTTATATAAGAATTTAGGTGGAGCTAAATTAAATAATTATTAAATTAAATGAAATAATTATTAAATAATTTATATAAGAATTTAGGTGGAGCTAAAACCAAATAACCAGGTTAATCTGCTCTGGTTTTTATTTTCTTACCACAGAAAAGAAAGCCCCACAAGCAGCTATTGACTCAAGATTACAAAGGCAGAAAAAAAAATGGGAGCTTATAGACCTTAGTCCTTACATGAGGTAAACTGCCTTAACATAATAAATGTCAAAAGACCTGAATCACTGCACTGCATGTAATGAGTATGTGACATAAACATTTGAAGAATGCACATGCAGGCAAATATACTTATTTCAGTGTTCGTCTTGAAAGGAGCACATATGAAGTTTATCAGGACATTATGCTAGTTTAAAGTACTGTGTTTAACAAATGCAGTTCAGTTAATAATAATAATAGTTAACAGCTGAAATAACTATATTAATTATATTTCCTATTCAAAAAAACTGTATTGTTTATTACAAGTGTTGACGTGAACTTATCGAGCTATTTACTTGCACCTGTGTATTTGCTGCGCTGCAGCTAGAACCCACTTCATGCTTAAGTCCATTTGTATTCAATGTAACATTTCTGCATCTCATTGATTTTCAAAAGACCTTAGAACGTGCTGACAAAAATGTCCAAATTTAATTTTAAATTAAAAGAGAAACAGGTGTTACATTGAAGTGAATAACATTGAAACAGTAGAAAATACAGCAAAATATCTTCCACAGGCTTGAATCTTTTAAGCATTTAATTTGTCTTCAAGTCCTTGACTTTGACACTAGTCATTTAAGTCAAAATGTAAAAAATATATTGTCCATTTAGCTACCATTATGCCAAAAGCAAAAAAAAAAAGTTACATTTGTCTCAATGCAGAATTATAATATCAAAAACTTCTGGAAATGTATTTCTTGCAAATTAAAATAAGTGTCACATGTAGGAGTTTTTCATGTACTCAAAGATGAGTATTTTTTTATAAATATTTTTAAAATAGACACTCAAGTATAAGAAGACCTGGCCTGAGTGTCATATATAAGCAGAGGAAAAGTGACTCCTTAACCATATCTAACCATACAATGGTGACGTTGCCAAATATAAGCCAAATATACGCATATAGGTGTTAAGCAAAATATACAAGACCCAGAGGTTTTTTTTGAAATGAGACAAATATCTTTGTATTTCCTTCAGAAAAACAAGGTCTGAATCTGTGCTGAGAAATGAGTCTATTATTCAACAGCAACAGATACGTAAAGAGGAAAAAATTAACCATTTTAGGGAACTTCAGGAGTTGGCTTTGGAGCAAAGACAAAAAGAAGAAAATGACAGAGCTTTATTGAAGCAAAATATACTTGAAATGTATGAGAATCTGCAGGTAGGTTGTCAAGATTACTTTCCAGTAACTATTACTGTGATGTCCACCACTAGGCTGAATATCTTGATCAGCCATCATCAAAACTGTTGTATTCAGTACCAGTAGTTAGAAGCAATGAACAAGCTTGAAATTTTGCTTGGGCAAAGGTTAAAACTGAAAGTTCTAAAGGGAAAAAAAACCAGTACTATACAACCTCCTTAATACGATGTTCTTAGTACTTGCTTGATACAGCTCTCTGCAAAAACACTATTTTAAGAATATCACCATAAAAGGGTGGTTATATTGAGCATTTGACATACATGACCAGGTGCACATTAGGTAAAGCATCTCTGTTTTTACTATTTTTCTGGTTATAGAATTGTATAGGCTTTTTAGAAAGTAATTTTGAAAAAATTATATAGGGGGCGAGTTGCTCTTAATGTGTCTTACAGCAAAGTTAGAGAACACAATTTTCTTGGAGTTTGAATTATTAATCCTTAAAAAACCATGTATATAAAAATAAATTTGGTAGCATTAGGGTAGAATCCATTGTGAGGATTAAAGCAGCCAATTCATTGCACATGAAATTGATACAAATATCTTACAAATTGACTTAACTGTTGAGCATCAACAGGAACAAAATTATTTTTTACACAGTGGTGAAACAATAACCATTAGCAATCAACTGGTGACTATTCAGAGCTCTTAAAGCTGGATAAGAGACAGTAAAAATAATTTTACATCAAATCAACTTCTTTACAGAAACCACTTGAAAACATCTTCTTTTTAAGTTCCCAGTCAGCCTGATTTATGTTACACAACTACAGGTCTGCAAGGAGCCACAGTTCTCTAGCAGTGACTGATCCTAATAAGAACACGTCCAGGTTTTCAGGTGTTGCTATAATTTTGGATTCCTAACATACTATATATTAGAAGGGATTTTTTTTCTCAACAGCAGTTCCTCAACTCTTTCTAGAAAGTATTTCCATTAAAAATGTTTCACAGTATGAATTTAAAATGAGAGTTTCTTGTGAATATGCACACTGTGCTGATAAGCACTTTTGCAATTTTTTCATCTGTAGACCACAGAGAACTATATAAAGGTATTCAGGAATCCCCATTTTCCAGGACGGAAATGGAAAGGAAAAAGTATTCAGAGGTGTCCAAGTCCCGCTTGCCCTAAGTCTCATTGAAGGTCAATGTGATTTAGGCTCTTTTAGACTCTTAAAAGTCTAGAACTCCTAAACCATTTCAGCATTTCTGACAAGTAGTTTTTAATGGACTCGTTTATGACAGCAAAGCAAACTAGTACTAGTCTGTTGCCCTATCCTCCCTTCACATAATTAGCTTATTATGCTAGAAATTTAAAAAGGATTTTTTTGAACTTTCTCTTCTTCTTCGTGGTGAAAAGATTGATATAGCTGTTTCCTGTGAGAAATAATAAAAATCCAAGTAAAAAGAAAAGGAGAGCTACTCTCCCTCTACTTACAGAGTCACAGAGTAAAACAGACCAGGAAGGATGCAGTTGCTTGTGATGAAATAAATCAAAATTCATGTGTTAAGAGGGGTGGTATTGTTGTTTGTTTTTGCCTAGGCATCCTTAGATGAAACACGACTCAGAGTTCGCAGCATTCGGGAAGCATACAGAAGTAACCTGCTAGAGGCTGAGCTCAGAAAACAAGAAGAACTGGCAGCTCAGGAAGCAGCCTTAAAAGCAGAGAAAAAGAAGAAAAGCACAGACAAAACCAAACCCAGTAAAGGTTCAGGGAAAAAAAAGTAGTTGCTTTTGCAACTAGTGAAAGAAGTTGATATGCAAAGATGATATGCAAGAAAGTTGATATGCAAAGATGAGAAAGAATATTTGTTATTTTGCGGTATATTTGGCAACTATATCACATTTTATCTCTTTGTCTGTTGCTGGTGAAAAAAAATGACCAGATATTCTTTTTAACAAGGTGTTTGCTATTTTGCTTTTCATAAAGCTACTCACTACTATTAAAGTTGGTGTGTTTTACTAGAATAACTTTTGCAATAAAATTTGTATTTCATTTAGACTCTTCTCCCAAAATCAAGTGTCTTTTGTCTTTTTTTTCCCCAGTCAAAACAGAATCAGTCAAGAATGAATCAGAGTTGAAACAGTGAATGTAACCTGTCAGTTTTGAATGTCATTTGATGTGGCTGCTTAAGTGGATGAAGATTTGTGGAGTTTATCATAATTAAATAGTGGCACACCATACTTTTCATATGCTGGCACTGGGAGGCTTCCCAAAGCCTAGTCCAGTAGGCACTCACAAGCTTTCTGTAATATCCCTTCCATCATTCTCTTAAGTGTTTTTGAATCTCACAGTAACTCTCTGTAGTGATAAACTCTTGGCACAACCTTCCAAGGCTTGTTAAATGCTTCTGAAAACCCTATTACTCTCTTTTTTTTTATCTTTCCTAATCTATATTTTGCCCATGGTGGATTTGCTCAAAGTGACTAATTATAATAGAGTCTCAGCCGGAATTTAAAAATGTTTCTTAAAAGTAGAACCAGTGTGTGAATGAAGTGGCAATCACAGGCCTTTTACACATAGGGTGAAGTATTTCCTCTAAGGTCTTGTTTCTATTAGCATAGAATTTCTGTATTTGGGGTTTTGTCATCAAACACAAAAAAATATGTGCATTCGTACTCACAAGCTATCATTCTGCCCTCAGAGACAATGCTCAAAACTCTTACAATGGTAAAAACTCTCTCTAGACCAGACAGAGCTGTTTTAAATATCTTAAGGAATTTTCTGTGTATGTAGTCACAAGCAGAACCTTGGCAAGTTAGACTAAGTACATACTGTATGCATACTATATGTCCAGGATGTTTGAAAGCACTTCATTATCTAGGCAAGGTGAGAAACCATGAAACTCCCCTATTTAATGCAAATCAACAACAAATTTTATCCTTTGCTTTCTGGCCAGCCACTGGTACTGGCTAGCCATTGCATTTGAAACTAGCCTTTCTTCTGTGTCTTAATGACATACCAGATGTTCAGTCTCTGCTAGTTTTGTTCAACTCTGTTTTATCAGCAGCTCACTATGTGGCTTATACTTAACTCACTTCTCTATCAGTTCTGTGATGTCTGTGCTTAGTACATGATCACACCTACACACCTGCTGTGATGCCAATGCCTCCATTCGGCCTCCTGCCTCCCATACATCATAAACTAAACTAACTAGCTTGAGTTCTCATGTTTGAAAGGGAAGAATTGAAACCAGAGTCCTAAAACTGCACCAGTGACTTTTATTGCAAAGAGCAGGAGCTAAGTTTTGCTTGGACCCATACAGGCTGCAAATAAAGAGGCTGTCAGTTTTTTGCTATAATTGCTCTTTGTCCTCTCTATTTTGGAATATGGGATATACTGCTTCATAATATTCCATCTTGTTTCCATGGCAATAGCACGTGTTGGTTGTCTTCTCATGTGAATCTCTAATGAGCTTCTGTAGAGGAAGATCAAGCTGAAGTTCTGTTCTTCATGTCACTGTAAGTGCTATAATGACATTCTGTTGTAAAAATAAATCCAGTTCCAAAAACCAGCATTATCAACATCTGAATGTCAAAAATTCAGTGAATAACCTGCATGATCACAACCCATCCCCACATGTAATGAGCTATCAACTGACTTAAACAGACACAGTGTACTGTGATCTATCTACATTATCAAATCTTGTTCTGACGTTAAACACAATTCGAAGTTTCATAATTTTCTCACTTTGAAAAGTAACGTGGTATCATCAAAATCTGCTGTGTGGTTTGTGAATGTCTCTTTTGGCTCGTTTGTCATTTCAACAACACAGATATGATGAAGGAGTGAATTACTGTCACACTGTTTAATTGCATGTACTTTGGAGTATGTAATGTTTTAAGAGAAGCGCAGTAACAGTTTTACTAAATCCCTACGCATATTCCAGAAGAACAAAATATTCACTTACCTCATAATGGAGCCTGAGAGAGAAAAGGCCTTGTTTGGATTGTGACAAAGAATTTGCATACATAGGACCCAGAAACAGATGACTGATGAAATTTCCTATGCATCTGTTTTACACCAACACAACAGCTTTTTACATGTGCAGTATACTACAGGCTAAGTTAAAGATGGGTAAAGATGTACAAAAACTGAAGCAAATGTAACTGTATTTCAAAACAGCCATTTGCAGTAATTTAAGGAGCCATCATGTTTAGCACTTTACTGTAAGAAAAACTATATGTTTTGTTGTAATTGATAGGATTGTTGCCTCCATTGTGTAGACCAAGTTGCCCAGCAGTCAAATTATGTGTTTGCATGGATAAACGATGTTTATTTTTTTACCCTCTATGAGTGAAACAGTTTTTAAGCACCATCATTATATAAAATTTAACCAGCCTTTATATCAAAGAAATTTACCATAATAAAAGCTCTGAAATTTGGATAGTCATGAGTCCTGCTTACACTTAGCTTGGTCATACAAGGCCATATTCAGTAGGGGCATGAGGACAAGCTTTAAATTATGTATTTTCTTACTTAGGGAAGAATTGCAGCAAAGGACTCAAACATGGGGTCAAGCACTTTACAGAACAGAATAGACAGGGAAAGCTTTTCTAAATCTAGACATGATTGTTCTATCTTTTAAGATAACAGTCATTTTGGAGGTACAATGGTTGCATCACAGCATACTATACCAGGTATTTGGTGGCATCACATCACAGAAGAGAGGGCTTGGGGGAGCAGGACCAGGGTTTGAGCAGTTACCTTCTAATATTTCTTGTAGAAAATTATCCCTGAGAATATCTGTACAATTTTTCACTTACACAGCCTCTCATTTTTGTTCATGGAAGAACTCTGTATGTGAAAAACAGTACCTATAACTATGTTGATCTCCAAATGTTGCAGTTCAATTGTCTTGTGACTTAGAGAGTTGCGTACTTCTCCACTGAAATTCAAAATCTGACTTCTGAAGAAGAGCATGGTAGTAGCCATTTCTTTACACAGACAAAGAGAGTGGGGTATCCCAGAAATTCAGAAATCCTGAACTGTCTCTGGCAGAAGATTGTGTGCTTCTTACAGAGGCAGTCACCAATATTATGGTAAGATTTTATGTTTGTGTGATCCCCCCACATTTTGAGTACCTCCAACTCATGAACCAAACACAAAAGCTAATTCCAATCTCTGAATTTTAAACGCTATTGAACAGTCTGTTAGTATCTAGTCATTCCTGAGTATTTGCACAAAAAGAAGCAGTTTCAGGAACCAGCACAGTGGACCAGCAATGCATTTTGAGAAACCTTGTGAACTCAGAGTATAGGGCAAGATTGGAAATATTTTACAATAATTATACTTGGTGATTAACTGGAATTTTGGATATTGATTTAGAGATTATTTAAGGTCGAGTTGCATTTTTTGTAGTGTTAAAACAAAAAGGATTTGTTTATTGTACTCTTTCCTGATTCTCATTTCTCTTTCAACTGAAGTATAGCCAGTTATACAAAGGAAAATGCCACTATTCAGTAGAAATTTGTAAAAGTTTGGATGGAAAATGCAAATGCCACAGGAGAATTAATACATGTTAGATTGCATTGTGAATAATCCCTACAGAATTTCTCAGAGTTCAGCTTTTTACTTCTGCATTTTAGGAAAAAATGTGGATTCACAGTATGACACAGGTACCTGAGAAGGAAAATAAGTCTTTGACCTGATAATTCAGTTTAATGGGGATTAACTCTGTAAAGAGTTAATCGCTTGTAATAGTTCTTTGTGGGTGTGTTCTGCAAAGCTTTAGCATTTTTCACTTCTTGATCATTTGCTTGATCCTTTTCTTTTGACCAGCTATTCTGAACTGGAAAGGATCTCTTTTATTAAAATACATATCTACAGTTACTTTTTAATGCAAGTAGCTTCATTAATCTTCAAATTACTTGTCCCATCTGCTTTGCTTTAATTTGGCTGGCATTTACATAATGAGTTACAGACCAAAAACCAGACCAAGCCTGTTTCAGGTTGCCTTGCTGCTAAGACAAGCAATGTGCTGCGAAACAAGGCTCAGTTCTGAGCTGCCAGTCTGCTCACCCTGGCAATGTGCAATTTAGCCGCTCTGCAAGGTCTCATTTCAATTCAAAGAAGAGGCAGTATTTATGCACATGCACAGCATTTCCCCTCCAAAAGGCAAGAAAAGTGTCTACATATTTTGTCTGGCAAAAAACCATAAGAGAACAGCTTTGCATAATCATATGGCATTTTGCAGAATGAAGAAATCTCACTCACAGAGCCCTTTTTTCCTCTCATTCATTTCTGGAATCAGTCCTAATAGATTCACAGTTCAGGTAATGTTTCAATGATTTAACTGTTCTTGTTTGCAGAAAAACAAGATGTTGTTGTCCTCCATCTCAAAGGAGGACAAAGCAGGAAAGAAGCAGAATGCCAGAGGAGGAGAGAAAACAATTTGAATCATACGAAATGAGACAATAGCACAAAAGGAAGATGAAGATGTCATTAGCCAAAATAAGAGAAAATATTATGAGCAGTGGTCAGGTAGGACTCAGGACCTTTGATTCTGTGGCAACAAGAATGTGGTTAGGGACAGCAGTTCAGGGACTGGCAGGCTATTCTGGGAATGAGATAACATACAGACCCAAGTGTAGCCAGATCTGAATGCACACTCCTCTGTGAAACCTGAGCTCCTCTGCCCAACACAAGGCTTTCTCCCTAAAGGCAAGCACCAAAATGCTCACTCTTCCATGGGCACATCAGAGGTGTTTACCTTGCACAGGGTAGCCCAGTGGGTGCAGCACAATCCATGGAATGCAAAACCCAGGCTTCTCTTCCCTAAGCCTGTGAAAGCTGGATTCCATGGGGGTGTGTCCACAGACAGGACATCTCAGGTACCTTTCCCAGATACCATGCAATGCTCACAAGACCAAGTATAGGGCAAGAGAGATCCTGACTCTGTGTACAAGCCAACTCATTGCAAAGCTGGAACATACAAGGAGGGATACAGCAGCTGCATGTTCAGGGACTTCAGTGAGGTTTAACTTGCTAAAAAGTCATATATATGAAATGTCTTGCTAAACAGAAATGACTCCTTTGCAGCCTGTAGTATGTTAGTTTTACTTTCCATCCCATGGCTGGACATTCTACACAGGGCAAAAGACAGTAAACATCAGCTGCAAACTGGTACAGAGGTAGTCAAAGTACTCAGCTGTGGCATGGCCAGAAGCAACCAGAACTAATTCAGATGTAGAGAAAGAGCCTGAAAGAACACAAAGGGGCAGTGAAAAAAAATCTATCCTTTGTCTTCTCTGCTACACTCCTTCAGCTTTAAGGCCACAATTATTATGGGGGTTTATTATTTTTTTTTTACTTTGGAGAAACCTTGACCTGGCTCTGGAGACAACTGTTGGCAAAGGCTAGAATCACAGATCTAGAAATGCAGAAGAGACTAAAGCTGCTCCACCCCCAGTCCATTAGGGCAGACAAAGGAATGAAAGCCTTTATATCACAGGGCTTTACATACCCCATAAAATTTGACTCTTGGGAACTGAAGAAAGATAAAGGACTAAAGATTAGTCACAGATGCCTAAAGCAATGCTTTAGTACTCCTCTCTTACACCACAAAAATGTGGAATGGGGAGATGTGAGGTTCAGCTAATGAAGGAATGAGAAACTTCTGCTCACTCCGTCCTTACTCTTGACAGAATGAGTTTCACAGCACTTCCCATCATCATCAAAAGCATTAGGAAAAGCAAGGGAATGCTTTTCTATTGTTCCAGTGAAAAAGGTGAGTTTCCTGAAAGCACATTTCTCAGACTTGCTTAGACAGCTTTCACCTGAACACCTGAACAGTGTTATGAGTTTCAAAGACTTCACTGGTAACTTAGCTTTTCTGAGTTTTTTTTTTTTTCCCCAGTAACATTACTGGCTTAACACATTGCAGCTGTGATGTTGCAAATGAAAACTGTTTGGATAATTGGGGCTCTGAAATACCATTTATGCATAGACTGAGATATTTAGGTTCTGGTTAGTGTGTTTATCTATGTCCATATATGCTTTCTCTTAAAGACTCTGATTTATTTACCACAAATCAAAAAGTCTGGAAACTTGGATAAGATTAAAAGACTGTACATCCCTATCCTACCATTTACAAACTGGATCCAGAGAAAAGCAAGTCAAGATGAGGTATTATTCTATTTTCAGTCTTCTCACTATTCGTAGCATGAGCAAGGGGTCTATTATTTTTCCCCACCTATCTATCAGCACACGTGTGCTGAGTATATAATTTCTAAAATTTAACACACAATCAGCACTGGTACAACAGTGCTGGTGTGCAATGCAGAGCAATTACAAATCAAATGCAAGATATTTTATAAGATAAAGTCTCTGCTCAGTGACATTCAGCTGGAGTTTTGCTAGAGGCCAGGAATTCACTAGCAGGAAGCACAGGGCAGGACATTGTGAGATAGCACTCTTGACAGTCCAGTTAAGTACTTCGCTTTCAGATACTACAGGATGCAAAATCTCCTTATCTGTCCTTTTTTACAGGTTCCACTGTATTCATTGCTGCTTTCATACTGTCACCCTGGTAGCAGTGTGGCTGTATGGGGAAGTTATATGGATAGAATGGAAATGAATTTGAATAGAAACCTACAGAAAGGTTGTGTCACGGCCATTTTTTTTTTTTTTAATCAAAGGTAGTACAGATAGGATAGAGGGGATGCATAACTCTGGCCAATCAAATCTGGAGGCTGAGTCATTCAGCCACTTTTAAAAATCCATAACGATGATTCGTTTCAGTGAGAAAAGGTAATATACACTGTGAATAAGGTAATTAAAGAGGGTATTTAGCTTACTGAACGGCTTGTAATTTCCTGTATTGCCCTGGCTCTTTCCCCCCGCTCCGCCGCCGGCGCTGCCCCGGAGCGCTCGCTAGAGGGCGGTGTTTCCGCGCGGCCGCCGGCCCGGCCCAGCCGGCGGCTCCCCGGGGCTGCTGTGATGCTGCTGTGATGCTGTGATGCTGCTGTGATGCTGTGCCACCCCTACTTCGCACATGGGCCATCCCTGCCCAGCCACCCTGCTGCGCACGGGGGTCGGGGACACACCCCGCGGGAGCCCAGGGGCGTTCCTGCTCCCAGCTGTGCCCTGACCGTGCGCGACCGAACATGGTCTCTCAGCAATTCGCGGCTACAGGAGAGAAATGCTGAATTTCTCGCTGGCATGGGCTTGTTTCCGAGAGGCTGAAGGCAAGGATAGCTAGCTGTCTTTTTAGTCTTTTGTTTCCCTCGCAGCAAAATGTGTACTCAGTTTTGAGTAGCGCTATAAATAAACAAAGTAAAAAATAATAACTGGGAGGCACTGGTCTGCAGAGTAACAAAGCCCTGTGCTTTTATCTGGGCCCTGCAGAGCTGTGCCCCATCTGCCCCTATTCTACTTTTGAAAGAGAAGGAATCTGTGTAAACTGGAAGGATTTTGTATGGCTTTCAGCCCCTCTGTCGGTTCTAAGACCGAGTGTGTAACCGCTCCAGGACAAACCTCAGCCCAGCTCAGCTGACCAGTGGGTGAACCCTCATTGCTGCAAACCCTCAGGAATTCAGGTGCTGGCTGTGTCCAGCCTGAGTTGCCTCGAGCCTTTGAGCTTTTCTGCCTTTGGCCTTTTCTGCACTTTGTTCTCAGGGCTTATCCTCCCGGCCAGATGATGGCTTAACTCAGCTGACCTTCCTCCCCCAGCAAGGCTGACACCGGTGCAGAGTATTGATCTCACTGCAGTACAGAAGGTGCAGCCGAAATACTGAGACTCACTCACCTTGTACAGTGTAGTACAATGAACTTCCAGAAAGTAAAATTGCTTGTTCAGGAGGCTGATAGAGTAAATCATTAAAAATACCTGCTGTCCATTGTGCCTCTTGACATTCATTGTGCTGTAGCTGTGACTTGTTTTATTGACTCATTATAAGGATATAATGCACTGGGGAGTCAGAAACTTGCAAAGGGAAGTATCTGCTGTCCCATAAATTGTCCCTGTAATTTTGTAACACATTACAGTTTTAAGGCAGGTCATAATGTTCCCAATCAGTTACCCAAAGGTAGGTCTCTAACTAAAAATGTCTTGAGTTTGTGAGGAGCTGAGGAACTTGCTTCAAATTGGGGCACTGAAAATCAGGCCAGTTTGAATTAACTGCTGGTGGAGCCTAGCTCTGAAAACACGGACTGCCATTGCCAAGTACAGCACTTGCCTTTTGAAACAGATCCAGGGAACGAACAAGCATAAAAATATTCCAGACAACTTCAGCGTGCTATTCAGCGACACTGACCCTGCCTGCACAGATGAGGGGCATGACCTGAAGGTCCTCGCCTGGAATGCAGACACAGCAGTGTCATCACCACTGGATACGCATCTGCTTGACCCTGGACAGGTCCTGCAGCTGAATCACCAAATCTACACTCTGCATGTTATACAAGAGGAAAAATGGGGATTGGGATAAGCAAGGGTCTGTTTTCTCTCCTCCAAGTACTCTTGCATGGACTGAGTAGCTAACTGTACAAGTCAGCTGAATCATAACATGGGCTGCTTAGATTTTTGAACAGCTGATGGACCTTTTCCTTCCATTTATGAATCTGACACATATTAGCATGCTAATTTCTTTCACAAAATTTTTGAGCTGCAGCATCAAGAGCTACAGCAAACATTAGTTTTGAGTTTTGTTTATTGTTAATTTTTCAAATGTCATCATGCACCAAAGGTCTGCAGGAGCCCATCACTTCTCAGGGACAAGAAGACCGCAAGAACCTTCTGATGGGGAACAGTCCGTGCAGTCTTCTGCCTACAGTAAACTTTTTTTCCCAGTATGTGGGCAACAAGACAGAATATCACAGAAATTAAAAAACAGATTGAAGCTCTCATTGTGTTTAAGATGCAGTATATATCAGGATATGGCATTTGTCTAATGATGAGTCTTATGGCTGAGGTGTTAAAAAAGAATTAGTCTAGGCAATTTAGCCACCAGACAGCTATTGATATTAACAGAAGCAGGCTGATTGACTTTGCAAATCTCCAATTATAATCCTTGCTATAATTATGATTATGCTTCTCTGTAGAGCACTGCTGAGCCTCCACTTTTGACTCATACCAGATTCCCACTGAAGTCAGCAGGAGCTGTGCTTGAGATGGGGCTCTCACAGACAGCACTGTTTGTCCGAAAGTAAACAAGCTGTTCCTGAAAATTGCTTCTCTAAAATGGACTGATTTCCCCTATGTATGGTAATAGCTCTAATCGAACATACAGCTTTTGCTTTGTTCTGCCACAGGAACAAAGTAAGGTTTAAGGGACTGGTGGTCTGGTATATCTTCAGAGTTGTTCAGCACTGTAAAAGTCTTAACAAAACTTCTCACTCTGGCAGAGTAGGGGCTGGCTCAAGTATCCATCCAATAATTCAGTTTCAAGGATATCCCGCTTGCCTGAAAATCTTCTTCTCATTAGTTTTTATGCAGACAAGTAAAATGTATTTAATTGATTTCATCATCATGATTAAAAGGAGGTAAGTAGATTTACTTACAAGGGAAGTAAGTACTTGGGTTTATTGTGGAAAGCTTACACAGGAAAAATCTATCTTCATCTCCTTACCTGCTATATTATACACTCAGGAAAACTCTTTGTATTGATTGTGGGTGAAGTTGTTAATTGCCTGGCCAGTACTGCAAGCAAGGAAACATATTTGGGAAGCAGCTTTCCGTTTTTGTAGAAAAAGAGGAAACAAAGACTATAAGCTGGGGAAAACCCAAAATAGCAAAATTAATGAGACTATCATTACTCATGTTAAGATGCACAATGTGAGAAGAAGATCTTCATATTAGGAAGTTTCTGTAAAGGTTAGCTTGCTGACAAATTACCCCCATTATCTTTGTAATCACTTGCTAAGCCATAAAAAACATAAATCTCTCATCTTGCATGCAGATCTGCGGAAGTACAATCCTATGGGATTTTGCATGGCACTAAAAGCCTGTTAAAGTTGATCAGAGGGTGGCATAAGGCTGTGTTTGAATGTTCTTCTATTTTGTTATTTCTGGGAGAAATGGGATCTTCACCCCTTTGGTATTTGTCAGGGCATCAATGAGCATGTATCTCCACAATCAGAACGATATGGACATTTCTTCATGGAGAGTTTCAGAAATATAATTGCAGCTGTCCTTAAACACCATGTTCTAGACTTTCTTATGTCCTATATAGTGCTCTGCTACATGATGGCTGTGTTAACCTAAAGCCATACCAGTGTTTTAATCTTGAACTTTTTATTACAGATTCCTTTAATCTCAGGCTATTTTTTTCTTACTGTCTCCTCTTTCCAAAATTTGCATTATCAAATATTTATAATCAAGTACTGAAGCAGAATGAAGAGTATCACTCAAAAAGTTCTTCACTGTAGTGGTGGCTACAGCATGTTCCCCTACAGTATTTGAGCACTTGCATACCGGAAGTGCTATTTCCTGAGAGGGCTGGGGGGCAAAGAGTTTTCCTAGTTTCACAGAGAGTAATTTGGGTGTTAGCCATAATACCACATAAGCTGTGTGGCTTTTTGAAAGTGGCGTTAGGTGTGGGGCACAGCATGGCCATGGTTTCATAGTGAGTCTGGGGTCCTGCAGGACCTGGGCCCTGAGCACACCATACTTCTGACAGTCAGCTCAATGCTTTATGTGGCTAATCCTTAGCTAGGCTCCACAGCTCAGAGAAGCCCTTTTACTGAGCGCACATTACCTTGCTTCTGTTGTGAGGGAACCCAAAATCTGAAAAGTCAAATCGTCATTTTTTCTCTACCTTACTTTTCCAAAGTGAGGCTTCCCTAATCTGCAACCCCTTGCAATTAATCAGGTATTGACTGTGTCTGAGAGGTGCTCAGGGAGCTCCCACCTGGAGCCAGGTTAATTTCAGATTTCAACATCTCTGCGACCTGCAGCCACGGTGGGGGTGGCAGGAGCCTTTTCAAGAGACACGAGTGTCATCTAGTGGTAAAACAAACCCACTCAATCTCACCCCAAGGGCCACCATCTGCCCACTGGTTTCCATACAGAGCACTGGTCAATACATTTTGTTTCTGCTACACTTTAACTACATAATTCAGAATGTATGTAGTAATGCCTGTTTTAGCTTTCATCCTTGCAGGATTTATTTTATGCAGGTTAATGGAAAACAATATGAGCCCACGACAGCTAAGCAGGCAGTGGACGCTAATGGCTCTCTGACTGAGGTTTTTCTGTCCCTGGGATGGGAAACAAAAAGGGTCTGTCTGCTTGGGTACAGCGACCACTGGCATCAACTTGCTCCCCAGGAGTAAAGTGAGAATTTTACAGGACAAAGGGCTGTTTAAAGCTTTATTTAGTTGTTGTATTGCATAATGTGTCCATTGAAGGAATGGACATTCAAGATCTTTGCATTTTAGAGTAGATTTTTCCCAAATTCTTTTGCTTTCTTTCACACATAAATCCAGATTTATTAGTGAAGCAGAGCATAAACACAGTAATTCTCTTGTAATTAGGCAAATACAAAAGAAGAAACACCTTCTCACCAGCAGAGGAACACACAGGAAAAAGTGGCTGAGCCGTTAACAAAACGCAGTGGAGAAATACTGGCTGGTTATATATAATTTTCCTGATGTAACTTTCTGGCAGTTCATCACAGTAACTGTAATGCAACAAATCCAGCTCAAGGTGTGCTGGTCTTTGAGGAAAAACAGACTTTGCATCTAGTCACCTAGAAACCATCATGTTTTAAAATCACTGCCAGTAACTACTCAGTGCACATTTTCAAGTGCAGAACTGGAAACCCACCATTTTTTTTAGGGCAAAGGTGAACTTACCATATTTTCAGTTGATGCCAAGGGCTGAGACTTAAGGAAAATCCAAAATGCTTAAATCATGAGAGTTGAGTAGGGGCTGGTGGATGGAGGAAGGGGAGCTATATGGCCTTATAGCCCAACTCCCACCATGGGCAGTGAAAGTTGGAAGATCCAGACCCTCTCCTAAGGAGACAAACTAAGGGTATGCTTTGTTTTTGGCACTTCTCACACTTCTGCTGTTTCTGCTAGAGCAGGTCTTGGGCAGTCATGCCATGCATATTTCACTATCCTAAGAGTGAACGCATAGGGAAAAAAAAACAACAACAACAACAAAAAAACCTAATAAAAAGCACTGAATCCTTTGCAAAGCTGCCAGCTGGCTGTGTAACAGAGCACTGGGCAGGGCTCAGATCAGCCAGGTAATCAGAGGCTCTTGGCAAGCTGAGGGCAATGGAGCATATGGGTCTTTCCCCTGCGTTGCTCTGTGCCCAGAGCCACAAAGGGTAGGGGGATCGAGAGCCGCCAGCTCTTGCTATTTGCCAGCCCGTCAGCCTCCCTCTCCCGCCCCCCGCAAGAGCAGACCCAGCGGGGCTCATGCTCGTGCTTTCATTTGTCAGCCCGCCTGCGTCAGCAGTAATACGGAGCTCAGCTGCTCATCATCCCGTCTGATAATGTCGCGGGAGGAATTAGGCAAGGCATGCTGGTAGGAGGGAGAGAGAGGGTTTGAGGGAGAGTAATCACAGGCACAGTGATGGGAAATAGATGAGATCAGAAGAAAACCAACCCTCAAACAGGATATTCTCAGGCTAGAAGGGAATATATTTTTAGGACTGTTTCAGTTCCAGCTGCGGGGAGCCACGGGATAGCAGCAGGTCACCCCAGGATTTCAGAAGGGTTTGCCTCAAGGCTGAAATGAGCGAGTTGCCACAGGGCAATTGGCATTCAGCCGTGCTGCAGAAAAGCTGAATGGGTGGGCTGAGAGGCTGGGTTGTCCCCTTGTCCACAGATGAGATGTGGCAAGAGGCAGCGGAGGGCTCACAGGTGCTGTCGGTTTTCCATGGGCGCTGTGCAGGCTCTCCGTCTTCAAAGCAAACGTGGAAAGCTTTTTGCTCACACAGCTTCCGGCTGAGATTTGAAGCGCTCTTTCCCCGGGAGGACAACGATAATGAGGGGCCATGCCACAGACTGTCTGATGAGACCCAGGCAGGTCCTGGCAATATGAGCAGCGCTATTCGCTGCACAGCAGCCAGCTAGAGCCCAGTCCCTGGTACCTCCCTCAACAGCAGAGAGAGCAAAGTATTCGGTCAAAAGAAGGTATATATTTAATCAATTCCTGTTGTGCTGTAAAACTCAAATTTACTTTGATTTTTTTTTTTAAATTTGACTTGGTATTTTAACCACTGCTAGCACTAGAGGAATATTACACTCCTCTCAGTTATTTCCCAACAGAATGTCTCTCTTTTCACTGTAATTCAGTAAACATTTTGAAAACACCATGGCAAGGTCAAGGCTATTTTGCAAAATCTCTATCTGTATAGCCTAAATGGACCTGGAAACAGAACAGATTGTGCTCTGAAATTGGGAAAAGGTGAAATAATTCATGCACATCAGTTCTGCGCTTGGTATGCGGCAGTAAATTGAGGCTGACTGTCCATCTCCAAATGCTGCATGTAATCTGTAGTTTCAGTGCTTGGATTGTCTGATTTTGTGCACTATGCAGCTACTTTGTTTTTCCAAAAAGCACAAAGTGACCCCTGGAGGAAAGTCTCATGTCCAAAGCACCAGTACTGGTCTGATCTCAGAGCTACAGCTTAGAAAGCTGCCTTTCATGGGCACCAGAGAATGAACACCAACAGAAGCACCATTAGAGTGATGCTGAAATCAAAAACTTTAGGTAAGATTTTCAGAGTGACTGAGGGAAAATTGTCAAGAGAAAGGTGTCTGTCCTCTGCATATCCAGCCCCAAAAGGCAAGCCCAAAGAGGGTACACTTTAGTGATTGAATTCTTGGCCAGTGGCTACATTCAATTATTCAATTGCTGTGATGACAAAACCTCCCTTGAAATTGTTGTTGGGGTTTTTTTTGCCTGACATTCAAGTTAAATTGCATTTCATTTCATATTCTTTCATAAAAATTATCCCATACTATGTCTTTCCTTCTGGAATACACCCAGAGTAGTCAGGCATCCTTTGTTAACAAACTCAAGAGGGAAAGCCTATGTTACACAAGTTAAAAAATATCTGAATGACTGATAGTTTTGGCAGAAAGCAATTCATACCCTCCAACTGAAGATCATAAACTATCACCTGTCAGCTAGCTCATAAATCACAACATCAGAGCAAATCTGATTATTCTTCTGCTTGTAAGAATGTTTAAAATAAAATTCATTACTATGTTTTTCACATTATTGGTTAGTCCTCTGTAACTGCCTATGCACTGCAAAGCCTTTCACCAGGCAATGTAGCTCTTGGAATGACAAGTTGGGTTTAAGGAACAAAAACATTGGTGACAAAAATGGAAATAAAGTTGTGTCCATCAGAAACACCCCTTGCACTAACACCAGTGCTGTTGGACTCTGGCTGTTTGTTATTTCTGCTACCTCAGGGGTCTGGGAGTAGGAGACTGTTACCCAGTCACCAGGATAACTGTCCTCCCTGAACAGCAACGTCTCTCAAATGATACAGTGAAGTCTACAAATAATCACGTCAGCTCAGCACTAACGTGCTTAACACTTAACTCTGCGTTGTTTGTCCTTATTTCACTTCAATTTTTGTTTGGGAAATTCAAGAGCCAGTCCCACCATAATCTTTCAGCCAAGCTTCACTTTATTACTGCATTGTGGGAAGTCTTCTGAAGTGCATCTTAATCTCATCCCTATCTAGATTCACCTTGTTCCTCCTCCATTCTGCCCAAGGGAAGAGCTTTTTGCTGCACTGTGCATACATGTCCAGCACAGCTTTTAGTGCACTTGGAGAGCATCTTCCCTCTCTGGCGGTTTTCCCTGCAAGAACTACCAATACTGTTTTTCTTCCTTCATTGGAGCTGATTTTTTTCCTCCAAGGGCTTTACTCACTGCAGTTGCAGTAACTGGATGCAAAGGCAGGACCAGGGAGTAAGGCCCTTTGTTTTCAGCCAGACCCCACAGGGTTATCCAGGGACTTAATTCCACATATAACAACCTAGTTAATTCCCTTCTGTGAATCCAGCAATGTGCAAGTGCTCCTAGCACTTGCTGTAACCAGCAGCTCACAGATGGAGAAGTCTTTGGTGGCGTAGGGGTGGATTTCATGGCAGGCTGGTCCCAATACTGAGAGTCAGTTGAGGTTCAATGGTGACCTTACCCCTCCTCAATACAAACCTGGCTTCTATTTGGCTCAGAAGGGACTCTTGCCTAAATACTTCCACAATTCTCTGCTCTGCCCGGGTTCTGCTTCTCACGTGCTGCATCCCTGCTCTGCCCCATGCAGTGATGTGCAGCCAGGAGAGGGAACCTCTCTGGGACCTCTGCCCTGACCTCAGCTAAGAAAAAGCTCAGTCCTTGGATGAGTTAGGGAATTCCATGGAACCTGGACCTTAACAGGAGAAAGGGAAATGGAGAAAGTGAGCGAGGCCTGTGAAATGACCACGTGAATATAGCCTCAGGCCAGCAGTGAATACAAAGTGGACCTCAGAGATTTTTGCCTTGACATCAGGGTATATTTTGGGCTGATGAAAAGACTAGCTCTAGTTAGCTGCTGTAAATAAAAGAGCTTAGACCAGAGTTAAATGATGAGAGACTATTGATGAAGAAAGAAAATGACTGGATACAGGCTGAAAGTCTGAAAAACAGGCTTTTTCAGGATGTGTATGAGACAAGAAGCAGCTGGTACAGCATCCACAAGGACTGAAGCAATGCCTGCCATAAGAAATGCAGTGATGATGGGACCAGCTGCCATTCTCCTTCTGTGTCACAGAATGAAGATGTCCAACAGCATCCAGGTAACCAGCACAGGGGCTTCTGCACTCAGGGAACAGGTTAGGAAGGGTTGTGTTTGGGCTTTCTATCCCACTGGCGATATACGGCTAATAGTCTTGTCCTCTCTAAGGAAACAAGCCCTTTTTAAACGTTTAAATATCCTGAAGAGCAGATCTTCTCAAAACCTGTCTATTACATCTGTGCTACCTGCGGCACATCATGAGAACCAGTGCTTGGAGGTCTAACTGGTGTCCATTTGTAGATGAGTGGTTGAGTTAATGAATTGTCCACCACGCTTATTCTTTACTGGAATCTATTTATTCTCACTTTTTAATACCAACTAGAGTCCAGTGAAATCAGAGTCTGTATATTTCTCAGTATATATCTACACACACAGGCACATGGAATAAACTGCACTCAGAACATGCAAGGTTCAAGACTAACAGGGAAGAAGTGTTATCCATATTTTATAGATGGGGTGCTGAAGGAACGGGAGACGACATGAGTTTCAGATTGTACTCAATGTCTGTGATAGATCAGGAAACTCGGGTTTAATGAGAAAACCACTTTCTTCCTGGAATGGAAAGAAAGAAGCTAATACGCACAAATAAATAGGATTGTACCTTCTGTAGAGTATTTGTAGCATTAATATAACCTTAATTCCCTGCATGAGACAGTCTCCCTGCTTCTTCATTTTGCATTCAGTAGTCTAAAGCAGGAACCGTGACACTTATTTTGATTTTATTTTTTTAAATTTCTTCATTATAGCAGCAAATTCTACAATAAATCAGGCTCAGAAGCTCTGTGAAGTTTGCAAAGCAAGCCCTACTCAGCTCCAGGCATTTATACATGACGCATACACTCATCAGTGCTCACTGCTGTTGTTTCTCTGCCAATCACCTTACCCAATGTGAAGATGTGTCACAACACTGAGCAAACATGGAAACAGCCACTTTAATCAACCATATTTTCCCCATCTGGTAACTTTCCTTTAACATGGTAGTCCAGCTTTCCCACAGATTTTATAGAGAGAAAGTTTACAAGCAATAAAAATTAACAGCCAATATACATACAACAAACAAATCAACCCCCCCCCACCCCCCCCCCCCATAGTGTGTGCCTGAGTGGATCTAATTCAAACTGTGACTAAACTGTGGTTGATTTCCATGAGATATTTTGCCTGGGGATATGAAGTGTGCATAGTGCATGATTCATTTCGGTGAAAACCAGACCAGGGGAGACAGGAAGAAGTTCCGAGGACAAGCACAGAAAAACAGCCATAACAGGGGAGGAAAGCCACAAAATGGACTACTTTGGCTTGCCCTTCAAGCAGTAACAGGGCAGGGCAGTGGGGGCATTCCCTTCCCATGTGCCTGCAAAGAACTTCCCTGGTTCCCTGTAACGAAAAGGACCCAGACCAACATGGTTAGATGTTGGGATAGTTCATGTTTCCAAGCACTGTCTCTACTTTGCCTCAGACTGCATCAGAGCTCCTCCGTGCATATCTCAAGGACATTTCTGGAAGCACTTCTTTCCTAGGAGAAATCTCAGTAGGGGTGGAGAGTGGGTGCCTTGCTAGAAGTAATCCCTGCAGTTGTCTTGTTTATGTGCTGTTAATACAGGTACATATTTCCACTGGTGTAGATTAGAAGTATCAATGGCAACAGAACAATGAATATCTGTGCAACCAGAAGTTGACATCTTGTGTTTATCATGCCACAAAATAGCTTGGTTTCAGATTATAAAACAGTTGTGTGGTGAATGGAATCAGTCTGTGATCATTTGTATGTATGAACAATATTTTAAGGCCCACTTGTTTTTGCATCTCATTGAAATACTGACAGGATGGATGTTAGGCGAATGGAAGAGCATACACACATTCTGTTTCAGAGAGGCTCCTCTTCCTATTCCTCAGTGTGGCTGATGGATCTGTCTCTCCTGTGGGTATTCGTTTTCAGTAAGACTGTTGGGAAGGAGAAGACAAACCAAACACAGAACAGCATCTGAGGACATAATGTTTTCAGACATGGCTGAGAGTGGTAGTCCATTCTTCTGTCAAAACAAAGATGATGTGACAACTCTGCCTGTCAGTCTTTGTCCAAACTTCTCCTTCCTTCTCCTTTTCCATCAGCTGCATTAACTCAGTCAAATTTAGCAAGGCAAATGAGGGGTAATAACTCAGAGATAATAAGTTCCTGCAGTTTTTGCCAAAATCAGACGCAAAGAGACCCTGATGGAGCCCATGCTGAGGGAGTAGCCAGTCATTACACACACAGCTCCCAGGTGCTTCAGTTATTTGCTGCTTTTTGTCCAATGATTTTCTGCTCTTTGCGCAATTCAGAGGCTAAACACCAGTGTTGGCAGCAGAATGGAGTGGGACACAGGAAGGGCACGGAGGGATTGAGTACAGGGGTGCTGGATGCAAGAGATATAACTCTGCAGCATGATTAGAAGTGGAGCTGGAGAACTGGAAGCACCTCACATTGGACTGAGGATGTGTGCAATATGTGTGAGCAAGGCACCTAAAGTTAATGAAAATGAGAAGATGGAATCCAGAGAACAGAAGTTTCCCTATTATATTAATTCATTTTGTCTATTTTCTGTGTAGAAATTAGAGTGAATTAAAAGCAATAAATCTAATCAGATGTTTCAAAATTTATGTTTCTCACAACTAGTTTTTTCTGATGAATAAATGCAATGGAAATATATTTTAAGAGAAATGAGGGAGAAGAGGGGAAAAATGTATCTCAAAACCAAGGAAAAATAAGTATCTACATTTCAAATGTTCTTAATTTCCAATTCTTTATCTAACTGTTTAATCACTTGCCTTGATAAAATACACTTGACTAATTAACATAATTTTCTTTGTTGGTGACAATGAAAGGTGGTCTCAGATTCAGTTAAGAGATGCCTTGGACTTTTTGGTGATTCCTTGATAAGGTGGATCTGCAGTAGCTTGTAGAATTGAAAAATAGAATATCTGCAGAGAGGGATTTGAGCAGTCTCTGCAAAAAGCCATGCACTATGAAAGCTGGGGAAAACCCTTTTTCAATGACCTCATCATTGTGGATTCTTCCTGCCCTCTCCAGCAGAATCAAGAGACTCCTTGCATGATGTTATCACATGTCCTACCTGAGCCAGAGAATCCACATCCTAATCTCATCAGACCTCTGCATAAAACCCACTGTGTTCCCCCCTTGCATGTGTATACTCTGTAACCTTTT
This sequence comes from Pipra filicauda, assembly GCF_003945595.2. Taxonomy (NCBI): domain Eukaryota; kingdom Metazoa; phylum Chordata; class Aves; order Passeriformes; family Pipridae; genus Pipra; species Pipra filicauda. The sequence continues at coordinate 3,160,883 of NW_024104565.1, read as the reverse complement.
GCATAGGTATATCCGATACCTGTTCCCCCCTGTAAAATCCCCCAAGATAAAGTACGATTTTTCCCCATGAGGTAATTCCTAAGACCCCAAGATGTGCTAACCTGGGTTTTCCCCTTATGTCACCCTTGTGAAATGCCCCAATTTTAAAAGAATGAATATGTAAACCTCCTGTTAAATATGCAAACCCTGAACCCTTTAAATACAAAGTCGTGAATCCAATAAACTATTCCAGTTTTCTGCCTCCACTGGATTGTTGTAGTTATTGACTCGCTACAGTAGCTACTATGCAACTTGTATTTTTGGTTTAATGAGAACAGGAGAGTATTGTTTCCTCTTAGGTGCTTGGGCAATTTTGAGAGCTAGTGATATCTAATGTCAGGGCAGCAGAGAGGAATGTCTTAGTGGCAAATGCAAAAAACTATCTCCAAGCATGAAAGCAGTGAGAAAATATATAACCCTAGGAAATATTTATGGTCCATGATGGGAATACTGGAAAGATATAAAAAACAAGAATTATTATGGCGAGAGCAGTCAGGGGTTACCTGTCACCAATCTATGGGAACCTAGGCTTTCCTAGTTCCATACTGTTGGAATTCCTCATTCTAGCCAAGTTTGCTGGCATGGTGACTGCTCTGTTCAGTTGTACAGTGACCAGAGTCTTTTGTTTCTTTGAAACAACTAACCAAAGACAATGGGAAATAACTAAATTCTTAACTGAGGAGTTTTCCTGGTATGCACTTATATTTTTGTTCATTGTATTGAAACATACAATGTTGTTAAACGCAGAAATAAAATAAATTTACAAATTTGACTTAAATAATCTCATCTCTTTTCTTCTCTGGAGATGAATATACAATGTATGTGTGATCCAATATGGACTTCATAAGTAGAAATTTAATTGCCAGCTTATTATCATCAGGACTTCTCTTCACCTTGGGATATTTCAGCATTAATCTTTGTAGCCCAGCTCTGCACAACCAAGATGCTGGATGAGGAATACTTTTTAAGCAGCTCCTCCAGAAACAGTTGAAAATGCCCAGTGACCATCTCCTGCAACTCCAGCTGCACAATCAAAATGTCAGGACATTTCAGATCAGTTTTCTTCTGTGCACTGTTGGTGGTGGCGGTGGTGGTTTAGGTGCAGCTGAAGCAGTTGTGCTGTATCTAGACAGAGGAAACCACAGCATTTTTGCAGAGCAAGCAAGCGCCAGGAAGTTGTCTTATATTCTGCTTTGGCATTAATTCCTAAATTCTCCTGTTTGCTTTTCTGATATAATTTTGTCTTAAAGCAATCTAACAAACAACAGGCTTCCTGAAAACGGATAAAGATTTTCTTACTCTTTTGACTGCAGTGGTGCTGTACAGTTCCAGTTCGGCTTATCAGCACAAATGTGCTCACCTTCATCAACTGCTAACCTTTCCAAAGATATCAAAGGGAGACAATAGTTTTTCTTTCCCTGACAAAAAAGATTTATGAGGTTTACCAGAGTGCTGACTTTTTCGTTCTCTAAACCCTTTTTTCTGGTGTTTGGGGTTTTTGTTTGGTTGGGTTTTTTTTCACCTGGTAATTGCTGGCAGGGTTGAGAGCAGCTAACATTTTCAGATGACGAGCACTCCACCCAACATGAGGACCTGCTGTTATTAATTCACACAGGGCCTCACCTTATTCTAGAGATTAATCAACTGAATATGAGTAGTGAGTGATTATCACATAAACAGCCAGCTTTCCAGTAAATAAAAAAATTTATCCCAAGATCTGTTAATTATCGAGAGTTGAAGATGAATAAACACCTCAGTATCTAGGTGCCAGTAAGATAATAATTTTTGCTTATAATAATAATCATAATCCTCTGTGAATCCTTACCTCCATTTTTGAACCTTAAGTTTTGAACCTTTGTGTTTCTGCCTTGACTTTGTCCTGATGCCTTTGAGCACACACAACAGCTAATGAAGTTTCAGAGCTGCCTGTTTGCAAAGTCCTTTTCTTTAGGATGTAATTTTAAGCCCACCTAGTTCACAAAACTCCCAAGTCATCCTGCGTCTGGTTGTCTATCTGTCTGCAGTACTGAACCAAAGTGGAGGACAGGCTGACACTCAGGTGGGATCTCACAGATGCTCTGACTCAGATTTTGAGCTCACCCAAATACCTGCATTGAGCAGAAGAGCTCTTTAGTTTTCTGTGGAGATAAGGCCTGAATGCCTGCAGGTTGGTCAGTTATTCTGCCCATCACTTTTCCATTTCGGCCAAATTTTCTGGAAACATGAAGGTCACAAAAATTATGGTTTTCCTATGCTTTCAAAGGTTGTCAGGCAGGGAAGGAGACATTTGAACTGCTACTGAAGGTACAACGTACTGGCAAGGGAAGACGGGTTTAGTTTTCTTTTTCATTATTTTATTTTATTTGTAAGCCAATTAATTAAAAAGGAAGATATTAAGTCACGGCAACTTTTTATCTCTAGTCCTAATACATGCCAAATACCTGTCCTTCACATGGTTGTCATTCCAAAGATAAATCCTACAGCTCTACTGTTTTGTTTTGAAGCACTGGCTGAAAATGAGGCCTTTGCAGAGGTTTCATTATACGAAGGTTCTCAGCATTGCCATTATGTATTTTCTTTGAATCTAAATGGCAAAAAGTGCAGCAGTATGGTCTGTTGCCTTTGCTTAACTCTCATGTTTCCTGAGTCTTTATCAGGACAAACAAACAGCCACCAGCTTTTCCCCTTTTTCATGAGCTGCTATGAAAATTGATTCAGTCAGCCACATGTGCAAGTCTTCCTGTGGTTTCAGAAACAGCAGCAGTGGAGCAACATTTAATTTTCTGCTTCTCCTTCTTAACCTCAAAGGAAAAAGGTGGTAACTGTTAATTGCATCACAGCATGCGTGTGCTGGTGAGCACAGCAGTTTGCTCTGACTCTGAGTGTCCCGGGACCAGCAAACCTAACCAAAAACACAGACCTAAAGCACCATGTGTGCAAATCTAAGACCAAACCATACTGTAGAATGCCAGTGTTTATTGTTCCTGTGCATTTGGAGGCAAGAAATCATTAACCATCCCTTATAGCTCCTGACTAACACACGCAGATATAAAAGATTGCAGGAATGCTGACATGTATTCACTGGTGAGGGCTATCACACACTGAAGATGTGTATGTGGCAGTTTCTAAAAGAGCTTGAAGCAGCCCAGATCAGGCATGTTGCAACAAATAGGTTGCAAAATCTGGTTTTTAGGCATCATTTTTTTTTATTTTGAAGTTACGTTGGACCTCAGGGATTTTGGTTTTTTATGGGTTTGGTCTTTTTTGTCATTTAATGCTGGCTGTAGGAACACAGTGGGTAGGTGGTGATGGTGGAAGTAGTGGTGCGTGTATGTGTGCATTAGTCTACAAGTGAAGGATTTTGTGTAAAAGGCTGCAGGGGTAAGCCTCCAGGGTGAATTCTGCAAGGTTACAAACTCTTACTGTTGCTCCTGTCAAGACTGACCATTCTCCTTCCTCCCCTTCCCTCCTCCTTTCTCCTCCCTGCTCATTCCTTGCCAAGACTAAAGCTATCACTGTAAGAGGTAAAAGCTGTAAAGGTCCGGGCTGTTATATAGCAGCTTGCAGGGAAGCTGTGATGATGGAAATACAATGAAAATTAAATGTATTCTAATTAACCTTGGGAATAATGGCATCAGGAATGTAGAGTATTCCCCTGGAAAAGTTTCTTTTAAGTGGCTGATTTTGTATTTGTCCGTGAAGCTATTATCAGACTACATAACAGCTTTAGGGAAAGCTTGTGAGAACTGATTTTGAATAGCCTTCCATCAGAAAAGGAGGGGTGGGAAGTCAGCTTGGATGCTGAGAGGCAGTCTGTTTCATTTAGGAAATTCAGCAAACAGCCATATAGGAGAGAAAAAGAAATGGAAAAAACCCGACAAGACTCTCTGTTTAGTGTCTAAAAAGCTTAAGGGTACCTCAGCCAACAGAACCCAGCAATTTCAGACTGATGAGTCCTTAATCATCTCATACTGATGAAAGCTTTCCTGCACCAGAACAAATATCAAATCCTACTGCCATGCATAATGACAGAATCTGGTAAACCATTTCAGCCAAGCTGCAAAATTAATCTGAACCAGACTGACAACAGACAATGATAAGGTATAACCCTGCACCTTTACTGCTGTTCGTTATTTTTTTATTAGTGAGTTCAGAAACTGCTTTTATGTGATTTTGAGGCGTCCATTTCAGAGAGCATTGCAGGGTGGTGTAGGGCGTTTTCCTGTACTGTCTTGCCTGCCTTAGGGCTTGTGAAACTCGTACTTAAGATAAGTCTCCCCCTTCCCCCTCACCCCTTTCCAAACCTAGAGTTAATTTGTTCCCACAACTCAGTTTGTATGAACAGATGCCTCCATCTCTGAGCTCACAATTGCTGGCTGGGAAGTGATTCAGCTACTAAACAGTTGTAAGTGAGCATGGGAATAATCACTGGGTATTGCTGACATCTGAAGAAAAAATCTTGTGTTCATGACTTTGCTAGCATATGAAAAGGGACAAAAATAGAGGCCCAAGCTGCCTTGGAGCACGGCTGCATCTGAAGTCATCTCCAGCAAGGAGCTGTGCTCGCCAGTTCCTCATTACTGAGGACAACTTCAGATGCAGCTGCGCTCTAAGGATGAGCCTTCTGCGTGCAGCGTTGGACCTGGACAGTCAGACAGCATCCCCCACAGACAATGCTGCTGACTTTCAGTGTAGGAAGAACACCGAAAGGACAGGGTCAGTTTGGTAGCTGTGGGGTTGCCTGCATGTCTTTCCACCATGATCTTCTATCTTGCCCCACAGTTCTCAGTTGGGAAGTTTGACTTATAAGGAGCAGTGGATGGTCACTATAATGGCAAATAGATGGAGCCACAAGGGATGTTGGGATGTGGTACTCCTGTACCTGGGAGAAGTCCTGCCTTCAAAGCTCCACATGCTGCCTTCAGTGCAGCCAAACTTTGCTACAGAAGATGCCATGAAGAAACAAGAACTGACAAACAAAAAATCCCAAACCTGTGGGTTAAATAATGAGCCAACAGAGGGTTGCAAATGTTTCTGACTCACTTTATGTTTGTTTTTTTTTTTTTAATCTCCAGGATAAGCAGTTAGCTTTTGCAGTCTTGAATAGGTTTTGTGCATGCAGTAAATACCTTTGATTCAGTTTTAAGTATCGAGTAGTTCCCAGTTTGAGCAGTTCCTCAGTCAAAGTAGCTGAAATAGTTTTTCAAAATTTATTAATCATTGTAGATGCATTTTTTCTTTTTTATTAAATTGTATTCAGTTTTACAAATAGAAATTTGGGGATTAAACTCACACAAAGGTATTAGAGAGGAATGTCAGTTTGCCAATTTTTTATGTTGTATAATCTGAAGTCCGAAAGGATGAATACAGCAAACACCCAAAAATAAAACAAAATCTTGTGCCAGAACAGTAGCACTTCTGCAGTATATTGACTGTGGTCTTGTCTTCTGTATTCTCTCCACTGTAATATTCTGTTCAAAAAATAGACAACTTATATTGTGATGCCAATTTTTGGGTGCCACAATATAAAAAGAATATAAACCTATTGGAGAGCATCCAAAGGAAGGCTAAAAAAATGCTGAAGGGTCTAGAGAGGAAGCCATATGAGTGGATGAGATTAGTTAGTTTGTTCAGCCTGGAGAAGAGGAGACTGAGGGGAGACCTCACAGAAGTCTACAACTTTCTCACGAGGGGAAAAGGAGGAACAGGCACTGATCTCTTCTCTGTGGTGACCAGTGACAGGACCCAAGGGAATGGCCTGAAGCTGTGCCAGGGGAGGTTTAGATGAGATTTTAGGAAAAAGTTCTTCACCCAGAGGGTGGTTGGGCACCAGAACAGGCTCCTCAGGGAAATGATCACAGCACCAAGCCTGACAGAGTTAAGAAGCATTAGGACAACACTTTTAGGCACGTGAGACTCTTCAGGCTGTGTTGTGCAGGGCCAGGAGCTGGATGATCTTTGTGGGTCCCTACCAACTCAGGATATTTTATGATTTCATGATAATTCCAGTTAATAGTAAAGGTGCATAACTCAGAATCTGTGGTCCTCTCAGGCCAGATTGCACAGGAAGTCATCAAATTAAAAATCATAAACAAAGACAGTAGCCCTAAATTTATTTATCTCTAGATAGGCAAAACTACGATCCAGCATCAAAGTACTAATGTGTGATGGAACTGGAACCCCATATCTGAACTTCCTCAGACCCCCAGTCTGAGGAAGTTTCCAATGTACTTCCTGTGAGGTGACTATAACTGTGGAAGGAAATTCCAAGATCTGCTGCTGGGTTCAGGTGAGGCTTTCCAGGAGAGGATTTATTGTATGCTTAATAGTACCTGCCTGCTTTGAAGATCAAAAGCTATTATACAGATATTATAGCAGGCTGACCTGCTCGGTGAGAACTTTTTGCCTCTATATGGAGAAAGGGATTGGCATAGAAGTTGTCCTGCTATATGGGTTCCACAGAAAAATTCTCACTGTATACAGACAGTACTGAATATTGCCACTCTTACTGCAGATAGGTATCTGAAAAGAGCCTGTTTTGTATTACAGTAGTAGAACTGCATGTACTACAACTACATTAATTTCACTCCTCATGCAAAGCAACCAGTAACAGTCCTGTCATCAGATTAACAGGAGGTCCACAGGGTTCAATTTCAGATTAAAAAAAGGGTTATTAGTTTTCAAGTGATAATGATAAAATCCCAGCTATTCATTCAAAGAAAAGAAACTATTTCAACCAGTAAAAATTATTACCAGTACCTAAAATCATTGTGATGCTCACCAGTTTCTTGTTAATGTAAATCAGTATACAATTTCGTCCTGCAAGCCAACTTTAAACCAGGTGGATTATGAGAAGTGAGTATTGGCAGGGAAAGAGGCATGAACACATCTTACCACTATGAGCAAGTAAGTGGACCACTATAAAAATTAATGTAGAAATGAGGGCTTGTAAGGATTCAAATGTCATGCTTAAGATAGCATTGAAGCTGCTTGGCATAAAAGTACCTCTAGCAGGAAAGAGTTTTCTGCGAGGAATTAAAAGAGGGCAATTAAATTAACAACTCTTTAACTCTGTCTGTCATCATATTAAAATATAAAAAACATAATTATGAATGAGAGGCATCATATGCTCATCAAAGGAAGATGTTGAACATAGACTCCATGCCACTGGACAATGTCCTCGGAACTTTTTCCTCTGTGGGTCCATGGCCAGTCTCTGAGGTACTTTACACTCAGAAATACAGCTGTAAGAGCCACCCCACACCTGGTCCACTCACACTCTTACATGGTCCCAGTAATATAAAGCAGAATGATGTATATATATGTTTCATGAATTTTATCAGAGTCCTGCCTTCCTGGGAGGAGCTTGAGAACCATTCTCCTGGATCTATCACAGATCAGCTGAGGTGCCCTGCCACAGTTCCCAGCATGACCAGTATCTATCATATGGTTGTGTGGGCAGAACTGGATCCTACCCACTACTTCCTGCTGAACATGCTGAACAGAACTCATTTCCCGGCCTGGCAGTCCAGCCTGGATCTTTGAAGTGCCAGCACAAAAGACATCTTGAGCAGCATCTTGTCCCAGGCAACGTAACTGTAAGTGCATTAAATTCACAGGTTGCACCGAGCTGGGAAGAACTGTGTATATGATGGAGAACAGGATTATAAATAAAAATTAATTTGAAAAATTTGATTAATTGAATAGCCCTTTCAAAATGACATGAAATGTGGAAGAGCAGACGCTGAGGCAGCTTTCCAGGGATGAATTTTGCTAGCAATTTCAGAGGGTTACAAGTTGACCAGGAGTCAGAAACGCCACAGTGAAAAGAGAATAGCATATTTCATGCTGGAGTGTACTTAGAATCATAGAGTCATAGAATCAACCAGGTTGGAAAAGAGCTCCAAGATCATCAAGTCCAACCCTTCATCCAACACCGCCGTGTTTACTAGACCATGGCACTAAGTGCCAAATCCAGTCTCGTCTTGAAAACCTCCAGGGATGGTGAATCCACCACCTCCCTGGGCAGCCCATTCCAATGCCTGATTCTCCTCTCTGTAAAGAAATTCTTTCTGATATCTAACCTAAACCTCCCCTGGCACAACTTGAGACCATGCCCTCTTGTCTTGCTGATAGTTGCCTGGGAAAAGAGACCAACCCCCACCTGGCTACAGCCTCCTTTCAGGTAGTTGTAGAGAGTGAGGAGGTCTCCCCTGAGCCTCCTCTTCTCCAGGCTGAACAACCCCAGCTCCCTCAGCCTCTCCTCACAGGACTCAAGTCCCTTCACCAAGTGCTCAAGTGCTCAAGTCCCTTCACCAGCCTTGTTGCTCTTCTCTGGACCTGCTCCAGCACCTCAATATCCTTCCTGAACTGAGGGGCCCAGAACTGGACACAGCACTCCAGGTGTGGCCTCACCAGTGCTGAGTACAGGGGAAGAATCACTTCCCTGGTCTTGCTGGTCACACTGTTCCTGTTCCAGGCCAGGATGCCATTGGCCTTCTTGGCCACCTGGGCTCATGTTCAGCTTCCTGTCAATCCAAACTCCCAGGTCCCTTTCTGCCTGGCTGCTCTCCAACCACTCTGTCCCCAGCCTGTAGCGCTGCAGGGGGTTGTTGTGGCCAAAGTGCAGGACCTGGCACTTGGCCTTGTTGAACCTCATCCCGTTGGAATCAGACCATCTCTTCAGCTTGTCCAGATCCCTCTGCAGAGCCCTCCTGCCTTCCAGCTGATCAACACTCCCCCTCAACTTGGTGTCATCTGCAAATCTGCTAATGGTACACTCAATCCCCTCATCCAGATCATCAATAAAGACATTAAACATGACTGGGCCCAACACTGATCCCTGGGGGACACCACTAGTGACCGGCCACCAACTGGATGCAGCCCCGTTCACCACCACTCTCTGGGCCCAGCCATCAGCCAGTTCCTAACCCAGCACAGAGTGCCCCTGTCCAAGCCGTGGGCTGCCAGCTTTTTCAGGAGTATGCTATGGGAGATGGTGTCAAAGGCTTTGCTGAAGTCCAGAAATCCACATCCACAGCCTTCCCCTCATCCACCAGGTGGGTCACTTGATCATAAAAGGAGATCAGGTTGGTCAGACAGGACCTGCCCTTCCTAAACCTGTGCTGGCCTGGTCTGCTCCCTTGTCCATCCTGTAGGTGCTGTGTGATTGCACTTAGGATGATCTGCTCCATAACCTTGCCAGGCACTGAGGTCAGGCTGACAGGCCTGTAGTTTCCTGGGTCCTCCTTGCAGACCTTTTTGTGGATTGGCGTGACATTCACCAACTTCCAATCATCTGGGACCTCCCCAGCGAGCCAGGACTGTTGGTAAATGATGGAGAGTGGCTTGGTGAGCTCTTCCACCAGCTCCCTCATCACCCTAGGATGGATCTCATCTGGTCCAATAGGCTTGTGAGGATCCAAGTGGCTCAGCAGGTTGCTAACTGTTCCCTCCTGGATTACATTCAGCTTCCTGTCTCTGTCTACCAGCTCCGGAGGCCAGTTGTCCTGAGGACAATCTGTCTTACTGTTGAAAACTGAGGCAAAGAAGGTGTTAAGTACCTCAGCCTTTTCCTCATCTTTGATAACTATGTTCCCCCCCATGTCCAAGAAAGAATGGAGATTTTTCCTTGCCCCTCCTTTTGCTATTGATGTATCTCTAGAAGCACTTCTTTTTATTCCTAACAGAAGTGGCTAGATTAAGTTTAAATTGTGCCTTTGTCTCTCTAATTTTCTTTCTACGTGACCTAACTATATTCCTAAACTCTTCATGAGTAGCCAGCCCTTTTTTCCATAGTCAGTAAAACTTACTGGAGCACAGCCTGAAAGACACATGAAGTAACTTGTGGCTGGAGTGAATGCTCAAGTAGGATTTACTCAATTGGGCCTCTTCAGGCATAAAACTGGTCCTTCCTCTCTTGTTTGAAAGAGCAAGACACGTGGAGTAAAACTGACAAACTGTAATGAATTCTGTGAACAGCAAACAGTATCAAAAAGGGAGAAAGTGAAGCCAGAGATAGGGTTATTGCCTCATTTACCAGCAAAATGATTATGACAGTTCAATCTACCTTCCAAATTCTCTTTTCCAGTCTGAATAGAAAAGCAGACAGCTTCTTTTCATGTTACCAGATGGAAGCAGCAATATACACATATGAATGTTGGCCCGGTGTCAGTTTTGCCCTACACCCACTGGAAGAAATTGTGGAACTCTCATTTACTTAAGTGGAGCAGACCCAGAAGAAGACGTTACTGCATAAACCTTCTCCAGTGTATTTGCAGGCTAGCATGCACAACTACATAGTCAAAGGCCTCTCTTCAATGGGATTATTAATTTCGGTCTTATGTAATAAATTCATATAAACTCTCTAACAACATCTTAGTCAGGGTTCCAAAAACCTCTGCCAAAGCCTTCAGTGAAATCTCTCTTTGGCAGACATAGCTCTCAGAAATTTGCTTTCATTTACTTTCCCACACTCACCCCTACCTATCGCTGTGGTCCTTATAATCTCAGAATTTGGCTTATCACACAAAGTCCAACACTGTACAAGCCCAAAACTCCTTAATCTTTAGGATAGACTTTGTACACAGTTTCCACTCCTTATTTCCTGCATTTTTTGTCTCAGCATTTTAATTTACATATGCTTAGCCCATCCAAGCTTTGTCATATTAACACAGAATAAAGATTACATAAGCAAATCTGCCTTTCTTGCATTTTGTGCCAGTTTGGGTCTAGTAAATGATATGATGTTATGATAATATTTTAGAAGTGATGATAGCATTGTATAGTGATGTCAACCCCCCAGCACAGGTCCTTGTAGTGTGTAAGCTGTAGACTCTACTCAGCCATCTGCAGTGGCAGGAAAGGAACACCTGAGAAAGGAGCAAATCACATCTTCTGTTTGCAACCAGCCCACATCAGCCTAGTAATAGCGGGCTGAAAGGCAAATTCTTCTGGACTGCTAAGAAAGATGTGATAAAACATCATTTGCATGAGGATTTAGGTTGACTCAGCAGGTCTTGCAGCTATATTTTTTCCCTTTACCCGGACCTTTTTTTTTCTTTTACCTTCTCTTTTTCTTAGAGGTTCATTTTTAATATATTTTGTATGAAAGACAAAAAGCTTTCCTCTGACAAGAACAAGTATGGAAGTAATATCCTTTATTTACAAAGGAATGCTCCATCAAGCACATTTTGATTGAAAAATAACTGATCAGTAGCTTAAAAATCACAACAAAAATAGTTAATGTGCCTGAACCTGAAGGAGACTACGACCAGGACATTGGAGACTGGCAGCTAAAATGGATTTCAACAGCATTAGTCATTGTTATGTTGGATCCCTTGGGACCAATAATTGGGATTCAGACTCCTGAGACTAGCAATCTCAGTGTACAGAACAACTAGGATTTTTTTTCTTTTTTTTTTTTTTTTCAAATTTTCTGAAAAACAACAGCTTCTCTTCTAAATGCCTGAGCTCAGGCACTGCTGCTTTGAGTTTGTCTGCAAACCTCAAGGGTCCTGCTTCCATCTGGAAAGGTAGGCATTCAGTTCATCAGGCCCAGAAAATAACTTAGAGAGATGGCAAATGCAAAGCTTTCCAATTCTTTGTGTAATAATGTAAAGTAATCCAAATATCTTACAGATGTCAGAGCAATATTTAATAAAAGACTCTTGTCTCTCAGGTCCATAGGAAAACAGCTGAGGATTTCTTAACTTCAGAAGTCATACTGAAAATTATTTTTACCCCAGAATCCTATAAGATGACTTAAAAAAACCCTAGCAGCTGCTGTTTTTTTGTGAAACGATATTGGATTTTGGAAAAATTTATTACTTAATTATCTAATATGGAATCCTCCCAATATGGTTATAGTGGGAGTCAGCAGATGGCACTGTTACTCATAGCGATAAAACTTCTTTTTACAGCTGTGCAAAACTCGCTACATCTTTGAATAAATTCTGCATTGCTGCTCATTTTCTGGTGAAATGTCCTTGGCCAAAAACTAGGCATTGGCTCTCTGCCTCACCTATCAAACCAAACAAAATACTTGAGACAAGTCTGGCCTTAGAGAACTGTTCAAATTCCCAAAATTTTGGAATGTTTGCGTGCAGTCTCAGTACCTCTGTTGCAAAAAAGGATTAAGTAAAGCAAATAGGATACCTTTTTCAAGTGACCGGTCTGCTGGGAAGTTGATGGTTTCAAGGATGCTGGTGCACGGGCCATATGGAGTCCATCTCAGACGCCATGAGCACTAATGGAAACAGTGAACTGAATAGCTGAGGTAGAGCTGAGAAACTTTAGAGGAGAGGGGGAAGGCCTTGGAAACAAGAGGAGACTCACCAGCAGGAGACCTCTGGAAGCACTTGAAAAGCCATGGTGGAAACATAGGTGGAGTGTTGTAGGGGCAGCAACACTGGAGAAAAACAGAGACGAGCTGCAAAAGGCGGTCAGGGAAGTGTGCCCATAGGCAAGGCCATGGTGGCCTCATAGTGGTTATTCATTTTCTGGGAGGCAGCACCTCTCAGAAGATTGCTCATCCAGTTTGAAGTATTTACCACACTGATGCCATGGATGGAAAGCAGCAGTGCATAACACACAGTAATTTTCTCAATAATTGCATCTGTCTTCATTAAGGTTGTTTTTCTCCTAAGAGTCTTGTAAAACCTCTTTGGACAAATTTCACTTGTCAATATTTTGCTCATGTTTCTGACTTCTGTTATTAAAATTGTGACATCAGTCACTTCAATCTGTCTGTTAATGATGAGCAGGCACACAGATGCAGATACACAGGTCTTTTCCATCTCAGAATGACTGTTCCTAAGGCAAAAAGGATTTTACTATTTCACTGAGGCTTTGTGACGTATAAATCATCAGCATGGTCTATATCTGGTGAGGACAAAAGCTGAATTATAGGAATCTCACCAGGATGTTCCTATCTGGCTTCAATTCTCTTTGGTACACACAAACATGTAGTGATCCAGGTCCCACCAGAGACAATCTGAAATACAGCCCCAGCTGAGCTAGGTGGATGGAGCTCCAGCTGGGGAGCAGAGAGAGAGCTAATAGGGCTCCTTCTTCTCCCTTCTCATTTAAAAATATCTGTCTTGCTGTGTTCCTGCTTCTGTCAGTTAATGTCAGCATCCCATCCACAAGATACAATGTAGAGCCTCAATGCCCTGTGGAAATTTGGACAATGCTTTCTTTCATCAGTCTTCACAAAGTGCTCACAACTGGGTAAGTTTACAGGCAATTAAGAAACACAGTGCTCTAAAAATAACAATCTATTTATAGCCTGTTTATAATCTATTGTGTTGGTTCTGTAGTGGTCACAGTTTTCTCTACTTTGCAAGATATGTTGTATGTTTATTTGTATTAAAAAAAGAAATAAAAGAGTAAATAAGGATTTCTGTAATGGTTGACTTGATTAATGTTATGCTTTAGGCTCTTGGTTTTCTTTGATTCTGCAGCCAAATTGTTCATCAGCTATAAAATTTACTAAATCAAAAGGATATAAAAGACTTTTAAAACTGCAGGAGGAGCACAGGCTATATTCTCAATCTGTTTTCAAAAAAATCTTTTACCTGTTTGTCATCTGTCCTAAGTTTTCCTGCACTAATCAATATTTGCTCCATCATTGATTAGGGAAGGGGTGCACAATAGGAAAAACTGGTAACATAGACTGAGTTGCAATACACAAAAGGAAAGAAAAATACAAGTGTGTAATAGACTTCTATTTTTATTTATAGTGTTTTTCACCCACACTAATGTTTTCTTGCAGTATTCCCTCTAAAGAGTGGGAATTGGATGCTAAAGAGATTCCTATTTACAGATTACTTAATTGTATGAGGAACGCTGCTGTACAACATGCTGAACATATGTTCAATAAGGGCTGCAAGGTTGAAGACCTGCTAAAATCATTTGGAAACAAGTCACTTGCATGGCTTCCTTCATGTGCCTTTAGGCAATTATGTATTTAAACTTTCAACTTCTCTATCTTCTCTTTCAATGAGCAAAGGGCCACAAAAGAAATCCTTTTAAAATCTTATTCAGTCAATGTCCGGTTCTGGGTTTGAATTCGTACCTAGTTTTGGTAGGTTCAACAATTTTTCTTGAAAGAAATGCAGTCTTCCTGTGCATAAAGGAAGAGGCTGGAGGGGTGGGGGGAAATGCACATTTTTATAATTAAGTACTTTTATATATGATGATTCTTCTGTAATCATTTGGATGAGAATTGCAAGGTAATAATGTTTAAACCTTTCAGTCTGTTTTGGAACCAATAAAAAAAAAGATATCACTTTATTATACAGCAGACATTTGATATCACATGAAGCATTATGAATTTGGAGACAGCAGAGTGTATACCACTCTTCTCATCATGCTTGGTTTTGGACTTGATTGTTCAGGCCTTATAAGGATTTCATTGGTAGCACCCAGCTCAACTAGTTATTTTGCCTTTTGCCATAGCTGACAGCTTATGGAGCAAAATCTCAGGGGCAGTATCTACTTGCAGGACAAGAGGAATGGCTGTTTAACTTCAATAGAAAAGTACTCATTTCTGGATTGTTATTTGCTGGGCAATAAAAAGTTGGAACAAGTTATCAGCAAGGCTTTGTCTGGATGTGTATCAGGTGTTTCTGGGTTAATGTGAATCATTCATGGCCAAAGCCAACTTGCAATTTAGAAGGAATTTCTTAAATCATCCTACCTTCTCTTCCCTCTCCGCATTTAAAGATAGTATAGTATCATAGAATCATTTAGGTAGGAAAAGACCTCTAAGAGCACCAAGTCCACCCATTAAACCATCACTACCATGTCCACCACTAAACCATGTCCCTAAGCACCACATCTACATGTCTTTTAAACGCTTCCAGGGATGGTGACTCAACCACTATCTTGGGAAGCCTGTTCCAGTACTTGACAATCCTTTTGGTAGAGAAGTTTTTCCTAATATCCAACATAAACCTCCCCTGATGCAACTTGAGACCATTTTCTCTTGTCCTATTTCTTGTTATTTGGCAGAAGAGACATAATATGTGTAAAAATCATTATGCAAGAGCTCAAGACAAAGCTTTTGGGTGCAAGAGCTTTTGGGTGCAAATGAGAATCCAGTCCTTCAGCTGCAAGGGTTGTCTCTGCACTGAGCAATACCTGCTTGCCTGAGCAGTCTCAATGAGGAGGTTGAAAAGGGCTGGGACTTGGAATTTGATTTTTGCTGTTCTCCACCGATGTCCCTGGATAGCACACCCTAGCTGGCTGGAGTTGAAGTGTCACATACGGCCAGGATGACTGTTGTCTCCTAGCCAAGGAGTCATTTCTGACAAGGCCTTGGGACACCAATGAAGTGAAGGATGTGGATCCCTATGTGAACTGTGGAGACCCAGGTCTAGGGTATGTAAAAGCCAGGGGCAAAGCAAGCCTTTTAAGGTTCTCCAGAGAGACTATTTTCATCAAAGATATGGGGACAGAGATACCTGTTTAAGTACTGGTAGCACTTTTTACAGGCCTGGCATGGGATTTATCTCCTGTCAACACCTCTGATTGGGATTTCAAAGATATCATTATATGAAACTATGCAAAGTAGAGGGCTATCTCATCCAAGGAGGTGGCTCAGGAACAGCCTTTCTGAATAAATCAGCCAGATCTCTCACAGAGGTATTCTGTAAATTTATGATAAAGGCACAGGGCTTCACTCCCATTTCTGTTGTTTTGTGATTCAGCCTCTTCCCTTCCCAATGAAGGTTTGGTCACTGCCACTCTGTTTGGCACAGTCTTGTATTATCAGATTTTTTGCAAACCTCAACCTAAGGGCCTAAGGGTCCTGAATCATTTCTTCTCTACTGAAATATCCAAGGATTGTTTTAGATAAGAGCCTTGGCTTGTAGTGGGTTTTACAAGAGAGACAAGCAGGAGAGCTGTCCCAGGCCATATTTTGCTGCAGTGTTCAGTTAATCTGTCTGTGCAATTTCAAAACTGCTGATTCATTTCCAGACTTTGAAATTAGTGACCCCAAACATGGCCCCTTTTCTAACCTGAGGAAAATTTTTTTAATGGTATGTAGACAAATGACATGTTAATGTAAATCATCAGACTTAAGCTAGAGTTAATATGATTTGCTGTATGGAAGGCAAAACAAGTAGATTCCTTCAAGGCTGTTCCTCTGATTCAGACTCCAGTCATAGCCTCCTTCTGCAGCTGCCAGAATGTGAGCAGTGGTCAGAAAATATTGTGCTCCAGCACGGGGAGTGTAACAGCTTATAAGAGCAATACCTGACCCATCCCTCTGCAGTCTAAGCCAGTGCATAAAGGCAGCTTTGCTAGAGTGTTTTCCAGACTCTCTCCTTCTCCATTAATGCTTTTGAGTTGGGTCATGTGCAGAATTCAGTGAGGTAGAAATATCACCACTTCTCCCTCTCTACGTTTTCTTTCCCTCTGGGGCAGCTTGCTAAAGGGAGGTGGGAGTGGGGGATGATGGGGGGTATGAAATTCAAGCCTGTCAGTCATACAGGGAAAGTTCTCTACAAGTCACACAGCTGTACACTGTAGCTGAAAAGAGGTGGTTGCTGGCTAGTGAAACAGTTTCTCATCACTGGGGTTAACATACAGTATTATGGTATTATGTAGATGCATAGGAGAAAGTGGTACAGAAGCCATGTTTCTGAAATCAGATTAAAAAACAGGTGTGGGGTGCAGTAGAAGCATGGGGTTGGTAAATTGCCTTAGAGGCAGGGATATCTGAGCATGTGCACATGTGTGCGTTGCTTACATGAAGAAAGATTCAGCTAAGAATAAAGAGAATCCTTAGGAGATGTGTCCTTTTTTTTTTTGAACTTCACTGCACTCTAGAAAAATGCATAGGGACTCAGCTGCTTCCCTTGGGATGTGGAGTATGTGAGCTACAACTCTGCCTATAGCTATTTCCAATTATAGAAAGCAGAGATCTTGCAGAATCACCTCTTGACTGCTCACAGGTGAGCTTCTGGTTGGGTGCACTAAATACTTGATCTAAACACAGCTAAGTATATGGTTAAGAGCTACATTTTTGAGAAGAGAAAAACACCCAAGTAATTAACATCTAGTAGAGTGCTCTTCTTCTAGTTTCTAAATGTGCATATTAGCTACCAATGAAGCAAATACTTGCAGCTAAATGTGATAAATCTGTCTTTGGAAAATAATCAATTAAGGTAATTTAAATTTAAGCAAACTAAGACTGGACCTTGGCTCTAGGTATCAAATCCCATTTACCTATGCTTTCAGGTTGCTGTAATTTAATCCTCTAGGTTGTATGTGATTTATCAGGAAAGAAAATCTATACCTGTTATTGAGATTGATACCTAAGCTGTTAATGTAGGGTACAGTTCCTAATTTTCTGAAAACAAAATGTATACATTATATTCACTTCTGAATTGAAAAATTCCTTTTTCACTCTTCCACAACCACCAAAGTTTAAAAGTATGGAAAATTATACAGGAAAGGTGGAGAGGATAAAACTTTGAGGTTACTGTTTTGGAGAGAGTATCCCTGCCAGATGACTCAGAATTCAAGCTGCTGCTCACTTTGCAATGCCAAGTGAAAGTCAAGTACCAACTTAGTGATGTGAAAGAGGAGATCGTATTGGTCTGAAATACTGGCAAAAATCTCAGGTGGACCTGTTTAGTTTTATACCACCATCCCATAATTTTTCTGGGCTTTCCTCCAAGGTATGCATCCTGTAAAACAAAGATGGAACAAGAAAAAAGACATGCAGGGTCATTGTCTACAATTTTTAATAATGAAAAATAGTTTGAATGATCTATTATCCATCTTCTATAGCCTGCAGTTAATCTAGCTAGAGCATTAAGTATTTATTGGTGAACTTAAGAGTTCTGACTAGACAGCACCCTTTCCTGCCCTAAAAGGAAAGAGGTGTTCTGACATTACTTCACATGAAATTTTTGTAAATCAACTAGGGAAATGTGGACTTTAGGAAATTGGGTTGGATGAAAAATTTTTTATCTCCAGATAAGCTGCTTTCTGGTTGGAGTTATTAGTGTTACAGTTTCAAAGTTGATGGAGATATCAAGCTGGATTCTTTGTATGAAAGGGTGTTTTCTTGGTTTTTACATAGCATTAAGGAATAATGGATCTTGATACTTCAAAAATAGAGCAAAACCTTTTGAGTTCATGGAGTATTTTGCTCAGTGAGCTTTAATTGCAGCAACAGAGGTAGAGATCAGGTGAGCTTTAATTGCAGCAACAGAGGCAGAGATCAGGTGTTAGGAAAAGAACAAAACTCAAAGCAACAAACTCAAGTAAAGATAGTGAGATATATTCTTAGGCTAGAGAAGCTGCAAAGGTCTTTAAGAACAGATTGGACAAACATTAATCAGAAATTACAAGACTGAAGCTGAATCTGGGCACACACTGTGTGACTTCATAAAGTCCTTTCTAGCCATCTCCTTGTATAGTGCTGTAACATGATAAAGCTTACATCTGAAAAGCACCACACACATATTGCCTTTATGGAAAGGTTAACTTCTAAATGGCTGAACCACAGGTCTTTTTCCTAAGAAATTGGAAAATGCTAAATTGATAATGATGTACTGAGTCATTCTTTCCACTGCACCATCAAATGACATGCTTGCATCTGCCAGCCATATGCCATTCCAGTCCTTCCTGTCTTGATTTCATTAATAGCACTGGGCCAAACCAGGCAGAATTCCTGTTTGTGTAGGCAGGTGACCTCTCTCATTAATATCTTCTTGCTTTCTGTTTTACTGAGTATAACCCCAATAATATGACATTTCAAAATCACATACTTCATTAATAGATTCAACTTAGAGTTAGTTCCTAAATGGCAGAAATAAGAATGTCCTCTTTCTTTTCAGTTCCCTGCTTCTCAGACCTTACAAGGTCCCCATTTATTCTATGATCTTCCTGGGATGCTTGTTCTGTGCCTTATCCTACTGAGTGGGATGGCAAATCCTAGGAGGAGCAGTTGTAATACTGACAATGATCTCATCTGACATGAATATGAACTCTATGCTTTGTCTGGAAATAATTATGCTAGTGAATTGATCCTCTACTGAACTGATGGCTTGACCTCCCTACATTGAGTTATTCCCTTAGAAAAGTGTGGGACATAAGGGAAAGGCTGTTTTTGTAATGCTGGATGATAGCTCAGAGATACGGAAAGTAATTGTTCTCTGGCAAAAAGAAAATCTCAGTAGGACAGATATGCTAATAGACCTTTGCTGCTTTAATGAAAAGGCACCTAAATGTCTACTGCTGTGCCCAGAATGCTCTTGGAAGATAAAGACCAGGCTCTAAAATACAACTAAGCAACTTGAATATGACTGCAGATTTGGGACTGGGGGTAAGAGTTGTTCTTTTTGAAATGGTAAATTACCACTCCCCATTTTATCGCCTTGCTAAGAAGGCACTGCAAGGGGTTTAATTCTTAAACTGTCTCCCAAACATTTCTCAAGCTTTTCTCTGCGCCCAGGAATTTCATCTGGAAACCCTTGTGATTCAAGTAGGTACTGCAGTAATTACCCCATTGGTGCTGCACTTCTTCAAGCCATGGTGGGTGGACAGGCCAAGGGTAGGCTTCTGGTTTTTAAATACTTGGGAAGTGCTGGACAGTGGTAAAAAGGACGGAAATCTCGACATGTACAAGAAGCATAGTGATGCACTGCTGCAAAAATTATGGTGCAATGAGGAAGTTCTTTATGATATATTACTGAGAGGGCTAATTCATACTACACCAAGACACTTCCTCCACAGGTGGAAGAAAAGCATTTGGATCTACTGAATGTTCTTCATCACAGAGGACCCCACATCTGTGGCTTTTTTTCCTGTTTATGTTTAAATTATTTTATTTACTGAAGGGGTCGTTTTTTTTCCAAAATTATGGTTTCCTAAACCTGTCTTAATGTTCAACATAGTCCTGTAGTTTTATAGTCTCTTCATATTACCTTTACAGTAAAGTTAATATGATAGAATGACATTGTGCCAGAATCTCTCAACATTTTTTTTTTAATTTAAAAAAATACAATCAAAACTACGAAACAAATATTTTGCTCTCGAAAGAAAGGGGATGTTCAATCATTTCAAGACTCATCCAAATGATGTGGAGGTGAGTAGTTTTCCTTTAGGAGTATTTTTGGAAAAGACCTAGTCTCCACTTAAAGCAATTTTTTATACCCTTTCTCAGTCCTCAGTTTCACCACTGACAATGTTTTTTCCTGGCATCAAGTCTCTGGTTAAGAAAGATTTAAAATCCTTTTCCAAAATGGAGTAGACATTTGACTCTCCTATCTAAATCTTTATTTACATACAGACTACTTCTGCTTTGGGAATTTTTCAGCTCTTTGAGAGGGAATGGTATTATTTTTTCCATTTATATCTCAAATTTATTTTTATCTCAGGTTTTATTCATCTTTATCTATGGCTGTTTTTCCAGGAAGAAAATGTTGACTTTATATTTCTGTTTGTTGCAGAAATGTACGTAAAAAAACCTCCTTAACAACAAATGTCACTTCCTTTGACATTATATTGCCCAACTGTTGTTTACTTTGCAAAAGAAATAAAACTTCTGAAGGTAGATATAAAGGTTCTTATGCTTACGGCAGAGCTAACAGATTTTGAAGTCTGATGTAATGTGGTCAATTCTATTTGAATCTGTTCCATTTCAGCATTTCTACTTAATAAAACCAAACTGACAGAAAAAAATATTTATTTGACTTTTGAGAGGGTAGACATGATCTTTTCTTTTTTTTTTTTCCTTAAACTGACAAACTGGCAGAGTAAGAACTGCATCTGCAAAGAGATTTTGTTTCTGTTCAAGTACAGAAGATGCAGGATAATGTGTAAAGCCTGCCCTGAGATTAGCCAGGCTATCTCTGGAATGGGAAGAGGTTGAACCGAAGTGGATTCTTCAGCTTTTAAGCAGGGGGAAAGAAAAACAAACAACTAAACAACATAATTCACAGTGTATACTTGTATACGTGCAAAGTAGTAGCTCTCGCAAAAAGAGAATTTGCTTGGATTCCCTGCCCACAAGGTTTTGAGTGGCTGTGTTGCTATCTTGACATGAGTTCCTGAACTCTGTTTTAGATATGGACCCCCCGCACCCTCTAGGTTCTCTTCTGTGCTGCAGGGAATAGGGAGGGAACAACTTTGCTCGGAGCAGGTTGCTCATGGTGGTGGAACAAGTGAATGGAGTGAGGTCTTGCCCAGAGATAAGATTATATTATTTGTATATATTGGCATATTTTGGAAGAGGATAAATCACTTCTACTCAGGCTAATGTAACTTGTACAAGTGCTTATAGCATTACAATTTAAGAGTGAGCAGCAATTGATAGTATTTCTGAACTACCTCAAAAAGTGTGGATTTTCTGCGTGACTTAGCTAGAATATTTGTATCCAAGTGCTGTGTAAAAGGGCCTTTCATCATGTAAAAGTAAATGCCAGATTAAATCATGTGAGAACCACAAAAAGTTCAACACTCTTAATGGCCTCATATGCTCATAAACTGAGCTATGTTAATTGGGTGCAGTTTCCTGAGAACAGAGAACAGGAGAGCTGGAAAGAATCTCAGATGAGCTGGTCAATGTCCAAGAGGCTTGAATAGGTACTGAGATAACTGTGTCTGAAATAAGGGAAAGATTTCGAACATCCTCTAATGAGATGAGAGAAAACTGTAGCATCTTCTCACAGAATTTAGATTGTCTATTTATTTTAATGAGAAATAATTAAGTTTTATTGGGATTATATTTGTCACAGTTTATATCTGGAGACCACATGTATTTCTTTACTTCAGCTATTTAGTGTGGAGTTGGTGGTGTGTGATGTTATTCCTGAAGTTTACTTGATTAGCTTGGACTGAACCCATCTTGCTGCCCTTTCTTCTATTTATCAAAGTTCCTATGTTCTTGTTTCATTGCAAAGTAACCAACAGAAATATTAATATCATAAACACTTCAGTCTCCATCACAGTCAGGATTTCAATTGGATCAAATCTGTCACCAAAACCACTGGGGAGTGTAAATCAGACAAACACACCTTCACTCACCCACAGCTTCTCACTGGCTTTGAAGGAGTCACACATTTCTCGAATGGAATTTCTAGAGGATTGTGGAGGGTGGCAGGGATACTAGACAGCTCCATCAGTAGATGGTGTAATCTGTAACAGAAGAAATGCACTTCAGACTGTTGAGACTGGTGTTCTCTTGTCTCTTTACTACACACCAGTGACTTACTGTTCACAGCTGCATAGCTGTCTCCTGGAGTGGGTGGGAGCTGTGCATCCAGCCTTCCCCTGGCCACACGAGCTTTGGGCACACAGCATACGTGTTACACAACACATAGTCTTCAGAAATTGATGATAAAAGGCAAGCCAGAAATATACTCATTTGGATAGGTAAGTAGGCTGCATACTATCTATAGGTCTTTGTAAAGTTCTATACACGCTACCTCAAATGCAAGGGCAGTAGGAAGTTAAAAACTTAGTTCATTGAATAGATATCCACTCTAGAAACATGGCTTACTAATACTTCACGTCTAAAAATACTAGAATATTCCTGAAATTTTTCAGCTTTTCTGGCATTTTCACGGGGAACAACAATGAAAAAAATTGGTCCTGTGTCATATACCCATAGTTTCTTCTGCACCAGAGAGGCTGCAGATGATGTGGTAATGTGGAAAAGAGGGATTTTCAGGATTTTGAGCAGAGCATGACATGTGTGAAGGGCTGCTGTTCTTAGATTGGTTGAAGAGAAAGACCAAAGTGTTTGAGCAACAGGGCTTGCCAGGATACTAAGGCAAAAACATAAGAGAAAAATCTGTGGGATGGAATTTGCAACAGTAGCATGGAATTTAAGCACAGATTTATGACAGTGAATGTTAACCATCTCCTTTCCTCACCCATTCCCTTGCTCCCCCCCTCCTCATTCTTTTCTTTGATGGAAAATTCCTGTCTTCTCCCTCGACCTTAAAGTAGCATGTCCATGTGCAAAGTGGCTTGGCAAGTGTCTCTGGAACATCTTAGGTTTAGAATTGTGCTGTGAGGTTTTGGTATGGTGCTATTTGGTACAGGACCATGGTAAAAAATTAGTGGTATAGACCATCCCATCCCCATTCCCGGGAGCAGTCTCAAGCACTACCTAATTAATGAGGACAGACAGCACCAATATTCATATTCTGAGATTCTTTGGTAGGTGTTCCTGGGGAGCTGCAGGGAAATGACAGAAGCTCTGCTGATATTTAGCAACTGAAAATCATCAATTGCTAAGAGGAATGTACAGCAAAGAAATTACAAGTGATCCCTCTTCTTTTAAAATCTCTTCATCTGTTAAATGCATGTTTTTGTAGAGATGATATTCAAATCCATGATACCTCCTTCCTAAAAAGCTGTAGGATGTGGTAAATAGTATTTATCATTAAATCCAGATAAGCTGCTGTTCTGGGTCTGTAGTTCAGATGTATCTGGATTAATCCAGAGGTGAGGTGTCATGCATCTTAATATGACAATAGAAAAAACCCTACAAGGTAGACTAAAGGTCTGGCTTACTGTCTTAGTTACTGCAGTGGCCACACATGGAGGTATGTGGAAAAGTGAAAACAGTAGAAACATGGGTAACCTTGAATATTCTTCCAACTACAGCTCTTATTGTCTCAAGAAATGTTTTAAAATGAACCCTATCCTTTTATTTACTCTGAACTTCACTCCAAACAGTTTTCTTTAATGCCTCATTTATTTTATTGGCAAAGAGGGCAAACAAATTATCCCTTTATAATCTATTCATGAGTTTCATGATTTTGTACACCTCTGCCATAACCCCCTTTTGCCTTCTCTTTTTGTGGCTGAGCAGCCAAATCCTGTATCCTTAGTCTTTGTTGCTTCCCACCTCTGAATCCATTCCGGACTCACACAAGAGATGAGAAGACTGCACATAATATTCATGATCTGAATGAACCATAATATCATGTAGGTCTCATTTCATTCTAAGCCTAAATTCTAAGCTTTTGAGTACTGCAAAGAATTGAGCTGATGTGTTCATGGAGCTTTCTATTACATTTATATAGCTATATGTTTGTGGCAGTTAGGCATGGACCCACCAGAGTGAGTGCAAGCTGGCAAATCGTTTATTACCGGTCAAGCACACGTTTTTATACTCCTCAAGGTTACATAATCATAGAGCACGAGCTATTTCCCCAACGATCATTCTCGAATCCTTCCAGTGGGCATATGCAGTCCAGCACTCTCTTCGAGGGCCTGCTGCAGAGACTACATTTCCCATCCTCCCCTGTGATAATCTTCCTGTAAGGTGTTAACCCTTTCCCACAAATGTTAGGTTTCTGTTTCTGTCACAGTCTCAAGATACCACTTGTGAGTGGTAATGGTCAGCAAAATGGTAAGAACCGTTGTTTATATGTGAAACTGGAATAGTGCTTTTTATTCTGTGTATCCTTTATTACCACCTATACTGAATTTTCCCTGCTCCTTTATTGTCCACTCAGCTCTCTGGCCCTGCTGTTTTTCTGTTGGCCTTCATCCTTAATGTTTACAAAATAAGAAAACTTTCTGACTGCATTGCTGAGCCTCTCTCAGGTACTTCACCAGAATGAGAACTAGCATGAGTTCAGGTAGAACCGCTAGTCAGGAAGAAATGACCATTTACTTTCAACTTCTGTTTCTAACTGCTTTCAACTGATTATTTGTCTATGCTATTCCTCTTTTATGCTGTATTTGCTTGTTCCTACCACTTTAATAAGATATCCTTTTGGAAATCAAAGTAGATATTTTCAGCTTTATCAATCTTATCCACAGAGTTTCTTGCCCCCTTCAAAATACAGTTTTGCAGGGCATTACTTTTCTTCAAGGCCATATTGACTTCTGAAGTTGAGCATTCAGATGCCTATTAATTCTGAGGTTTTTTGCTTGAAGTTGCTACTTATTTCCCCACTACAGGTCAAGAGACCTGGAGTTCCCTTGAAACTGCTCATTAAAAATTGACATCACGCTTTGAGTGTTCCTCAGATAGTGATGCAACGAGAGGCTGCACACTATCCTTGATAATTCAGTTATTTCATCCTTGAGTTCCTTTAGAGCTCCTGGGTGAATACCATCTGGTCTTGGCAACTTGTAAAGTTCATTTTGTCAATTTGTTTCATAAATTACTCTATGGTTACTTCAATTTCAGACAGATCCTCTGAGTCGCTCATTTATAAAAAACTCCACTGTCAAAAGACCCCCACCATTTTTTTAGTTCTGACACAGGACTCTTCCCAGCTTCTCCCAGAATGAGAACCGTGCAAGAAATAATAAGTCTTCTCTTCATAGTTTCTGCTCTTACATTATGATCAATTGACTCTGCAATCAGTCTTACATCTTTGTAAATGTATTCCTGATACTTCTTATCAATTGGGCCTTGAAGTGTCTCCATCTGTCTCACTGTGTGTTTAGGTTTAATCTGCAGGACTTCATGATTTTTTTATTCTGTTCATTCAGGCATACATCTCCAACTTTGTGAAGACTGCCTCTGCTAATGTATCACGTGGCAGTATTGGACCCTTTTTGCTCCCTTCTCAAGGATTTTTCTGTAGATGTTGTTTATTGGCCCCAGGCTTTCAATATGGTGGCTTTACACATCTTTCAGTGTGTGGATGTGATTCTTCACTTTACCAAGTTTTTCTTTAATTTTACACAGAATACTGACTTTTTGCAAGTGATTGTTCTGCTTTGAGGAAAAAGAGATTTTTCATTTTTTAATGTCTGAGTGATTGACTCAGGAATTCCTTGCTTTTTTACCTTCTAGGTATCAGCTATAGTTATGTACCCACTGAACTCCTCTATGTGCCCATGGAATACTGTAAACAACCAACCAACCAATCAAAAAAACCCACCCCTGTATGTGTACACATGTATTTTATGTATATATGAAATATACATACACATAAATGAAAGGGTATTTGTGTTGTGTTCTGAATCAGTAGCAGCACATGGGATGAATTGCTTAATTCTGATCATTCTTATGACTTCATATCATATAGTTCGTGATGAGCTTGTTTCATAACCTTTTAATTTTTTTAGTAAGTCTCTCTCATTGGATTGCAGTGACTGTAATGAGCAGTTCAGATAGCTCATAGTGGTTAAGCACCAAGCAGACCTTCAGCAAAAAGGAAAAGATAAGTGCACAATTTTAAAAATACACAAGAAATTATTTTATTCCCTAACTGCATCATTTGCTTTGCAATTATTTGATTTTGTCATCCTAAAACAGGTATTTAGGAAGAGTAGTGGTCTAACCTGAGCTTTGTTTCCTCTGGTTGTATATGGCACGTCTTGGAGCGTATCTTTACAGGGATCTTAACATAAAGCTAAAGTGACTCAGTGAGCTTTCATCTTTACAAATTAACAATTTTATCAGTTACTAAAAAACACAAGCAGTATTATCTTATCTGCTGGTAGCAGCTCTCTGCATGTGGGCATCCTGAAATATTGACATCTATTTGAACTATAAGGATCCTGTGCAGTTACATTTTTGAGGCTGATTAAAGCACTAGAAGAGTTGCATACTAGTTTTAAATGTTATTACTAAAAACAAGTAAAACCGTCTCATTGTATGTCTGCTTTCCTAATGCTATGAGTCCAGATGAATTGTGGGCATATCCTTGTGCACAACACATACATCCTCATCTTCCTGTGAAAAGTGAGAAAAATGCCTAATAATGAGATGGATGAAGGAAGACAGTGATGACAGGTTTTACATCTAATTACATCTAATGCTTTCATCCTACTGGCCCATTGTAGTGAGCTTTGTACCCTGTCTGTGCACTAAAAGTGGTCAGAATGCATCACAAAACAAGTCCAAAAAGATCCACTTGCCAAAACCAACTTTTTTTCTTTGTTGTTTGGATTCTGTTGAAATGCTTAATCTGAAGAAGGTCAAAACACAATTTAGTTGTGATAAGGTTGAGGCATTTTAGCTCAGTTTTATCCAGCAATCTCATCTCTTATACTCAGTGTTAGAAGTTCTATTTTAGTGTTTGAACCAGCTTTTAATGCTGCGTTGTGTCGTGACCAGAATAGTAGGCGGGGTGTCATGCAGAGGACACCCGCTGCGGGCACCCCTCTGAGAGCAGTGCCAAACCAAAGCAAACATGCCTGAGTCCCTCCAGCTACTGCTGTCATCTGAGACGAAGGAATATGATTGTTCCCTGTAAATACGTCTTGACACAATATGACCAGCACTTTCATGTACATGGACTGTATTATATAATACAGTGTGTAGACATTCATAGAAAACTTTGCAATCACTGTCGTATTTTCTTTTCCTTGATCAGATGTTAATTTACAAGGACTTTCTGGTCTCTTTCAGTGGTGGTAGAATCATAACTTAACATTTCTTCTGGTTTCTAATTTTAATATCAGCATAAATACTACTGCAAGTAAGAAGTTTATTTTTCAGTGAGATTGTTTAATTTTGTGTTGTGTGCCTTAATGGCTTGCAGCTGTTGATAGACCAGTGAGAAACTGCAATGGCATTTTCAGCCTCTCAAATAAGACTTTTAGTGAAGTTAAATTTGCCTGCTCGTTTATAAGATGCCCTACGTATGGTGAAATAGGATTGACTTTGCCTGAACTTTGTTCTCTGAAACTAGTTTAGGCAAGTTGGCTTGGACAAATGTAGTTGATGCAGAGAGGAAAGTATTTTCAGTCCTTGAGCCCTCCCATGCACTGAGGCTGCCTCCGTTTGCTCCTGTGGAGCAGACTTTGTTTTTTCATTGGCTACATGTCCAGCTCATAAATGGCTTTAAGATGGGTGCATAAAATCAGAAGTGTAGTTGAAGGATTAGAATTTCAGCAATCCTCTGATAGAGCAAATCTGTGCAGGTACGTCGAGAGACCTCTAGTCTTTCATTTGCTAGCCAAGACATGTTATTTTCTCAGGTGTGGCATAATATTATACCATCTTTTTGCTTTTGATCTGCGCAAAAACAGTGTTGTCCACTGCTCTTAATGTATAATCCACAGCAAACTTCCTTACAAGCTGCATCTTGTTGTGTCAGCCTTATTGACAGGTAAACAGCTGTTGTTTGTTGAATGTAAAATATCTACCCATGTTAATATGCCTGGCTTCTTTAAACACATCTGGTCTGAGCTTTCCTGATATATGACTGCACCATTTTTCTCTTCCTAAAATGCTAAACTGTTTCTGGAAGAAGGTTCTTCTCTCCAAATGAGTGGTATTTCTGAGGCAGTAATTAACAGGAAAAACTTCTCTCCCTCACAAAGCAAAGGACTTCAAGTGTTCAGAGACTACGCAAAATCACGAGAGACACTCCAAACCTTGTATAAACTGAAGAAATCTTTTAAAATGTAGACTGGTGTGTTAAATATATTGGCTAGAGGCTGCCCCTTGGGAAAAGAGGTCAAAACCACTTCATATAATCTTGGAGGCACACTGGAGGTAAAAACAAAAAGGTACCTGAGGGAGTCACAGTCCCACCTTGATTGTCTGCCATATAAGATTCCCATAAAAACACATTTTGGTATTGAATGACACTGAAATGTTAGCACCTGATAGTTTGCTTCCACAGTTATGCTTTTGTCTCCTCTCACTATAATTCTCAAGTTATTTAATGGTTAAATCATGGCTTTATGTCTGTGGTTAAATTGCAGCAAATAAGCTTTGAGGTTGAAAAGGGAAAACAGAATATGTCTAACAGTTACTTACACCTGGTTATGCAGAAATGTGAAAATATTTTCAACCTCTTTCCAGCAGAGATTTCAGTGCTCAAAGTGATTCCTGCTTCCCTCTTGATGTGGCACTAATACACCCTTTTGGAAGGCCTGTGAACATCTGAAAGATGAAGGAAGTATTCCTTATTCAGCAATGAAGATCTAATGACCTCCAGCACCTGCCAGCTCTGGGGATTATTGCTTGCTGTGGTTTGAAGTGGTAACAGAAGTAAGGAGTCATTAGCAGAAAATGTTTGCTGCTTTTTGTTGTTGTTGTTGTTTGTTTCCCCCTCCTTCTTCATTTCAATAATCCCAGCTATGGAACAAATGTTCATTGCCAAATAGTTCTGCTGGGTTAGGGGTGGTATGTCTGACTGCATTGCCAATGAGGTTAAAAAAAACCAAAACCAAAAACCCAGAACACAGTCTCCTCCTGTATACAGCCATCTCAGAAACGAGGCAAATTAACTGGTGAGAAACCTCAAAAGCAGAAAGCTGAGTGTAAAATGGGGTGAGTTAAATTACTGTGCAGCAGATGATAACATTTCATACACAAGTACTGTCTGCAAAGCATGTTTATCTAGTACGATGATTTTTTTTAAACCAAGTCTGTCTTAATTACAGAGAAGAAATTGCTGAGAAATTATTACCATTGAGTTTCTGAAAGAGGCATTTTCAGTTGCAAGTGGTAATTATAAAACATAATTACACTTAATTTGAGTTACTGTAAATTAAATTGTATTTCATTTACAACTGAAGTCACTCTTTCAAGATTCTTATTAAGTGGGCAGACTGAGTCAGACCTGAAAAGAGAGCTGACTTTATGAACTGGGAACAAAATTCTAAATTATATTTCAAAATTTCAATTTTAACTAAATAATTAGTGTCACAAGAGCAACAAAGTTGAGAAGAGAGAAAGGGCTTTGTAGTAAAGACCTTTAATTTTCAATACACTGTTTGATATATTAGTTATGAATAAAATGTGGCCCATTTAGTAACTTCTCACAAGTTATTTGGAGGGTCTTGCTTGAAAAGGGTGAACAAGATTAGGCTGCTCTGAGTCCAGATACAGTATACAGCTAATTAAGGTCACAGAACACCCTAACACAAAATAACTTTTACATCAGCATCTAAAAACACATTGTATTTAATATATATACTAGAAATATGCAGTCTGAGAGAAATTAAGAGAGAGGGAAGCAATGTGCTTTTAGACTTTCAGGCTCCTTCTCGATCATTCTAATGAAACAAGAAACAGCCAGTCTTCTGGATTTAGTCTAATGGGAACATTTCCAGCCTAAGTGTAGAAGAAACATATCCCCATCAGCCAGGTACTTTTTTTCCCCCAGATATCTTTTAAATTAGTAACTGAAATAGCATCTTTCCTCCTTCTGCCTACAGTTACCTATCAGCCTGGCACTCGAGATTTTTTCCCATGTTTGCCTCCATTGGGGGATTGCTTGACAGACTTAATTTATTAATATTGCTGCACTGAGGCTGAGTCTGATCACTCCAGCGATGCATTGTTGCCACTGTGCTCCACGGCAGTGCAGTGGTACCACCCAGCAAACTGCTGCCTGGCCTGTGAAAACAGCTCCAAAGCCATTCATTCCAAGGCGATGTAATGAAGTTGTACAGAGAATCTGATTGCTACCAGGCTCTTTGCTTATTAGAATATTTTTTTCTAGGAAAACTTAAAATTGTAGAACTATTAACACTGGAAAAGACCTCTATGATCACCTAGTCTAATCATTACCCCAGCACTACCAAGTTCACCACTAAAGCATGTCCCCATCCACATGCCTTTTGAATACTTCCAGGGATAGAGTGATTCCATCACTTCCCTGAGCAACCTGTTCCAGTGTTTGTCCACTGCTTCAGTGATTAAGTTTTTTTATAGTATCCAATCTAAACTTCCCCTGGTACAAGCTGAGGCCATTTCCTCGTCTTATTACTTGTTATCTGGCAAAAGAGACACACCTCCACCTCACTACCACCTTCTTGCAGGGAATTGTATAATTCACCTCGTAAATCTTAGCACTTGCATGCATGCTTTGGCCATGTCCCTACTAAATAACAGCTCTCTGTGGTCCTGGAAAAGCCCAGCAGAGCTGCTCTGTGGCAAAGACAAGAGGACCTGAAAGCCATGGAAAATAACACTGTACAGAGAGAGACACATAGGTGTTCTAGCTGTTACTAACTATAGTTGCAATCTGGTAGAGTGCACATTATTGATTTAAAAAACCAGGCTCTATATTGCCTAATGCAACAACCTTCTCTTCAATATTTTTGTGACCAAAAACCTTTCACAAGTCACCACAGCTGAGCTCTGGTACCCAGTTTACAGGGAGTGGGGAACCCAAGACTAAAGAATCGGTTTTAAGGAATTCGCAGGAAAAAAAATTATGATCAAGTTAGTTTTTTCAGTAATCTTCAAAGGTAGCTGATCAGAATTACACAATGCATATTACCTGTCTCACTTCTAGGGAAGGAGGCAGCTTATTTTTTTGTGGCATATTAAACTCTGATTTTTCCCAGTTTAACTTCCTTTATCAATTCATTACAGATACGGTATATATAACTAGGATACTGTGTAAGGGTACTGAATCTCCTTGAGTTTATCTTCTGGACAATAGGTAGTGTAAGCACCCTGTTGTGTTACTTGCTGTGCTAATTAAATTTTGTACCACTGAATGTAATTTAAAACAAATTATTTTCAAGTACTTATTTCAAATTAATTAAAAATGGAAATAGATAATCATATTTTCTCAATATGAAAAAAAAAGAAATATGGTGAGTAAT
The DNA here is from genome assembly GCF_003945595.2 of Pipra filicauda. Taxonomy (NCBI): domain Eukaryota; kingdom Metazoa; phylum Chordata; class Aves; order Passeriformes; family Pipridae; genus Pipra; species Pipra filicauda. The sequence continues at coordinate 3,129,320 of NW_024104565.1, read as the reverse complement.
TAGAACATTTTAATGTAGAACTCTACAAAGCTGCTTCTGTAGCTCAAGTTTTTCCCCTGGATGGCTCAGTATGTACGGAGTCAGAGTTCTTTCATCTGGCAAGCACTTCCTTTTAATCAGTTGATGAGAGGCAGTGTTCAGCTACTCTTACATTTTAGCGTTCTAGATCCTGAGTTCCCATACTAACAACGTTTTTCCTAATTGGAAGCAATCTGGGAGTTTGCTGGGATTAGCACTAGGACTGTGAGTCCCCAAGTTGAGTTGTTTTGGAACTAAGGTTCACCACAGCTTCAGTCTTTGTATTCACCTGTGCGCAAAGACAAGATGCTGGTCTGCTGAAAGCAAGTTGTGTCTGTCTGGGTTGAGAGAGAGCACACCACCCCTGTCTAGCTGTTACTAACTGTTTCAAAGTTTCAATCTTTTTTAGTGTGTACAAATCTCTATTTTTAAAAAACCAGGCTTGTATATTGACTTTTTCTTGACTTCTCAAGAGTGTCACAAGAGCTGAGCTCTGGTGTTTACAAGTCCTGAATCCGCATGATCAAGTTAAGAGGTAATCAGGTTGTCTTTCTAGGGAAGGAGGCAGCTTATGTGGCTGATTGAGATACGGTATATATAACATACTGTGTAATACTGAATCTCCTCTTCACTAAGCAAGCTAATTAAAGCACTGAATGGTACTTATTTCAAATTAATTAAAAATGGAAATAGATACTCTGAGTAGAACATTTTAATGTAGAATACAAAGCTGCTTCTGTAGAGATGGCTCAGTATGGAGTGTCATCTGGCAAGCATAATCAGTAGGCAGTGTTCAGTCTTACATTTTAGCGTTCTAGAAGTTATACTAACAATAATTGGAAGCAATCAGTTTGCTGGGATTAGCACAGGACTGTGAGTCAAATACTAAGGTTCACCACAGCTTCAGTCTTTGTAACCTGTCTTCTACTGGAATGCATTGGTATACAAAAGTATAGGCTAGCTGAGACTAAAGTCAAGAGGTAGACAGCTGGTGAAATCCTGACCCAGATGAAGATAATGGTTGTTTTGCTATTGGCATTGAGAGACTAAGCTTTAGGGAAGGGCTTTGAGGGGTCTACTGGATTCAATACTAACAACTGTCCTACTGAACTGGTTCAAAGTATATCTAGAAAGAAAGGGCGTCAAGAAGGATTGGGGATATTTTAAGTTTGTTTGTTTGGGTTTTTTTAAGTTTTCGGTAACAATTCTAATTCCTCCCTAATTTTGCTTCAATAGGTACATATAGGCTCGCTCATCTTCATTTTGCTGTATCTCTACTTTGTTTTTCTTTTTAAGCCGATCACATACAAAATTGATCCAGGTATGTCTTTGATAGTCCTCTATTCTGTATTAAGCCGACGCAGTGACAAATGATCCACAGTTTGTTTGCAGGGCCATATTAAACATACAGTGTTCCTGTTTCCCTTTATTTGCCATGAATTTTCAGGCTTGGTCCTACAGTTTAAAAAGCAAAAGCAATTGCAAGAGCTTCAACTCCTGTCTGGTCCGCTGTGCAGCTGAAACAGATATCTAATTGCCCTCCACTGAAATGCTTTTGTAAGATAGAATGATCTTTACCTCCTCTTTCTCTCAGATGGAATGCACTCCTGATATCCAGCTGATGGAGAGTGTGTCTGCAACAGTTTCTACACAAGCATATCCTGCTTCCTCCTTCAGAAGTCCAAAAACAAAGCCAGGCCTCTTGAGTTGCAGCCCCTAGAGTGACATTTCCTTCTTTCTGTACTATGTGACACATCTGTTTTGTTTCCCTTTGTCCAATCCAATAATAATCCAGGACAATAGCAAGTTCCTACAAGCTAATGTTGGATAAACTGAAATTTTATTTTTTTTTCTAGAGAGAATTGTTTAAAGGTAAACAACTCCTTTTTCAGTCATAAACTTTGTGAAGTGTGTCCTTTGTTCCTCTTCACTTTACAGAGAACATATTGAGATATAAAAACCTTGATAAGCATTTCCAGAAAAATTGTATTTCTCTTCTCCTAAAGTACCCCATTCTCCTCCCACCTTTCTTTAAAAATAGAAAAAAAATATGCTCCAATAAGATGGTTAAACATAATAATGCAATATCTGTGTTGTTTTGGAAATATGTGCATTGTAACTGATAGAGGTGATACTAGACGGAAAGCACTATGATGATATCACATTAATCACACTTTTTCTAAACTTCTTTGCTATTTATGAAGCTCCTTATGATCCGTATGCAGAAACCATTTTCTTTCTAAGGCTATATGCACCTGTATTGGTACAAGGCCATCTAAGCAACCTGTCATATATTCAAATAACTCTTAATATGCAATAATGTTACAGCTCTGTGTAGTTTTGCAAGTATTCAAATGTGAGATTAGATGAGGTGGATAGGAAGAGGCAGCCAACTGAGAGCACAACAAGTTGCAAATGATATCCTTCAAATAAATGATTCACATCGCAAGCTCTTAGCTATAATCTCACTTATACAGTACATAAGTGTCTATATACAAGTTTGACTTTCTCTAGCAGCAGCGAAACTTTTGCAGTACTCCTAGGCACTTGCTGTTTTACCGCACACTTCCTGATGGGGTGAGATTTGCAGCAGAAATTCAAACATGCTTAGCTAAGCCTCACTGCCATCAATCCTGCCATTTACTAAAGTACGCTGGTTGTAAACTCTCCAAGTATGGGCTGGATAGCTAAGTCAGTAATAGAAGCCTAAATGGCTGACATAGCTTCAAAGCAGCTGTGTACATCATGATCTTTTTCTGATTCTGAAGAGTATGTTGCCTTGAGAGAGCTGAGTGCTAACCTAACATGCAGTAGGCATGTACTTTTTTTAGGGTTTACAGTGATATTTTTGTTACAGTCTCACTGTAGCAAGACACCCAGAAATGAACACTGTACAAATATGCAAGCTCCTTCTACCCTCGTATGTTGCTTTTATCTTAGATTTTATAATTTCTTAAATAAAAAAAAAAAAGATAAACAGGGCAGAAGAATTGCAATGTGTTGAAAGAGTTGCTACCCATTTTTCTATATAATATAGTCAGGTACTACCAAGGGTCTTATCTATGTATAATTAGAATTTGAATGTGGTAGGACTCTCAAGAAGAGCAATTGGATGGGGTAGAATCCTGTTTTTAAAAATGACTGGTTTATGTTTGAATTAACCCAAAAAGAGATTGGATATTACTACCGTGTTTCAACAGCAATAAAAATGCTGAGGACACTTGCAAGAGAAATCCTCTTACTTGTTGTGCATAGTATAATGACATCGAGCCAGGATTTTTGTGAAACTTAAACTTAATATTAAAGGAATACTGAATTGACTGAATAGCTATTGCTAATGATATCCAATGAGCCTTTAGCTATAAGCTCGTGTAGTACAGGTCTTACTGCATCACTTGGCATCTCAGTATAATCAAAGCCCTAGATCCAGGTAAGTATGCTATTGAATTTTAAAGTATTCTTATCCCTTCCCAAAAACATCTGTTTACATGTATCAACTTTGCAGTCCTTGTTCTGCTGCTTGAGCTCTGAGCACAATTCAAGTATGATCATAAATGACAGCGATATCAGGATTTTTGTGAAACTTACAACAGGAATGTCTGAATTTGATATGAGAGGACTTGAGTACCAAATGAGAGGTATGATCAGGATTTTCAAAGTCATGATGGTGTGTAGACAGGAAGATAGATGCTAATTTGGGATTTTCAGAAGTATCTGGGAAGCCTGGCTTCCTAAAATCAGTGTTTACTCATGTTGACTGTAGTGTTTTGTTCTGCAGGTGTATTGATGATAATTTTTGTGTCTGTATATGAAATGAATACAACTGTCTCAGTTCTAGGTGAAAAGGAGCTCTTTCAGTATGTTTTAGTTTCAACTAAAATTTAAGCACCAGTTTAATTTGTCTTCAATTATCATTTTCAACCTCTTTCCAATCAGAAGTTTGACTCTGAGCTGACCCATTTCAATTTTATTCTGCACTACCTTTTACAACTGGTAGCTTGTACAGCTTGTATTACCTTGCACAACTGTATGCCAGCCCATGAAGCTGAAACTGTTGTTTCAGAGACCCAGCCTTAAGATTAGTTGCCTGGTTTAATGATAGCTTAGTAAAGTATATCTGACAAATGTATCTATTTAGCATGTTTACCTTGAAGAGGGTTAGAGGCAGAAATTGGACACTATCCCTTATTTGTTTTGTTGATGTTCAGCTCTTCTGTTTTACCTCTACTGCAGTTTTTCACTGACTTTTTCTCCTCATGACCACACATAATGACCAGTAACTCTCTCATAATTGTATCACTAATGATAATATCTTTTTGGGATTTGTATAAATCTTAGGTGTTCCAGATGCTATTTTTCCCTAAGGTTGCAAGTTATGGTATGTACCATGTAAGTGAGTAACCTAAAAGCAGAAGGAAGTACCACAATGGGGGTGTGGGGAGGACAACACACCTGAAGAGTGAAGCGACCTTAGAGCTTGACTATATTTTATTTCTCTGTTTAAATTGGCACGAGGCATTCAAATTAGTAATACAGACATGCTGAAATCAGAAGTGGTTCAGAGCCTAGAAACACATAATCTGTCACAGGACCACTGCTAGATATGAGTGCAACTTTGTACTAATCCCCATGCTGCTTCTCTACCTCGGGAAGTCTCAGGAGTGGTGACTTGGGCTCCAGAAGAGGCTTTCTGCTTCTGGAACTAAGCATTACCACCAAGCCCAAAGAGGAGAAACTTCCTTACAGGAAACTGAAGTCTTGCCAAGTGCCCTCAACCTTTCCAGTAATTTAAAGAATGCTTTAGGTTCTTGATATCTTACTGTAAGACTGGTTTTCTCCCGATTTTTAATGGTCAAAGTACAAGGGGTTTTTCCCTGCTGTAGAACACCAAAAGAAACTTGCCCCTCCTGCCCTGTAGCCCCACAGAGAGCAGCAGTAAGTAGAGCTCTGAAACATTTTCTGACCCAAAGTGCACTACCAAAAATACGTGGCGTATTCACAAGTGACTATGACATATCCAACACCCTGTTGCACAAGGTCTGAGCCTTTGCTTGGCAATAGGGGTGATGCCAGCCCTACCACCCAGGCCTATTGCAATGACAAAACAGGCAGTGAATAGTAGGCTGCTTTGCAATTTCAGCAGCCTGTTGTCTGGAGAGCCATTCTATTCTGATGCCCAGACATGTGATGTCCCACTGTGCACAGAGCCACTGTGCAGCAGATGGAGCAAAGCTCAGCTCCATGCCTGAACAGCCTGTGCTCTGCTCAGATCTGCTAAAGTTACAAAATTTGTATGTGAGTCTCAGGAAAAGTGTGTCTAGAAGATAAACAGGTTTCTAATTAAACGCTACGGTCATTCTCTGGCTCCCTCTTTTTTTTCTTAGAGTGCTGCTTACAAACCAGATTAATCTTTTTGTTGATTGATCAATTCACCAGACTCTGTCCCTTAGCAGCTGTGGGGTGTTTTAGAAACATGAAGTAATTCATGGGACATTAGATAAGGTTATCCTGGGGTTCACAGATCTGGAGGACTTTTGACCCTCTGCTGTGGTGGAAGTATTTCCAATGAAGGGTGTGTTTTTCTGTTTGCCAAAGCTTCTATCTCCTTGTCTTCTCCTGAACTTGGAGTGCAGCCATGCTCAGGGCCAGATGTCTGAGTTTGCAGGCCTACTTTCAATTTCAACAGCAGTCAGTACACAGCTTCATTAATAATTCAGGTTTTTCCTTCTATTAGGAATCAAGAGCTTTTCCTCAGTAATCCTTAAATCATATTTTAGTCAATCTTATCAGTTTTTTCATATTATTCTAGGTGGTAATACTGTCTCTGGTTGGGTTCTGAAGGTTTTTTATTCCATAGTTTTCACTTTGAGCATCCTTTTAATAATGTATTAAGCAATGTGATCATTCCTTTTGAGTGTCTGATTTTTTTTTCAGGTCCTCTCTTGAGACACAAATGTGTTTGTTTCAGAAGAATGGGTCCTGTTTTGCTCTGAAGTGAAGGAAAAAGTTTTCTTACATTTCGGGGGGGTATTTTAGATTTACTTGAATTAATAGTTGAATTACCATGTGATTGTGCTATAGAAGACCAAGTTCAAGATGTACCTTCTATTTGGCTTGGAAGCAGAACATTATTTTTTATTAATTTTGTGAGTTCATCTCAGAATAAATGTATTCCCCAGTTTCAGACTAGCCCTTCATAAAGTTTAATGTGGCAGACTTATAAAGTACAAAGAAAGAATTTCTCCTGTGACATTCCTTATCTTTAATAATTTCTGAAGTCTTGTCATGAAGTTTGGTTTTCTTTGACATTCTGTGCTTTTACTTAAGCAGGACAAATGAAAAAACTAAGACCCCAAGAAGAATTATTTCCAAGGTAAGCATATTGTCCAGGTGCATAAGATGTTTGGATATTGTTTCATTGAAGGCTCACATTCAGCTGACCTAACACAGAACGACATACTGGCACTTCTTTCTCCCTGGCACCTATTTCCCAAGAATCTGATTTCTTTCATTGTAAGTAGTCTCTGACATGGTCACTGAGAAAGCTGTAAAAGGTTAATGTTGTTGCCATAGTACTGGCACTGGGGTGCTATGTCTGCTGGCATTTTCAGGAACCTGGGAGAATGGCTTTGCAAAGTATGAGTGCTCCATTCATCAAAGTACCCTGTCATGGTGTTGTAAGTGCCAGCCTCTAATGTGTTCCTTCTGTGAGTGTGTGGAAAAGGCCTGGCAGGGAGAATTCTACCCTACTGCAAAGGTGGCTGACTATGGCAGTGTTACAGAAATGCTTTCCTGATCATCAGAGAGGATGACAGTGACTATTCCACACTTGGAAACAATCAGATCTTTTTCTTCTCTCATCACTTCTAGTTGATATCCATGCCTTAAAGGAGAAGATTTTGCTATCCGTCCTGAAATGAATAAGCTTTGTCTGTGAAATGATGTTCGCTAGTGCAATTTCTATTACTCCAGTCTGAAAGGTCATCCATTTCTTCCAATACAATAGTCTAACCCTATTACATCTCTGCAATGCCTCCCAACTTCACAGAATCAGCAAACTTGACCAGCATGCTCCAAATACTAACAAGAACATTATGTAAGATGAGACCAAAAGACCAATTGCTGAGAAGCTGCCTGCCTTGTTTCCTTCCAGCTTGATACTCCCTTCCAAGACACAATTTTAACCCATTCCTTATAATTCTCACAGGTATTCCATATTTTGTCCAGTTTAAGAACTTCCTATGGTGTAGTAATTTAAATATTTTCTGATCAACCATTGTGGCAGTTTGACCTGGCTCTCCCGACAAGTCCAAGCTGTCCCCTTCCCCCTCCCACTCTCCCAAGCGAGGGGAAAAAAAAATGAACCACAGAAAAACAAAAAGAAGTCCGAACTAAATGGAATTATATCAAAAATATAAATTTACATATATTTACAATTATATATACAATTTGAATATATTGTACACACGATAGGGAGCTCCTGAGGTGGAAAAAAAAGGAAAAGAGAGAGGGAAACAGGGATAAAAAAATCTAAAAACAAACATTCTCCAAATGTACCCGTTAATAGAGAGCTAACTAATATACAAAAAACTAATTAAATACTTCCCTGAACAAGACAGCAGAACCGTGCGAAGCACCAACCAACTCCCCTATGCCTCCCTGAGGGACCGGAGATAACGGCAGGACCAAGCAGGCAGGCCCTGGCCTATACAAGCAAAGACGTCTGCGGAGAGACCTGTCATCTTCAGCCACCGGAAGAGAGAAGAGAGCAAGCTCTCTTATCTGCACCTTATTTATATGTGTGTTACGTTAAAGGATGATATAGAATATTTCCTTACATTTCTGACCCCTGTTGCTAAGGAAGGCCTAAAAAATCCAAAAGCCAGCCCACTACAACCATGTATTTCCCTGTATGAATACTGATTATCTCACCAGAGGAGAAAATCAGTCCAATCTGATCTAACAATGGCAAATTCAAGTTGTCTCCTGTCCCACTTGCTATTGCTGAATTCTTTTCATGTCTGTAAAAATTCTTTTCTTTAAAATTCATTTCAGCTTTGGTACAAACAAAGTAAAATGAGTCCATTGCTGCCAACATATTTTACGTCACCTTTATTAGATTAAAAGCATTGTGTTTGCTGTTCTTCAGTCAGGTAACACTGCTGACCCCCATTTCCCTTGTAAACGTGGCATATTGCACATTGCTTTCCCCAAAACTCTGGGGTGTAAATTGTCCTTTGTCTTCATCTGAAGTGCATTACTTTTGCGAGTATTTTACTTGTACCTGCCTTGAGAGTCTCATCTCATGGCTGGGCTTTGCGAACGAAGATTTGGGAAGGGCTCTACCCAAATAGAGTTTGTTGCAAGTGCGTTGGTGGCTAAAAAGGCCAATACGAGATAAGCATGTCCGGTTGCAAAAGGCACAGCAGAAAGACTCCTTAGATGGTATATTCTGCAAGGCACGATTCTTTCTGCGTGTACTTCATGTATATATACTAAGTATCAAGTTCTTGCTTTCTCTTAATACAAATTTGAACTAAAATCTTAGTGTTTTGGGACCAAAGTTAAAATGCCTTTACCTTTTATGTCCCTCTGTGGCAGCATGGATGGGCTCTGTAAGGGCTCAAGAAAGCAGTTACCCCCTGTAGGCACTGAGTCAGCTGAAGGGAGGGCTCCTAGCTGGTGGATTTAAAAACCATGTCTCTTAGGGAATATTTCCAGACAAAACTGAATTCAGTGAAAAATCTTTACAGGTGGAGGAGGTTCTATTTTTCAGTTCCAAGTTGAAAAAGGTATTGAACCCAAAACCTGGCATCAGCTGCTACTTTTACCCAGTTTTAAAGGAATACCTGTGGCAAACATTGCCTAGATTGGTAGGCAGCAAGAGCCCATGTGCTGACCTTTCCCAGGCTTAAAAACAGCAAGGTGATAAAGACAAAAAACATCCATTTGTTTAAAAGAAAAAAAAACACTTGAGGACAGATGTCTCAGAATGTGCCATTGTGTCTTTGTGCCAGTCTCAATGAGAGACAGTAGAGGCATCTGTGCCAGTAAAAATAAGTCTGCAGTTCACTTCCTTTCCACATTTGCATAAGCAGAAGCTGGAATCTGTTCCAGCATATAACCAGGAGAGACTGCATCTTTTCTGGTGCTCTGAAGTCCCATTCATGCAGTCACAGTTCTGGGCAGAAGTCTGAAGTATGTCACAGTGAAAAGCTATATGTGAGTATGGCATAGTACCCTGAGAAGCTGTAAAACCTACTACATCTTGAATAATCTGACATAAATTGAGCTTTTAGGCTATCTGTGATCCACTTAAAATGACAAATATAAATTTATTTTTATAAATGGATGTTGTTGGGGTTTTTTTTTGGCCAATGTCTCAGGGGAAAAGAATGTGGAGAGTAGAAAGTCTCTAACATCCTACTGGGAGGGCAAGATTGGGCTCCTTTCTCATCAAAATGAGAACTAGCAGTGTAAGTTTATTTTCTACTGCAAGTGCAAGTAGAAGACTAGTAGGGTCCTCCTGCAAACCTCTCCTTTGCAGAAGCAAAAAGCTTCAGTAGCATAGCATGATATACAAGAGAATAAGCATGATTGCATTGTTGATCTGTGTGCCTTGCCTGAGGGGACCATGTTGCAATTGTTTAACAGCCTAATTGCAATACTAAAATGTAGTTCAGGGTGGGCAGTGTAGACTGGCTTTATTATAAAAAGTGAATTAATAAACAGAATGGAAAAAAACAGTAGCAGCAAGTCCAGGAAGTTGACCAAAGTGGTGGAGGGTAGCACCTTACTTCTTTAATACCGTGAGATTGATTTATAAGACTACAGTTCTGAATAAACTCTGGTTCCCCATGGAGAGCTTTGATTTTGCTTAATAAAAGATGCCCTTTGCGGTTTGTTTTTATCTTAAACTGTATCTAGAATATGAGAGGAAGGGAAGAGCGTGTACATTCTTCTATGTGCAGACATCAGAATAACAATTCAGCATTTTCTGTACAAACAAAGACTCAGCCATCACCTTCAAAATAAATTATACCAATCACTCCAAAAGCAGTTTGGCAAACTTTGGGGCCTGCAGCACACAAAATTACTTATTTTAGTGTTCAGTTAAAAAAATCAAGACTTAGAATAGGCACTGGATAACAAAATGCTAGCAAAGTGACCTTTTTGTCAGCAGTTATGAGAGCTTATGCTGCTTGACTGAGCAGACTGGACAGTCAGAATACTCTTTGACTGTAGAAAATTGGAATGAAAGATTTAATGGAAGTGGTGAAAGACTACATTCCTGCATGGAGTATGTGCACAAGAACAAATTTGCAAAGGAGTGATCAGTGGCATAAAATTGCTAGGAGTTTTCTGAATTTGGAGGAAAAATGTTCAGTAGACTTGAAATTTCTAGGCCAAACTGAATTCTGACGTGATAGAGAAATTTTTTTTTTCTCTTCTCTTGTGTTTAATACATCAGTACTTAAGAAACCTCACTTACACAGTGATCTATCAGATCTCTTCATAACTGTGAAAGTAAAATAATCTACCAGAGGTAATACTTTAGGTGTAAATGCAAGATTTGTGTCACAACAATTATGCACATATAAGTACAGAACGGGAGAGGTGAGCAGAATGCATACTGACAGTCTGACTTGTCCAGAGGAAAGTTCTCCCTGACAAGACAGAGCTACTTTATTGTTAGTTTCAAGTCATAATATTGCAGTATTCAAAATCTCAAACATCCTGACATACCCCTGTCTGATACATTTACTTAATATTTCTTCTCCTACTCTTCTGTGGAGCTCATTTTTTCTGAGGCCCTAGTAGAGAAAGACAGCCTTATTTCAAGTTTTCATCAGTGTTTCTGCTGAATGGTGATCAAATAAGGTAGAAACATTTTGTTGCAGGTGTATGGAAAATGGTTTTTTCCATTGTGTAATGAAAGGGGCACTTGGCTCATTCTAATCCACAGCGCCTCAGAAGGCAACCTGCTGACATTAGGTCTCTTCCATGTGTTATAAGAAACAGCCAATCTAGTAGAAATGTTGTTATCTCAGCTTTCAAGAAGCACTTAGCCTTTGAGTCTGTACTTTGCTTTCAGAGTCCAGTATGAAAACTCAAAAACTTGCATCGAAACTCAGCTCTTATCGCCAATTCTTCTCAGTCATAAACCATAGTTGTTCCGGAAACATATTACAGCAAACCTGGTCAAGGTTCACTGAAGTTTAGTCCAGTCTTATCATAACACTGTGGCTCCTGGTGAATCGTAGCTGAACTGTGGAGCTGTGCTGGGACTGTCAGGCACAGACAAGAGAGCTTTGGAGATGCAGTGTTTTATCTGTTACCGAGCATGTGCTGCAACTAACTCTAAAAGTTAATAGAAAAATGTTATTTCCAAATAGGCTAAAGGGAGATACCTCAAAAGCTACTATGAATCATATCAGGAGAGATTTCTGATAAAATTGTCCCAAACAACCCCATTTGGGGGCAGATGTGAAATGGGGTTTGCAAGCCCTAAGCAAGGACAGGTGGCAGCACAATGTCATTCATGGAAAACTGATGCTTTATTGACTGAGCCCCTGCTTAAGGATTGGTTGGAAAAGGATATACATGCCTTACAAAGGCAGATTTTCATAGCTGTGGAGACATCTGACTTGACATTCACAGGCAAATTATGACTGGATCTGTTTTCTTGATTTTCAGTAATGCAGAGCACATGTGCAAAGTGGGTAAGTGTGCACAGGGACAATATAACACTGTGTGTATAAGTGTTGGAGACATTTCTGAGTATGCAAGTTGCTGTGCTGATGAGTGCTTGACAGGGAAGGTACTATTTGTTATTTACATTTGAACATATTACCTATGAGACTTCGTATTTAAAAAGAGGCATGTCATTTTTCTCTGCTGTCTGTGAGTTGCTCAATGTTATTGATATGTCTATAGCCCTGGCATTAAAATGACATCACTTTCATCTCCAAGTGTTTGATTCTGCAAAAAATGCATTGGCCCTAGTGTGGTGCTGTTTCCAGAAAGTGCTGTTTATTGCGGCTCCATTATAAAGATTTTCATAAATATTAAGTTTCATAAAATAAAACATTTCCCTTGACAATGTCAAGCTTTCAAAAGAGTTTAGAAACTCTCTTTTCCGTTCAGTGCAAAACAGAAATATAGCTTTGTTGTTAAAGCCAGATAATAATTGACCTATATTTCACATATCTTCATTTCTAAAAGTTGACAAAGGCAATGTGCTCTTAAAGCTGATAAGAGCTTGTATTAGAACTGGGTTTAAACTTTTTGTGGTGGCCCTCTTTGCAGAGATTTTGAAGTCCAAATAACTGATAAAAGCGGCTGTACCTTGAAACAGAGGAGCTGTAGTTTTAAAGGTGAAGAACAAGTCCTTTTTATTACTGACAAGTTATGGGATTCTATCCTAGTTAATGTCCACAAGTAAATAAACAAACTAAAGCCTTCACTTCTCCTTGGCCAAGACATGATCTACCTAAAATGACAGGGAAATCACAAGGTTTCTGAATCTTTGTCAGTAGCAAGAGTAGAGAGGGAAAATCAGAAGTTCACGGTGAATCAAAATAAGATGAAACCTTAAAAAAACAGTTTTGCAGTAGTGCAGAAATTATTTTACCATACTTCCACAGCCTCCAGAGTTCATATTTTAACCTGACCTAAGGCTGCACAAATGCTTTAATAATTCCAGTCCATGAAAGATCAGACAATCATATCTTTCTTTGTTTATGGTGAGAGTTAAAAAATCAGTTTAACAATTTCAAAAGATCTTTGATATGAATACAATAAATACTTGCAAGCTTATCTCAAATATAAATAAGTCTGCTCTTTTGTTACCTCTGATTCAGTCTAGCTTAGATTTTTCAGAAAAGTAGTCTGTTCTTACAAATATCACATTTCCTTGAAAAAGCCATTGGTTTCAGGTGTTCTTGTGAACTTGAGATTGGTTAACTGCATACATAATTAAAACATAATAGAGTAAGGAAGATTGTCTGCATCACAAACAAAATCTATGCTCTCCTGATAACAAGTCTAGCTGCAGAACTGAACTAAGCGTACACAAGGATGGGTTCTCTCGCAAGGTCAGTGCTCCCTGACAGCCTTGGAAGAAGAAAAACTGCAGAATCATGTCCAGCAAACTACAGCCTATGTTAGGAAACAGGCTCCTCCTGTAGCTAGTTTTACAGAATGAATCAGACCTCCAGAGTGTTGCTAGTGAGTTTCCTCTCTCAAGGTGGCACAGTCTGTCCATGGAGCATGAGGTGATTATATGTGTAAATAAGGTATGGGAGCAAAGTCTCCAAAGACACGTAAGTTGTATCAGGACTTCTAGAGCCTTAAAAATAGTTATAGGTGGGAATAGGAGGTTTTTTATTTGTTTGTGTTTTGGGGTTTTTTTACTAAATTTAAGTGAAATGTTCCCAATCTGAAAGTGAGCATAGGATTCATGAAAGAACAGGAGAAGGCTGCAGATGGCTGTTGTTTATGTACCACACTTTATCACAAGATTTGTTGTTTTGATGTGTTAAATTAAAAACAAAATTCTTTCTCCCCCTACTAAGTATTCCAGTCTAAGAATAAAACAAAAATCCATTAATTAAGACAACCAATAAGGAAGAATAAGAATAAAATTATGATCAAGGAGAGAAATTTGATCTAATTATCAGTCATGAGTGCATATTGAAATGCAGCGTGTGGGTAAAACCTGCTGGCAACTTGAGACTGGGATACAAATACCCTGAGAGTTTGCTTTGCCAGCCTGTCTCCCCTTATTAGGAACTTCCTGCTTAAAAATGAAGCAATTCCTATTCATCAGAAAGAATAGCTAAATTCTTGCTCAGGAGTACATATTATTTTTGATACCATGATGAGTTGTGAATACTCCATATCATAATTTCTTTTTTTCTTTTAAAAATGCATGTTACTAAACTTGGTTTATTACCAGGGAAAGTCTTCCAGGTTATTTTCCACTTCAAACAAAAGGAAAAACATTTTATATTTAAAATTGACTGTAACTGACTGTTCCCTATCAAACTTTCTGAGGACATCCCCAGACACTGTGTGTTGGCATTGTGGGAAAAAATAAAAAGGAAGCTGGGAATTTAAAGGAGATCCAACTCAGAGATCCATGTATGTATATTGAACAGTTGGAAAACACTCATATTTTGGTGTGAACAGGTAAATGGTTGTTTAAATATGATTAAGGCTTCAGATGAGTATCCAGTACTGAAAGCATGATTGAGATTGATCCATAATTACTTAAATAGCATTAGACTGTGGCCCAAAGGACCCTTTAATCATAGATGTAATCTGTTCTGCATTCAGCGTTTGAGGGGTGACAGATACCTGGGCACTGGGAGCATTGTGTCCTAGTCTTCCTGATGAGGGCTTCCCCTGCCTCACCTTGGCACTTGGTCATACACATGAGTTGAAGGAAAGTGGCTGTTCTTCCAACTCAGAAGCTGTATTCCAAGCATTATCAACACAAATCAGTCAAACAGCGCAACTGATAGCAGATCACAAACAATATATTGTGAAAAGACTGTATTTCTTGATACCGATTTTCTCACCCTTGAAAAATGCATATTCCATAAGAAAAGCTTAAGCCTTTTCTCAGAAAAATTCTAGTATTGTTTCTCAATTGTTTTTCTCAGTCCAGTAATATCCCAGTTCTGACTTACTTTCAGTTCTGCTTTAATGCTTGAAACAATAATAGTCTTTGATCTCTTAGAAGGACACACTTCCCAGATAACAATGTCAGAATAAAACTAGGAAAATAGTCTATCACCAAACCTTCTGGATATCTGGTTTTTCATCACGTCATTCATAACAAGAGACTGTGTTTCTGAGGCAGGCCTATCATCTGCGTCTGAGTTTTTACCTCTCTACTCTCCATCTGGCACTAATATAAACAAGAGAATGTTTCTTAAGAGTGCCTCAACTGAAATAATCCTCTCCAATCCCATCCTGAGTTGTGCTTTTCATAAGATAAACTTACAGGAAATCGGTTTTACTTCTTCCTCTAGCTTCAGTTGGAAAATTCCCCTCAGTTTTGGATTGGCTTAAGTCTTCGAGTTGCCTCTGCAAAAAAAGCACAGCTTACTCAGATACAAGTTTCTCTTCAAAGCTGCGTTAGATCTTTCCTTCTTGCTGGTACCTGGGAATTTGTGTGTCTCAGCAAGTGCAGGTGACCTCCTATCCCTTCAGCCTCCTGGTGGTTTAGTGGGCACTGTAATACTGCTGAGTGCAGGCAGACTGATGATGGGAGTAAAGGACATTGGTTTCTCTGACCCTGTGAATTGTACAGTACAGCAGGAAAAAGGTTTGTAGCAGTAACAATAGCACATATTTCTCTTCTGGTCCCTAAACTCTTATGAGCCCATTTATAGGACATCCAAGCTCAGACGCCAGCAGTAGCATGACAGGTCCCTGCCCAACCTGTTGAGCCAGCAGGATGTGATCTTCCTCTGACAAGTGATGCCTGCAGCACTTGACTGTTCAGAGAGGGATGTCATGCTCATGCAGCCCTGAGAGTGGCCCTGCCAAGCCAGAACCCTTTCCCACAGTGTAACCAGGGCTGCCTTAGCACAGCTGTGCCTATGGGGCAGTGCAGCTGAGCACATACCATGACAAGGGGTCTGATGGCTCTACACCTCCTCAAGAGCTGTTTTCTTAAAGTTAAGTTGCTTGTCTGAAGGAAAGAGTTGCTGTGCTATTAGCTATTTTAACACCTGCAGTTGGGAATGGTGTAATGAGCTCTGGCTTATTTAATGCCCTGCCATTGTGGGTCTCTTGTACCCACCTGCTTGGCACTTGCAGGAGGGTTGGCCAGTGGCAAATACCCAGTAAAGGCTTACCAATGTGTCACAATATTAGTGAGGGGAAAGGTTTTTTACTGTCTCATGCTCATAGGTCATGATCCTATCTCCAGAAAACTGCCAAGAGGAGAAATTGTGAAGATATTGAGGGAAGAGAAGAGAAATAGTGAGATTTGAATCAGTGATAAATCTGTGGAGAGGTATAGACTTCCTCTAAGGTATCTTCTCTAGGTACTAGTCTATTGTGTTTTATTTTTGGCATGATCCAGCTTCAAAAGTTTCCAATGGCTTTTAAAATTCTCTTGCAGAAATTATTTCTAATATTTCCAGATTACTGGCTCCCTGCTCCCTGCCTTACTGAGTTGACTGCAAGAAAAAATTGCTTCTCCAGGCAGTGACCAGTGCTGCCCCAGCAGCAGTGGTGCCTCAGAGCTGCTTTATGGCAGTTGGCAGGGAATGCTGTGCTTCCAGGCCCTGCTGTTCCTCCACATGTAGAGATAGCAGAGCTGAAGAGGAAACTTGCTTAGTGTCTCAATGCACAGGCAGCACAGAACACCAAATTAACAAGCTCTGGTGTCAGTGTCCTTAAAGTGCCTATGAAAAGAATAGAGATTAAATGAGCTGCTGATCCCACAAAGAAAATGTCAGAAGGTTTTTTGTGTAAACCTGTAAAATATAAACACGGTGTATCATCTTCTATTTGACACCTCTTTTAGTGAAAGCTTTGTCTCTGTAGCTGGGGTAGGATTTGAGGCGGCTATAGAGCTATATATTCCAGATACTCAGTGCCAGCCTGTATAGTGAAGCTATAGCATGTTCAGAGAGACAGCAGGGGTGAAAGGAGTGGTAGCATGGACAAGCCAGCTGGCTACTCACTGATGTTGTCAGCCACTTGCAATCTCACACAAAAGCTTTATGAGGGTTTGACATAAGAAACTGTCCTACACAATCATATATATGTTGGACAGAAATTTGGAGAAAGGATAATTCACCTTCTTGAAGTTTTTATTTGCTGGTGGCTAAAAAGGTTGATACAAGATAGACACATCCAGTTGCAAAAGGCACAGCAGAAAGACTCCTTAGGTGGTATATTCTGCAAGACACGATTCTTTCTGCGTTGTCTTTTCTCCTCGAGAGTGATCCTGCGTGCTTTCTCAAAAGCATCAGCAGCGATATAGATGGTGTGTCTTCAGACCTCCTGATTGGAGGCCAGAGTAGACCAGTTATGATGATCAATATGGCCAAGGCTGAGATGTTGTTTCAGGGAGTCCTTGTATCTCCTCTTTGGGGCTCCTCTCTTGCGGCAGCCGGTGGCAAGTTCACCATAAAGCAAGATCTTAGGGAGGCAGTGGTCCTTCATCCTGGAGACGTGTCCTGCCCAATGCAGCTGTTCCTGTGTCCTGTGTACAGCCACAGCATTCAGACTGTGCTATGGACAGCATGGGAGAATGGAAAGACACATCCTGTGCTGAAGAGCTAAAAATCATTATAGATACAGAAAGTGGAAGGAGGAGAAGAAAAACAGACTTTGTATTAGACGTTTGCTAAAAGGAAAGAGAGCTCTGATAAAAAACTGCAGGACTAAGATCTTAATGCAAGTAAGTTTCACATTTTCGAAATGTATTTAGAGGTTTTCTGGATGCCTGACTCCTTGAGAAGGGTTAGTGTTTACACTGGGGAAAAACAAGCTTCCTTAATGTGACGAGTTACAAATGCAGAATTGTTGGCATCCAAAATCATTGATTTGTTTCACAAATTTTCACTTATGTACAAAGATCCAGATTAAAATACACCATGTTCTTGAAAACAGATTAGCAATGTTTTAAAATGGTTCTCACTGGTTTTAGCAAAGGATTGTAGGCTTTTAAATAAAGAGATAACACACTGACAAGAAGTCAGTTCATGAACATCAGGGAGAAAAATATTTCGGACTTGACAAACAACAACAAAATGCCTTAAACTTAAACCCACAGGACCTAAACTTTGAACTAGGATCAGACCCGAAGCAGGAAATCAAACACGTGACACCAGGATGTAAGCCAAGCCAGCAGTCTGCTGAGCTGATGCCCTGCCTGGAGGGAAGGCCAGTGGTGCTCATGTCATGTATAATACAGGCTGAAGGCTTCAAAATGAGTAGAATGCACTAACCTGGAGCAAATCCGACCACAGCACTTTACACCAGTTTGAACTGTCAAAGTCTTACTAGAATCTTCCCATAGAGTATCAGAAGCCGGTTCACTCCCAGCCACAAATCCAGCGACAGCTCTGTATGTGGCTTGCATGGTAAAAGGGCTAGGACTGCATGGCTGATGGGGTAAGAGTAGAGAAGGAAAATACTTGAATAAAACAGTTTGGAAAGAAAAAGCTTAAAATATATATGAAAGCTAAAGAAGTGTGTAAACAAAATGCAACCCACTTGAAGCATATAGGTCCGTGACTGTTGTTACAATAGAGCTGTCTCCTCTGCAGCTGCAGAGGAACCAGTTTGCTGCCTCTGTGCTGGAGTGGCCTGTGACCTGCAACTGAGAAGAAGAAATTATCTTACTGGTGAGGGTAGGTGCCAGCCTGCCTAGGAGCAAGGCCTGTGCCTTACAGCCATGCCCACTTCTGGCTCTGATCTTGTTTCAGAAGAAGAGGTCAGCCTTAGGGTAGCAGCCACAGCTATAGCCTGCATACCTACAGATGCCCTGTGGCAAGCATGCCCCGTGGGGCTTGCGGGGCTTAGTGTGTGCATGCAACAGGGCAGAAGAACTTTTCCCCAAGTAAAGCCCAAGGTTAGTTAGATGCAAACTGTGATACAGTTATATATGTATGCTAATTGCTCTAGAGAGTTATCACCCCAAGCTGCTTCGAATGTCATGCTACAGCCAAGATTTACTTTACTTGTATCTCCTGCAGGTGTCTTCTTTACCAGAATTTCTGTACCCAGTGCAAATGGTTTTCTAAAGTCTGGATCAGTTGTAACAGCCCAAAGTAGCTCTCTACAACTACCTGCAAGGAGCTTGTAGTGAGGTGGGAGTCAACCTCTTCTGCCAGGTAACAAGTGACAAGTCCAAAGGAAATAGCTTCAAGCTGCGTCATGGGAGTTTAGATCTGATATTAGGAAATTTTCTTCACTGAAAGGTTGGTCAGGGAAGTGGTGGGATCATTGTCCTAGGAAGTGTCGAAAAGGTGTGTGGATGTGGCACTTGGGGACATGGTTTAGTGGTGGACTTGGCAGTGCTGGGTTACTGGTTGAACTCTGTTGAACTTAATGGTTCTATCGTTCTATAAAAGTAACCCAACTAACAAATGCTCAGTCTCAAATAGAAAGTTTAGAAACAGGTTCCTGGGAAAAACCCTTTTTTAAGCCTGCCCTTTGGCTTGTATCTGTTTTCTTTCTCCAAAAGCTATAGCTCTGGTACTGCTTGTTGTTAGAGCTGAAACTAAGGAATTCACCTTTATATTCTGTTTTTCTTTGTGTGCTCTGGTGATTAAAGAGAACACAGAACTCACTGAAAGCAGAAAAAAAGAAGTAGTTTACAGAAGACCTAGCTAAGGTTTAAAAATTCAGTATTTACTACTTTAGGTGATTGCAGGAATTTGCAGTTTAATTTAGACAGAGACATCATGGCACAACTGCAGTTGCTGAGTGCCTCTTAATGCTTAAGTGCTTTTAGAGTAACAGCTTCTCTTCTTCCCTCCTTCACAAAGAGAGACTTCATACAAGACAAGAAAAAAATTGGCATCCTTGTTGTGTGGTATTTTTGCACTAGGTATTCAATGCTTTTAAAAGGTCCTGGTATTGCTTGATAGATGTACCAATAGCAGCAAACTTTTAAAAGTAGTTTATGTTCTCTTCATGCTTTTAAAATTTCTGCTCAAGTGTTTTTCATATTTTGGAATATTTCACAGTGAGCAAATATCTGAGAAGGTCAGAATTGCACACTTATGGCTCATATCTTCTTTCTACCGCAGAGGGGATGATTTAACTCAAAGGATGGAAAAAGATCTTGATTTGGAAAATACTTGTATAGAAAACAAAAGCAACTGAACACACAGGATTAAAGTACATGCAGGATTGCTCAGAAATGCTACTTAAAAGATAGTGATAAAAGACTAATTAAAAGAGCAGCAAAACATTAAAGGATTATGTAATCTAAAGCTAAAAAAACACTCTTGATCAAAAAAATGAGAAGAAAAAAACCTTACTTGTTGTACAGGAAGAGGAGACTCTTCCTTGTAGTAACCAAATAAAGCTAACATTATGCTTTCTATTTTTGCCATATGGTAATGTTTGTTGAGTTCCAAACACACACCGCTCACCAAAAAAAACCCAACCAAATATCTTTTCCAGCTTCCCAACCTGGGTAAGCATTGTTGCCAGTTACTCTTCCTCAAAGGAGTAATGACTACACGTAGTCCATGCCATCAATTGTCCTCAATAACCAATTTTCACTCCTTTACCACCTGCTATATCTCATGGTGTGTGCACATATAGCATCCCTAATTCTCACTTAAATGCATTACCATAAGTGCTGGGAAAATTATAATTCTACCAAAAGGTAGAGGAAAATGGACCTTCAGTATTCCTTTTAATTTGTTGTGAAGTCAGACCTGTGCAGCCCTCAGACTGCTGGCTGATACTCAAGTTGATGAGATTTTTAATGAACTGATAATGGTTGATCCTTTGCAAAACAAGAGCCTATTCTTTCTAAGGTCAAACCAAATCAGTGTTGTCTTCTTAACTGCTATCTATTCAGACAAGATAATTACAGATTATGGGTCATTTCACTTTCCCAGGTTTTCTACCATTATGTCCCTGGATGACCCTGGTTCTTCTGGTTCCTTCCTAGTCAAAATTGAATTATATCCCCTGCTTATGGCTAGTGTTTTCCAACATCCCTACTATTTCTTCAGTACAATTTCCACTGGGAATCCAGCTTCAAAATCAAACTTTGTTAGAAATACAGAATCTTTACTTGATATTGGCTTTCCTTGAGAAATTCACCTATGAAAAATTCTAGCAATAACTTTAGACCTTTAATATTTCTGCTCTTTTTGTCTGGGTCATAAATGTTGCAAAGAAAAATTGCCACTTGAAATGTAAATTCATGAATATTTGTCTTGTAAGTTAGAAGAGCTCAAAGAAATTGAGAAAACTTATATTTTTTCAAAAAGGGAGAAAAATAAGATTTTCTTTTTTCTAAAAATGTTCCACTGTGCAATATATAAAATTCTTTTCTTAAACCAGAGGAATTTGAAGTTCTTTTCTAAATGCAAATTTCAAAGCAGACTTAATTATATAATTTCCCACAAAGCTGATACTTTGCATGGCTGAATAGCTGGCAATGTAACAGAGCCTGTTCCTCTGAATCTTCACACCTTCGGGAGTTACTTAAAAAAAGAAGACCCTTGTTTTCTTCTTTCAGCAAGTGGCTATAAATGACCGACAGGTTTTCAATAATAGCAAAATGCAGGTCTTCCCTTGCTAGTTTGATTTCAGATAACCTGGATGCTGGGAAGAAGTCAGTGACTTCAGTATATGCATATTTATGTGAAGTGAGAGTTCATTCCTTATCTCTGTGGCCGAAAGACACCTGAACTTATGACACAACACCCATATTGTCTCCATTCCCAGCCAACTGCTTTCCTCATGATAACTTTGGTTTTGCTGTGCCCACTATCAGAGGATGAGTACAACAATCTTCCTATCAATCCTGTACTCTCAGAGTTTCTTTTAGGTCAAGTTTATGATTTGGTAAAACCTGAAGTCTTCACAGGACTGGTCCGGGGACTAAAAACAAAGATTAATTTCCTCAAATGGCAAAAAAACCCCTGACAAATGCGGACATATATTTAATAAAAGGGTGGAGAAAAACTTGCTAGCTAACACTTCATGGTTCATGCTGCAAAGGCAGAGGAATGGAGATGATTCCCATCTTAATCTGAAGTTATGGTGGAGTACCTCAGTGGTGCCACAGATAGCTGATCTCCTAGCCTTGCCTCACTGGCTTGTACGGTGAGCGCAGAAACTGTGGCGCAGAGGAGGGAAGATGTTGTGACCCCTATGTACGAGGGCTGTTTGCATTCCTTTCTGGCTCACAGAGCCAGTTACCTAGATGAAATTAAGAGATTAAAGTTACTTTATAACGGCCAGGAAAAACAGGCCCCTGACCTAGAGCTATTCCCTGGATGTAGTTACATAAACAACATAAGGCTTGTTTTTTAGCCATCCAGGACGGGCCAAGATTTTCCAACTTGTTTGCTCATGTTGGTCTGCCACTGCTGAGCTCAGCACCAGGCTTCAGCTTTGCAAAGTTCAAGAGGAAGTTTAGATCTGAGATTTTGGGTTGGATGCAGTGAGAAGGAAGTCAGATTTTGAATGTTAAGAGTGGTCCAGCCAACTATGGAAGTGCTGACTGCTCAGCTCGTAGCACTTGTCATTTCCATATGCTCTGAGTTTCAGCCAACTACTAGAAGAATAAAAGAGGCTATTGCTATTTGTCATACAAATATAGGTTTGGGTGCAGGCTCATTAAATATAAACCATTTACCTGAGGTTCTTACACCTGCAGTCTTGTGGCAGAAATTAGAGAATGAAGGAAAGAATCCCAGCACGTTTCTCCAGACTTGATTCCTTTCCTTTTATTTTCCATTCTGCAGGGCTTCACAATAGAACTAATGAGGTGACATCACTCTAATAGATAAATTAATTTAGATTCTCACCAGAAAGCTGGCAGTCAGAACCAAGGAAGACAAAGGACCACAGGAGGAGCAAGAAGGCCACCATCTGCACAGAGAGGTGCCCAGTGCCAACTGGGCCCAAGGCTAAAGGATGGAGGAGAGATGACCACTTTTCTGTGTGCTTGGCTTTTTTTGTTTTCCTAGCTGCAGATGGGACGTGCCCAGCATTTGGAAATCATTGCAACTGCTAGGCAAGAGGAAAGATGGAGAACCTGGTACTGCAAGAATGTGGCTGGAATTTGTCTGGGGTACAATTTTCGATGTCTAACCATGCATGATGCAATGAATTACATCAGTCCTGTCCTTCTGACTGTATTTGTTTTAGAGAGTTGGAGGGTTTAATGTTGCGAAAATATTGAAGAAAGAGTTACTTCTTCGTTCTTAGCTTTCATCAATTTGTTATCTGCCACTTTTATCAAAGCAATATTTTCCTAGTCTGGAGAATTCAAGACTGTGATGATGTGTAGGAAATATCAGAATCTTCTCTCTGTATAACCCCATTCAGTCACTAGGAATCTAGGTATCAGGGGAGACTGCTACCATCGCATCTTCAGTTCAGACATAGCCTGTTACAAATTGTGCTCTCACACAGAGTATTTACTTCCAGCTTCTTTTGTTGTTCTTTTTATGCAAAATAAGTATTTTTGAATGTAAATATAAGATTAGGGCTTGCATATGGAAAATGTGATTAGTGAGTGTGTGCCTACTAGTATGCATAGTATTT
The DNA here is from genome assembly GCF_003945595.2 of Pipra filicauda. NCBI lineage: Eukaryota > Metazoa > Chordata > Aves > Passeriformes > Pipridae > Pipra > Pipra filicauda. The sequence goes on along the minus strand of NW_024104565.1, from coordinate 3,106,019 downwards.
TCATTAATCAGTGGTGACAGTCATTTTGTTTTCATGGGTTTTGGCAATCCATTTGATCTATTCTGAGAGACTTGGTATCTAAGGAGTTTGCTGGAAAATGGAATTTTGCAAGAAGATGCTGGAAAAACACATTCTTTCAACCAGCTAAATGCTGTCACTGACAGTTACTCTCACATTATAAGCAAACCATGTGTGAAAGCACAATGCAAGCCCCCCCTCTTCTGTCTGGTGAAGGTTCACAGCAGTATATTGCACATATTTCAAGCTTTATTTCTTTAGCTCCCTAAAGCAAGTTTCTGACTGTTATCAAAGAAGTATTTGGATGTCCTCTAACAAAAAAACCTGACAGTGAGACTAGGTGCTATTACCTAACCTATTGCCACTTATAAACTAAGATTCATTTCATGCTAGGGAGATGTCTCTGACTTTATGCCTGCATCATTTGGCTATTGGCCCAAATAAGCATACATATGATTGATGTGTCAGTGGTAGTTTTCTTCTTGATGAAAATTGAGTGTTTGACAGTGTTGTCTTAGCATCTCCTCTTGATAATGTTAATCGCAAAAAAATGTGATCTGTCCCTTCTAGTTGTTGCCATCAAAAAAGTTATTCCAGATTATTCACCTAGGCTCTTACCATAAAACATTCAGGCACTTCTTAAGAATAAGTTTTTCAACCTTTATCTCCTTCCACCAGCTAAGGAGATATGTACATGACAAGAGCAGATATCTAACTTTCACATGGCTACCCATAAATGAGGTAGTTCTTTCTTAGAGTGAGCAACCCAGTTCTGTCTTAAAGTAGTGGTTTCTGTAGCTGGGATGTAGCCTTTCATTCAGTATCCTAACCAGCTGGGACAGTTGAAAAGTCACATAGAGCTAAAACTGCAAAAGCATTCACCTTTGGGTTTCCATGATAGTTTGAACCCAAAGTCTTGAATCTGGTGCTTAAACTGCAAAATCCTTGGATGACCTCTTCTCCCAGGGGAAGATGGCACTTTGGTGTGATGTTTCCAAAGGCTTGAGCATTGAAGTTGTAAATAGGAAATGCTTCAGACAAAAGTTTGGATTTTAAATCTTTACCGTGTTCTGAATCACAGAATATGCTGAGTCTGAGGGACCTGTGAGGATCATCAAGTCCAGCCCTTAGCCCTGCACAGGACTATCCCCAAGAGTCACGTCATGTGCGTGAAAGCATTAGACCACTTAGCCTAGTGATATGGAATACCAGATCAGTTTTCAGAGCTGAGACCCTAAAGACTCAGGAGGCATAATTCTTTTCTTTTAAAACACCCATCACCGAGAGTCCTATTGGTTTGAACTAATCTCAACCAGGCATGTATTTGATGACAAATAATGAATGAATGAAAAGTATTAACAGGTCTTAGGGGGCTGAACTCAAGTTATTGCTTTGAAACTTTTGAAAGGTTAGACATTTTCTTGCTGCCCAATGAATTCAGATCTGTGTGATACAGGTCCATGTTCAAAAGTCTGGATGGGAGCACTGTATTACATGAGGTCTAGTGGTTGGGAGGTTTTGTGTATCCCAAGGCTAGAGACAGCAACTGCAATCTGAATTAACTCATAATTACGATACTCACTGCTACCGGATGGAGTAAATATGCATATGTTCATATGGTAAGGAAATAATACTCAATATCATTCTCCCCTTTCTTTCTCTGTAACTTTAAACAAGTACAGCTTCCAGCACTTTTTTTGGCTGAGGGTCAAATCTACTTGAGTATATGTTTTCTGCAGAGTGTGCTGAGGATGGCTGCTAGATCTGGTTCACTATGGCCAAGAAGTTTTTGAATTGAGGAGACTGTCCAACTTATGGATTTAAATAAATTTACTGAGCCTTTGAGATAAAGAACTTTCTCTGGAGTTAAGAAGAAGCAGAACTCCAGGGAACTTAACAATGAAAATATAAAATATATTTTTTTTTTTTTAATTTCTTAATGAACTAAGCACAAAATTTGAGGAGATCCATCAAGACTCTAGAACTCTAGAAGTGACTAGCTGTCACGTCTCATGGACTTGCTCCTTTGGCTCTCAATAACATCTAATATTAGGAAAATAAATTCTTAAAGCGATGAGTTTTAGGTTCTAGGGCAGTGGGAGCCCCATAAGCACTCAAGAAATACAAAAGAAAAGAAGTCTAAAGCCCTCACTTTGCCCACTCTTAGAACTGTTTTATTAGGTATATCATTTATGACATCTTCTGAATGACTGTTCTGCTATAAGTGTAGAATATTATTTCTAAATCTAAAGTGGTTTTTGGCATCACACATGTATTGAAGCCTTCTTGCACTTTGGAGGAGGAACAATAAAAGTGGCATGAGACAACATAACACAAAGAATAAAGAAACCAATTTCTTATCATTTGTCCCTTAAAATAATATTCTGTTCAGGTTCATTCCTCATTCTGCTTGTAATACACTTACAGAGTTTAAGACAGAGGAATACTACTCTATTGCATTTCATAGCATCCCGAGAGGAGTGCCCAATCTATTCCTTTTTCTTACTATAAGTATATTTTTCTCATACTATTCCACCACGCCACAGATACAGTTATTTCACTGAGGTCCTATGTTTCAGTCTCTCTCTGTTTATTTTGTGACTTTGTACCAATGTCAGTGGTTACTGCTAAAGTCAGACTCAGTTTTCTCAATGGTCTTGCTTTAAATCTTCCTTATCTAAAACTATATCTATTCTCATGGTTGAGGGACTGAAGCTGTGACTTTCCTGGTGGCTTTACAGGTATTCTTCAACCTTTTAAAATCATAGGAGAGTCTTTTAGAAGATGAAATTGCAAATGACTTTATTTGGAAAATACACAATATAGTCATATACATAAAAGTGTACAAAATCCATTGCATCAGCAGAGTGGCCCATAGTCCCAGTCTTAATAACTTCTTGGCTTATTGAGGGTCAAAACTCTACCCATAAAACATTCCTTGTGCATCTGCAGCTTTCCCTGTGAAATCTGTTAGGCTCAGTCAGGTTGGCTGGTTGTTCTCCTGTGTGCTTATACCTCCAGTCCAACACAACCCAAGTGTCCAGAGTCCACTCAGCCTTGACACAACCACCTTGGTTTTATTGAATATAGCCAGCCCTGCTTAATTTCTCTGTTCTTGCCAAGACTACGAGGAAAAGGAAACTAAACAAAAAAAAAAAAAAATATTCTCAAACTTCTTGCCTTCCAGAAACAGACCAGTTATTAAGTGGAATTTTTCTACAGCAGTTTATCCAACTTCTAATTTAAAAAGCACTGTTGCTGTAAAGTAATTCAAAAGAGGGTTTCTCACCAGCACCAGCTATAAAACAGTGCAGTTTTTTAATGAGTTCATGGCAAGTGCTCTGGGCACATAGATGATGATTGAATCTCACTGGATAGCTTCCCTTTTAAATTCCTTCTGCCTTAACAATTTTCCCTCATGTTCCAAGCACAGACACAAAGAGAACAATTCCAAACCCACTAGTAAGCCAAATGTTCACATGCGAGTACCCACCATGATTTTCTCCTTCCTCCTTGTAGGCAGGACCAAATTCACCTTTGATGTCGTTTCATCAGGGTCAATGGAGTTCCACAAGACATTACTTTCAGGTAGTTCCCAGTGGATAGCCAAGCAGGAACTGTTGACATTGATGCTGATTCCAAAAGCTGTCCCTGGTGTTTTTAGGAGAGACGCTGTAGTAAGGCAGCTTTGACCTTGAGCTACAGGCTTTGTGGCCTGGCAAAGGAACAAGTAAAACATTATTAAGGAAGAAAGTGTGAGAAAGAGAAGAAAAAAGCTGCAGATAGAGGAACGTGTTTGGACATGAGAAGAGATGCCGGTGACCTGTCAGGAGACAGGATGGGGCGTGTGCACAGAAGGTAGAGGTCAATTAGTGATGAGATACAGATGCGTGAACAAGAAAACTTAACCAATGACATATATTATATCAGCATGTGGACAGAGGAAAATCAGATAAAAAGAACAAGTTTGTTTATAATAAAAGCTTTTGCCTGCCAATCTGCAGTCTGAGAGCGTCATTTAGGCCGCCGTCAAGAGGCTGGAAAGAAAAGTTTTGATTTTTCAGTATGATGTTTCCAGCAACTATTTCCCTTCTGAGTAGAAAATAAAATAACTTTAAAATGTGCACAAAGTGACATAAACTGTATACAATCTCTTCTGGGAAGGTGGAAGAGCTTCTATTACTGTTGGGAAGCTGTAAAAGACTGGGGATGTGATTGAGCTTCTCTGGCAAGGGTACACCCATCAGTAACTTCTGTTATTATATTTTTATGTCCTCTAAAAATGGCTGCTTATTTGCCTTACATCTTTTTTTCTAAGAAACAGTTTGTGGAACAGCTCCCTTTAAAGAATAATTAATTTTAGCTTATATATTACAGGACTCCTTGAAGTTTCCCTGAACAGGTTTAGAAGACATCATAAGTCATTCTCTCTCCATGCAATAGTTTATTGCATTGCCTATGAAAAGGAAAAAAATCTTCCATGCCAGTGTGGAACTGATATTCAGTAACAGAATCTGGGATTGGCCCATGAGCCAAGAGTTAGCAAAACAAGGCACTGCTGTGTAGGAATAGCCCACTACCACCTGGTGACTTCAAGACCTTTACTAGGGTTTATGGAGGAGATTTGAGATCCCTATGGCTCATTCTGACAAAGAGATCACCATCAAAGTCAGAACACGTACGAGAACAAACAGGTAGGCATTCAGAAAACAAAATACAGCTTCACCTCTTTTCAAACAGCAATACCAGCCCCCATGAGGAATGTTCTCTGGAGATTGATATCTGCTAGTATTTAATGAGCCAAAACACAATGTGGGCCATTAACTCCTCCCAGTTGATTATCAATTCCCCGAGAAATGTCCTGCACCTCAATCATTACTGTTCAATTACACCTACTTGGGTCCTGCAGCTTTGCTGTGACATCACATTTCTAACAGCTGTGTTTGGCCAGCCACTAACTGAAACGCTGCATCCCAGATTGAAAGTCAGTGGAGGGAGAAGGTCCTGAGGGCTGGTTGATGAGCAGCTGTGGTCGGTCCTCCATACCCTGGCTTTCCATCAGACTGCAGTGTACTGACAGATTTTAAGCGGAGAGGAAAGAAAGCAGTAGTCCTGCTGGCTTCTTGGCTTATCTGTGGACAGTGATGAAGCCTATGGAAATCAAGAGCTGCTTCCAAGCGTCTGCTCCAGAGAACATAATAGCTTAGGTTAGGGGTTCCCAAGCAAATGTGCTCAGAAAGCTGACTCGGTGCGTTGCATAGGCAAACCTCATTTCTCCTTTTGTTTTTTAAAGCCTCATCTTTCGCTTCCTATGAATAGACTGTAGAAACTGCAGCATGAATCTGCTAGCAAAAGGCTTGCTTTTGATACTGTGAAACTTTTTTCATAATGTTAAATCACTAGGTCATTCTAATGTCAGAATATTATCTATATTATATGTATATAACAGCTCATTTAGTATTTAAATGCACAGTCAATCAAAGTGGTAAAAGTTGAGATGAATTGTTTTCATAGCACAGAATTGAAATGAGAAGCCTCATTTTTCAAATGGTAGATTTCCAAATGAATCAATGCTGTCATCTTTCTGCGAAATGTGTCAATTTTAATAGAACTGTCTCTTTAGTGGAAACATTATTCTGTCAGAAATTTTCTAACCAGTCATATACCCAGCAGCGACCAGCAAAAATGGCAGTACAGGCTTTGAAGGCTGCCTTGCTAGCCTAGAGCAGTGTGGCCAGTGAGCCAGCCAGCAACCTCCTTTGCCTGTGAGGAACTGCTGCTGCTGCTGCTGCTGCTTTCATGAGAGGCTGCAGGCAGGTCCCCCCTGCCAGCCATGGTAGTGGGACCTGATCCCACCTCATGGCTGCTTGTAAACTCCTTAATTTTCCTCCTTCTGTGCCACCTTGCACCTAAGTATCATCTCTTGTAGTGTCTCATATCAAATTGCAAATACTCCTTTTTCAGTCAAAATGGCAAACTGTGACATCCAAGGGATTCACATCCTGCCCAGTTGCTCAAGTCTAAAGGGGCAACTAGGAAGGCAGCTTCCAGTCCCTTACAATATTTTTATTTGCATTTTATGTGAAGGTGCGTTTGCAATATTCTCTTTATTCAGTGTATTAAGTGAAATGAGTCAATATTAAATAAACTAATATTTAAATACCTGGGGGAAAATTGCTGAAGTTTTGAGGATTCACAAGCACAAGGGACACTAAAAATCAAGAGTTTGTAAAGCAGATGGCTATTTGATGGCTTTTAAGGGGCACACTTAAAAACCAAAAATCCTAATAATGCCATGAAATTTTAACTAAATTTCATCTACTGAGAACAACATGTACAAGCACAGCAAATAACAACAATATAATCTCGAAGTGGACTATATGGTTCAAGGAACCAGTCTGGAAAGTTTTATCCTTGTTGCTGGTTATGGATCAAGGCAGAGTACTGTATCTTCTACACATATCAAATTCTCATCAGGTAAGCATGTGTGTTAGCTGTATTTAGTCAAAAAAACTGTTCTGCAAGAAGTCTGCTGTACAGGATCTAGTTTTGAAAATTAAAAATTAAATAAGATTTCTTTTCCCAACATAAAATTGTTTTTTTTGTTCAGATGGAATTGTGCCTTGCAAGCTGTAGAAACAACATAGTATGTGTGCAAAAAAAAAATTGATTTAATTTAAAAGCATCATATTAAGAGCAACATCTGTAGAGTGAATTCCAGACAGTCTCAAAATAGACTTTTGATCTTCTGTTCTCATCCACTGCATAGTGAGACGCTGTTGCTACAGCAGAATGCAAATAAAGTAGGTAGTCTGTTTCGCTATAACAAACCTTATAAATCTCATGTCCACTTGTACCCCTAATCCTGTATTTAGCTCATAAAAAAAATAATCCTTAAGAATAAAGGAAGCTAGTTAAGAGGTGTGAAGAGTAATCGTGCTGAATGAGAGCCCTGCAGTGTTAGGCAGGCACACAGTTATTGCCCTCCTGGAACGCTGTCAGGGCTGTGCCACAGGCTCGCCCTGTCAGACCTTCATGGCAGCGGCAATGAAGTCAATGCCTGCACAGCTCCTGCCAGGGAGAGGGGGAACTGGGGTTGCATTCAGACAACTTTTTCTTTGCACAGCTCAGAGGCCACACTTCTGCCTTCCTACTAGAAGTTGCTGTTTCTGGTGGATCTTTCCGCTTTCTCTATTGCCCTAAACTGACCTTGTGGTTTTCTCTCCCTGCTTTTGTCCCTGAGGCCAAGCTGAGCTGACTGCCTAGAAAGCAGCAGTGTTGCCAGGATGGAGTGGAGCTCATAGCAAGTCTCACCCCTGAAACCTTACCCAGTAGATCTCTGTGTCCTGCATTATGTTCATTATTATTCTTAGTGGTTTATTTACTGTAGTTACCTCAAAGAGGGTTTATATGAGCTGCAAATGCCTCTTAAACAGAAGTAGCTAGGAAATATTCATTACCTTCTGAACATCAGGTGCTTTGTAATCTGCTTTTCAAAAAAAACCCCAAAAAAACCCAGAGCTACAATGCCTAAATTTTGACTCCTTCAGCGGTGACTCCAGGAAAGCTTTCTTCTACATGACTGTCCATTAGCATTCTCTCCTGTGAAAGACAACGAGAAGTTTCTGTCATCCTTGCACTTGTAATGCATAAATTGGGCTCTGCTGCTACACTTTGCAGGCTTCAGCAGCAAGGTCCCACAACATAAGCCAAAACAACTCCTCATATATGCTAATGAGGGTCATGTGGGTAAGTCTTTATTTGCTGAACGTTAAACTTACCCTGAAAGACAACGTCCAAGATTTTAAAACTTCAGTGAGATAGGGATGGAGGAATATTAAGACTCCCATCTAAAGTCAGTGCCTTCTGGCCAATTTCATTACTTCCATTTTATTCCTTGCCACTGACCCTTAAATAGAATTTATGGTTGTCAGTTTTACACTCACCTTTTCATAAGATCACAGATGCTTCCATGCAGAATGATTACTCTCATACAGCCAGAGGAAATAAATACTCTGGGAAAAAGAGCTCCAGGTAAAAACAGGAGGATAAAATCTCTTGGAAAAAATCAAACTTCTCCTCTCTGCTGTAGAAAAGACCCAAAAGGAACTGAGTACGTTTTCAGCTTTCCATATATTATGGGTGCACCTTTGTGGTCAGTATTGCCACATCCAACATTATCATTAGTAAGAACACAGCTTCACAGAAAGAATCCAAAATTCATGGAGGAGAAGTTACACTTGCCAGAGAGCTGGCAGAAAATCATCTTCCATTTACCTGTAAAGATCACATCTTTTCATGCCATGGGAAATAATACGCAGTCCCTGAAGTACCAGTGTGAGGCAACACAACACACATGCTGTTCTAGTATTATCTTTGACAAAACTGCAAAAATGGTAGTTATACTTCACCCCGTTATTATGACTCCTTTATGTGTCACTTCAATGGTGGTGTCGTATTGAAGAAGCATGTTATTACCCTGGATTGGTTTTATATGTCAGATGGACTGGCATACCATCACATCATTTCAGTGAACCCTTCTTACTTGGGTCAGTGGTCTGTTTTCAATCTTGAGGTGCCCTGCATGTAGTGCTGGTTCAATATGTGCATGCATAAAATTCAGCTGCACTGGGTTGACCCTGGCTGGGTGCCAGGTACCCACTAAAGCCACTCTATTGCTCCCCCTCCTCAAATGGAGAAAGGAGAGAAAAAAACTATATCAAAACACTTGTGGGCTGAGATAAGGACAGGAGAAATCACTCATCAATTACTATCACAAGCAAACAGACCTGAGTTGGGGGGGGAAATTAATTTAATTTATTATTAATTAAATCAGAGTATGATAAAAAGAAATAAAATTAAATCTTAAAAACACCTTTCTCTCACCCCTCCCTTCTTCACAGACTCAACTTCATTCCCATTTCTCTCTATCTCCTCCCCCCCTACAGCAGCACAGAGGGATGGGGAATAGGGTTTGCACTCACCTCATCATACATTGTTTCTGCTGCTCCTCCCTCCTCACACTCTTCCCCTGCTCCAGTGTGAGGTCACTCTCACAGGAAACAGTACTCCATGAACTTCTCCAGTATGAGTCCTTACCATAGACTGCAGTTCTTCGTTAACTGCTCCAGAGTGGGTCTCCTGCAATCTTTTTCTGACAAGTCCTGTCAGGAAACCTGCTCCAGTGTCAGCTCCTCTCTACGACACCACAGGTCCTGCCAGAATCCTGCTCCAGTACGGGCTTCCCCATGGATCACAGCCTCCTTTGAGCATTTACCTGATCTAGCATGGGGTCCTCCATGGACCTCAGGTGGATATCCACTTCACTGTGGACCTCCATGTGCTGCACGATGACATCCTGCCTCACTGTGGTCTTCACCAGGGGCTACAGAGGAATCTCTGCTTTGGTGGCTGGAGCACCTACTGCCCCCACTTCTGCACTGACTTTGGGGTATGCACAGCTTCTTCTTCTCACTTACTCTCACTCTTCTTTTAGCCAGCTGCAATTGCTCCTGTGCAGTACCTTTTTTCTTCTTAAATATGTTATCCCAGTGGTTCTGCCACCATGGTCTCAGGTGCTGACAGTACTCTTGATGGGCTTAGCCGTGGCCAGTGGCAGGTCTGTCTTGGAATTGGCTGGCATCAGCTTCACTGGACATAGAGGAAGCTTCTACCAGGTTCTCACAGAAGACACTCCTGTAACCCCCCTACCACCAAAACCTTGCCATACAACCCAGTACACCAGCATGTAACCGTCTAATCTGATGAGCCAAGGAAACATTGCTGGCAGGATGCAGTGCCGTGAATGTACTTTCTGTGAAGAGATTACGTAGTGTCTGCAATGCCTTCTGCAAAGAAAGGCCCGCATAGGCCAACAAAGAAATGAAGAGGTTCTTACTGATTTCACTGTGTTTTTAAGGATTCAGAACATGAATAATTTCATTCAAATTGGCTGAGATTTCAAAATTTACAGACCTTCAGCCTTCAAAATGAAAGACAACACAGTAATTACTCAAGGAAACTAACACCACAGAACTATCTTACTCAACAGAACAGTAGCTCTTACGAGATTTCTGTTAACTTTTGTCATTGCTGTTTTTCTGAGAAACAGACTTTAGACATGTTACCTACTTATCACCACAAAATAGTTTAGTGTCAAATGACAGAAGAGTTTAAAAAATTTACTGATTGCTTTTGAAAAATTATGTAAAAATGTCTAAGGAAACTGGTCTTGATTTTGAGAAATAAAAGTAGTTTTTTGTCTTTCCTCCCTTAGCTCCTGAATATCTTTGGTCATACTTGAGACTAGAATTAGAAATGTCAGTACAACCGTCAAAAAGATGTTAGGCACTCAGATCCTGTTTCAGCTGGAGCTGAGCACTGAAGTACAAGGGGGCCCTTTGAAAATCATGGTTTTCAGTGTTATTTGCAAGGTAGAAGGGATCCTAAAACATTCTAAGGATTGAAGAAGATAGTGGATACACTTTAAAAGATGCCCTCTGTACCTTAGGGGTAAGGTCACTAAAATGAAGAATCTCGTCTCCTCAGAAGAAAGTTACACAAAACCTTGTGAACATTTGTCCTTATGAAAATTTCAGGGGATTTTTGTGTTGTTTTTGTTGTTGTTGTTGTTTGGGGTTTTGTTTGTTTGTTTTTAAATAACACAAGAACTTGTAGAACCAAACACCCACTTATGGTAGTACTTTAGGTGAGGGAGTTAGAACTTTTTGGAATTTTTTCACGCTTTTTTCACAATCAGCAGAGGGTTGCAAAGTGAAATGTTGACATATGGGTCACTTGTGTTAACACACTTGATAGATCGTAAGCAGCCAGACAATTTGTTTCAAGGACATAGAAATCATTGACTTACAGTAAGAGATCATACACCCTAATCAGTAGCTCCTCTGCAGAAATGTATACCTGTTTGAAAGTGGTCTCCTTCACTAACTAGGGAATATACAGAAGAAAAAATGCTTTGCATGTCTTTCAGAATAATTTATTAGGTAATTGTAAGATATTTGAATATATTTCTTCTTTCATACATGACAGCTGGATGGAAAACGAAGTGCATAGAAAGTTCACAAACATAATTCCAAATAAATAAGCTTCCTATAGAAACCCATAACATACTTTTCAGACACAAAATTTCTCCTGAATAAATTCATACTTCCTTCACTGCTTGCTCAGATTGTGGAATTAGTGTGGCATTTGAAGACCTTTATGGCAACAGTCTCCAAATAAGGTTTGTACTTTTTCTTTGTGTTGTGTTTACACCTATCATGTGTACAGTAGAGAGTTTGTTTATGGTCCCAAAAGAAACTGGTACTATTTGTATGTAATTCTTCCTGAATGAGTCTTCTCCATTGGCATAACTTTTCTGCCTAAAATGGTCTTACTAACAGTCTCATTTTAAAACCAATGTGATAATGGGAAAGCTAGCTGAGCTATACCATGATTCACAGGTAAGAGTTCACTTCAACTGATGGCACTTGTTACTGCAGAGGACACAAATTACTTTGAATTTGATCTTAGGTTTGCTGGACTGAAAGAACACAGTTAAACAGAAGTCTCTGACAGACGAAGATAAAACCTTCACTAATATCTGTAAAAAAATTAACGAAACCTTCCTGAAAATATAAAACATATGGCGTGTAAAACCAAATTCTGAGTAGAATTCTTTCATGTCTCCAAGAAACAAAATTATTAATGATGGGCTAAACCTTTTCTGCTGCTAATTCCCTACATATACCTCAGTCTGTAACACTGCAGTCATTCTCTGTGGAGGTTTTGATGGTGCCACGGAGAGCAATGACTGCAGTTTACAAATTAGCCATGGAAGAGGCTAACTGCAGCAATATTCTTATTTATATCACTTCAACTCGCAGCTCTGAAACTGGACAAATAGCTAGTCAGTGTAATTTCTTCTGCTTACCTTGGTTAACCTAAATTACTCCCTATTTCATAATGTCTTAATGTTGGCCTGAATCTCTGAATCTCTTATAGATGTTCTGTCACCACAGGCACAAAACAGAGCTCCCAAACTCTGCGTGACAAGTGTATTTTTTCTTTCCAGAAACCACTCCATCTTCCTTGCCAGTTTGCTCTTTACAATAGTTGTCTCCTTGATTCTAAAGAGATCAAAAAAGTTCAAGTTTTCACCGTATTTCCTCTATATTTTTGAAAATTTTCTACCTCTCCTCTCCACCCTCTCAGATAAATTTCTTATTCCCCCGCTATGACCAGAAGGCTACTGTAACAATCCTTTTCCTGGCTTGTCGGTACTGTCTTGAGGAGGGTAGAGGAGTTGCATTCACTGGTAGAATGAACTATTAATCTAAAAGGAAATTTTAGCAGCACTATGTGCTACTTCAGCTATAACTCACTACAAAACCTTTCTCTGTCTTTCTTTGCTGTGAAATACCTGCCTAGAATATCCACTTGTTTCTGCTGTTGACCCCTTCCTCAGTTTTGCCAATACCAGTTTTCTTGTGTTTTCCTCTTGTGTATGATAAGGCCTCCAAAAATTCCCCTTCTTCAAAACCATCTCTTGTCTTAAAGAAGACAAAAAGCACGTGCTTGTTAATGTTCAGGTAGCAGACAAGCTGGAGTTACTTCATTTCAGGCTAACTAGTATTGAGTCATCCATATCTCTCAGTTCCCCCTCCTTATTCAGCACATTATTCATTACTAACATGACACTTAGGTTTTAAATTGCTAAATAATCCAACCCTGTAGGATGAGGCCCACATGCTAGATTAGTTTCTGACAGCTGTCTCAATACAGTAACAGAAATAATATGTTGCTACTTAAGTTGTGGAGAGTGAGACCTGCACTTGTCGGCCTGTCAGTCTAATTGGCACCTTTGACAGCCAGCATAATTTACATTAAAATAGCTGACACAGAACAAATTTCTGTTTTACATTAAAACATCTAGCAAACGTAAACATGATGGCTCAACCATCTTGGAAAAATTCGTAGGAAAGCCATTGATGAAGCAGTACTTCATGGAGTTTGGCACGTGTAGTGTTACACGGTATGAACATTGTATGAGTCTGGGAGTTGTACAGATACTCTTGAGACAGCAGCTCTGCAGTAAGGCATATTTCTAGTTGGAAAGGCAAAGAGAAAAGCAAATTAACAAACTTTACATGGAAGATGGTTGCCTTTAAAAAAACCCCACTTTCATAAACGAAAAGGCAGTCTTGCTTCCCTAGGCTAGTGAAACCTGTAAGACCAGTTGGAAAATCATAAGTCCCTCCCCAACAGGGTGCCCTGACATGGCCCAATACTTTCTGGGGTGGAGGAAGTCTCAGGGGAAGTTTCATCTCTCAGCAGCATTGCTTGTCCCTGAGAACACTGGCAAGCCATGGCTAAGGTCCCTCAGGAAACCCCATTCTCCCTTCCCTTGGCTCTTATTCAAGAAGCAACAGGTCTGCCTAAGAAGCTGCGTTTGGTGTCTGAGATGTTGCATTTTATAATGTGGACACAGTTTGCCCTGGGTACCACTGCTGATGGTTGCTGGTGCATACCTTTGAGCAAAGGCAGACTGGATAGACCGGTACAAGATATACAATGCTTCTGAACTGACTGCTTTTCCCATCCCCATGAAGCATTGATAGCTTTGGAAATACATTTTAAAAATAAGCTTTTTATGACTGTGAGTGAACTCAGAGCCAGGTGAAAGATTGCCATTCAAAACCCATTTTAAAGGGCAAAGCATATGCATAGCTATATAAGAAGTGTTTTCCATTAAAAAAAAGCCCAGGGACTTTCACTGGAAGTGATATAATGAAAAATGATGTCTATAACGTGGGCTTATAAATCAAATATACTACCAGCATTTGTACATTATTTGACAGATGTGTTGGGTTTTCTTTGTAGTTTGAAAAAAAATACCTTATTTGTGTTCTACTAATCCACTGTTATGCTCTCCCACACACACACCTTTTCAAGTCAGATAAAACAAGGCAAGCAATTCTGTCTCCACAGGCTAATCTGCATTGCCCTCATCTTGCCACTTCATTGATATTTAATGTTCTCCCTACAAATTTGCTGATTCAGCTTGACCTTCATCTCACACTTAAAATCCCTTCTCCAACAACTTTACAGCCACCTCGCCAGCAATATTTAGCTCAGACACACAGTCTGGGTCCCTGCTCCTCTACCAAACATTCATCTTCGTATGCATCAGTCCAGATTTTCCATTCCTCTGCTTTGGTGGAATTCAGTTATGTTTAATTGAGTTACCCCTGACATCCTCCAGAGGCAGAGAAGAGACTTAGCTGATCATCTTTGTTCTGTCAACTGCAATTTTCGGTTGTAGTTTTCTTAAAACTGTCACGTCCAATTCACTGTCTATTTCAGGGTGGGGCTGTACAAAGCTCAATTTGAATGGCAAATAGTACATAAATAGCTGATCAGACCAGTCCCTGGAGTCTCTGGTGGAGCACCAGCCTCCATCGAGCCGGAAGTTGACCAAGCGCCCAAGAGACTTTGCACTGAAGGGCATCCAGTTTAGATAGACAAGAGGGATGATTGGAGGAAAAGTGTTAGCATAACAGGGATGTGGAACTGAGGAAATGCTGATTTGCCAGATTTATATAGAAGAAAACTCAACATATACCACGAAATTTTGACTTAGTGCCTCTTCCTCATAACAGTACTCCTCTTTCCATCCACAGAGACATTTTAAAAACTTGTTTCTTCTCTATTCTTTCAGTTTTTTGTTCCCAGATCAACAGGGTTAGAGTTGGCCAGTTCATTACCTAGTGTAAGTCTTGCTGAAGTCAGCAAGGGCACAGTGTTAAATATATCTAACTCATGTTGAGGCTGATGGCATTTATTTCCAGAAAATGCGGCACTGTAGAAATAGTGTCTGTAAGGATTTCTCAAGGTTTTATGGACACTTCAGGTAACATTTGATGAATTCCTGTTTTCTGAGAACACTATAAGTGCCATCAGAGAAACAGCATGGCAAAGACAAAAATAGTTAGTGTTTTGCCTCTTAAAGATTTCAGAACAAATCTATGGAGCATATGGAGGAAATATGGATTTGTATGTTTAATCTGAGAAATTAAAATGGCTGGTATAGAAAATTAGCTGTGTCAGAATAAAAATATTTCATCCTGACAACTCCTGTTTGAAGACACTATTAATTCTTTGTCACATAGCTCAGTATGTCAGAAAACTTTCTTCTGCATCTGCGCATATTTAAAGATTAGCTGAAGTTCCTGCTTCGTAATGCAAGCAAGTAAAAAGGTACTTTGTATTTTATTACATTACCATTAATCATTGCATTTTATTTGTTTGTTGTCTTTATTTTATTGGTATAAAATACTAAAAGCTTTCAGTGTGTTATGCTTTTTGAGAGGGAAGAATAAACCACTTACTATTTTACAATAAACATATGTAAGCCAGAGGCAGCAGTAAGAGATTATTCTATCATTAGAGTTGTCTCATTTCACTACCATGCAAATGGGACCATTTCCAAGAGATATATGCTTTTTTAACAAAACCTTTCCTGACCTTTTTCCTGTATCTGCACAGTCACCAGAATTTGTCATTCATTGACCCTTGCATTTGCACAAACCGAAAAATTCAAGACAGTCTTTTGTTATAAATGTGGACTCAAGAATTAATATGACCTGATAACTCTGAAGACCTAATGCAGGAACTCCAATTTACATGATAGCATAGATGTACTCTAGATAGTTGTAATCCCTAACAATTATATATTCATGTACTTTGGCTTGGATACTATTAAGAGTATTAAAATATTTTTTATAATATGTAATAAATATATTTATATTTGTGTATATTATCTAATAGCATCACCAGTATGCATTTAAGGTACATGCTGGCATGATATATTCTTAGTTTGGACAGAGGTACAGATTAATGCCTATGCGTACAAAGGCAGCTATTTAATATAAAATTCTAATAATGAAAAAAATGCATGGTGATTATATAATTCATGAGACAGCACTGATGTGAAGATCTGTCTAATGTCATCTATAAGGCACCAAAACAATTAAATCTATATGTAGCTAATAATTTTCGGAGCACTACTTCTTAGGAAGTTCACTCCTTAAAGAATAGATTATCAATTCTTCGTCTTCAGCTTGCACTATGCTGCCATAATTTGCATTATAGAAAGTAAAAAAAAAACATAGCAAGCTACAGAAGTCCATGGTAATCTAACAGGTCATGGTATAACATTACCATTCCTTACTTAAATTTTTTAGTAAGGCTAAACCTCTGTTCTTGTGTTCTAGGCCTGTGAAGAGAATGTCATCTTCAACTTGTCCTGTTCACAAAATTTTCACACATATTTGAGCTGAAAAAAAATTACGTTACATTTCTAAGAAAATGCATTTCTCATCCTCCTCAAAATGGGGCCTTTATCTCATATGCCAGTTCCTTCAAAATCCTTCTCTCTTTCTTTGTGAAATGCAGTGTCAGCCTTACTCCCATCCAACCCATGGGCTGCTTGTACATTGACCATTGAGATTTCCCTGTGCACCCCATCCCTGGGTTTCCATTCTTTGTTTCATTGACCACGTTTCTTGATTTCCTTCTGTAAGACTGCTGATACCCATATGCACTTATTTCTTAGAAGAATACTGATCTCTGGCCAGACATAATGCCAGCCTGCACTTCTCTTGTTAACCTTTTAACCCAGAGGCTTTATATTTCTTTCTGGCATCTTTCATACTCTAAAAGAAAGTTCCACGATTAGTCAGAAGGCTACCTCATTATATCTTCTTCCCTATATTCCTTATAATTTTCCTTTTCTCTGACTTATAAACTTTGGACAACAGCATGCTATTTCTTTACTCTATAAGTCTTTTCACTTAGCCTAAGTTCTTTCAGAGGGAGAGGATATCTTGTGGTCCCTATTTCCACAATGCCAAGGACAATGGGTCTTTATACACGAATCAGGGATCTAAATGTTATAATATTTTGAATAGTAATTTGTATTCCCTATGAGTAGGGAATACATGAAACAAACATATAAACAGGATTTTAGAAGCTTGAATTAGGAAGCAATGTGTTCTAGGGCATTTTCATGTTAAACACTTAAGGAAGAGGCATGATTGACTTTTGTGCTGGGATTTCCCATTGTACATTTCCCTTTTATATGCCCAAAGAAACCCTCCTCCACATCAGACTTCAGTGTGTTTTGTTCTGCAAAAATTGCCAGCTGCTTCAGGGGAAGATTAGAAAAACTCTATAGAGGAAAATAATGTAAAAAATATGATAGAAAGTTTGCTTAATTCTATCTGTTCATCGCCGGCTTATATGCTGAAGCACAAAGGTTCAAGAATACTCATTTTATCAAGGGAAAAACAATTATTGTATGTATGACTATAATTCTGGTTTTGGGGAGTTTAGAGGGAGGGGTAAGTAAAATAATAATAAAAAAAAGAAACATATTCTTTTTTATACATTTCATCATTTTCCCCTATCTTCTCTCATAAGGAAAAGGCAAAGAACAGAAATAGTCACTGACTTTGGAACAGAGATTAGGAAATAAAAGAACATAATTACCATCAAAGAAGTAGGAGTAATGGCAAAAAGGAAGTGATATTAACCTGGATAAGCTCAGTAAGTTAAAGATAAAACTGTACTCATGACATGAATAATCATTTCTAGTTTCTGCAGCAAAGGAGAAAAGTACTCAAGGCAATGATGGCTTAGTAACTCTTGTAAAAAGGAAGATTTTATCTTTTTTTTTTCTGTAAGTGAATGGAATGCTACAGGGAGGAGCATGATGGAAAAGCCTGAGATTGTATAGCAATAAAAAGAAATGGCTGTATGAATGAACTCTGTGGCACTAGGAGGCAAATACAGACATTATTAAGTCTAAGGGATGACAAATGCAAAATGTCAGCATATGTGGAGACATTCTCGAAAGAAGAGGTCACAAGAAAATGACACATAAAAGATGTGTTTGTTATGAAAAAATATTCTAAGTCAAAGCTGAAAACTTATATTTAAAGGCAATGCTACTAGAAGAGTATGTTATCCATAATATGGAGACTATGCCTTAGAATTTCCTAACATTGCTTCTTTCCTCATTTGACTAACACGTGTGTGACCTAGTCACATATAATGTTGTTGGAAGGGTTACACCATTAAGATAAGACCAGCTAAAGGACTTCCTGACCTAAAGATCTTATCTTCAACTTTGTCATAAAATCTGATAACCCTCTGTGAAGAAGTGGTAATAAAACTCCTTCATACTGCAATAAATTAATGTGACCAATGTTATTTGTTTTCTAGATACTTGCAATAGCAGCATATTTTGCTTTTGAGATTCCTGGCACTGTAAGATGGCATTCAGAGGTCCAACATCTAAAGACTCAAGGCTGCCTGTCTGCTTACTCACCACACCAAACTCTGGCACTGAACTCACCTCTGGAAAATGCAATGCCCCTGCTCAGAGAAATACGAGACTTCAGACACACCGTTTCTTGCATTTTTCAGAACAGTCACAATTAAAAAAAAGGTCTTTGAGCTCTCATTTGGAGAAACACTACCCAAAAAGAGATTAGTTGAATCCTGAAACCACTGCTGATAGAAAGAAGATAACTTCCCTTATCTTGAAGCAATGTGATTTTCTTATTAATATGTTGTATCAGGGTAATTTCTAGAAATATGTCCCTGGATCATCTGAGAGTATCTTGCAAATACAGAAGGAAAGGATGCACCAAGGATGACTGGGGCCACCTGAATGCCAGCAACTCATTATAATTCATGCACACTGATGTATATCTAGACATTCTCATTAGCCGGTAGCAAGAATGACACGCTTTGAATCCTACTCAGGAGCTGTCATCACCTTCCATCAACACTAGGAGGTGTTGGACACCTGACTGAAGGAAAAACCATGTGAGGAAGGAAGAAATCATTGTGTGATCAAGGTGTTCCTTAAAAATAAAGTGTCCTAGACAAATAATTCCTGAATAAATATTTCAAGATAATCTGTTAATAGGAGAAACATTAATCATTTTGTAGTTCTACTCTTCTGTCTCAGAATAGAGCTTAATAATCAAATATTCAAATGCTTTTCCGTTAAGACAAACACATGTTTATACTCGACAAATTTGATTTGATAATTTACATTAGTGTTGTGGCATATTGACAGTTTAGTTAATGCCTCTTGCATCTTCTATGCAATTGTTTGACAACATTGCCTCATGACTTTCCTGAGCCGTCAAACACACTGAGTCTAGATCTTCGCATGAGCACACATGAATGGTTCAGCAGCTTCTGTGCACATGAAAGCCAGAATGATGAAACACAGAAATACATTTAAAGGCATAGATAACAAAACTCGATTACTCTACATAGTTTTCATTCTGTTGACTCTGGTAATTTTAATTGTTTTCAATCACAAACAAGACAAAGGTCAATATGAACATGAATCATACTGTGTCATGTGGTTCTTGCAGACTTACAAACAGGTTTATCAGCATTTCTGGCAAACAGCAGCTGCATGATGGCACCAAATGTTTTATGTCTAAAGCTCATTAGTTTTTTCTTTTTATGTCTAAAGCTCGTTAGTTTTTTCTTTGCTATACAAAAATAGAAATCTGTGCACGCTTTGAAACGGGAAGCTCTGAACTCAAACTGTACATTACAGTCACCTGTTCTTGAAATGCCTCTCAGGTAAGGCCATTAACATATTTATATTGATCCACTTAAATTACGGAATGAAAAAGTAGATTAGTTACGAAGAAAATCAATCTATTCCCATAGCAAGAATCAGTCTGCCTGATGTTTTTTTTGACAATACAATGTAGCAATAGGGAGTGAGGGAAGATAACACAGATGTATACAAGCTAGGAACAGAGGTTTCTTATGCTTCCTATACCACTGCCCTCAGTTTCAAAGCACTCTCCCCCTTCTAACTATAATGAGGATTTTTATTTTCATAAACTAAATCTGCAAGAAATGATCAAATGAATGAATGAGATATAGATAGACTGAAAAAAGAGAGGTAAGATATGCTGGCTAAAATGAAGCTCCTATTAGAAACTCTTTAGAATTATAATCTCCCTGTTTCTTTAACTTTCTGTATTTGTTGATTACAGAAATAACTGTTTTAGTTTTTGACACATGCAAGAGCTTGTCACACCTCACAATTTATAAGATTTTTTTTTTCCCCTGTGGCATTGTTTGTACACAGTGTAGCTGGAATGACTAAAAGCTAATGTATACTCTTCTAAAAGTTTCATTTGGGTTACAAATATATCTTAAGCCTGAATTGTTCAAAATATACATGCACAAATAGATCAATGACACAGAATCCTAAAGGATGAAACACCAGAAACTCTGCCGAGAGGCCAAGGGAGTATTCACTTTCTGTCTTTCTCATGGAAGAAGCAGGGCAATGGGGGCAGGGCAATGCAATAATTATATGGGCATTGCCCAGCAGGAATGGACACAGCCAAGCTAGCCAGTGTATGTCCTTCTAAACTCCTGAAAAAAATTTGCAAATAAAAAGCCTGGCAAACTGTAAGCCAGTGATGACCCATTTCTGACTAGCAGAAAGGAAACAGAATTCTTGGCATGACTGTGGCCGCACAGACTTTCACAACTGCAAAAATGGGGGAAGATAGTCCCTTTTCCCTCCCCCCCCCCCAAAACATCAAGAATAATGACAATGTGCATCAGGGCCCAGGTTTTGCCAAGACACCTTCTATTCAGTGATGTGATGAAAATCACAGCAAAGTTACATACAGAAAATCATATGCAAAATTAAAGAATAACAATTCCTATGCCTGTCTCCTTGGACACCAGGAGGAAATGTATTAACTTCCCTGTGCAGACTTTTGCAATTAATTGATTCAATGCCATGTCCATGCTGCCTCTAGGAAAAGTCCCCTCAGGGAGTGAGTAGGAAGTGATTGCGATATACATTATTATATTTCCAGTGTGTGATATCTGTGCAGTGCCCATTACCTCTGCCTCAGACCCTCATAAGCTTTAATGTAATTACTCTGTATCTGTTCTGTGAAGACATGTGATGCTGTTACTCTTATTTATTAGTGCAGAAAATGATTTGTTGGAAGGCTGAAATCTACATATTTAGATACTGAATTCCAACTAACTCCATTTAAAAAAAAAATCAGTAGGATACAGGCACCTTTATAGATTTTGTTGAAACAGTTTGTCTAAGGGTACTATGAGGGCTTATGGGATCAGAGGTACTGAACCCTCTGGCATGCCCTAACTACAGATCTGGCCTAGTTGGTTATTTCCAGTATTTCAGTATTTAATCTCCTTGAAGGGAAACATGTATTTAGTCTCAGAAATGGAGATGAAGTTATTTACTGACTGTAAAGTCAGTACACCATGTAGCCTGAGAGAATTTATACAAAGCTATTAGTAAAGAGAATTTATACAAAGCTATTAGTAAAGAGAATTTATACAAAGCTAGGTGGGTAACTGCATCCTTATCATTAGTTTATGGGCATAATGTGTGCTTATGTGTCCTAATATGTGCTTATGTTACTTCACCTCTATCCATTTCAAAACCTATGAACTGGAATGAAATTAACCTTGTATTGGAATTGGTTTTTAGTGCAGAAGCGTGGCTCAATAACACAGAGAAACCTTTTTTTTTTGGCATGTGCAAAGCCTACTGTTAATCTGCTTGCCCATGGAATACAGTGAACTCCACAAAAAATTATTTGCATTTGACTGCTGTGTAAAAGGTTTATGGAGATAAATGGGAACATTTCACAGAAAATTGTAGTAGATTCTGGCTACTACATTTCTATTTCAGCTTCTAAGTTGCCCCTGATGTAGGTCATATTCTTATTTTTGCTTTCAGTGTTGCTCACAGGACCATTCAGGAGGAATTACTTTGTTATTACTATGATTGTTTTTCATTTGGACTGCTCATGACTTTATCCAAATGCCTCAAAATGCACCAATGAACTTTTACTAGCTAGAAGTTGGAATGGTGTCTTCTCTTTTGTTCATTGTATGTTGTCCAGGGCACACCTGAATGTCTTTCTTCTGCGTTTCTAGCCATTTTAATGTGTACTTTATTGTAAGAACAATGGCTACTAGAACAACATCAGCTTTCAGTGCAATGAAAGGCTATTTTTGTATTGGAGAGCAACACCATTTTCTTTCCCTGTTCATAAATTTCCAGATTAGTTCAGTCTGCACCATGCATCTCCAGACTACTCTGTAGTTCATCCCCAAGGCCTTTGTCAGATCACTGAAAAGACATAAGCCATCTGTAGAATCTGTACCTCTGTGCAAAATTCCTTAAGACTGGAGCCATTCAGATCTGAGGCTTTGATTTGCATGACACACTTCTGAATATCAACATTTGACTGTGTCAAAAAACACAAGTTAAGCCAGCCCAGATCTTTCCTCTCCACCTGTTTGTACAAAGCTGCCAAGCAGAAAAATTAAATGCTTATATTATAAATTAGAAAGTCTGTTAAAACTCCTGGGTTGTTGAATTCTGCAGTTAATTTTTATTTACTTGGTTCTATAAAACTGTTGCTAACATCTCTTATCAAAGATGCGTCTCTGTTCAAGGATGTTGAGAACAGTAAACCCCACCAAGTCTGGTTTCTCTTTTGGGACACGGACTCACAAGACAGCAGAGGCTGGAAGACATTACTGGAGCTAATCTAGTTCTGTTGCTGCAGCTCTCTGGGATCATGTCTAATGCAGACAAGGGGCTCCTGTACAGCCATAACAGCGGTGTCACTTCAACCAAAAGTTTGGGAACAGGGCTTAGGTACTGTCACTGTACAGCCCTTGAAGACCTGTTCAGATCTAGTTCTGCTATGTCTGAAACTGTGGGGCAGGCTGCACCTCTACTGTTTGTCTGATTTCAGTCCATCACATCTGTTTTACATCACCAAAAAGAGCAGCAAACAGGAACATAATGGGATAGCAGCTGGAAATATGAGGAAGGAGAAGGAGAGTAGTGACTAGCTTTGAATAGAGAAACCAATTACAGCCAGTAGATGGGGAAACATCTCTGTTCATCTCTTGCAGCTTAGGGTGACACTGACCTTCCCCTTACCATCCCCTATCACTGCCTGAAAACAAATCTAACAGCTGATGGGCAAGTAGGCAATGGAAGTGATCAAACACCTACCAGTGTGTGCCAAACAGTAGACGCAGCTGCGTGCTTGTTACTATGCTGCTTCCTCTGCAGAAAAAAAGTCAAATGGCATTTGTTCAGTTCTGACTGGGCTAATATTTCACATTTTGCTTTTGACTCTCTTTGATCTTCAATCTGTTGACTGCATTTCGCTCCAAAATAATGAGGGAGCCTGCTGAGGAGCCACAAAACATGTGAGAGCCAGGGGAGAGATCAGCACGGCCCAAAACTCATTGTAATTGCAGTTTAATGGGGCCTCCAGGGATATGTACTTTAAGTAGTTGAGGGACCCCTTAGAGTGTAAATTCTTATTTCCCTTGGAGAAACTGCACTATATAACATTAAAAGAGTTGTAGGAACTTATTGCTATGCCTCAGTCATTATTTCACAGATGTTCATGCACCAAGCATCAAATCATGCTGCAAATCACAGGCTTTGTGACAGAGAAGCAGAATTTGGTACTGTTTGTCATTTGAAAACCCTTTTCTAAAAGGTAGAAAACAAATTCTTCCCATTGCTTTCTAAGAGGGGGTGGTTTTGTTTCAGCTGGCATGGGTCTTTTTTAAAAAATATTGCTTCTATTAAACCATTCCCATTCAAGCACCTTCTCTCCCTCCCTAGAGGTTAAGCTACATACCGCCTATAACATATTACAGTTTGTCTCAGAAATGTTAAGCTCAGTGTCTCAGTTCTCAAGATTAAGTGGCACAAGGCCAGTGTAAATTCATTCCTGCAGTGGATTCCTCTTTGACTTAAAAAGTAGCAAATCCTGCTAAAAAAATATCACAGGGAGCAGTGTAACATTTGGAAAACAGAGAGCCTGTGAAGAGGCAGCACTGCCCTCTGTATGACATTCATATACCACAGTGGAAATGTATTATATTCTGAAACTAATTTTCTTTGGAGGATTACAGAGAGAAAGAAATGGGTGGAGAAGTTGGAAGGAATTAGATTATATTTGTGTGATAAGAAAGGAATCTTGAAATAAGAGTTCTCTCAGTGACTGAAAGGAGGAATCTGTAGGGGTAGAGATGGGGAGAAAACTCTTGCAAAGGTCGCACATCTCAGGAATCACTGGGAGTATTTTGCATGACAACACAAGGAGGAGGAAAACATTTTCTTGAAGTAAAAAACATAGCCCAAAAAGAAACCAGCGGTTCTTGATACACCCCCAACCTATTCCTTACTGACATCAGTATCTTGAAAGCTGTCTAGTCCTCCCCTTTTCTATTAGACATGCAAATCCCAGGTCCAAGCAGAATTTGGGTCTTACTTTTCCACCAGAACTTGACAGATATTTCATTCTTTTCTTTCCAACCATTTTCTAGATGTAATTTCAGAGCTATTTATCCTTTCAGGCTTAGCTCCCTGTCTTCTGTCTATAAATCAACAGTGATCACCATCTTCTCATCCTCTTAATTAATGCTTATTCACTGAGCAATGTATTGAGGGAAGTTTTACATAAGACTGCTGCTGCACAGCAAATGAAGCTGGGGGGCAGTGGTGGGAAGGATTGGAAGCAAACATGAGCACACTGCCTTCTTTTTTCCTTTGTTACATTTTGTGTATCTCATGTTTGCTATAAAAGACAGTGTTGAAGATAATCTTAGGGAAAAGGAAAGAAAGAGTCAGAAATAGGCAAATACCATCCCTAAGTATCTGAATAGCCAGGGCATACACAGAAAATACATTTATTTGTTCAGGACAGCTTAGCTACAGGCTGTTTCCTGCAGTCCTTTTCCTTGTGGATGCACAGCTTTGATGCTGTCTACAAGGAGTGCCTGGAGAAAAAGTTGCTTATGTTGGGTTAGAAGAGGAGGGAAATAAGAGAAGAGGAGGGAAATAAAAGAAGAGGAGGGAATGGAGGGAACCAAAGCTTATCTGAGCTCTGTAGCTGCTTCGGTCTCTGCTCTCAGCTCACAGACGTTGGTTCCTGATCTGTTGCCCCTTAAGAGATTTTTGTTCATATTGGTTGTCACCCATCCAGCAGTTGCCTTTTTATTCCTAGCTGCCATATGTGGCCTCAGTGGCAGCATCCCACATGACCCTGTTGCCTGCATAGCTTACAAACCAGCAAACTCCCCCAGGGTGGCTTCTACCTTTCTATTTTCACCCTAAATCCCAAACACCATCAGTGTACCCTAGCTCCCGCCCCAAAGACTATTGACAGTTCCAGCCAATGCCCCATCCTGGTGATGGGTGAGTGCAGAATACAGATGAAGAATCCAGTTCGTGTTACGTTGTCTGACACTGGATGTTGAAATATCTGAGAAAGTCTAAGTGTCTGCTTAATGAATTTCATTTCAAGGAGACCTGTGCATGTAAAACATGAAGTCTGAGTGTGTCTTACCAGCAGTGAAACATCGTTTGCTGGACTATGTCTCTGACAGCCAGCCAGCTGCAAAAGCTCACTTTGAGATAAAAAGAGGATTTCCTGCTGAGGATCAGTAATAAATGCTGATCTGTGAAGTTGATTTGGCTCAGGCTGAGAGGTGAAGGAGCAGTGCATTGAGGAATGGGTTTTTTCCTCTGGCAAAGGAGGTGGAAAACTCTGGGAGCAGAAAAGGAACTATAGGCTGATCGATCCCCAGGATCTCTAGGCTTCCCACGAAAGTTTTGAGAGGTTATTGGCTGATTCTGCATGTCAAGAGGAAAGCCAATTTACAAAAACTGTGAGTTCATGTCAAAATCTGAGGTGTAGTTAAGCACAAAGGGCATAGGTCAGTGGAACACAGCACTCCTGGGTATGGGCAACAGCCTGCATTTTTGTACTATCCCACACAAAATTATTCAGCCACAAATGATAAATAAAAGCCATGATTACAGGATGGAGGTCCAAGGAAGCAGTGACTCTGAAAAGGACTCAGGGCATTGATGAACTAGACATGTGGGCTCAGCATACCTATATGGTCACCATAGATTTGAGAAGAATAAGAGGGGAATATTAAGTAGCACTGCTGGCGTTATGCTTCCACTGTATTCCTCATTTGCACAGCCACTGCTAGAATACTTAGTCCAAATTGGGTGTTACAGACCAAAAAATACACAGATAAATTGGAGAGATCAGAGCAACAAGGAACATGCTGAAGCAGCTCCTGGAAAGAAAGAGTGAAAGAACTCATGTATTTAGCTTACAGAGATAAACAGTGACTTGGTTGTAGTCTGTAAGTACAAGAGTAAAGAACAGAAATGGTAATAAGGTCTGAAGTCTAGCAGACAAATGAATAAAAAAATCTTGAGTGATTGATGAATCCAGATAACTTCATGAACCTTCAAGAACAAAATTTAAATTTTATTAGAAATGATAATTAACAGTTAAACAAAATTTTATATTTTGCAATCACTCTTCTATCATTGGAAAAAGTTTAGTCATTGTCAGACACTTTTCTAATAATGGCTTCAGCGCAAGCAGTAATTAATTCAGCCCTTAGCTTCTGTTACAGCTGAGGTCATGAAGGGACATTGATCAATTTTAACACCAGGATTAATGAACAAGTATTCATCCCATAGTCCCTGGTATACCCATTTAACATCTGAACTTAAAGGACCAAGATCCTCACCTATTCTGCCCCAAAACTCTCCAACAACTCAAGGAGGTGTTCTCTAGAGGAGATTGAGCCACATTATCAGGTGATTTTAGGAAGGATAAAACATTAGTCAGAAAACCAAATTTTCTTCAAAATCTCCGGAGGAGAAAAGATGGTGAGAGCTATTTAAGGCTCTTCTGCTGCCACATGTCACACGTTGTGACGCATTCTGTCAGTGTGGTTACACAACACCACCGCCTCCTCAGACACAGCCTCCTCTCCATGGAGGGCCTGTGCCCCCCTGCCACTCCCTGGCCCCCCAGCATGCCAAAAGCAAAGTAACATAACCCTGCTGATATCTGTCACACCCATCAATTGCAAAGCAAGGATGCATTCTTCTCTTCCTAGAGACTTCTTGCCTCTCTTTGGCACACAAAACCCTTGCTATGATCAAAATAAAATTACTATTTTATTATTATTAATTATTTACTGACATTTAATTTGGTTTTCTGTAGAAGTACCAAAGGATGCTGGCATTGCACATGAGAGAATCAATCCGGCAGTCATTCCACCTCCTGGCACCGGAGTATGAAGGTATAGAGCGAAGGCTATAAACTACACTTCCAGTTTTGCATGCAGCCCTTCTGCAGCCTCACACTCGTGAGCAGCTCAGGTGAATCACCGTGTCTCTTCATGCAATCAGAACACTGAAGGGCCCTGAAATACTGTTTTGCAGTAGTATTATGGTCAACCAAAACAATTATCAAAAATTAAATTCCAATACGATAGTTAGCAGAAACAAGATAAAAAACCCCATGTAAATAATTTAACAGGAGTATTTTGGCTGGGTTTCGACTGAATTAAGAGAACCAAGCTTAAAATATGTACTGCTGTGGTTAAGATTTCTTTTTTTAAAATGTTTTCAGGCTTTTTTAAGCATGTGTTTACACAATAAGCTACTGGCATGAATATATGTATATATATAAAATAAGGCTATATGAGGCTACCAATAATGTCAAAGTCAAGGCTTCCCAATATTTTCCAGAATAAGGCTGTGCCTTGAAGCATTTATGGTTCCTTTAAACTATAATAGATATCTGCTTCTGAATGACTTTTTAGTGGGAGGGAAAAACAAAGATCATCTGTTTCTGACCTTGAGACTAAAGGAAAATATTGTGCTCTATCATTTTCAAAGTACATGTTCAACAATTTACTTAAGCAACTTGGACAACCCTGTGATTCTTTGATGAGGGAGCCAACTCAGGAGGAAAGGAACTGTCCCTTGGGTAAATTCTGCCTGAATAGAAATTAAAAGCCTTTCAAAATGTGTGTGTTCAGTGCACAATGAGGATTCCATCTAAACACCTCCACCATTCTGTCACACTAAGAATAATCCAGTTTGGGACTCTCAGGCGAAGGTATATGCCTGCACTTGCTCTTTGTCTGTCACGCGTGACTCTGGCCTGAGCCGTGGGAATACAGGAGCCATGGGAATACAGGAGCCATGGGAATACAAGGAACTGAAACCAGCTGTGCCTGCTTTCGTGTCCAGCCACTATGAAATAAAAAAAAAAGTGACCTGACCTGTGTGCATAGGAAGGGAAATTAAAGAAAGGCTAAATCTAAATTTGTAGTAGACTGGATCAAAGGCATCTTGGATTTAGGATGACTTTAACTCTGAGGACTAAGTTTAAGTTTCATAAATGAAATTAGTGATAATGCTGAGTTTGCAAATTTACCATCCTCTGGAGGAAGGAAAAACACTGAAATTGAAAAGTTTATTTGTAACAGAGAGTCAAGCACTCTTTCAAAGATCTTATCTTTGTTTTTTAATTTAAATTTTTAATTTTTTTTTCTGCACAAACCAAAAGGAAAGGCAAACTCCACTATTACTTTGATAATTCCAACCCACTAATGTCTTCCCAGGCAAGCCATGTTTTCTTTCTAAAATCACTTCATATAGAAATAACTCTTCCTTCTCCTTTACAAATACAAGTGCAGCAAGCATTTCTAGAACTGAAGATCAAATGTGCTACTCAGATCTGTACCCTCTGGGATTAGTCATGTTTTCAGAAGCTGCTAAGAGTTTTCCACCCTTCTAAACTGGCAGAAGCCCAAAGTACACAGGAACCTGCAGGAAGTTCCCAATTTAAAACTACCCAGTGCTGCTACTGGTAGGCTGTCTGAGTGTAATACACAGATACTTTGCTTCAAATAAAATTTTCTAATCTCTTAAATTCACATCTGGCCCAACACCCTCTAACTCAAGTAGGATCACCTAGAGCCAGTTTTCCAGGATCATGTCCAGATGACTTTTTGATATTAGTAATGGAGATTCCACAACCTCACTGGGCAGCCTGTGTCAATGCTTAGTCACACTCACATTGAAAAAGTGTTTCCTGATGTTCGGAGGCAACCTCCCATGTTTCAGTTCATGCCCATTGTCCCTTGCACAGGCACTGCTGAAAAGCACCTGGCTCCTCTTTGCATCCTCCCTTCTGAAAAGATCCTTCTGATTGTTCTGTTTGGGCTAAACAGTCATAGATCTCTCAGCCTTTTCTCATGTGTGGGATGCTTCAGTCTCTTCATCATCTATGTGGCCATTCATTGGACTCTATCTAGTATGCCCATATCTCTCTTGTACTGAAGAGCCCAGAACTGGAATGAGTGCTCCAGATGTGGCCTCACCAGTGCTGAGTAGACAGGAAGGATCGCTTCCCTCTACCTGCTGGCAATAATTTGTCTCATGGAGGATACTGTTAGACTTCTTTGCTACAAGGGTGCATTGCTTGCTCATGTTCAACCTGGTGTTACCAGAACTCTCAGGTCATTTTCTGCTAACCTGCTTTCCAGCTAGTTGTCTTCCAGCATATCAGTGCATGGGGTGGTTCCTCCCCAGGTGCAAGGCTTTATATTTTTCCTTCTTGAACATCATGAGGTTTCTGTTGGCTTGTTTCTCCAGCCTGTCAAGGTCCCTCTGGATGGTAGGGTAACTCTCTGGCATATCAGTCACTCTATCCAGTTTTGTGTCATCAACAAACTTACTGAGGGTAAACTCCATCCCATCATCTAGATTGCTGATGAAAATGTTAAACATGACTGAACCTGATACTGACCACTCGGGTATATCATTAGTTGCTGGCCTCCAGTTAGAATTTGCTCTTCTCCTTGAGACTGGTCATTCAGCCAGTTTTCAACCCACTTCACTGTTTTTCATCCAGCCTATACATCAACAGCTTGTCTACAAGGCTCTTATAGGAGACAGTGTTAAAGGTTATGCTGAAGTCCAGGTATAAAATATCCACTGCTTTCCCCTCATCTACCAGGCCAGCCACCATATCATAGGAGTTTATCAAGTTGGTCAAGCACAACTTACCCCTGGTGAAGCCATGCTGACTACTGCTGCTGATTTTTCTGTCCTTAATGTGCCTGCAAATGGTTTCCAGAATTAGCAGCTCCGTCATCCTATAAGGACTGAGGTGAGGCTGACTGGCCTGTAGTTCCTTGGTTTCTTCTCTCCCTTTTTGAAGATGGGGTGACATTTTCTTTGCTTCAGCCTTAAGAAACTTCTCCCAGTAGCCATTATTGATTATAGATCATTGCCGTGCAATGATGTCTGGCAGCCCTCTCAGTGTTCACAGGTGCATCCTATCAGGGCCCATGGATTTATGTGTATACAGGTTGCTTAAGAATTCCCCGATCTGATCCTTTTTCACCAAGGGTACATCTTTCTTTTTCCAGTCTTTCTTCTTGGTCTCTGGGACCTGGATTCCTAAAGAGCAGTCTTGCTAATAAAGACTGAGGCAAAGAAAGTATTCAGCACTTCAGCCTTTTCCACAACTTGCAAAATCATGTCTTCCATCTCGTTGAGGTAGGAAGTTGATCACATTTTCTCTAGTCTTCCTTTTGTCACCTAAGCACTTATAAACAGCCTTCTTGTTGCCTTTCATGTCTCTGGCCAGTTTCAAATCCACGTAACTTTCCTAACTTCATCATTTGGCATTCTGCTATGATTCTCAGTAGCACCATGGCCTGGCAACAGACTTTGTGAGAACAGTTCTTAATTATGTACGTCCCGTTCTCATGCAAGAAATGTGAGCTTTTAATAGAAAAGGTTATGTTCATCCATATTTCACTGTACTATTTGAAAACTGTCTATATGTTAACAGTTTTTCTAGCATTTCAAAGAATTTCAGACCATAGGAATCTCAGTTTTTAGCAATACATCATATTTAATTTTGAAAAAAATGGTCTCTCCAATAATGTTTGCATGGAGAAGTGGAGTTAATCATGAATGGTCACACAAGCCAACTCAGCAAGTTGGGGCTTTTGCTTTGTTTCTTTCAAGAGAAAGCAAAATCATGGAAAACTTCATAGTATGTTGCAAGTCACTGTGTCATTTCACATAATTTTAATATACATGGTTAGCATACAGATAATAAGTAGATGCAGTGTAATGGCATATACCTGACTCATGCATGAATTATGTTGATATTTGTTTTGGCATTAATGATATTTGCAAACTAATGAAATAATTTCATACTTACTGGTGGCTAAAAACACCCTTTACGTATTATCAGCAGATAAGTGGAAAACGTGGTTAATAGGCAAATACTTGAAGTAAGTTTTGGTTTGGAAAGCCAAGTCTTTTGCCACTTAAAAATTCTACAATTCTGTCTATTGGAGGCTCTGCCTCAAACTGCAGACTAAAGTACTGGGAGATACATGTGTTTGACACAGGATATATATTCTGACATATTTTTGAAAATTATTCCGTTCAGTAACCAGTTTAGGTTCAGCTCAGCTGAACAAGAGCTGAGTCAAGCAAGATTTCAAAAATATTTTCTGTGTGTTTCTGACCAGCTCTAATTGTTTGCTTTCCCCGAAAAATTTTTATCTTTGCTCTTCTCTAAAATAGTGTTTTTATTGATTTAGGGATTTGTTCAGCTAGCCCCATACATGTTACTAGAGTGAGCAAGTGGGCTAGGATTTCTGGGATGTCGGAACCAATGAAAAGAAAGGTCTAGTTGATAAAGGGAAAGAAACGAGGTGTGAGCTTGTTGAAGAGCATGTAGCAGAACTGCACCCACACAGTACCTGCACATTTAGCTTTTCTCAGTCCATTTTCTTAAGTTTTAAATCCTGAAGTCACTTGAACAAATTAGAGTGGAAAGGGAAAGAAGTGGGGTATGTCTATCTGTGTGTGACTGTATCAACCTAAAAGTGTACAACTCCTTGATCTGGTCCTCTGTTCAAGATTTTTACTAGATGGAAGCCCATGGAAATTCACTTCTGCAATAAAGCCAGCTGTATTCAGGACAGAAAAATTAATGAGGAGGTGCACTAGAACCCAAGGAGAAGATACCATAGCATTTCCCTTAAGAATGTAACAGCTAGGAATGCTGGGGTCCTGATGGCAATACTATGGCATAAACTAAAAAAAAACATGAAATGTCCAACCAGTTAAGAAGCACTTGAGAAGCAATTTTTAAATTGCCTGTGGTAAAAGCACAAGCCAGCAAGGAGATACTCTTCTATCTTTAAATATTTCTTAAATCTTTGAGGCAGTCCTGATAACTCAAGCAGGTAGAAGCATGCACTTCTATCCTGTCAGAGTAAGGTGTGAGTTCTCCATCTAGATTAGCACCACAGGGGCCTAGGAAGGTCATGGCGACCTTTCCTGTTCATGACCAGAAATGAAGGGAAAGGGTTCGTAATTGTGTCTGTCATAGAGGGTCAGGAAAGACTCGGATTATATCTTCATAATGATCAAATAAAAGAAAGGAGAAAGCAAAAGTTCGTGTCAGTGTGAGGGCAAGCAGAAGGGTTGAGAGGACTGCTAAAAGCAGTAACATGTCCTGGCTGAACATCTCAGCAGAAGAAAAGCAGACTTCAAACCCCCCATTATCATCACAAAGGGAGAAAATTACTGCAAATAGACAAAGTGTAACTTATCTAGGAAACACATTCTGTCCCCCTTTTGGGAATATGGCATATCTGCAGTGTCAGGCACTGCAAACTACAAGAATGCTTTGTGGATCTCTGTAGATATTACACAAATATACAAAACCCCCATATTATTCAACCTGGCAGTACAGGCACAGACAGAAAAAAAAACCCAACAAAAAAAACCCCAATAAAACATTTAAAAAGCAAATTTAATCTAGAAATACTCACCAGATTTAAAAAATAAAAGCCATGTGGCTACACAAACTTGCTGAATAAAAAGGTCTTACTATGTTCATATAAGATTTGTACTACATAAAACTCCCCAAAATTGTGTCACTCAAGAAAGAGATAAGAGAGTTAAATTCCCTTATTGCTGAGTGCTGACCTTTTTTAATGTTTTTAATAGTTTTAATTTTCGTTGAGTTTTCAAGCTGTATTGAGAGTGCACTTAAACTGCTCGAGTGTAGTCGCCTATATTAGCTGGTAATCTTGTACACTTCTGTAAGCAAAAGGGCAGAAAGACCTGTTCCAGAAAGTAACCCACCTAGACACAGTTCCTGGTGCAAATAGCCCCATGAAGGAGCTTCTCTCTCCATTAACTCTAAGGGAAGCTGAGAAAGACAGACTGTCTGTTCAGGTGAGTTGTTTCTAATGTTGCGTGTATGAAGTAAAATGCAAATGATAAGAGAATATGGGAGAAGAATAGAGTTTTCTTCTATTTGAAGGAAGAAAACTTGTTAAGCAGTAAGTGGAGGAATTTCTTTTTTTTTTTTCACTGCTGTCCCACCAGCTTACAAGCAACATAGGGAATTACTAACGATGGTGATCCAACAAACTAAGTATAATCTTGACTTTAACTAAAGGATTCTCTACTTTAAAAGACTGCTTGAATCATTAAGAATATATTTCAGATCTTGCTGAGTTATGGCCTGTGTTAAACATAAACTATGGAACCATCAGAGTCGTTTATTTGGAGGCTAGGTCTTGATAGAGTTTAGTTCTTCCTGCCCTTATTTTCTCACCAGTAGTACTTGCTGTACCTGTTTAATACTGTGATGTGTATTATATCTGCATAATTACCTATATGGGGTATGTTTACCAATCTCTCCAGATTCAACAGTTTTCACATTCAGCACACAAGTCTCTTCTGCTCTTCATAAAACATATCTAAAGTTACAATGACTCTTAAGATTTAACCCTGAAGAAATATGGACAGAGCTTTATCAGACTACTCAGAAATAGTATTTGTTCTATGGTGTTAATTCTACAACCTTTCTTGTGAACTGTTTCTTTTCTACCCCAAAAAAAATTTATTTACTTAAACACAGCCGGGTAGGGATTTTCCTTCAAATTACATCGACTTACCCTCAGAGAATTTATATAAATCTTTGGAAATTAATTTCAAAAGTCTTGATCTGTAGAATCCATGCTGTTCTTGTACAAAACACAATTATATTTTAAAAACAAACAAACAAAAACCCAAACAAAAACAGCCAAAACAAACCACACCAAACCATTTATAAAACAACATAAAACAATCCACAATAAGTGTAACAAGTTTGTTTCTTTCTATAGGCCAAATCTTTGGCTTGTGCAAACTGGTAAAAGACCTAAGTTTTCAGAATGCACCAGTTTATCCTAGTCAGCCAACTGTTTCAAAATCTGAATGTCCTGAGCCATACATTTTATTTTAATATATTTTGAGTAAGTAGTCAAGTACAGTGTTTCAAGCCCAGTTTAGAGGATTGCTGGAAAACCTGCAAAAAGGAGTTCTCAGTTGTTGGGCTAGGTTAGTCAACATTAAATCAATGTGATACTTCATGGCACATTGAGTAAAGCATTCATAAAACCAATGGAGCAGGTCTTTTATTTTATATAGAAGCAAGGGAAATCTCTTCTAAAAATAATGCCATTCAGGAAATACTAATATCTTCACCATTCATCTGCTGTCAATGAATCAATTTCAAAGGTCATAAGACTTCTATATTGTACGAATGTTCTCCTCAGCCTCATTTATCTCATGATTTTTGCTTTTCTCTTTACTATATCCAGCTTTTCTATTTCTAAATGGACCTCTCTAGAGTTCCTTTCACCTTCCATTGATCTATATCTATAAATATATCTTCCTAGAGAACTATACTGCCTTCCTCCTTTTCTTGGTCTTAGTATGCGTGTGTATATGTATGCACACATCTTGCATATGTACAAATGGAGGTGAGATTTTTATTCTGCTGAAGAATAACTACCATTCCTAGATACAACTAATTAATCTATCCATGCTCATTAGTATCATGTTTAATCAAATATAAACTCATTACTTGTGAGTCCCAATTTAATTCCTTTCATTTTTGGCTCTCCAGTCTAATCTAATATTTTATGGGGAAAACCAACTTATTTCTAATTAGGTACATTTTTTCTGTGACCACCTGGAACATGTGAACAGAACAAGTATGCTCTTAGTGGAAAGAAGCCTTGTACAGTTCTCTCTAGTCTACTTCAAGACACCTGATCTTTGTTTAATTAGCGTCTTTATCACTCTTCTCAGAGAAAAATCATCCGAACTGCCTTTTAAAAACCCTTTTATCCAAGTATCAAAGGTCATCTCTTTTAAAGTCAGAACTTCAGCTGAGGATTGAAGGATTGTAAAATCACTGAGGACCCTTACTCAGTTTAATGCTTGCCCCTTATACCTTCTGTGACTTCAGAGTTTACGAATCAGTTAGTCAACAAAAAGATGCTATGGTTGATGAGGTGTTTTCATTAAAATATCTGTTGTTAGATCTTATAATTTTAGGGGAGAATTTTTTCTTTTTGCTCTGACTTTGCTCAAAAGCTTATGCTTCGTAAAATTTGGTAAAATTACTCTTGGCCTTTCTCGAGTGAGCTCAGAGTATAAAAAATTATTTTCATTCATTAAATTCTCTGTGCACTTCTTTTGTGGTCAACAAAAAAAAACACAAAGAAACATAAACCCTCAAATCCAAAATAAGTCAGTCCTTACAGATTACTGTCTTAACTTGTTTAAAAAATGCTAAATTGTAAATGAGATTATATCTCTTCTATTAAAAAAAAAAATTAGGGTTGGCAGACAGTAAACATATAATACCATAATGAAAACAATGCATACCAAAAATGAGGATCCATGTCAAGAGATCTAGCACTCAGCTCAATGAAATAGCTATTCGTTTGCATGTGTTGTGTATCATATACTTCCAAATATGAATCCTTGGCACATTTGACTGCGAAGCACAATAAATTAATCATCATTTGTAAAGTCATTGCAAATCCTGTGTTCAGCAATGTCAGATCCATCTTACAAGAATAAGTAGTGGTGCAAGCCAGCCATAGTAAGGTGTTAAGGACAACTGATGTTCTCTCATCAGGAAGATTTTTATATGAAGCTGCTGATGCCTTGGAAAAATCTGTGAAAATGTAAGTAGTGTCATGCAACATATAAATTCTAAATCATATTCAAGCCCTTATGATTAGATATCACCAGATCACACAAGCAGGAGTAATTGTGTCACTGTCATCGTGGCTGGGCTTCACGAATGAAGATTTGGGAAGGGCTCTACCCACATTTGCTGCAAGCGCGCTGGTGGCTAAAAAGGCCAATGTGAGATAAACAAGTCTGGTTGCAAAAGGCATAGCAGAAAGACTTCAGTGTCAATTAGCTAACTCCAAATTTTGATGAGACTATCAGGTTTATGTTAAACCCCATTTTAATTATAGTTTCAGCTTACTGTGTATGTGGAGATGGATGAATGAGAAGAATGGAGAAATGGCTGGCTCACCGTGCCTGCTTCCAATTCTAGGCATTGTATATTCACAAGAGGGAGTTCCACTTGTGCTAGCCAATGTATGAATACAGAATGACAATGATTTTTTTGTATTTGTTTTCAAGGGAAAGACCAATTTCTGTTGTTTCTCCTCAAAACCTGACAATGGTAGTAAAGTCTAGAGGGGGTTGCTGCCAGAGCAACTCTCTGATCTCCATTATCTTTTGAGCTCTGCATTTGCAAGGAATAACTGACAAACTCCTTACTCCTCATCTTGCACAGTAATTTGCACTTCGCCATGACATACAGGTCCTTAAGTTACCTTCATGCTTGTAGCTACCCAGCAATAACGTACCTAGTCTTTATTCACAGTGAGAATCCCACAGAGATGCAGACATGAAGCATAAAGGTTCCCATGAAAATCAGGGGGATACATATGGAAGGACATATTTTTAATGAAGGGTTCAGACCTAGCAGTGTATCAACACCTATAAAGGTTTGGGTCTTGCTTTTTTTTTTCTTTAATGGTGTTGGGAACTTTGTAGTTTTCTTTCCTTTACATCAGTGCAGTAAACATGAACTCCATCATGTAATGGGATGCTTCATAATTGCCTAGTCTGGTGTTTTTTTCTACCTTGGCTGTCAAGTGGAAGTCTGTGTGGAATTCACCTCAGATCTCAAGTATCACCAATTCCATGTTCCCAAATAGTAGCCAGCATTACTGGACAATCTGTCTCTGTACACCTTTGGTGAACAGAAAGAATTGATTGTAGGTAACACTACTGCCTCCTGCACTCTTGCAAAAAAAATGAAAACCAAAACACACTTTTTTCCCCCCTAAAGATTCAGAGCTTTTATGCTTGGATATGGTTCATTTCAATGAACATCTTCAGTGAAGGGCAAATAATTTTTGTTGAGAGGCATTTTTCATTTTTCAAAGTTTTTTTTGTCAGCTGCAGCTGAAATTACACAGAAATGCTCCCCAGTCCCTGGCCCTTTAGC
This sequence comes from Pipra filicauda, assembly GCF_003945595.2. Classification (NCBI taxonomy): domain Eukaryota; kingdom Metazoa; phylum Chordata; class Aves; order Passeriformes; family Pipridae; genus Pipra; species Pipra filicauda. The sequence continues at coordinate 3,068,598 of NW_024104565.1, read as the reverse complement.
ATACTAACCATGAAAATGTCACACCGTGCCAAGTTAATGAAGAAAAAATTGCTTTGACCAAGTGTGGGGTCCTGTTTTCAAAAGCCTCTATAACTCAAGCAAATTGAAACAGTTTTTCACTCAATTTCAGCTTTTAACATCTCTCCATTACAGTTGTACGGATGTTCAAAATAACATTAGTGTCTTATATATATATATATATGTAATGAGAAATGTCTATTTTCTCATGCTTACACTCTGATATCTGAATATATGATCAAACATTTTAAAAAATCCATTTGAGTAGAAACCAAGCCAGAAATACTCCAGGTAAAAGTTGATTATTATTTTTTTTCTGAGTTTGAGAATAACTGAATAAAAAGGGAAATCATTATGCTGCCTCAATCAAAGATTTAGTTGGCAGTATAATCAAATAACAGGCTACTGTGATAAAGTGAGATTACCTGAGGTATGTGCTCACTGGAAAAAGAGGTAGAATCAAATGTAAGGTTTTATCAAAGTATAACTGTAATCTAGTGTTAAAAGTTGCTAAATCCATTATCAGAGAGTGTTACCCATGCTGCAGACATCTGCACAAAACATTTCAAAAGTTTCAGTACCTGCCTATTCAACACTTGTCTGAAAACACTGTGAAATTTATAAAAGCACAGAAATTCTCCTTTAGTTCTTATGAAAAGTTTAACAAAGCAAAATTAATTTTATATGTACTCAGGAGTATTTTATTTTCAAACACATATTTGTTTGTTGCATTCTCTTTTTGGCATTAAAGAGAAGGTGAAAGTTGAGAGATGATAGCTGAAGAATCTACTGACTATAATGATGCTAATTAGGAACTTTTGTGCTGGTCTTTTCTTTGTCACATTCATAAATCCCCTGGAATAAATTCTCTACATCAAAGTCCAACAATTATAAAAAGAATTCAAATTTTAAAAATTCTACATGAATTTTCCTCCAGAAAGCAAAAAATATACTTTTCAACAGACTTACATAATCATGTTGCTAACATACATAAACACACACCCTTAGCATATCCACACTTATTCTCAATTATTGTGAGCTTTATGGCAAAGTTGGTGTTCAAGATTTTAAGGAAATGGACTCCAAAGTTAAAAACAAACAAAATACCCCAAACTGAAAAAAACCCCAATTTTAGTAAATAAGGCTTTTATGCTTTCAGATGATGATACAGGGTTTTGAACGCTTCTAATCTCACTCATACTACTCTACCAGGTAGCAGAGACTGTACTGTGTCCAAATAATGACTAATGGAATATTTCTGCTCCAAATTCAGACTGGATTAAGGTTGGTACATTGTGAGCTTGCTCAATTTAGCTTCTTGTGGCATCGAGACCTATAACTGGTTTCACCAGCCTTACTTTGACTACTTCCCTACTCACTGTGCATATTATCATAAAGAAGAACTTTGTTTGAATCAGTTAAGGCTGAGTAAGTATGACATCCATGCAGAGAAAACTCTTGAAAGCAAGAAAATGTCAGGTTACAGAACTCCTCTTAAAGGCACCTCATTGCCCACACAACACATTTCCACTGACATGAGTAGACTTCACACCTCCCCACAGAACTTCCTTCTGCCTCCCAAATAAAAGGGATCCCATCCAGTTCATTAATTTCACACTATAGAACCCCCACACTGTAAGCCTAGCTCAACACTGATTATTTCATAAAGTTAGTAAGGTCAAGATGATGTGAACGTGCGAGATTTTGAAATGAAGAGGAGATGGGGGTGTTTAAATTTTATTTATGCTTCAAATTTGTAGTTCAGAGCTGTCCAACTAACAAGAATTTTTTTATTTTTTTTAAATAGAATAACATGCAGGATCTATTTCTAATTCTATATTTCACACTACCAGCCTGGAGTAAATGTTCTGTATTCATGTAACAGGTGATATAGCAGAACAGTTGGTCCAAAGTTTAAACAAGGATAATAGTAACTGAGGAATTATTAGGTGAAGAATACAAATTGCAACATGCTGGATGAACACATGCGAGATTTTTAAGTAGGATAAAGATACAACTTGGTTTCTGCTGAGTTCCTTTTGAAATTATCTGCTGCCTAATGAGAAAAAATGTTTAGCATCATTTGATAAGGTATCCAATTCCTATGTCTTTCATACCCTACCCTGTAGTGCTACTCTCTCTTCTTATTGCTGCCAGCTGATGTCTATATATGAAGCAATCTGAAATACATACTTCGTAACAGCACTTGCTCACATATATTCTGCCTAGAGTAGGTAGCTCACATTAATTTTGGATGAAAATATAAATTTAATGAGAAATAAAGTAAGCTGTAATGAAATTTTAATCACAGTCCCCAGAATATTTCTACTGTTTTGTAGAAAAACTGATTCCTTAGACTCATATTAGCAAAGCTTTTCAGGATCTTCTGGATACAGACCGGCACCAGGGACAACTGCAGGTTTACAAAATCCCTTATCGGTATGAAATAGTTGTGAAATCATGGTTATTTCTTTTTTTTCTAAGTTGTAACAATATGTCTAATTGATAAAGACTAAAGGGCCAAAGATGAAGTCCTAGTTAGGACTGTCTTTTAAAGGATTTCTTTTTTGCTTGCTCGCTTGCTCTACAACTAACAGTTTGGAGAGTAGTTTCCACATTAGTCTGAAGTGTACCTAATTTCAACATCAGCTGCCATTTGTTAGAGTGCAGATATTGTGGGCCAATCCCTACTGAATCAGATGTTTCTGGTAAAAGAGAATAGTTGTGAAAGCATGATCCGGAAGGTATCTATACCAGTTCCATGACACTTGAGTAATCCTTAGCAGTAGGAAAGGTTTGAACTTCTGATATAATGAGAGTTTTTATTTTTCCTTTTGTCACTGGAGCCATGCAAATACTACTCAAAATCTAGTTGAACCTCAATACTCTAAGAGCTTTTCAAAGATACATGACAGCATATCCTTTCCTCAAAATGAGAGTTCTAAACCAAAGGCATTGAAACCTGAAATATACATTTTCAAATAAGGAACTGGAAGCAAAAATATTTGTAGCTTTGACATGGAGGAAGCACAATAATTCCGGTCCTAGCACTGTCTATGGAGCATGGTGGTACAGATTGCTTTTCTGGGCTGGAAAACAGTGGTCTTCCTAAACCACTCCCAGTGCCTTCACAGCTGCCACAGGCATTCAGATGACAGACTTTTCCACATCTGTCTTAAGCCTGTAGCAGAAAACCTTATGTATGCTGCATTGGATTCAGCCATTGGTCACTGCTTTGATCATCCTCTAACAAACACTTTTTGATAGTATAGGGTGCTTTGATTATTTATCTTTTCTTACCAGACTTGATCTTTTTAAGTCTATGGAAACAATAGCCAAGGAACTTAACACTGATGTCTGGTATTAAATCTGAGAAAGTCATATGCAACATCCATGCAGCTATTGACATAGTTTTTAAGGTTTGACAAATACGGTGAGCCGAGCCTGTTTGTTTGCTACAGGTGAGATTAGGACTGTTTTTAAGGAGTGCCTGTTTAAACACGTATACCACACCCTCCATATCAAGGGGAAGGCCCAGCTCCATCGCAGTTAATTCTTCTAATGCTTTAATGATACTGCTACTTGTTCCAAAGTACTTAGGTTTTCTCTTTTGCTCAGAGCAATGTATTGGTGTCATAGTAGCTAAAATATACACTGGACTATTCCATCACCATATATGCATCCTTCAACATCAATTCAAACATCTCTTTATGGCATGTTTCATTTTCAGTTGTCTCATCTCTGAAATTCCCACCTAGACAAAAACTACTTCTGTAGCTGCTGAGACTTCTGTTAAAATAGGTGTAACAAAAATGGACAGATAATCATTATAACCACAGAATTAGAGAAAGTCAGAGTTGATTTTCTATATTACTAGTACAGTATTAGAGTCCCTGAATCTTAATATTCTACAGTGGTGTTTACTGATGGTTCTTACAAACTGTCTGTGATCTTCACAGTCTCAAATGCTGAAGGAGGTAATAGTAATTATTGACTTGGAGAATTGCCAAAAAGATGCAAATGTATCAGTGAAGTTGTGCCTTTTAGCATTTGTGTATCTGGTGTATTGTGCTTACCCTGTTTGCACATCGATATGAGCATCCACAAAAGTGCTTTGTCCCCTTATCTGCAGTATAGCAATCATTTTCTTTCCCCCTTCTGGAAGTTCATAGTTTTATCATGATCCTCTAGTGTCTGGTGTTTCTGTTAAATCTAGTCACCTGGTATTACCAAATATTATGTGCAACTTTTTATTTTAACAAATGAAGATATACTTGGCCCTTGCATTTGCAAAAAAACCCAAACAAAACCCAATAAACAAACAAAAAAACCACTCAACAAATCCCTCTTCAAGGAATGTTAAAATCATACTTCAAGGTTCAAAACATGGCCTGTGAGTACAAAGAATCAAATTTATCCTCATCCATTCACAAGGATGTAGGGAAAGCTGATGTATTAGAACTCTGTTTCTCAAAATACTAAAGCACATGATTAGCATTAAGCATGAGTAGCACATACTCTTGAGTGTTTCAATTTAGGCTGATGATCTTCTGTTTTGATCAATCAACATTAGTATATTCTTTTTATAAATGGACCCTTACTTTAAAATGAAAAAGTTCAACAAAGAAAATAATTACTACAGTATCCCTCTTTGCTACTCACTTGAAAAAGAACAATTTAGGAGGCTTAGTATCTGTTTTTTAAAAAGATGAAGTAACTACCACACTGAACAGCTGTTTCTGGCAACAGGGAAGCCACTTAGGCAATTTATATTTGCAGTGTTGTTTACACGTGGGAATAATACTCCAGAGCACAGTATGTGAGCTAAGGAAAGTAAACATACACCCAATTTGTAAACTTTTAATATGCTTGTTTTACCATGAAAATAGACTTGTAATTAGTTCCCAGGAGTTTTGGTACAATAAGATGAAGTCTAATTTCTTACAAGATGAACAGAAGATTGTTACTTCAGCTGAGACTTAGACAAGCATGCCAAGACCAATAAAATGAATGGGAGTCTTCCTACATGTTTAAATGCATTTACATCAGAATAAATAACATGAATTGAGAGTGACTAAAAACCCTGACACAGATATTCAGCTGTATCACTAGACCAGAGGATTCTCTTGTCCTCAGTCTCTGAGGCTATGGTGTGACCATAAACATAAATTTTTTACCAATTAAACAAGATAGGATGATTAATTGTTCTGAAAGGAAGGAGAGAAAAAAGTCCTAAAAAGGAACAAAGTTTTAGATCAATAAATGTGTTATGGTATAAAATGCCCTTTGATTTCAGTCTTACTGGATCTAGAAGGCCAAGAAGGCCAATGGCATCCTGGCCTGGATCAGGAACAGTGTGGCCAACAGGTCCAGGGAAATGATTCTTCCCCTGTACTCAGTGCTGGTGAGGCCACACTTGGAGTGCTGTGTCCAGTTCTGGGCCCCTCAGCTCAGGAAGGATATTGAGGTGCTGGAGCAGGTCCAGAGAAGAGCAACAAGGCTGGTGAAGGGACTCGAGCACAAGTCTTGTGAGGAGAGGCTGAGGGAGCTAGGGTTGCTTACCCTGGAGAAGAGGAGGCTCAGGGGAGACCTCATCACTCTCTACAACTACCTGAAAGGAGGTTGGTCTTAAGCTGTGCCAGGGGAGGTTTAGGTTGGATATTAGGAAGAAATTCTTTACAGAGAGGGGAATCAGGCATTGGAATGGGCTGCCCAAGGAATTGGTGGATTCACCATCTCTGGGGGTTTTTAAGATGAGACTGGATGTGGCACTTAGTGCCATGGTCTAGGAACCACGGTGGTGTTGGATCAAGGGTTGGACTTGACGATCTTGGAGGTCTTTTCCAACCTGGTTGATTCTATGACTCTATGATTCTAAACTAAAGACCCAGTAATTTATTCATGACAGTAATGAATTACAGTCATCCCCACATGACTACTAATATAAACAAAATACCTCAAAAAAGCAGGCTTGCAAAATTAGGTCCAAATCATACCACAATGTGGTGAGGCTCTGCACACATAAATTACGTTTAAATATTTAAAGCAATTTTAACAATTCAAAAAATGAGTGAAAAGCAGAAACTTCAGTCTCCGTGAGCTTATTTGGTATAAGGAAACCAAATGTCTATATGTAAGAGCTTGAAGATTTTTCTGCCATATGCATTAAAAACAGTTCTGGTTCAGGGTTTTTTTTCTTTCATATTCAATTTAGATGATCAGAACAGATGTTTCAGAGCTAAATTGTCTTTTTTTTGGAATATAGGCATAGTCTCATTATATCCTTTTCCCTCTCATTAACAGCTTTGGAGATTCAGATGTAGTTTTGAATAACTTTAAGAAAAGCTTGAAGATTTTTTTTTTATTTTTGATATTTGTAGTGAGCTCCTAGAAGATGCTGCATGCTCAAGACCTCTTCAGTAAACTCCTTTGGGAAAATGTTGCAATGTGACATTTATATGTATAGATAGCGTATTCGAAATGTAAATATATTTCAAAACATACCTTATTCCTAGTTTTGCAATGCCTGATACAACATTTTTTGTGACCTTTTCTCAAGAAATACCATGCAAATTTTCTCTGTAAATGAGTTGCTTTCAGTTTCTCTGTGCAAAGTAATTAAATTATTAGCAGTTCTGTAATATATCCCTCTCTACCTACTGCTTTCCTTTTAATGAATTAATTTGATGTATCTTAGTGTTTCCTAATATGGCTTTCAAACTAATAGCATGGATGTAAGCTCTAGAACTAGCGAGCCCTGTTTGTTACTTTATCTTATCTGTAAGGGACTCCTCCCATGAAAAAGTGGGAAAAGGGTTTCCTGAATGAGACCAGAACATTCTTTATAACAAGGTCTCTAGCTCTACCATATCTATCTAGTTGTTAGTGTTGAATTTCAGAATGGATGGGTTCTTTCTTGCTTGTTGTTTGGTTGGTAAGAAAAGAATGTCTTGTACTTGTTTAATCAAGGAAGATTATTATATAACATCTGTCAGATTGACTTGTACCATATGGGCTCTGGGCCATCTTCTGTAAGAGAACTTACAGAGACATCTCAAAATATCTGTGAAAATAGAACATATTTTTAGAATTGTAGAATACCTCCTACACTGCCAAATGAACCTGTCAAAAGCACATCTTGATTTCTTCAGCTCCTACAACTCATGCTTGTTTGCAGTGATGATATTTATTGGCCAAAGGTGGGTGGTAGAGGTTTTTTGTATCTGCTTGGTAGAGGGTTTTTGTATCTGCTTTTGCAGATGTGAAATTAAACGTACTGAAAGATTTTTAGAGGTTTTCCTTTTTCTTATTTTGCAAAGTTTTCTAAAAGTCTGGAAGCAGTTTCTCTCTTAATTTTACTCAAGAGAAGGAAAGATTAAAGAGAGCAAATAATGAGAACAAAAGAGGAAAACAAAAAGTAACAAAATATATGAAAAGCATTTACATTATCCAGTATTGTGGTTAGGATTCAAAAAAAAGATTACATATTTGACCTTATTCATGATCCAAACCTCCACATTTTCAGTAGCAGTAAGAATAGTAATGAAATAGTAATGCTCAGTTTGGAGGTGGCAAAATGTTATCTTGGTTAGTGCAGGTTTGAGAAGAATGAGGGAAATAGGCAGTAGGAGTGCAACTTATCTATCTGGCTCAGAAGATCTTCAAGAGGGCAGAGAGGACTGGAAGAAGAGCATTTGAGAAATGTGGGAGAGCATCTAGAGGCTCGGTATGTGGATTTTGGACTCCATGGATTTAATTTACCTGGCTAGTGATCTTTGAAGTACAGCACACTCCTAGGCTACTTAACACATTAGAAATAAAATCTGCTACTGCTGAACATGCAGGTATTCTATCTAGTTCATAAGAAGAAGGTAATCAAGCTGTTGGCTGCTAAAGTCATGGCTGCTAGAATATGGTGGGGTTTAACAGATGAAGAATCTCAGCATAATTAAGAACAAACATAAGCAAAGTTATAAAGAAAAAGAAAGTACAGTCCCAGAAATTGTTCTAAAAGTGTATATTGTCACCATATTAACAGTAATTTGGGTCTTTCATTAAGAAGTGTTGATGGAAGATGACTTTGTCTAGATGTATGCACTCACACCTTTCTATTGAGAGCATAAGTGTGAGCTGGGAAAGAATGATTTGCATGTTGTAAAGGAAGATGTATCAGTGGCCAAATGTGTCTTGTACTGAGGAAAGTGCCTATTCCTGTAGTCATCCGGCTATTGTCAGATATTTACTAACTCTGGAAACCTACATTCATCTAGGATTGGATTTTTAAAGACAGTAAGGGCAGAATCATAGGTGCTTATCAGCAATATGCATGTACTGGTGTCAAAAGCCACCACTCAGTCATGCCTTTACCCTACCAACTACATAGAATAGAGCTACAGCGCATAAGGAGAGGAGCATAAGTGTCAAATCTGTCAAAAGATCTGGTATGACAATATGGTGTAGCACATGTGCCAGCATACCGCTTTAGCCTCAGGAAGCAGTCTGCCTAGGAAAGGAAGCCAATGTGCGTGAACTAATAAGCCTTATATCTCAGAAAGCCTAATGAGCTTGGGATGACACTCTGCTGATATGACTGTAATGCGAACCATGCTCCTGTTTGCACTATGGATTCATCCTTTTTCTCCATGCACTGGCGTCTGCTTCCACCTCATATCTAAGCTGTTCAGAGCCTGAGCTCAAGTGACAGCCCTGAAGGTGCTAAACGATTTTAAGTTAGTAGAGAGAGCATGTACGCCCATTTTTCAGGGCATACCTGATACCTGTGGTATGTCACATACCCTTGTATTTTGGCATGAAGCCTCATTCTGAAGGCCTGATGTTAGGCAAAAACATGACAACTCTCCAGGGCCATGTAGCTCTGAGTAGGAATATGGGCGAATGCCATTAATAAGCAGACAACACTTGACCAACACTTGCTCCAAAAATGCATGTTTTGATATGTGGATGCAGGGGCAGGGAGGAAGGAAAGACCGAAACCTTGATAAGTGCAACTGGGAGTTGTTTAGGATTATGTTTACTGCCTCTTTGCTTACTGTTCATCTCCCTGTAGCTACCCAAGCATCCAGTTTGTTTAAGGTAAAGTCCACTTCAGGGACTAGAAATACTTGCATTGTCTTTCATCAGTTCTTACCCAAGAACCAGTAACTAACAGTTGAGCAACTTCTTGAATTGTCTCCTGATGCAACAGGCCATATTTGAGGGCTGTGCCCTCAGTGATTGGCCTTAAATCACCAGCACTTCACAGCGACATGCAGTGAAGGAGAAAAATTCACAATTCAGGCAACACTCTCACCTGAGAGGCCACAACAAAAAGCTGAAGGATGATCCCTGAACCTTCCAGGAAAGGTCTTTCCCTGTCTGTGGGAGTGCTTGCTGCCTTCCTCTAGAGCAAACATTGAGGAGCAACATGATTAAGTGCTTGCTGTAAGGAAGTAGCTAAGAGTTTATGCAGCTTAGGGCTACTTGAATACAGTGGGCAAAAGCAGCAGTAAAAGACCATTGACTCAGAGAAGAAGAATGGAGAGTTAGTTTAGGATGCTACTTCATCAATGCTGTTATTGCCTAAAAGCAAAGGTTCACTTAGCCTATGCTAAAGACGTATTTTGCTGCAAACAACATTGGCATGACCTCTATGTTACTGAGTAAGCTGATAATATTTTAAGATGCTTTTGGAAGAGGTCCTAATGCAGCTGCCAGAGGGCAGAAGGGCAGTACGGCTCTCATCAAAACACAGCTGAGAGGCAGAGTTAGGACAATGCATCTCTGTGAGATACCACATGTAAGGCAAGAGGAATGTAAGTGTTGGTCACAGGCTACTAAGGGCTGAGAACCACCCAAACTTACCACAGAATTATCCTGCTTTAACAATCCTTACATTTGCTCCTCATGAGTGCTACTGTTTAGTTAAAATTCTCTACAACTTTTTTCTTTGGGGCTGAGGGACTTCACCTTTGTTTGTCACTGCTCTGTCTTTGATGTATAACCCACTCCTGTCAGTCAATGCGATTTATGAGCTCTTCATGTCCCCTAGCTTTCATGACATTTACATAATGTAGATTTTTAGATTTGAGATCAATAGGGAAGTGCAGACCAATTAATATGTAATGCAACCACGGCTCCTGACTTGGCAAATTAGGCAAGTATTCCATCCTGTGCACTACACAGAACTCTAACCAGCATGCTACTTGCTAAAGTCCAATAGGAATCAGACACCTTAGTGGACAGGTGTCAGTCTTCTCTAAAATCACCAAAAAAATCTGTCCCCTGTTTCCGGTCTCTCAAAGAACATACGTGGTAGTGCAGGCAGTCTAAGATGAATTTCTTAAAGGCACTTTAGCTACACAGAACTGGCATAACTCATTGTCTGTACTCAAGAGCACACCATATATAAGCTTCCAATGCGGAGAGTCTGGGGCATCACCCAGTGCAACAGTCGATAACTGATATTATCAACGTGGAGCAGTTCAGAGGACCTAATGACAATTTTGCATTCATTTCTCTTCAGAGAAAGAAAAGAGATTGGCAGGAGTCTACATTGCTCCCAGAAGTCTGAGTGTAGATCAGATGCCGATAAGAGGCAAGATCACAATGTTAACAAGTAACATGTGTTCAGGATAACATATGCTTCTTTTTAGCAGAGATTTGCAGCTTGGATACGATGTCTTGAAACATGGCTATGTGATTTCCAGAGAACTTGGAAGTCAGTCAAGTACACCTATACCTGCCACATGATCACATACATAATGCATCTAAAGTTGCTTTTTTTTGCAGTTATATGAAATCACAGTGCATCTGCATTGTTTCATTAAAGACAAAGGCAGCATCTACTTTGAACACATCAGGAAGAAAGCATTGCTGGCTACACCAACTCTGGAAACCTGAAAGTGGTTTTTGAAGCCTGTTTTTGCCTTTGAGGAAGCCATATGCATTCCAAAATGCAGGTTGTTGTCTGATAGGCAATTACAATGTTTTGATTTATTTTCACAAGGGAGAAGATTTGAATACAAATATAAATATTGCCAAAGCAGATTGCATAAATGGCAGACTGCTTATGTAACTCTGGATATGTGTCATAGGCAAGCATTTATAGAAATTCAGCAAGTTTCCTTCATTAAGTACAGATTAATTCTCACTGATCTCTAGCTTCAGCTGCTTCAGGTCCAACTGAAAATGAGTTTGCAAAAATGTGTATTTTCTTATGTCAGCTTGAAAGCTTCTGAACCATTGACCAAACAAATTTGGAAGATTCTTGAAACATGCAGCAAAGGGAAAACAATCACGTGTCTTTTTTGAGCATAATTGGCGAGAGGGAAAGGTCAGTCTATTGACAGGCTGCAAACAAAGGGCATTTTTTTTTCTGGCAGCTGCAAACAAAAGTCACCGTTCCCTCAGAAGTGTAATATCTGAGAGCTTGAAATACATTACAACAGCAGGCAAAAGGCAAGAAGTGGCTCAACCCGTCCAGGATACATAGGATGTACCCTGTGCCTACCATACCCACTGTTCCTCCTTCAACATCTCCCATAGGAATGGTGCAGCACCTGCTAAGTAAAATTAAGGGAGGAAAAACATCAAATAAGGCAGCTGAATATCTTTAATCTGTCGGCTACCACTATGTAACTGCTATGGTAACCAACCACTTAGGATAAGAATTAAAGTCTACTAAAAAATGGTCAGTGTTGGTATTCTGAAATAGTGATATTTGCAAATAAGACATAGTTTTGAGAAATGGAGCTCATAACACATATTACAGCTATTGTTTTAGGCTAAGGCCCTGATGAATGCAACATTATATCCATTGGTATTTAGAATATTTTCCTTACACACACATGCATGAAACAAAAATGACAACTTAATATCTCCTCATGACAAACAGCTTATTAATTTTATAGTGAGAATGGTTTGGGTGCCTGTAATTTGTGTATCATAGGCATATGATGCTGGATAATGTCTTTAGGGATTTTATTAGGCTTGGCAATGGACTGTGGTAAGATTGTATCTGTATTTACTGAGATCATCTTGGCTTTTACATTGCATAAGCTAAAAAAAACTTCTATGCAGCAGCATTAAAGAATAATTATTGTGAATGATTGGCTTTTGCTATTTTAGAGGTACATTTAAGCGTGTTTGCATTCTTTCCCATACATGGAACAGACACTGAAGCTTCCTGTTTTTCAACAGCCTAGTGCTAACACTTATTTGCTAGGCTCAGATTTTGGTTTTGTATTTAACATGAAGTTCTTTGTTCTGTTACACAAGATGGGGCATCACTTCAACTGTGTTCTCTGCTTTTAGTCAGGTACATCACATCAATTTTTGTACAATATACATTATATTTCTTAGTTTTGTTTCAGCTCCAACAAGACAATGGGAAAGTGAAACAGATTCTATATTGCCAATAATTAAAACACTCATTCCATTTTCCTCATGTATTGTGTGATTACAACAGTGCAATTAGAGGCAAATCAACTATTTCTAATAAGCTTAGGGTGCCAAAGGAGTGGTCCATTATCATGATATGTGAGTCAATAAAACATTAATCTTGGTTTTCACATACTTTGTTGCCAATTAGGAAAGTCTTTTTTGCCCATAAATTCAGCAAATTATAGCAAAAAAAAAAAAGAGTCAATAAACATGCAATTCTAATTTTCAGAACAGAATCAACAAAGTTCAATTCAAGCCTTGAAAACAGAATATTTAAAAAATGTCATTTATTATAGGAGTATTAAGGCATCAGTTTTGTTAAGTTCACATTGTCTGTTTAAGAAGTGCATTTTCCCAATATTTTATTAAAGGAAAGGAAGCTTCCTTAGACAAAAAAAGGTTTATTTTTTATATTATTCTCAGCTGCACATACTGTGAAATACAATTTCCAGTGCAGAGATTGCAACAACCAGTCTCTTGGTATATTTAGGAAAGTAAAACATGTACACACATATTTGGGAGGCTGTTCACCCCTCAAAATTTACTGATTTCCTTATCAGCTGCAAGATCCAGCTGAGGAAACTTTAAAGACTAATTCATCTTTCATATTATCAGGAAGTTGGCTGTAAATTTGGTACTACCCATAAGACTCCTGAGATTCTTTCACTGGGCAGAATATTAAAGACTCAGTCCAAGTTAAAGTTAATACATCATTTGTCACATAGAGAACTTCTATTAAAAATTTCAGACTTACATCATTATGTACCATCGTACCATCATTAAGATTGTTCTTCATGGATGACTAAAGTTAGCAAAGACACACTAATAAGCAGAGAGATATTACTGCTGAGAATTGTTAATGCCTCCTTTCATGCTGACCATGCTCAAGCATGCAATAGTTATATCTTCCTTCCAGCTATCTTTGGTTACCAACAGGTTCACAAATTGTTGTCCTGCCTGGCACCTATTCCCTTATCACAAATGGTGTTAGGTGGCTAAGTATAGACACATATCTAGACTTCATTATATTTTATCTTAATCGGACTGTACAGACTAACAGAATATTAAGCTTGATGGAATGTCTTCTCACAGCAAGCATCAGAAGTAATTGTCCTGATTTTTTAGGTCTTCTCACCATTGACCATAATGTATGTCTGGCCTACACAGGTGTATTTCAGGGATTACACTTCTACATGGGATTCCAGATGGCTAGAGAATTGATTTGTTCCTTGAACCCTTCCCAGAAGAACTATCTGTACTTTCTTTTGACCCTTCTTGTTTGATGCGTTATACAAAAAACTCAAGGGGATTCCTACCATCATAGTGAGTTTAAGCTCTCCAAAGCTTTTTCCTTAAACACAAATTCCAATTTTTCATCCCTTTGCCAGATTTGACAGCAAAAGACTGCTCAGACCAGAAGAGAAGTCTGGTGGTAGAAAGGCATTTGGGGGAGCAGATATTTTTTTCTGCTCTGTTCTCTGACAGCGTGCCAGTTTTACCTCCACACTGAGTTTTACCTGAAGGGTAAGAGAGGAGTTGCTTTTAAGATGTCAATGCTCAGTGTGACTGAAGCTCTGGGAAGCCCAGAACAACTCCAGGGAAGTCAGAGGGCTCTCCAGCACAACTCCTGGTTAATTGCTCAGTGACAGCTGCAGACTTCAGTCAACACATAGATCTAAGACCAACCTTTCTATCTTTCTAATTAGGGATTTTATAGTTTGTGCCACAGTAGCATCCAAACAATTATGGAGTTACTCCTGCTTTATATATATGTTGAATTCAGTCATATCCAGTGACAGGGATTTCTTGTATGAGTGATCCTACCATTGGGAAGTGCTGCCCTTTAAGGCCTGAATCTTATATCCTCCAGAGCATGATGCCCTGATTTTTCAGATTTGCATTTGATTCACTCTTTTCCTTCTTATTTTGATTATCAATCCCCATAACAAAAACACTCATCAAAGCCAGTACTTATAAATTACATTTTAAAAATAAACAAAAAAAATATAAAATGCATATAGATAGTTATAGTATTTGCATACTTTGAAACAAATAGTTCAAAGGTGAATTTCTTTGCATTATTTTGGGGTAAAAAAATCCCATTATGATAATATGAAAACTTGTAAGTGAAATAACCAGTACAGTGTTCACTCTCAAATTTCAACACAGCTGAAAAACTCATACATGGTGTTAAAATTATGGGTCCAAATGGCCATGTTAAACCTATAATACAGTAAAGAATATTTAAAGAACTGTATGTACATTCAGTGTTCTTTTAAAAGGCTCTTTGAGTGAAAAGTGCACATCCTTCACAACTCACTTCAATTCTGAAACACTGCAAATATTTCATAGAAGTAGCCATTTCTTTGTATGCAGTGAGAATTTCCTAAAGATACCCAGGTGTAAGTGCTTCTTGAATTTAAAGTGTCTTCCAGGATTCTTGTCCAAATATTTGTAAGTTTTTAAATGTCAGATACTGTGTTTGTCCAATATATATAAAGTTTAACATGGTTTCTCAAACATATATAAAAGATACAGGGAATTTTTCTTACTTATATTACTTATGAAGTGATGAATTGTCCCATTGATATCGTTTAGAGGGTGGGACATGCCTGTTCCAAGATATGAAGGGAAATCACATAACTGAGAGAATTGCTAACAATAAGGAAACCTAGATACTTATAAATATTGTAAACAGAAAGAAACTCAGTCAAAAGTAAAAACCTATCACAACATATATATATATAAATTGCCTTATTTGGGAGTAGAATAGCAGTTTACCAATGAAATTAAACCAGTGGTCCATATAATCCTGTGTATAATCCAGACAATACTTAGTTACAGGAAGTTAGAAAAAACCTCCAAAATGAAGAAATGCAACTGATCCCTCTGTAGAGGCAATTCCTTCCTTATATCAGCTAAATTCTGATTAATTTGGTTATGAATGTCTATATGCAATGTTTTTCAAAGTTGTTAGCTAATTATCAGTGGATGTTCTTATTAATCATCCAAGTATCTACTTTAAAAATCTTTCAAAATTCTCAGATGATTTTTTTTACATTAAATTACAACACTTCATTTTGTGTAGTATAAGAGATATAGCCTGTTGTAATTTTTTGTTAGCTCCTAATTCAATATTTTCCATTTTTTTCTTGGATGACCAAGTATAAAGTAGACTCATCGTCTTCTCATAAAGCAATCTTCATCCCCCTCATAATCTTCTCTTTTTCACTATTATTTGTATATAACTGATGCCTCTGATTCACCTCTTTCCTCAATGATGTATATTTACTCTCAATATCTTACAGTTCTCCTAAACAAGTTAGACTCTCCCAACCTATTTTCATTTCCCAATAATGTTTAGCTTGATAAAATTCAGTCTCAACCCAATATACATTAGTAACTTTTTAGAAATATATTCCACTGACTGTACACTGAAACAAATTTATTTATTTGCTATTACCAAACATATCTTTTCCCTGAACTTCTGCAAGCATGATGGTGGTAATTTAAAACTTGAAAATAAATATTCATATTTCTATTTGAAATTTTCTCACTCTATATTTTAATTTACAAGCATTTCATTTTGCTAGACATATGATTCTTTTTAGTTTTGTGAAGTCTTCTGACTAGTTCTCTCACCTAGATGCCATTAAGTGTCTTTTCAAGACCATTAATAAATATATAGAAATACATCATCATCATGGCTAGGCTTCGTGAATGAAGATTTGGGAAGGATTCTACCCACACTTGCTACAAGCGCGCTGGTGGCTAAAAAGGCCAATGCGAGATAGACAAGTCCGGTTGCAAAAGACACGGCAGAAAGACTCCTTAGGGTGGTATCGACAAGACACGATTCTTTCTGCATTGTCTTTTCTCCTTGAGAGTGATCCTGTGTGCGTTCTCAATGGAAGCAGCAGCGTTATAGATAGTGCGTCTCCAGGCCTCCCGATTGGAGGCCAGAGTAGACCAGTTATGGTGATCAATATGGCCAAGGCTGAGATGTTGTTTCAGGGAGTCCTTGTATCTTCTCTTTGGGGCTCCTCTCTTGTGGCAGTCAGTGGCAAGTTCACCACAGAGCACGATCTTAGAGAGGCAGTAGTCCTTCATCCTTGAGACGTGCCCTGCCCAACGCAGCTGTGTTCTCAGCAACATGGCCTCAATACTCATAACTGCTGCTTGCTCTAGAACAGATGTATTGGTCACATAATCTGACCAGTGGATGTTTAGGATTGTACGGAGACAGCGTTGATGGAAGCGTTCTAGGAGACGCAGGTGGTGGCGGTAGATGACCCATGATTTGGAACCATATAAAAGAGTAGACAGCACAATGGCTCTGTAAACACTGATCTTTGTGTTTTTCTTCAGGTGTTTCTTTTGCCAGATTCTTTTATGGACTTTTCTGAAAGCACTATATGCCTTTGCTAACCTGTTGTCTATCTCTCTGTCAATCTTACTGTCCGAGGAGATGATGCTTCCCAGATAATTAAACTTCTGGACTGATTTGAGCTCTGAGTCACCAATGGTGATATGGGGATGACGGAAGACTTCCTGAGATGCAGGTTGATAGAAAACTTCTGTTTTCTTCGAGCTGACTTCTAGCCCAAAGAGCTCAGCAGCCTCTGCAAAGCATTAAGCATAGTGGAATATTTTGTTAATATTATTACTGATTATATCTGGGGTGTTTTTTTGCTTTCATTTTTTGTCTTTTACACAGGTCTAGTTAGTGACATTTTTTTTTTTACGTAATAGCCAATCAGATGGACATAATTAAAAGCAAAATAAAGCAGAGCAAGTTTTCCTTTATCCATAGCTTCTTTGACAATCTACATTTCACTAAATTATTAAAAACAGTAAAGCTGGGGTTTTTTTGTGCTTTTATTGGCTTTATTTGAAGAGAAGTTTTTCTGTGTTAAAGGTAAATTCTTCTTCACCTTGAGGCTATTCTCAGCATCCCTGGTAACATAAAAAAGCAAATATTCTTAGAGTAATCTCAGACACTTAAAATAAGTCTTGAATGGATAAAGCTACTTCATAAAAGAAACAGTGGTCTTTTTTCTTTCAAAAAAATCTCCTGTAATGTTTAAAATTTCCATGTAAAAGGTATATAAATTCAGATCCATTATTTTAATTTTGATTATGTTGTTGGGGTTTTTTTTTGCTACAGTGTATAGTCTGTGTTGTGAAGGAAGTTCATACACTCGGAGAAAAGTGGTAAATTATATGTAATCAGAGACACACAAAAAATCCCAGACACCCCTTTTTTAAACTCAGGTCGCATGAAAGGAACAAGACCTCTACACTAGAGCAATAACAGGAACAGTGAGGAGCATAAGTGCCGAATAAAACAAGTCTAAGTGAAAAATGCATTAAAATAGAGCAGGAAGGATTACATAGTCCTTTGCATAGTTCTCATTTATGTGATACTGTGGCAGTTGGGATCAGTCGAAGTACTCAGAATTCCACATTCAACTGGGCAGAAGCTGAAGGAAGAGACCTCCACCAAAGGATCTTCAGTTTTAGGATGTGTTTCTCTGTTAATCCAGTGGAGCTCAAAGTCACTGATCTCTAGGTCACACTATTGTTTATCCATTTGCACACTTTGTATCATACAAAAGAAATATCCAACTTGTTCTGACTGGGGAGAGTGTGGTATCTAAACCCTGTCCAAAATTGTATGTTTATTTCACAAACACTACACAATGCTCAAAATTACTTTAGAAACTAAATATTTAGTTTAGAATAAACTAAATCAATCATAATTTATTAGATTACTAGATCATAATCTACTACTGTGTAGTAGTAAAGATAGATTTATGATTTTTTTCAATATGTATGAAAAGCAAAGCAGAATTCTGCTTTTATCTATTTATGCTCTTCCTTTACTTTGTTTAATTTTGGTATTTTTCAGCATGAAAATACAGGAGAACAATTTGTTCCTCTTAGATTTTAGCATGTTTTACTTCTACTGGGCATAAGTTTCACTGATTGAACTGTCTTACAGTTTTGGATAATAAGAGTTCTGTGGGGAAAATTTATTTAAACAACATTCCTATTTAAGCATCTACTTATTCTATTTATGTTCTTAGAAGAAAAATTTCTCTCTGCTTTCACCTTTATGAAAGCATTTTTTTATTGTTTAAACAAAGTTCTATTTCTTCACTAAATTAAATTTACAGTTTTGATGAAATATGTATTGTCACAAACATTTTCATTTTCTGCTTGAAGTGTAAGGCATATTTCTTTGATCATACTTTATCACGCATAAAAATACAGCAGTGCATATGTGCCACTGACTCTCCACCTCAAAGAAAACTACCAAAGGGACGCACTACATTGCTCATATATTTCTCCTTAAAGACTGAGAGAAAAGAAGCTACATATGACATATGAGTGCTGAACACAGGACTGCAAAAGAGCAATAAGAACACATGCAGAACAGAATAGGGAGATAAACTTATTTCACTTAATCGTTAACTTAGCTCAAAGATACCATGCTTTCAAAAGATGTGAGGAAGAAAGCATTCTTCTTCAGCATTATGTGAACAGTTTAATGTACAGGGTTTTTTGAGGCAATGTTTGTTAATTCTATGTTCCACTTCGAAAGAGCTGAAGTTTTATCATAGTACAACTCTAATATGCTGTTTTTGTGAGAATACATCTTTTCAATACATATGCCAACACCTGAAAGCTCCAAAGTCACAGGCATTATGAATCCATCTGTTAGAGACATACTTTACTAAATTTATGCTTAAATGAGAATAATTCCTTGAAAATACTATTCAGTGGCCTATGTTCTTTAATCTGAAAAACTGTGTTTTGTGTGGGATCAGCAAGACAGACAAAAGTATGTCAAAGCACTTCTTGAAAGACAGAGCAGCCTCAAGAATCTTTTAAATATATGGTGGCTTCTGGTATGTGGTGGCTACAGCCACAGACTGAAATTCAGTCTGTCTACAAGTGCCTCCAAACGGCATATCCCATAGGAAGTCTGCAGACATGAATATATCACCTGATATATGGAGAATTTCTAAATACCTGGCTAGGAATTGGAGAAAAAGTGGTGGAAAAATCTAGCCTAGCCCAGCCATTGATAACACCTGATGGATTTACTCCATTTCTAGGGAACAACCTACGCTAAAAGCTAGTGCTAGGGATGACACACTATTTCTGATAAGACTGGGGGCTACTGAATAAGAATATGGATTACGAAATCTTTCATAATCACTTCCTAAAGTGGAGCACTTCTTTAATTTTACAATATACGTAGATGGTTCTCCAAATCTATGTTAGGTTTACAGTCCATAATATATGGCAAATAAAACAGAACTGCTTGTTTACACTTATTTGTGATGGGCCATTACAAGTCCTGTTTCCTTTCACTGCCACTCATTAAGACACTATGCAGTATTGGAAATAAACAGAACTCTATTTTAGCATCAAAAACCTGTGCAGTCAAATGAAAATATGCAACAAGTGAGACAGTGTGAGTGACAGATCAGAGAAGCACAGGTTTTATTTGTTCTTAAATCAGCTCTCACAAAAACGATGGACTCTCATGCTTGGAAGTTACAAGACTGAGAGTGAGAAGATCTTTCCAATTACTCCTGTAATAGGAAGTAAGTGACATTGCATGATATAAATCTTAAAACTCATTTTCACATTAAGTCAAACAAAATAAACAGCTTTAATAATATCATTCATGTTACATAGGTATTGCCAGATTTTTCTGATTTTAAATTTGTGAATGAAGCAACTTCATACAATTTTTCCCGAAAAGTCATTTTAGGAGCATGTCCACACTTAATATACAACAAGAGAATAACTCGCTCACATTTGATATAAGGTTTATTTATGAGATACATTTTTATCTTCAAAAAAATTTGCTTTTTCTGAACTTCTAGACAAAAATAGTCATGACACACAAAAAAAACATTTCCATGGGATGTAAATTAAGACTGCTCTTCAGACATGAATTGCTACTCTAGATGTAGGCATGAAAATGCCAGGGCCCCAGGGGTAGTCTCAGTTCTGACTGTCTCTGCCAGCCCCCTGGGGCTCCCCATGGTCCAGGACTCCACGTCAGCCCCTGGGGCCATCAACCCCTGGCCCAGAAATGCTGCAGCAGGGCCAGTCTCCAGTTCGCTATGGCCCTGCCCAGCCTCAGCACATTCCCGTGGAGGTTCTGGTGCCCAGGGCCAGGGCTGCCCCCCAGACTGCCTGCTCCTGGCTAGGGGGTGGCTCACACCCTGGCTGCCAGGCCCTGTCCCAGTGGACTACTATAGGCAGCCACCGATGACCCACAGAGCCACCAGCCCTCACAGCACCCTGAACAAGTATGTATTAAACCATCTTTACAATGAAACCTTCATGGCCCATAGTTAGTGCCGTTCAGTATTTATTATCTTAGAAAATCATAGAATGGCTTCGGATGGAAAGGACTTCAAGGATCATCTACTTCCAACCCCTCTGTAACAGACAGGGACACCTTCCACTAGACCAGGTTGCTCAAAGCCCTGGCCAACCTGGCCTTGGCTACTTCCAGGGATGGGGAGTGGATAGGGATATTAGTTAAGCTGGAGTGCTTTTTAAAAGGTTAGCTGCCATTTTTGCCTTGAAACCTTCACAGTGTAACTAAGGGCCCTTCAGGCTCCATGAGGAGTTGTGTGCTGTATGCTGACAAGAAGGACCAAGGGAGTGGGAGTGGCCAGGGAAAGAGAAAATGGATCTCCACACCCTGGCTGGGAGGCAGAGCTGTGGATACCATCAGGTTGCGCCAGAATGTTCTGGGATTCTTCCAGACGCACCTCAACATTGTTACAGGGAAGCTACTTGCGCTTCGGGCAAGGGGAGAGATGCAAATCTAGTGCAAATTAAACAGCTTCCACTGCAAATCATAATTTAGGCATTTAGGCATAGCTGTATGCAGTACAAACTGTACCAGAGACTTGCACAACTAAACTAGTACAGCTTTATTTCTGTGTGTATCTCAATTTCCAGTTGCTAAAATTAAGACAATCTCATTTTTTCCCATTAACCTGTCTGTCTTGCCTAAGGGGGCAGGGGGCACTCTGAGCAGAGTCTTTCTCCCACTGATTCTCAGGAAACCTCTTTTCAAACTGAGCATCTATATGGTAATGCACTATAAAATACAGGTATAATTAATAAATGTTAGCTATTCCCAAATGGTGCTGTAACCAGCCCTAACTAGAGTGCTACAGAAGAAGGGATGGTGACTCACAGGGAGATTTGCAGGAGCAGATATTAATGACTCCTTACACACCTTGTCTCAAGTAAAGCTCAAAACTGTGATAATATATCAAGTTGTTGAACCTAATCTCAGCAATAGGTCTGAATTCTGGTCAGGACAATGCCATGCACTATAGAGCTTGCTGAGCTGATCTAATTAAAGCTTACCATTTCCTCTAGGCTTTAATTCAATCAGCTACCACATGCCAAAGCTCAACTGCCTCAATTAGGGCTTCAAAATGTTTAAGCCACCAACTGGACCTAAAGTCTATTCAAGAAGCTCACTGATGAGTGTCTTGGAACAGACTCTAGAAAAAAGTAAGGAATGGGAGAAAAAAGAACTGTCAGGATCATTGACTTTAATAAGCTGGAATCTGTCCTGCATACTTTAGGCTTCTCCTACCCATTTGCCTTGTTACTCTGAAACAATTATTTGCCTAGTTAATTTCAAATTATTATGTTGCTCTAAAATTGGAGCACACTAGCATTTTCATTGGAATGTCTCAGCTCTCCTTGTATTTCACCTCCTGTTTCAGTAGCTGGGAGGGAGAGGGGAAGAGGAAGAAAGCGGTACTGTTTACCATGCTTCAAATGAAGTTAAAAGCAAGTAGAATGTTTTTACTTTTATGATAAATATTTTAATTGTCTTCAAATCTGAAATTTTCTTATACAAATCATAAAATTTAAATATATATGGTATTTTCATTCTGAAGAAGGGCTTACATGCACAAAAAGAAATGGTAACATGGATGAAAATAACTGTACTAAAAAAAGCCTAAAATTAAATGAAGCATAGATGCATTTTGGATCTTCTAGCTTCAACATCTTTAAAGGGATTGTCCGCTTGCTTGCGTGCTTAGCCTTTCAGTTTATGTAATTCTCTGCTTTTAATTTAAAGTAAGAAGAAAAAATACCAGTGAAATAGTAGCCATTTTTAACAAAGGTTAATGTTTCCATAGTCTAAATGAGTACTTGTCTAGATCATTAAACTACTGTACAACAGGAATCCCCTATCAACTAATGCATTGTAAGTACAATTGCAGTAAAAAAAAATATAAGGTTTTTTTTTTCTTGTAGTGGGCAGTCGCTTAAAAAGACTCATTGATGAAAGCTCCTGTCTGAAATGGTACGTTTCCTAGAAAATACTGTATATAAACAGACCACTATATTTGAAAGACATTGCAGCACTGTAATTCTGTTTTAAGAATGGATAAATTAGTTTTGTCCATCATATTTTAGCTTTAATTCATTTAGTCTAAGAAAAACCTTCTTCGCTTGGCAGACACTCATACTTAATTCTAATTTGGCTATTTTATAAAGCTTGTGTTGATTTCTCTTCTAATATTTTGCTGTCTTTTAATGGAGACAGATTGTACTTCATATTTACTTCACTATCACATGATTTAAAGTGGTACTGTAATAAGAAGCACTTGTATTATACTTGACTGAATACTATGAAATGTTTATGATAAATATATATGAAACAATATTCATTACTCAGTAAAGTATTGGCCCATATTTTTCAAGATAGATAATAGCCTTAAGTTGTTTGAAACTTGTTCTGAATGTACTAGCATTGTTTGTCTGAGGTTTTAATCCTGGCTTAGGCCTAGAATTAATGCAAAACTCAGAAAACAGAAATGCAGCACATGGGATGTGAAACTTCATTTATATTTTGTAATAATGTAAGAAAAATGGAGGTTACAGAATCTCCATCATCAGAGAGATGTAAAAATTAGACAGGACCCTGAGCAACATGCTCTGACTTTGAAGCTGGCTCCAGTTTATGACTTGAGTAGACCATTGGATCAGATGAGTGCCAGAGATCCTTTCTCATCTCAGTTATTCTGTGCTTATACGATTCTGCATTAATATGTCTCAAACATCCATCAGAATAGATCAAATTAAAGAAGCAATAAAAGACAAGTAATGGTGTAAGTTATGTACTGGTTACTAGTATGTCATGCTATCAGTTGCATAAACAATGTCTTCTGATGTAGCTTAATCTTACACATACTGTTAATAAGGCGCACAGATTTAATTGATGGAAACATAAGGTTAATTACATGTTGAAGTTATGGTATAGATGGTGTTAAAATTAGAAACTCCTTAGTGTCAGTATTTGTAATTTCCCTCTGGCATCTTAAGAACAACTACAACACATTAAGCAAACTTAAATATTGAATGTACATATTACCTGTTCCTCCCGTAAATCTTTACAATCCACTAGCAGTATCTGAATAATGACTTTCTTAAAAATATACAGAGACTGAAAACCCTCCAGTTCAAGTAAGGGATAAATATTATGAAATTAATTCTTACACAAAAAAGTATCCATAAAAATTATGATCAGTAAGGAATGGAAGAAATTGATAAAGGATAAGATACAAAGTATAACAGATGTGAATTTTAGGAGCCTAAGCACAACACTGCATTTCAAAATTGCTCATTCTATGACCGCTCTAGCTCTGATGGTGCTTATTCGTGAAAATAAAATGAGAATTTTAATTCAGACATCTCATCTTCCACATGAGTAGATACAATCTAGATGAAAAGGTCTTGGAAGAGAATCTATCCTCCACTTTACATACTGACTTTTTTTTTTCCCCAAAAAATAAAGTAGATAACAGAAGGAGACAGTCTCTGCAGTTTACAGAATATCCTCTTGGAAGGCCAGCATCCTGAATTGTAAATCCTGCTCCTAGGACTGTCGATGCACTATAACCTAGAAAATCATGAAAAAAAAAGAAGAAATACTGCCACCAAAACTGCCTGTTTTGATTGCACAGGAGAATAACTTGAACGGTACAGGACAACTGAGATAGTTGTTGTAAATAAAAGTGTGAAGCAAGAGAGCAGAGTAGATGCTAAGGTTGAAACAACTATTCTTAACACAGAGCTGGCCCAGGCTCAAGGAAAATGTAGAAAAAAATAGAAAGCAGAAAAAATAAACAGACTATATGAACAAAAGAGAACTGTACATTTTTAGTACAACATAAGAATGAAATTAATTAAGTGCCTGCACTAGCCAAAGAAGATTTGGATGAGCAGAAAAATAAATTACTCCTTCAGATAGTGATAAAAGGAAGGGATTGGCTGAAGCCAAATCGGTAGACTGTGCTGCTAGAACAACCTAACCTTAGGAACTAAAGACATGGCTGAAAATAATTAAAATAAATTTGAAAATAAAAACTGTGGTGTTAACATCCTTCTTAAATTTTCCGCATGTTATTCCAAAAGACAGATGGATGCTTAAGTACAACATTTTTTGAAGCATCTGTGTATCATCAGATGAGAATAATATCTAAATAGGTCAACAGATAATAAGTAATATTAGTAATCTATTTTAACTAGATGCAGTAAATTTTTTGCAGTTTAATAGCTGACACTGCCTTTGTCTGGTCCAAGACAACAGGGGTGAAACAAAAGTGCAAAGAAGCATGTGAGATACTGAGCAGGACGCTGTACAGCTGTACCAAGTCTCACATTTCCATCATGTATTGCTGCTGTCGTTCATTCCTTTTGCCTTATGTACTCTGCCTTGCTAGTGCATTGTAGCCATTCACCTCTTGTCACATAGCACTGGCTGTGGCCAGCAGTCAGACACCCACGGTGGTCAGCTGGTAACAACTCCTTCAGTTCTTCCAAGACAGCCATGCCACTTTCTTTTGCCATGCTAAAGCTCAACACACAACAGCTACACTGACACTTGTGTATTATTAGCTATACTGGTTGTGCAGAACAATGCTGCAGACCCTTTCTAGTTCATACTTCACCAACTCATGTATGCAACTGGCATTATATTTGCTGACCTGAGCTGAATGTGCAGGAATCTTGGTGCAGACTCTGTGGCAGTAGGATATGCCCTCTCTCTGCCATCCATGTCCATACAGCCTGATGACATCCATACAGAGGATGTTAGTCATGCTGCTCCATAGGTCTTTTATTAAGGATGCTCCATGATCTGAGTGCCTGCCAAAGACCACACAGGCTTCAAATGAAGAAACTCATCATATCGGTATAGCCATGGTCAATCAGGATGTTTCTGAAATCAGTGAATTTACAAACCATAGACAGTTCATCTCCAATTGTGGTTATCCCAAGCACTAGCATAGCTTTTTTTCCCAGGAACCGACGAGCTAATTGACACATGCTCTTAATTTCCTTCTTGTTCATGGTTTATTCAAATCAAGCTGCAGAAATATCAAAAAAACCTCACCTGTAGCTGGATTTTTCACCAATGCAGATTATTGGGGGAAAAAAATCACAGATTTTTTTTGGCAACAGCTCTGAGTCTAGAAAGCTTGAGCAGCTTCCCAGCAGGCAGGAAAGATTCCAAAACTCACTGGAGCTGTGGTTACACTGCCCTGTCCAATACATTTGAGTAGAACAACCTGAATAACATTACTCCAGAAATGTTTCCCAGTTTCTTTCTATTTATAGCAAGGAAATGTTTGGCTAGGGCTCAGTCAATCCTTACTGCAGTGTGAGTGACTAAGCACCATTAAGAAGTTCTCAGAAAAGCTAAGCATCTTTCTTAGTCTTCAAAGCCTGGATTGACTGACTTTCAAAAGCTTTAGTGCAGTTAGAGGCCAAGCAGAGAGCCTGAGGACACTTCTGATGGTCCATTTCTCATCTATGCTGAGTATTGCAATAATTATTATGGTGTGCAAATCACCTGGAGTACACTGCCTTCTCTGGATACAACTGGTAATGCTTTCGGAGCTTATGTACAAAGTATGACAAACAATATGTATGGACCTGTCACTTCATTACCTACCCACTGCTCTGGATTATTCCACCACATCTTAGCATCCATTATAACTGGGTGGACTTTTACTCCTGCCTCATGTGGAACTACTATAATTCTCTTTCTTCTTCAGGGTAAAACTGCTGGTACAGTCACCATAGCTGGGCTTCGCGAACGAAGATTTGAGAAGGGCTCTACCCACGTTTGTTACAAGCGCGCTGGTGGCTAAAAAGGCCAATATGAGATAGACACATCCGGTTGCAAAAGGCACAGCAGAAAGACTCCTTAGGTGGTATATTCTGCAAGACACGATTCTTTCTGAGTTGTCTTTTCTCCTCAAGAGTGATCCTGCGTGCTTTCTCAAAAGCATCAGCAGTGAAAACAAACAAAAAAACCCCAAAACCAAATAAAAAACAACTAACCAACCAAACAAAAACACAAAAAAAACCCCCAAAGGCTCATAAGCACAGTGATGACTGCACTCTGCAGTTATCTGTTAAGTTATTGTGATTATCTTGAGGCTAAAGACCCAACAATTCTGACCTGCACCAACCATTAGTCTGTAGGATCGCATTTGTATCTAGGCCAACACTTCATGCCCATGAAGAAGATCCCCATGGCCTCAAACAGCTGTTAGGAACAGTGGCTATTTATGCGGTATCTGTAGAATACTGATCAAGAAATGAGCAGGTTATCCTCTCTCTCCTTTTCTAGCAGTGTTAGCCAATAGGAAGGCAAAGAAGACCAGAGCCAAGTGGATTCATTTGGTGGCAGGGATTTGCATGGCGCTGCTGGGGCCTAAACAACTTGTGAATATTTAACACTGACTCTGTCACAGTTGGACTCTGCCACAGCTGAGAACAAAAATGTTGCAAACTAGTTGGGTCTGACTGCTTCTTGCCCAGCTATGCAAGACACTTGGACTTTGGACTGGGGTATAAAACACTGGAAAGAAATTTCAGACATCAGAGGCCGGAAGGACTGAGCGGGACACATGAAGGAGGTTAAGTAAAATAGTCTCATCTGTAAACAGGATGTGGTTATTGTGTAAGAACTGGAGGCCCCAAAGAAGCTCTCGAATACAGCAGCTAAATCCTGTGAGATAATGTGGATTTTTGCTGAACTATAAAATTAAAAGGCCTATTACTGTTCCCACTGACATCCCAGTGAACCCAGGGGTTTTTTTCACAAATTTTCCAGAGGAAATTACTCTAAAATTTTTTATAGGAAGAGCTCTGACGTCCCAGGGAGCATTGTTTTGTTGAATGGCATCAACCAGTAAGCCTGAAGAAAGAGAACTGCTGTCCTCTCAAAGTTGTGCATATTGTATCATTTGCCTAAATGTTTGCAAGTATAGATACAATGTTGCAATAATGAATGGGGGGGGGTTCTCCTGGTACGTGCTAAGGTAAACAGAAAATCCAATCCAATCTCTCATCTAAAAATGTACAGTCCAATTAAAAAATGCATTCATGGGCTAAGCACATAGAAGGTAAGAAAAGGAAAGAAATTCTAATAAAAAAAGTGGGCTTTTCAAGTCCTTTAATTTGTCAGCCAGTGTTTGAAGATGATTAATACTACTATAAATAATAAGGTTAGTTGTGCTATCAAAGTTGTAACTAGGAGTGTTTGCAGGGTTTGGTCTAACACATACAGACAAGAGGACTCAAATGGACTATAACTTACATTCTTAAAGTTATACACATATATGTCTTTACCTGTAACAGTTTGTATTTACAGTCAAACAGTCAAACATGGCCAAGTTCTCCAAGCTTTTTCCTGGTTTATTGTGTTACAATAAGCACAAGTGAGTAGATGGGAAAATAGACATTACACTGTAACTTATATACATTAACTAAAATCTGTCACAGATAACTAAAGACACACTGAAAATGCACACATGTATCTTTTAAAATTTAAGTTGTTTTTTATATCAGATATTTATTGAACCTTAATTAAGTCTGATTATTTTATTTCTAGGGCTTTTGCCATCTCTGGAAGCATTCTTTCACATTTTACTAAGATGATTTCAGGAGATGTCCAACAGTCCTGGTAGCACAAAAGAACAGCTCTGTACGTTCACTTTGCAGGAATATGTGAACTGTCTTGGTTTCTTTCAAATGCTTATACATGGTATACCTGCTGGCAATATGGCTGTAAATTAACATGGGCTTAAAGGTCTAAGAAGAGTTTGTGGATTTTTTACTTCTAATTATGATGATGGCTGCATCATAGCTTTTCGCTGCATTCCAATTATGCTTATCCCTCTGTGCACTACGACCTTTACTGTGCTAACAAAGCATGCCTGGCTATCAGGCTGGAAACACCATTTGAAAGGACCATTTCACAGTGTGCAGAGACTTTTAGTGCTAAGGCATTCATGCTGTAGCTTGCAGATGAGAGCCAGTGTCTTGAATCACACCTCTACAAGTTTTCTCTCCAAAAGTGATGATTGATCTTCCAGTTGATTTTAGTTGAAAAGGAAGTTCAATAATGAGTCACAAATAATAATTATCTCCGCCAATGTAACAACGATTGAGACGAGTGATACTTATTACCTGACCACTGACCAGATAATCCAAAAATGCAAACTAGTACTAAAAGAAAAATAAAAGCCGAGTACAGAATACCGTACAACAGCGGTTATCAGGAAGAAACGTTTGACTCTGTGCCACCGGTTTACATTGGTCTTTCAGCCGTAAGAATGAATGGAAGCTCCTTCGTAATCCCTGCGCTCACCTGGCGACGCTAGGGACTGGCTGTGCCTCCGCCCGGGCGGTGTTGGCCCCTTTAGGCCACTCTCAGCAGGCGCTCCCAGGTCGGGGCCACACCCCCAGCACGGCGGTCGGGGTGAGGGGTACGGGGGGCTCACACACACCCCTCCGCTACCTCCCCTCTCCTCGTCCTCAGTCCCGCCGCCGCTCTGCGCTCCCTTGGCCTTGGCGGACCCGCTGTCCGGCCGCCGCCCAGGGCGGCACCACCACGGGGGAACGCCCGGCACTGCCCTGGCCTCGGCCGACACTCGCCCCGCCGCCCGGGATGAGGCACAGCCCCGCCGGCCCCGCCGCCGGGGAATCTCTCGCGGGAAATACGCGTGGAGGGCGGCTCCGCGGCAGCCGCCGTGCACCTCCGGCGTCGCGCCAGCGGCAGGGGTGGCGCTGCCCACGGCAGCCGCGACCTCCGGCCGCCACCACCTGTTACCTGATTCCGCCTCCGCCCGGCCGGAGGCCAACCCTCGGCTCCCGCCGCCCCGCCGCGCCCCACTCGCGCCCCGCACGCCGCCCCGGCCCCTGCACGGCGCGGCGGGGCGGGGGGAGCGCGCACCGCCACATCCGGGTGCCGGCGCTCTCAGCGCGCATGAGCGGCCGCCCCGCCGCTGCTGGGCACGGCGCCGCGGTACCGCCGCTGCCGCCGCCGCCGCTCCTCCCCGGGGCGCTGCGCTCCGCGCTGTCAGGCAAGGGGGAGCGACCGCGAGGCGGGGGAGGCGCCCTCCGCAGCAGCAGGAGGAGGAGGAGGAGGGGGATGGTTGTGGGGGCGGGCAGCGGCAGCCGCTGGCAGCAGCCGGGAGAAGCCCCGCTGGTGACTGGCTGGCGGCACACGCAGCTCTGAGGAGGCGGAGGGTGCCTGAGCCTAGCCGCGGGGCGGGAGACTGCTGCCGCGGGGGGAGAGGCTGCGGCGGCGGGCAGGGACCGGCACACACGCACACGCCCACACACACGCACGCATACACACACACACACACACGTAGGGACAGGTGACAGCGGCGGCCGCGGCTGCCACGATGTGAGGCGGGGGGCGCGGGGGCTCCGCGGAGGGGCGAGGCGAGGCAGCCCGCACAGCTCCGGCGACGGGAGGGGCGGCTGGGGCGGGGCCGGCCGGGCCCGCGGCGATCCCCGGCGGGCAGGGCGCGGGGCGTGGAGCGGCCGCGGGCGGCGAGTCGGGACCGGCGGTGGCGGCGCTTAGTGGGCTGATCGGCTCCTGTTTGCTTGGCTCCAGTCTGCGTCTCCGAGCCCGCGGGCCCCGATGAGAAGCGCCCCTGCGCTGCCGGACTGACGCCTCGCCGCCCTCCCCGCGCACGAGAAGGAGCGCGGCGCCCCCGATCGCGGGCCGCCCCTGCACCGCCCTCCCCGGCGGGGGCTCGTCTGCCGCCTGCGGGGCGGGCGGCGCGGTGGTGACAGCGCGGCGGCGGCGAGGCCGGGGGAGCGGGAGCGCCGCCGCCGAAGACCATGAGGAAATTTAACATTAGGAAGGTGCTGGACGGCCTGACGGCGGTCTCCGCCGTCGCCTCGGCGTCGTCCGCCGCGCAGCAACAGCAGGCGGGGAACCGGGAGACGGAAATCCAGGAGACGCTCCAGTCCGAGCACTTCCAGCTCTGCAAGGTGAATGAATGCTGCAGCCCCGAGCCGGCTGGTGGCCGGGGAAGGGGGCGCGCCGCCGCGATGGGAGCTGCGGGCTTTGCTCCTCCGTGCCGAGCCTGCCGAGCCTGCCCGCTGCTCCTGTTTACTTGTTGGATTTCTGTATTTCGGGGGGTGAAGAAGGGAAGAAAGCGGCGGGTGTAGCTGTACAGGTCTTGCTGGATTACTCTAGTCATCTTTCTTGGAGAGTCTCAGGGTTTGTCGTCTTCTAGTAATACTGACATGTTCATGAAGGCTTCGTAGAAAGAGTTGGATGGATGGGGAAAGGAGTGATACCTAGCTGTAGCGCAGATGTGATTATCGCGGCATTTGAGTAGAAACCTCTGCTAATGGGCCCGAAGGACAGGGGATCTGTTGCTCTGCGTTATTTGGAAATGCATTTTTCCTGTTTCTTTACGCCTGAAAAAGGCTGTCGTCTTCCGTGGTGGTTTCACTGCAGTGTGTTGCCGAGTTGCTGATGCTGCTATTGCAAATCTTCTCTAGAGACAAAGTTCCTGTTTATTTATTTGCTTGCGTGTGATACACTAACTGCGATTTGTGTCTGCACATTTCAGAAAATGATGCAGCGAATTAACCACGAGCTGTACCAAGAGGAATAAAAGCTGATTTGAATATCAATGCCCATTTTTATCTTTGCAATGCACCCATGGCCTAGCTTGACATGGATGAGCTTGTTCATGGATTCTCCTACTTGTTTTTTCTAGTATTGCAGACATTTCTGCTGCTTTTGCAAGGTGGTCACAAAGGATAGGGAAGAGAGCAGAGCTGTTGTCAGTTAGATCTTATTTGCTTGCGAAATACAGAGTTGTGGGGTATGCCTGCAACTTCAGTTAAGTAGGAGTATATCAGAAGTTTGCTTTGTGTTTATGAGATCCTGGAATACCCCTGCTTTAAACTAAAGGTTTTGAAACAGAAAAGCTAGCATTTGTATGGCTTATACTGTGTGTGTGTTTATAGCAAAAATGAGAGTAGGTGACACTTTTATTATGTTCTCAATTCTGATGAATTGCAGCCTGAGAAGCATAATGGAGTTATTGCTTGGTCGATTACCAAATTAGTCTTGGCTAACCAAAAAGCTAGAAGTGCCAATAGCTTCATATTAAGAGAGAATCCCATTGTTGAGGTGGGGTATTTTTTGGTTTTGTTAATTCTGGGGCTGGCTGTTCTCTTTGGGGAAAGTACAGAGTGAGAGTTTGGTTCTGTCAAGCTCAGGTTGTTTTCTTTTTTCCCTGCTGAGAGAGGTTGCACTGTCATGTGGAGCCCATTGGATTGAAATTGAAGTGATTCTGAGAAAAGCAAGTCTTTAGTAATTTGTAATAGCTCTGATGGCAAGTCCAGCTTTGTTGCCAAACTTGCTAGGCATATCTCACATTTTAATAGTTTAATGTCTTTGTTAGAGCTAAAAATAAGATTACTCAGGGAATGAAGTAGACAAAAAAGTAAAATGCTGAGTTGATACAGAAGAAAGGTAGGATTCAAATTAAGTTTCAGTAAGTCTGAATATCACTTGGTGCTCAAGGATGAATGAGTAATTATGACTGGAAAACATCGTTTATAATTGGTTCATGTAAGACAGCTGATTTTCTCAGTCTGTCATTTAAATGCTTTGTAGTTCCTTTTTAAATTGTGATTAACGCTGAATCCTGTTTTCTAACATACAGTATTGATTCTGTTTATTTTTGGTATCCTGCTTGACACATCATTACTGCGATCCTCTGACTTGTTAGACCGTACGCCATGGTTTCCCCTATCAACCTTCAGCCTTGGCATTTGATCCGGTTCAGAAAATACTGGCCATCGGGACTCAGAGTGGAGCACTAAGGCTGTATCCTTTTGTATTCTGAAGTGGAATTAGTGCACTTTACGCAAGCGATGTTTTGATTCAGCTGCTGGAACCCTTCAGAAGTCTGGTGGGAACCAGGTATGCAGGAGGGGAGAAAAAAAACAAGCTCTGTTTTCTGTTTGTGGGTGGCTTGGTTGTTATGGTTGCTTTTTGTGTCAGTTCAAGTTGTGTTCATGATGTGAGGCATGGCTGATCAGTCCCCATTATCTCAAGTTAATATATACATTTTGTAGAGGATTACTAGTGTGCTGACAGTTTACAGCAGCTGACTGCAAATCTAAAGAGAGCTCTATTTTGTTCTGCTCTGTCCTTTGGGATTGAAACATTCTGTGCTGCTTGCTAAGGGTGGGTTTTTGAGGGTTTTTTTGGTTGGTTTTTTTGGGGTGGTGGGCTTACTTTTGCTGGGCTTGTTCCTGAGATAAGCTTTGTAATGCTGTAGTTACCTGCTACTAATTCTGAGTAGCCAGATGATGGTTTCAAGTGGTAACAGTAAAGGGTACAGGAATTATATCTTGCTAATAGTTTCCTAGTGACTGAGATAAGCAAAATGAATTTTTGAAATAAGGGCACCAGTAACCCTGCTTCCTTTTGTTCACTAAAAAGTGAACTACCCATATGTTCATAGCCATATGGTACCAGAGCCATATGGTACTATCCAAGCCATGTAACAACATATGTGTTTTAACTTTTATTTTTAAAAGATGATGTCCTGTAGATTCTTTAATCCATGCTGCTATTGCCCAAACCTTTGCTTTTCAGCGTAAGATAATTAATTGAATTCTTTGTTGTCCTAAAATTGGCTGAACTCTAAACACTATGGGGAAGGCTTAGGCCATCTTGCTAGAAAAATTGACTTAATCTTCTTTAAACTGTAGGTAAATATAATATTTTCCTTTGCTACTTATATTAGTCTACAAGTACACCTTGTTTGTTTCTTTCTGGAACATCACTACTGTACTAACTTACTGTCTGTAAGGTTAATTGCTTTAAGAGGATTGACTTAAAAGTTGAAAACTAGAACTGAAAAACTAGATTTGTATTATGAACTCCCAAGGTTTCTTAATTCAAAGCATGACGAACAGTGATGACAATGCAGTGTTCTTAATGCTGTATTTGAAACTACTCTTAACTCCATAAACTATTGTTTTGAAAAGGTCATAAAGTTGGTGTAAATAAAGAGTACAGTTCGTGTAGGTGATGTTGTTAATAATAATAATAAAAGTGAGAAAGCAATAAATAAGAAAGCAAGAGACATAAAAGTAAGGATTTGGATTGGAAGAAAAGGAGAGATGAAAATGTACCTATTTAGAGCTTGCCTATTATTTTGGGCAACATAATGTTGCAGTTTGGATAATGATGACTCAACAAAACCTGTTTATGGATGCTTTTATGTGACTACACACACCTATGAATTCTTGGAGTGTGAATTACTTTCTAAATAATCGAGAGAGCAATTGGAAAATTGTTGGGGAAGAAACAGTTACTGTGAGAAAACTGCAGAAAATGTATTTTCTAAAGATAGGGAAGAGGTTGCATGCAGAGGCTGAGAGGTTAGTGCTCCCCTAACTTGATGAGGAATATACTTCTCAGTACTTTGATACAGTTCTTGATTCTTGGAAGAACTGCTTAAAAGCTCTCGACGTAAGCTGTAAACAGACAACACTGCAAAAGTTGCATCTCCTGTGATTACTTCCTCTTGTCGATGGAGGAGTGCAGGCAGAAGGAATAGACTTAGATTCCCAATACGTATTCCCAGTGTAAAACCAGCCCCTCGCTTTCTGCCTAATGAAACCAGTTTGAAAAGCACTCATTGAGAAAGAGTAAAGCTTGCAAGAAGTGCTTATTTCATTCTATTGCTAAGAGATAAAAACAGAGCCAAAAAGTGCTTGTTGACCCTCAGAATGATTTGCCTGCTAAGGTTTTTATGAATAATAAATTATGTGCAAGGGTTCATTAAAGTGGGAGCCACTTACTCTTTAAAGCTGCAAGAGTGTTTTTAATTGAAATGAGGTATGGACTAGAAAGACTGAGTGTCAGTAAAGTGATATTCATTGAGAAATAAATCCAAAAGTGGGATCTTAATTTTCTTCTGTTTTCATGCTGTGAGAGTACAGAAGTAAAGGAATGATAATGCTTCTTTCATTGCCTACCAGCAAATGGGAGCTGGGTATTAGTGTTTTCCTTGTGTCTTCAAGTATAGGTGAATCTTTTCAAGCTTTCACTGCTTTTCTATTGTAAGTAAGTGATCTG
The DNA here is from genome assembly GCF_003945595.2 of Pipra filicauda. Classification (NCBI taxonomy): domain Eukaryota; kingdom Metazoa; phylum Chordata; class Aves; order Passeriformes; family Pipridae; genus Pipra; species Pipra filicauda. The sequence goes on along the minus strand of NW_024104565.1, from coordinate 3,033,632 downwards.
AGGAATTGGGAAACAAGTCTTTTTCTAGAAAGGGTATTAAAGATAAAATATTCTTGAATCAAGGAATGAGAACCTGTTTGAAATTTCATATGAGGAAATTAATGTTAAAGTCCTGATTTGACTTCAGGTATTTATCAGCTAAATAATGTCTTTACAGAGGTTATCTGTATTTGATCAGACTTCGATCTGGGTATTTTAAATTCAGAACCAGTATCGATCAGAACAGGTGGAATTTTCTTAGCCACACTTGTCTCATTCGTCTTTATGAGGACTGTAACCACTAGTGAAAGAACAGAGAGACTTCTAATACACAAATACTAAATGTTGTCTCTAGTACTGTTATAGTGATGTGTGAAAATAGAACTAAAGCTTTTTCTGAAAACACAAAATCTGTGGATGCAAATATACTATCAGTTCACTGACTTTGTCTTTATCTCTAATAGATAAATATACTAAATAACATCAACGCTATATTGAGTTCACTGAATCCACAAAATAATTGTAAAAATGAAAATAGCTAAACTATAGATGTCATGTTTCCCTAGTTGAACTGAAGTAGAATTACTACTCTGTTAATATTCTTTGCCTCTAGGCTCGATGGGTTAAAATTGGATGGGAGTGTTGTGTAGTTGGTAACTTAGTGTGCCAGAGGTATGACTGCCGTTCCATGCCTATAAGCAGCAGTTGGTTCAAGATCTTGCAGTTTTAAGAGGGATAGAAGTCCATAAAAATACTAGGAGAAGATTGCTTTTAGAGTAAAACTTAAACCTAAAGAGTCATCAAAGGTGGTTTGAGATTATTCACTACCTTAACTTCAGCAGTATATTCCTTGTATTCCTTTTAAAAATCTTGATTCTACTTCCAGAGTTACTTAGGAATATTTCTAGCTCTTTAGCTAAAAGACTAAAAAGTAAGTGTTTGAGGCAGACTGGTGTTACTCAGGTATTAACCTTAAATGGAGAAGTATTTTTTCCCTCCGTAGAAAGGAATACTTTGAGCAATTACCAACAAAGGCTGTGTTCTGTTTTCAGCTCTGAAGAACAGCTTGGTTCCTTTACTGTGTATGAGGAAAAGTTGCAGTGAGTAGCTTAGTAGAATACAAACCTTGGACAGCCAGCTGATGTGACCATCTCCCTGACATAAGGATCTGTTGAAAATAGTTGTTTGATTCTGTTTTCACTGTTGCAGGGGAAATGGAGTGATGAGGTAGGCAGAAGGGCAGATGCACAGTGACATAAAATCTCAAATGATTTGTCACAAACAGTTGCACTCACCTGGATATGCTGATCCAGTTGTTCCTCTGAGTATGTGGTATGTGATGCTGATTGGAGGACACTTGTTCCAGATGCTTGAGGTGTTTGAGTCTTGGCTTGAGCCTGCCTCTAGTTTGGCACTTCTGCCTCGGGCTCCCCCCTTCTTCACAGTGCTGGATTTTTGTGGATGTGATCCCCACAGGAAGCAGTTGTGCTTTCTATTGATTTCAACCTGCTATGGTCATTGCAGGTCAATATCTTTGGCTTTCTCCATACTTGAAGGGATTTAGCTGCTGTTACCAGGATGGCTTTTGCCTTTTGGTCTGCTGTTGCAACTTGTGAGATATCAAGTAGTTAAAAGTTCATCTATGCTTTGCTTCTTTTCCATGTGCATAATTGGCTTTGCTTTGTTTTCTCAGCAGATATAAAGCCTTTTAATGAGTTAGCTTAGTATATCTACTCATGGTTTAAGTTGATGTCATTGGCTAGACTTCACCCCATGACATCCAGGCAATGTTCAGTGTCATAGGTAATAGCCCTGCTTCCATGCTGTCCATTGCTCTCTCTCTTCTACTTAGCAGTCCCTCTAGAAGTCTAATGTGATCTGAGCGGGGTGGCATATAAACTCTAAAAAGGCTTAAGAAAGATGAAATGGACTTTTTCAGGACTTTTTTTTGTCTTTAGGATGATGTTTCCTCAGAACTTTACGTCCAGGGCCCTGTACAATTATTAATTTAGTAGTCAGCTGAGCTTTTTTGTTCGCTTTTATAAGGTAGAATAAACTGTGAAGCTAAAGCAGAGGAAATTGAAGTAATTCTCATGCCCTCTGCAATTTAACTGCTCCATATTAAACAAGTTTCTTCATTTTTCTGCACTTTAATTTCTCAGTAGAAAAACTAGAACAATATATCAAATGAGATGTATTGTGATTGTCTGCCAACATGAATGCAATATCTTTATTGATGCTTCGTGACTTAAAAATACACATTTACAGCTTGAAGCTCAGCCTATCTCTTGATAGAAGGAATTCTTAAAAGGAAGACCATTGCCACTAGAAATTCTTGAGAATAACTGTTGTACCTTTCACACAGACCAAATTGTGCCTCAGACTCTTTATTCCCAGCAGAATAGGTTATTTAATTTAGGTTTTTCTTTCTCTTGGAAACCAAGTTCACAGGAAGGAAAAAAATTAGATTGTTTGTCATTCTGTCATTAAATATCTGAAGATTCCAGTCATTCTGAGTGTCAGTAGCTGTTACTTTCTCCACAGACTTTTATGTAAGAAAAAGGCTGAAGTTTTTATGTATTTGAGGTGTATAAAGCTTGCTTTCTGTGATTTCCATTCTCTGCCCTTTGTGAGAACTCACAACTTAATTTTTTTTATCAAAATAGCCTGGGTGTGAGGTTCCACGCAGTCAGTTTCTGAATTCTCTGGAGCTCTAACAAAATACTATTTCAAACTTGTGATGTGGTTATATCCATTAAATGTACTTTTCCTTTGGATTATTCAGACTATGTGAGGCAGTCTGACTGTGATTTTTTTCATTCTCATGGAAGCATCTGAACTTCAGATACTGTACATTGGGTTTTTTGTTTTGCAGGTATTTTTTTATTGAAGTAGTTCTACACCTGCTCTTTCTCTGTAGTAGCCCTACACTGGCAGTAGGACAGTGGCTGGAGTTGTTTACAGTATGCAGAGCAAAGATTTCAGTTTTTCAAACTGAAGTTGACACAGCTTCAATTGGGACACTGGACCAGATGAATGTGGGTGATCCTTTCTGACCGAAATTATTCTGTAATTCTTTCCTTTCTATGAATATGCCCAAGTTGAACTGAACTACTCTTTTGTGGATTGTCAGGGTCTTTTGTCATTCGTACACTGAAGAAAATGGTCTCAACCTTTGTAAGTAGTGTTCTGGACTTTGAACAAGTATTCCTGTTTTGGGAAGAGTACTTTGGTAAAGCTAATAAAAATATTGCAGTAGTGTTATGCTGGACAGACTCTGTGATTATTTATTAATAAGAAAATATTTATTGGCTACCTTGCCACCTAATTCACGTAAAGTAGTTTAAACAGGAAAAGTACTTAGCTTAAAGTATACGTCAGTCTTGTCACATTTCCATTTCTTTTACCATTACTGCTTTTCTTATCATATCTTCCAGCACATAATTCATGTGGCTATCATTAGTTCTCTTATATCTTTCTTTCAATGAAAAATCCCCATTCTCTAAATGAAGAAAATAGCTACCTTTGGGTATTCTGAAGTGAAATATGGACAAAATAGCATGATGAGACATGTATGTCTTAAAAATGTATGGAATTATAACAACTTAGTCCTACACAGAAAAAGCTTGGACTGAATTCTCCATAACAAATAGGATGGTGTACTTTTTAGATCTGTGGTTTTACTTATTGGGAGACTCGGTGTGCTGGTTTTGGCTGGAGTAGAATTAGTTTTCTTCACAGTAGCTGGTATGGAGCTGTGTTTTCTATTTGTGCTCAAAACAGTCTTGATAGTACAGCAATGTTTTCCTTATTGCTGAACAGGGCTTACACAGTCAAGACCTTTTCTGTCTCTCACTCCACCCCCACAGTGAGCAGGCTGGAGATGCAGAGGGAGTTGGGACAGGACACAGCCCAGGACAGCTGACCCAAGGGATACTCTATACCATATGGTATCATGCTCAGCATATAAAGCTGGGAGAAAAAGGAGGAAAGTTAGGTTGTTTGGAATGATGGCATTTGCCTTCCCAAGTTATTGCTGTGGATGATGAATCCCTGCTTTCCTGGAGGTGGCTCCTGCCTGCCCATGGGAAGCAGTGAATGGATTTCTTGGTTTGCCTTGCTTTTGTGCATGGCCTTTGCTGTACTTATTGAACTATCTTTATCTTAAACCATGAATTGTCTCTCTTTTCTGATTTTCTCCCCCATCACAATGGGGGAGTGAGTGAGGGGCTGTGTGGGGCCCAGTTGATGGCTGGGGTTAAATCACAGCAGTCCTTTAGGGCACCCAATATGCAGCTCAAAGGGTTTGAGATAACAACAGGTTTGACTGGAATTTGCCAGATTGAATTTATAGCTGTAATTGCTGATTAGCTATTAATTGGCAGGTGCTTGTAATGAGCCTTGCTTGCCTGACAGTATATTAGTCTAGTGCTTGTTAGTGGCTGGTTTTTGCTTTCTCTGCATGCTGTGCTGCTTATCACCTTACTGTGCTGTGCCTGGGTACATTCTGATAACAGCAGCGGTGATGCGCCTGGGCTGGCGGATGGCCAGGAACTCTCTGACGTGTCTGTGCTGATGGACTGGACTGGCTGCAACTCCAGTGTGAACTCAAAGGGACTGTGACCTGTGGATGAGACCATGTGGGAGCAGCTAAATCTTGAAGTGTCTGTGAATAACCCCATGCCAGAGCAGGTACATCTTGAAGTGGCTGTGGCTGTGGCTGTGTCAGTGCAGCAGCGGGAATACCTCTGAAGGGATTGAGGCCCAAGGCTAAGTCTGTGCTGCAGCAGATAGAACTTGAAGCGTCAGTGGCTGTGCCATGAGGTCATGCTGGAACACCTCAAAGTGTGTGGCCATGGATAAGGCCAAAACAGGGCAGGTATTCCTCTGGAGGGACTGCAACCATGAGTAAAGCCATGTTAGAGCAGGTTTATTTCTGAAGGGACTTTGGGTAAGGCCATGCTGGAGCAGGTGTATCTCTGAAGGCATTGTGACCCAGGGATAGGGTCATGGTGGAACAGATGCACCTCAGAGCAACTGTGGCTGTGGGGAAGTCTGTATTGTAGCAGGTCTTTGATTTGAAGAATTATTGCCTATACTTTAGTTCTACTAAAGCAGCTTTTAGTAGTAATTCCTTTTGTTCAAAAATACCTAAAGTATAACTGTATTGAAACTCGTACTGTAATTTACAAAAATGAACTTTACAATGAAAACTTCCCTCTAGGTATTTTAGCGACAGAGCAGAGGCTTAATGGCTAAAGCCTTGCAGCTTCAAACTTGCTGGGTCATGGTGAGCCCGGGGAAGGAAATCTTTGGAAGGCAGGCAAAGTTTACAAGGCTGCAGGTTACTGTAGCACTGGCATAGCCTGTTTCCTTGTACATCGTAGCTATTTGTGAAACACTGAGGTGGTATGGATAGTGTGATCTGATGATGTTAGGATAAACTGTAATAGGAAATTGGCTGACTGGGACCCAGCTTATGCTTACTTGTGGTACACTGCTAAACTCACCAGGATTTTAATTCAACATTTTAAAGGGTTTATTCTTTCTTGGTCACTGTGGAAGGGCTTTTAGAACTGAGGTAACGTTATTGCTGCAGGAGATGACATGAGCAGTTTTAGTGAAGTTATGTCTGGAAAAGTAGAAGCAGCTTAAGATTTGAGATGTGATAAAGAAAGATTGAAATCACAAATCAAGGTTGCAAACCCTTCCTAACGAAACTTTGTTTGACAGAAATTTTGTAACTGCATTAGACTTCTAGGTGTCCAGGTCTCTTTGTTGTACAAAGTTTTCTCAAGGCAAAGATAAGTGTTCTTACAAAATAACTTTAAGGTGACTCGAAGTGCTCTCAATTGTTTTTTTGTTTCCTATTGCTCTTGTAGAACTCTTTTTTGTTTCTTAGTTTAATGGAACATTAAAACATAAAATGCATTATTTATCAGAGTCCCATAGCACATTTTTTTTTTTTTTTGGTAGGCTTATCTGTGTAGAAGCTCAGTGAAAAACAGAGTAAAACTTGTACATTATTGCATTCAATATGAAGTTAAATGTAACTGCTGGACATCAATTTTGGGAACAGTTCACTTTGTCCTTGATCTTAGCTAACTGGTAATGGTTTCACATTTTGAAAAATAGAGTTCTTCATAGTTTTGAGAGAGTTAATACTATGTTGAGTCTTTATCTTTAATCTCTTGTGTCTTCTCTTTTCCTCTTGATGTTCTCAATGTGACTCATCTTGGAGCGTACTATCAAACTGGTCTTTATAATTTTTTTGAAAAATGCAGATTTTTAATTCTGAAAAGTACATCTTCTTGAGTAGACAAGACACTGCTTTTCCAGAGATCTAATTCTTTGACAGATAGTGATTTATTTATTTGCCAGTGGGAGGAATAAGTTTGTGGTACTTGTAAGGCAAAACTGCATATGAAAGCGCCTTGCTTACCTGCTGCCAGTGTGCTGTCTGTCAGCAGCTTTTGAAGTTACCTTGTTTTGCTGAACCATAAGTTTCAGTTGTGGTGTTGTAATTGGTACTCCAATGCTAGTCTAGCGTAGCCTCTTAGTATTCAACTGGTGATACCTTAGTGACCTTTTTCATGTCAACGCTTCCATCACAGGCACTTGATAATTGTACAGCTTACATGTTTATCAAAGGGAGCACTAAGTTACTACTACTGTTGACTTCCAGTGCAAATACAGGTGAAGGTCTAGTGACATAATCTAAATCTGTCAGTGATATTTGTATCACTGAATTTAGGCACAGTTTAAAATAATGAAGGTTTTGGAAACAGCTAAAACTGTAATATTTCAATAGAGAGGACTGGTAGAGTGGTGTAATTCCTTATTTAGTAAATTTCTAAAATGTGTAGCCTCTCTCAGCCTGTGGGGACTTACTGAATCCTGATTTCTCTTGATTTTTACAATACTTTCATGAAATTACTTTTTTCTGTGACTGTCATTTAGTTTGTTCTGACACACTGATGTTTGCTTTAAGACTTTCTGACAAAAATGAGAACCATTTTGTCTTACACTTAAAATCTCTTCTTATTAAGAGATTCTAAAACTGCTTTTGTGTGTGAGATCTGTACAACTCGATGATAGCCTTGGTCTGTGTACTGCTTGTTCTAACTTAATTCTTGCAAAGATCTAGTCTATTTTGAATCCTTAAGCTTTGCTTAAAAGAAATCTAGTAATTGATAGTGCTTATATTGAGGCAGCTATATCAATTGCTGAATTAAGATTGATTTTAGTACTGCATTAGTAAGATTTTTTTTTTTATTAAAGTTCTGGAGTAGGTCCTCCCTAGTCTTTTGTCCACAATAGTTCTAATCTTACAGCTTCTTACTTGAGAGATTTTTGAAATTTTTTCATTTGCTTTGAATTCTGAGGGCCAAGAGTACTGGAAGTAGGTGAAGCTTGAAATGTGTGTCTGCTAGTATAGAAAACAAAGTGCAAGATGAAATACTTTGAGAAATGCTAGGTTCACAGAATCACACAATGGATAAGGTTGGAAGCAACCACTGGAGGTCATCTAGTGCAACCTCCCTGCTCAAACAGGGCCCCCTAGAGCACATTACTCAGGATTTTATCCAGATGGCTTTGTTAACATGAAACCAAAAGTTTTTTAGTAACAATGATACTGATAATGTAATACTTGAAAAAGGGCAGTCTGAAGTGTTGCAGTTTACAAAATCAATTACTTGATCGCTGTTGTACAGAGAGAAGCTTATAGATCGATAGAAATAACTAGAGGCTACTTTATTTACACATTTTGCTGAATATCATGGTATTTTGTTTCATAAACACTTTAGTAAGGTAGTAACAAAACCTAGTTTCTGTTGGGAAACATGAAGCTTAATTTCCTTCTAAGATTGAGATAATATTATTGCAGTGGCCATTGCTTCCCTGTTCACATTAAGTTTTAGCCTGGCCCACTCAGCACACAGTGCTCTTACAAGCAATGCTGGTGGAGAAAGGAAGTTAGGTTCTCCACCAAGAAGGCTATAGATCAAACTCACCCTTTTATGAGATATTTCCCGTGGATTCTTCAAGAATTAATTGTCTTCTCCTGCTTCTATATTCTTTTGAAACTCTTTACAGGAGTTTAACTTTGGAACTTTGTAAGCTAGGGAACTAAAAAACAGATACAGATCCAAAGGAAGCAAGACCTCTGTACTTCTGCTAAGTGAGCTGTTTTATTTTGTGTGATTCCTGCTGTTTCAAGCAGGGGATTGTATTGTGTAGCCTCTTGAAACTCCTACCAGGCTTGTATTCTGTATGTGTTCAATTAATATTATTAGATTTTTGGTTCACATGAACATGATAAATTTAACACTTCAGGAGCAGACAACTGAAGAGGTAATCCAGCTGGTGTCCAGTGTTTTTGATAACAGTTTCTACTAAAGACTCTTCCTCTTTCCCGTCTAGTAACGCTGATTTGTAGTCAGCAGCAGCAGATGGACAAAAGCGATTTGCGTTTTTCTACTTGCTCATTAGGGAAAAATATAGAATGCTAATTTTTTGTGATCACTTAATGTTGAATTGATAGGATTAGCACGCCTGTTTTTTTTAGCATATGCTCTTTCCAGTCATACTACCTTGTTAAACAGAGCAGATGTTCATCTTCACAGTTGAAAAACATTCTTAACTGAACTTTGTAGTGTTGATATTAGAAGTACAGTTACTAAGCTTTAGTGATGCTTATTAATATGCAAAATGGGCTGCAGAGCGATAACTCACCTAGCATTCCCTTTTATATGTGTTCTAAACCTGTGTAGTAAACTGATGCGGTGAGATTAGCTTCACAGCCACCCTTAAATATCAGATAAAAAGGAAACTCACAAAACCCCCTCCAAACAACAATAAAACCCAAAAAAACCCCAAACACAACCAAAACCAACAATAAACTTGCTGGCATGGTGAATATCCTCTCATTCTTTAAAATAATTAAATGAGTAACATAACATTTTAAAAAGAAATCCTGTTACTAACCTGGAAAAAGGGTGGCCTAGCTCTTAAAAGTACAGTCTTTTTAGTAATGTCTCCATGTTTTCATAAGGGCTGTTGGTCAAAGGAAATAGTATTCAAGTAGCAGTCACTCACAAAGAATACTACTGTTTCCTTACACATATTTTGTACTTACTTCTCTATTTTTCAGTTTAAAAAAAACTAAATAAAGGCATAGGTCCAAATTTTTTTCAATTATCCACAGTTTATGTGGCTACTTAGATGTGATGGTACTTGTTTTCTTAAAGACATTGCCTGTGGAGGCATTTTGAATATAGTCCTAATTATGTTAATAGTCAAAGGGTTAGTAAAAAAAAGATAAAATGGGATTTATAAGTGTTTTACAGGAGAGACAGCAGGCACGAACTTTTATAATATTGTTTCTTTCCTTACTGGAGTAGCAAAGGACGAAAACTACTTTTGAAGTCTGGCAGTATAAAACAATTGTTTTTTTTAATATGAATACTCTGCTAGTAATTTCCAGATCAAATCAATGCATTCTGGATTAAAAAAAAAAAATAATAGAGAGTATGTGGTATTTTCTGACTAAACTTTATTGACTTTTGATGATCTGTTCTTTCTGCTGACAATCCCCAGTGAGAGAAGCAGCACATTAGATGCTGCTAACAGTGGCGTTTGGTTACAAAATATTTAGAAACTGCAGTTTTATATTTTAGCATATCATAACCAGAAGTCGTTCCAGTACTTTGATAGTCACGTTGTTTATAAGACCAGTGCATGCTGTCATTTCCACTCTAATTTTTTTGATGATGTTTTTTCACCCTCTTTTACTTCCTGTAGTTTTCTACGAATAACAGATAGCTTTCCTGCATTAAAAGAGAAGTTTCAGTTATCTATAGCACATTCGGTGTAGTATTAGTGCTAAAAGCCATAAAGTCCTCTGTTAGAGCAGTTTGCAAATATGATTATACAGAGAGAAACTTAGCTCCTACAGATCTGCAAGTATGTAGACATCAAGGCTGGTGCATAGCTGTATTTGGAGAGCTAAGTGATCAATACTTGAACGTTAATATATTTGAATGTTAACATTAATTGCTGTTGTAGGAGACACTGCTAGGCTGCATGAACCTCTGACTTGAATCAGTATGGTGGCTCCTTTTCAATGGTCTGACAGACTCCTGTCAGAGGAAAGAATTCCTTTGAAGTTGCTTAACAGTGTGGTTGCACAGACTTCATTTAAACTTAGTACTTCACATGGTAATAATTTTTATAGACACAAAAATTTCTTAGCTTTTCTGGTTTGTTAGCAAGGAAATATCTTTGCTCCTTAAGCAAAACTTGAGATGCCTGAACGAACAGTTGATGGAAATATATTTCTGGTATGGTAAAACATGAATTTCCAAGACTGCTTAATAGAACCCTAAAAGTTTCAGCATACAGAAGATTCTCTACCTTTCATTGTTTGCTATAGTACAGACAGTAACTGTAAATTATACAACTGTACTTAATTTGGGGGCGTTCACTTCTGATGAAATTATACTCAGGGATACTTGTTGCTAGTATTGTCTTAGTGGTTTAATGGAGAATCTTTAAAGATGATCAATGTAAGTGTGTTCTATATAAGTGATACTGAACCACTATAAATATATCATTTTCAGCTCCCAACAAGTAGCTCAAGGCTGGTCACAGCTATTATTTGGTATGTTACTTCTCTGGTTGTCTTTTTTCTGTATAAGGCTACTTATAGATGCCATCCAATGTACTATTTTTGTTTATGTTTGACGAATACATGTATTGGTCTATCGTGGCAGTTTTTAATAAAATAAACTTCATCCTGGATTTTAGCAAAAAGGCACTAGTTAATGTCCCTTTTTTCACTTTTATTTGAGGAGATTTTATGAAGATACTGTTTTGATTTTTTGAAAATCATTGGTTAATAGAAATAATTTCTGCTTGTCTTTTGAAATCTCATCTGTATTTATCTTAAACATATGCAGTTCTCAGTGTCTGTATGACTGGTTTCTTTTTCTCAGAAAATAATTCTTAAAAAGTACTACTTTACAGTTTTCAGCTATGCTTTATAGTACTGCTATAGTGCTGCTACTAGTAGTGTAAATTATAGCCCTTGTCTGTGAATAGTTTCCAAGAATGTATCTGTCCTGGGTCTCTGATGATCTGGGGTGAATGATTTAACTCTTTCCTCTTTCTTCTTTGCTTCAAGAGGATCGAGTTTGTGTATATATGTGGTTTGTGAGGAGGGGTGAGGCTTGTTTTGGTTGAAATATTTTTCTCCTGATTCTGCAGTTTTGTTACCTCATGGTGAATTTGAAGGCTGTCAGACTCACAAATTTTAAAGAGTCAGACTGAATGTGTGTGGGAAACTGTAGGTGATTCTTGTTTCGATATCCTAGTTCTTTCAGCTGTTCCTAGAACAACAGCTTTCAGCTGTTGGGAACCTGCACATTAGTGGGAAAAATGAGTAATAATCAGAGTTCAGGTTGCAATGCTTTAGAGTCATAGAATCAACCAGGTTGGAAAAGACCTCTGAGATCATCAAGTCCAACCCTTGATCCAACACCACCATGGTTACTAGGCCATGGCACTAAGTGGCACATCCAGTCTCATCTTAAAAACCTCCAGGGATGGTAAATCCACCACCTCCCTGGGCAGCCTATTCCAATGTCTGATTACTCCCTCTGTAAAAAATTTCTTCCTGATATCCCACCTAAACCTCCTCTGGCACAGCTTAAGACCATGCCCTCTTGTCCTACTGCTGGTTGCCTGGGAGAAGAGACCAACGCCCACCTGGCTACAACCTCCCTGTATCAATCAGGAGGTTTTATAGTCCTTTGTTGCAAAAGAAGTTGGGATACATTGCAGGCAAAACGCGTCCAGACTTGTAATGCTTCAAAGAACTAAAGGGAATCTCCATGCAGTTGGCCAGAAAAGGTTCTCTTTTTATAAGAAAAAATATGCTTAGCTTTTTCTCATAATGTGTATGTGACTTGAATTTAGTTCTGGTGGAATTCTTTACCATCAGGTAGTCTAACTGTTCGATTTTTTTTTTCTTTTTTTTAATTCACGCAGAGCTATTGACCACTGTAAATATACAGTGGGATTATTTGTTCCTGTTTAAGATTACCGTTCTGGTATGCTAACATTTGAAAGAAGAAATAAACTTTGAATGGTACCTTGTAAAGGTGGTGTTAATCTCTTCAAAGTTTTCTAGCAAAATCTTGGAAATAATAGTTTTTTCCCCCATGTTTGTTTTGTTTGTTTTTCCCTAGTAAATGTTTAAGAGGAACATCACAGGTGACTTTTGTCTGAAAGATATTAACTTAAATGCTTACTATTCCAGCTTATATCTGGGCTTCATGTGTTTTTCCTCCTCATCATGCAGAGCATATATAAAATTCCAGAGGTTACAGCTTCTAATGAGTTATAGTAGCTGGCTGATGATTACATCTGTTTTCCTCTTGTATTTTTGATAGAAGGTGTTACAGAAGTGAACTTCTAAAACTAATTTAGTTTTCTCTATTACTGAATAGAAAAAGCTGTCTGACACTCAAAACATTAAAGCAAATATTTTAATCAAAACACTTTAAGAACTGATTTATGCTGTATAAATGCAAGTTCTCCTGGCTCAAAGAAGGTCTGAACTGATGAGGCTACAATGCCACATTAATTTTAATTATCTGGATTTGCTGCTTAGAAACTATCTTGAGGTTAGGTGAAGAGTCCTGTTCCAGACTTTTGTCTGAGCTCCTGGATATTTTCATGCTATGGCATTTCTGAAGTGCTCTTTTCCACAGCTGAAAACTTCCCTAGAGAAGGTAGGAAACCCCATCTATTCAACATTAAAACCTCCATAAAGGTCTAGACTGTGGTTGTAGTCTACCTCAAACAGTGAGTGCTTGATTTTTTAATTTTTTTTTGGTCTTGTTTTAATTTTCTTTGTGGAGGTAGTGCTGTGACTTGTGGTGATGATAGAGGTTACTTTTTTGGAATATGCATGATTGTTAGGTTTTCAAATATCTTTTAACTAAGCAGCAGCCATTTCACTTTCTTGAAGTGGTTCTTGTGTACATAAGTTGCTGACGATTCCAGTGGGAACCAAATTGCTTCAAAAAAATAGTTCAGGCTTTGTTTTGTATTTAACAACAGTCATTTTGAAGGTAATAATTTTATGAGGAGTCTGTATTTTTCTTCAAGCAAATTTTGCATAGACTTGCTCTTTACCTTGCCTTCTCTTTACCATTTTAAAAAAAGTGAGAGGAACAGCAGTGGAAATGTGAATGTCTTCTCTTGGCATTTGGGGAACAGAGTGGTAGTGAAGGAGATGGAAGTGGTGTGTGGAAAGGAAAACCCCTACTGTTTCTGTAGCCTTTCCTTCACTATGCAGCAAGTGCACACAAATACTCAGGTTTCTTTAAACCACCAAGCCCCTTGACCCTTTCCTTGCTTCTAATAAATCAGAGGTCAAATTATTAAATTCCAGTGCTTGTATTTTTTCATAAGATTATCTTATTCATGCAGAAATATTGCTGGATATTTCCATTAAGCTACAGGATTGTGGAAAAAACTTAGAAGTGCTGAGCAGTATAAACAGGTATAGCTCTTTGAGGGGCTTGAAGCAATACAGGTGTCTTTGAGGGGCTTGGAGCAATACTTTGCTGTATATGGCACTTCCTTCAAGCCATCATATGAAAAGAATGGGGTTTCCCCTTCCCTTGGAACTGGAACGGTTACGGGAAGCGAGTTGCAATATATGGATATCCGTTATTTTGGATACTTCCATCTGGAGGAAAGACAGACATTTTGCCTGTGAAACCTGCTATCATATGATTCAATCTTGTAGTATTATTACCTGTGTTATGTAACTTTGGAAATGCTTCCTGTGATTGCATGCACCATTTTATACAGAGTTTCTTGTTTTAGGATGTTGAGGTAATGCTTTGGATGGGTTATGGACCTAATCTGGGTTTCTCCCCTCTTATCAGCTTCCTATTTTAATAAAATTTACAGCAAAGTATTATCTGCAGGAAGGGTGTATAGGAGAACTAACTTGAACTGTGTGCTTTTCTGTTGATGATCTGTTTTCCATCTTGCAGTATTAAACTGGGCTGTGTGTGCTTGGAAATCTTGTAACACTGTTTGAATTATTCCCTTCCCAGTGCTAATAAAAGCATTTTGCTTCTGACATCCACAGCTTGTACAAAACAGAAGCTCTGTGTTTATATTCTCATGGGAACTCTTTAGCACTGTGCAGTAGTGCATTTCTTAGGGCCAAAGAAAGGACCCATCTGAAGTCCTCTAGTACAATGAGAAATAGCAAACTACAGTATCTAAGGTGGCACCTGCAACAACTTTTAAAAGAAGAGTTAAGATGGAATAGGTAGTGTTATTTTTAAAGCCAGGGTTTACATCTTAATAATATTGAAGAACGGCATGTTTTAATGCTGTTTTTTTTTTTTAATCTGGCAATGTAGGTTTCATTAATGACCACTCATCTTTTTGACATTTTTAGATAAAATTTAAGCTAAATAGTGCAAAACATTTACAATTGATGTTGAGCTACTGCATTAGCTTTTAAAAATAAATTACCATCATGCATTTAAGGAGATGTGAATTAAGGTTGCATAAGCAACTTCTGGGGACAATGTCAACCTTTTAATAGTCCATGTCAAGTTGGATTTCTGGTAAACACAAGCCATAAAAATACCGCTCCATGCAACACTGATATGCAGCTGGTTTTGTGGTGTGAAGTGGAGCTATATGTAATAGCACAAATTTCTGGACAAAATAGCTAAGTAAAATTACAGGTATTTCAACAAAACAGTAATTTCTTTTAATGTTTTGGCATATATTTTTCCATGTTCTGTGAAAAGCACAAAAAAATATAAGACACTCTAATGACCAGGCACTGGGTTTGCATATTTAAAATAAGAGTTCCAGCTCCATGGTACCCGTTGTTTATGTGAGGACATAGTTTCCTCTTTTGATTTTGGTGGAAGAGTGCCATCTACTGAGTTGTTTGAATTGTACCTTAGTTTATTTGTGATGGTAATTTTGAGCAAACTTATAAAATTGTCACTACTACTTTGACAGTAGTGAAATAGTAAGTTTCTCAGTCCTTTGGTGATATGCAAAACTAAACATTATGCTGTAGTGGAACCTGAGGAGTCTTAAAATAAAATGGAAAATACTTGTCTTAGAAAGAATGTGTTACAAAATACTTAGAGTACCAATTAAAGGATAGCTGTTGATCACTTACGTATGCTTGAGGCTAATTTTAAAATTATTTAGTGTCATTTTGAATGAAGAATATTTAAGATGTCTCTATTTTTGCCTTTGAGCAGACAAGGGAAACTTTCTCTTAAGACCCATTTATTGCATTTCATTTGTATTTTTGGATTTAGACACTGCTAGCTGAAATACTTAAAAAGCAATAGCAGCAGTACTGCCTGTGAACATCACTTTGGGTATTTGGAAGATTTTACAGCTTGTGACTTCTGTGAGTCTGGGGACAGATTGTAATATCCAGTTGGTATAGACAGAAGAGTTAAACTTGTACCTACCATCTTAATTGAGAGTCTGAGTTTCTCCTTGTCTATACCATGGAAATGTTGGTACTTCTAATCTATGACCCTCTTAGTGCTTCGACAAGTGACTTTGCTGGTAACTACTTCAAAAAGCTGTGTAAGTAAACACATGGTATACCTGCATCACTGTATTGATAAAACTTCCAGTGATGAAAGAAACTTTCTTCAAAAGGAGGTTTAGAAGAGGAAGTTATTTTAGCACCATCACTGGTACAATGCAAAATGGCGTGAGAAGCAGAAGGGTAGATTTAAGCCTCATACACAAGTTGAGCGATAAAGGTCAATTGGTGTTGATAGACAGTAAAGAATTGGGCAAGAATTGGCAATGTTCTTTGAAGATGTATAATTGTCCTTTTATTAGATAATATCTATGGTTATTTATGCTTTCATAAGTTAAATAAGTATATAAATTCACTTAGCATCTAGTTCTAGAACATTACATTTGATAATGCTGCTCTTGGCAATGTCTGTACAAAGTATCTGGACTCTGGGAAAAAACATCATTCTTAATCCAAGTATACCTTGGAATATTCTTGGCCAAGAAGCTGTGGATGTAAGAGGAAAAGCCTGGCTAATTATTAATGTTGTGATATAGTAGGTGCTACCAAAAGGATGGATGAGGTAGGATATCAGTAATAACACGTTAAAATTTGACGTGAGAATTAAACTGGATTAAATGGATGACAGATGAGCAGTACTTTAAAACCTGCAGCAGAATACAAAGATTTTACTTCTGAATTTTGATGGAGTTCTTGAAAAATGCATAATTATTTCCTGGATTTACCCTTGCGTATGTAGTCTTTGGAAAAACTTTAGTGAATTAGGATTTCGCCCATTTCACTGCATCTCCTGTAGTCAGAAGAAACAGCGTAACAGAAACCGTTGTAACAGTGTCCTACTCTTCCCCTTGTGTTCTACTGTTCTCCTTCTCTTCCGTCCCACCGAGAAAAAAAATACTGGATTAGTCATCTTCTTTGCGCTGTTAGTGCTGAAATACAGCCTTTAGACTAAAGTAATAGAATCTGTATCAGAAAGCGAAGCAAGTAAAATCAAGGAAAGCCTGTAGCCCTTTTAGTTTCTTGTTGTTTGGTCTAAATTGATGTTTTTACCTCTTCATTTAACAGCATGCTTTGCCATCTGTGAATTGTGCGTATAGAAACTTATCATTAAAACAAATTTTGTTTCTCGTTTAATTTTAAATCACAGGGTTTGGTTTTTTTCATCCTGTTTGCATTTGTACTTCTCAATTATGTCTTGTTCCAATGAACGATTGCCTCTCACTGGCAGCTCTGAGAAAAATTCTACCAAATACAGCCTCTACAGAAAATTTGCTGACACTTTTTGTAGCTGTTCGGGAAATGCTGTATCTGTGCATTTTTATTTAAGCAACTTTGAAGTTTAAGAAGAGCTTTGACTCCTATTTGTTGTTGTTGGAAAATGGAAAGGAAGCAGAATAGACCCTCAGTAATACAGGAGGAAGTAGTTAGTGACCTCCTGAGCCATTTAGGCACTTATAAGTCTATGGGACTGAATGAGATTCATCCAAGAGTACTGAGAGAGTTGTTGGAAGAGCTTGCTAAGCCACTCTCCATCATTTATCATCAGTCCTGACTAACCAGAGAGGTCGACTGGAGGTTGGCCAATGTAACACCCATCCACAGGATGGGCTGAAAGGAGGCTCTGGGGAACTAAGGCCTGTTGGCCTGACCCTGTTGTCCAGGAAGTTTATGGAACAGATAATCTTGAGTGTGATCACATGGCACATACAGGACAACCAAGGGATCAGGACAAGCCAGCATGGGTTTAGGAAAGGCAGGTTCTGCCTGATCAATCTGATCTCCTTTTGTGATCAGGTGACCCACCTAATGGATGAAGGAAAGGCCGTGGATGTTGTTTGCCTTAAGTACTTAAGGACTTAAGTAAAGCCTTTGACACTGTTTCCCACCACATTCTCTTGGAGAAACTGACTGCTCAGGGCTTGGACAGGTGCACTCTTTGCTGGGTTAAAAACTGACTGGCTGGTCAGGTCCAGAGAGTGGTGTTGAATGGTGTCATATCCAGTTGGTAGCTGGTCACTAGTGGGGCTTAGTGTTGGGGCCAACTCTGTTTAATATCTTTATTGATGATCTGGATGAGGGAATTGGGTGTACCGTCAGTAAGTTTGAGGACAACACTAAGTTGGGTAGGAGTGTTGATCTGCTGGAGGGCAGGAAGGCTCTGCAGAGGGATCTGAACAGGCTGGATCGATGGACTGAGGCCAGTGGTATGAGTTCAACAAGGCCGGGGCAAGGTCCTACACTTTGGCCACAACAACCCCATGCTGTGCTACAGGCTTGGGGAAAAGTGGTTAGAAAGCTGCTCAGCAGAAAAGGACCTGGGGATGCGATCCGACAGCCATTTGAACAGAAGCCAAGAAGGCCAATGGCATCCTGGCTTGTATCAAAAATAGTGTGGCCAGTAGGACTAGAGCAGTGTACTCAGAACTAGTGAGGTCACATCTTGAGTACTGTGTCCAGTTCTGGGCCCCTCACTGCAAGAAAGACCTTGAGGGGCTGGAGTGCATCCAGAGAAGAGAATGGAGCACAAGTCCTGTGAAAAGCAGCTGAGGGAGCTGGGGTTGTTTAGGCTGGAGGAAAGGAGGCTCATGGGAGACCTTATCACTTTCTACAACCACCTGAAAGGAGGTTGTAGCCAGGTGGGGGTCAGCCTCTTCTCCCAGGCAACTAGTGACAGGAAAGGAGGACATGGCCTCAAGCTACACCAGGGAAGGTTCAGGTTGCATGTCAGGAGGAATTTCATAATGGAAAAGGTTATTAAACATGGGAATGGACTGCCCAGGGAGGTGGTAGAGTCACCATTCCTGGAGGTGTTCAAGAAATGACTGTATGTGGCACTTAGTACCATGGTCTAGTTGGCAAGGTGGTGATCCGTCAGAGGTTGGACCTGATGAACTTAAAGGTTTTTTCAGTCTAAATGATTCTGTGATAACTGCCTTATGCTAAGTATTGAATTGATACCTACAATTTTTTCAACTGTCTCTGATGTCAGATGGGTCAACCACAAATGAAGAATCTCCCAATATCCCCTAGATCTACTTAGAGTAACTAAAGAATTAAAAGAAGACTGCTCTTCTGTCATTTTCATAATTATTCTGGAATTAATTTTCTCTTTCAAATGTGATTTCTAAGGGCAGATGTGCACGAAGTTGCTCCCATGTACCTAAGCTATAAATAAGAGTAATAACTTTAAAAAAAAAAGAGTACTTTGCAGAGAAAACTTGCATGTTGCTAATGCAAATGCTCAAAGTGTAAGCGTAAGTCTGAAGCTTGTTGGAAAAAATATCTTTGGAAATGTTGCCTTTTCTCATAAATGAAAGTAAAATCAGTGTTATTATGTGATATTAAATTAAGGTCCTACTGTGCTTTTCCTATGTATGACCTGCACTTCTAGCAGTTATGAAAATGAACAGTGATGTTAGGACGTGAGTATGTTATCTCTTCCTTCTCTCAGGCACAGCTGTTGTCTCTTGTTTTTTTCAGAAAACGTGCAGTGAAGACAATGAAATACTAGTGTTTTCCAGGTTTAATTTCCAAGTGGCAGTGGGGAACACAGAAGCAATATTCAAAAGTACACCTTGCTATTAATTTATCAAATTTCTTAATGTTTGGAACAGGGGTTGAAGCAGAAATAGTAGAATGAACTGCTTGGACGTGAAAGAAGAAGGAATGGGTCTTTGATTAGAAAACTGCTCAGAGCAGAGTATTTCCTCCAGAGCTATTCTAGGGCTTTGGCAGAGAGTTTTTCCTGTCTACAGAATTAAAATGCTTTGCCCATCTTGTCATTATTCATTATAATTTTTGCCTGGTTCGGGAACCACTATATAGTAGACGATCACTTCTTAGCACAGTGAGCTCTCTTGCCTTCAGGACACATACACAAGTATAGAGGATTTGGGCAAACTGCATTCCCTGGCGTGCTGCCTGTTTCGTGTGTTTGAGAAGTGCTTCACATGTACTGAAACAGGCGTGTATTATCCTTCTACAGTCAGTATTTAAGTGACATGCTTTTTCAACTCAGCATACCCCGCAAAACTGGGAGGCTTTTGCATTGCTTTAGAAAAGAAGATTAATGCTGGTTACAAGGATGATATTAATTTGAGATGAGAAGAATAATTTTAGCTACTAGGTGAAAAAGTGAAGATGACATAATCCTTCAGCAAAGGAACTATGTAAGAGTAGCTGCAAGGACTTTTTTTTTTTTTTTATAACAGTAAGCACTATAGAAGAGGCCAAACTCTATTTTCAGATCTTCACTAATTTGTCAGAGAAATTTGCTCTGCATATTTAAAGCTTGTGTAATCTTATTCTCAGTGCTGCATATTTACGGATTTCTGGAAAAACGGTTCAGGTGTCCTGGAAAATGTAAAAGAATTTTTTGTTTAAGGAAACATTGAAGCATTCTTAATCTTGAAATTTTTACTGACCAGCTGTAACAGTGCTTCTAGAAATATTTACTTCAGAAGTGCTTACAGAAAACATTTGAAGTATAGAATTTGAAGGGGGAAGTAACCTAAGGAATCTGTGGGCTTTCTGTTTTTTTCTGGGTTGTACTTCTCTGGTTTTGAGGTAAGGTAGCTGTAGAGCCTCAATTCCAAATAAACTCTGGGTGGATGAATGAACAAGGTTTACATTTAATTATGTTGAAAGCTGATATTCAGGGGACAGGCTGGGAAAATCTTCTTTTATTAGAAAACTACTTGTGTCAGCGCAGATAAATAACAAGAATCAGAATTTCACATTTGGAAATTGCTTTTCATCTATTTCTGCAAATAATTATTAATTCAAGTGAATACAGATGCATGAACAAGGCTGAAGCCAATCAGTTCTGAAACTTATGGTATTCCTTGTTGGTTTTTTTCAGTCTGGCAATTTGTGTAGTCAATCCATAGTTAATGTAAAAGCAACGACTTCACATTAAAAGTATCCTGAGTTTGTGTAGGAAGGTATCACTTATGGGGACAACACCCCCTCCGCTCTTTTTTTTTTAAAGCTGTAAACTGTGACTGGAATACAGATGACTGCTTTGTAAATAACCATATTGCTAAGAATGTAAAATAAAAGCAAAAAAAACCAGGTGAGGCAAGCTGACTCTAAGTCCTTCCATGCCAGAACAAAATTAAACTGATTCTGTTTGGGGAAGAAAGCTGGTATTAAGTTTGCTGGATTATTCAACATCTGTTTAGTGTGTATCTCATCACTTAGCTGGATGTTATGCAGACTCATTAGAATTCTAGAAGAATTATTTAAGTTTAAAAGTTAAAATATCACAGTGCATTGAAGCAGACTTTTCCTCACTGTTGTTCTACTTACATTTTATTTCACCAGCTTAGAGGCTGAGCAGGCGATGTGTTTGAGTTTTGATTTACATGCAGCCTAATACTCTTTTCAGCCTTTCAGCTGTCTCTAGCATGAATCTTTTGTGAGTATTTGTATCCACGTTGGTTTTGATCAGCAATTTCTCAGAAAATGGAAAACTTGCAAATGGGTGTGAATTGTACTCTTTTATTAATTTCTATCATATACTGAGAGGAAAAAATTGTACATAATATTCCCTGTTTTTAATACAGCTTTGGGACAATTTGCTTTCTTCCAAAAGCTATGATGCCTGTTTAAAAGAAGAGTTGCTCAGCCCTGACAAATTATACTCCAGAAACCATGGGCAAACTATGATGATGAAATACTGACCACTTCGCATAATTCATCTGGACTTATGTTATTTCTGCTCTGTCTCCTAGAGGTTAGAGAACTTACTTAATTTTGTGTCAAAAGCAAGTGGATAATCACATTTGAAATACATAATCTTTGCAGCTAATAAATGAATCACCTATGGAGAACTGAAAGAACCAGTGTTGCTGCTACTTCTATCAATACTCACTATGGAAGTATAGGACTGATCTAAGAGTGAGAGAGAAAATGAGCAAGCTTTTGTTATCTCATAGCTGGTGTGAATCCAGAAGTCTTGATACAGAGATCCTGGAAGCTTAACTTATACATAATTTTCCATTGACTCTTCTGTATTTTGACTACTGATCTTTTCACCTCTGTCACAGCAGACTTTTTTTAACATGCCTTGCATTATTGAGCTCTTCTTTCTGTAAGTAATGTTTAAAAAAAGGAGAGAAGGATCTTGAAAAGCACTTGAAAAATGTAATCATTTGTTTTATGATGCTTATTTGGATTAGCTTCATTTTATTCTAGTTCTGATATTTAACACTGTTCAAAGAACTTAATATTATGTTCTCCATGATGAAGAATCTCTTAAATAACTATAAGTTAAGCATATTTTTTTTGTATTTCGAGATGTACCTTTTAATTTCTTTCTATTTCAAGGTGTGCCTTTTAATTTCTTTGTGTTACTTTGTGGCTTTTATGAATTACTGTTTTCATGGCCACTCTACTCTGTGTGGTTAAATATTTTGAGTGCCCTAGCTAGAAGCAGGATGTCAGCCTGTGTGAACGTGACATTAGTGAAAGTGAAAATGTTGCTTGTGGTGTGTGTTTGTTTCTGTTACATGCAACAAATTATTCCTTAATGGTACCAATTCCAGCTTCGGTCGGCCAGGAGTTGAATGCTACTGCCAACATGATAGCGGAGCTGCAGTAATCCAGCTTCAGTTCCTGATTAATGAGGTTAGTGAAATGATGTATGTGTAATTCAAAGAAGATACAGAATGTATTTTCTTTAATTTCTCATTAAGCAAACATAAAAGTTAGCTAATGCAAATGACTTAGCATGAATGACAAACAGTAAAAAGTTATAAATAAATTAACTTTTTTAGTTTTAGAAAATGCTTGACTAACTGCTGAAAATATCTTTGTCTCTAGAGTGCTCTTTTTTGTAATATGCAAGAACTTAATAGGAATATCTTTTCATGTTGTTGAACATTGCAACTTATCTGTAGAAGTGGTAAAGTACTTTTTCCATAGTACTGCCAAGTTTCACTAGGTAGTTCATTTTATTTTGGTACAGTTACTGTTTTAGACATGAGCTGAATAACGTTCCCTTAAGTTCAGGTGTGTGTTTATAGGGATGTAGCATCTGACATCTGGCAGCAGTGCTGTTAGCTAGGGACAGATTTGAAGAGGGACATCTCTAGCTTTGTCAGCACATAGATATTAGCAGTTGAGTTCGTTGCTTGATTTCTTTACAGACATGGGCATGAAGGAATTGATGTGCACACACTGGAAAAAGCTCCTTCCCCATCACCTCTCAGTATAGCTCTGAACCAAATGTGAGCAAGCTGAACATGTGATCACATCAGTTACCTCATTCCTACTATATCCTGCTTATAATTTTTTTTCATCCTGGTGATAAATATGTGATATATTTCCCCTGTGATGATGTGCTGTTACTAGGGATATGAAAACAAGTTGACTAAAACTTTTTATTTCTCATAGGGAGCTCTTGTGAGTGCCTTGGCTGACGATACCTTACACCTGTGGAACTTGCGTCAGAAGAGACCTGCTATACTTCATTCACTCAAATTCAACCGAGAACGGTAGGGATTGGGTTATTATTGCCTTGCCCCTTAGCATCACACTATGTTCTATTGTAAGATCAGATTTATTAATGCAGTCCAATTCATAACTTCTTAAATAATCGAAACTGGATTTGCACTAGGCTTGAATTTCAGTCTGTTGGGGCCAATAGTACTTGTGAGTAGACACACTAGTCACCTAAACTGAGATGATTTTTCTATTACTTTACATATTGTATTGTTGAACATCAGTTTTCACATCTTTAAAATGTGGAGGGATAGAATACTTTGAATGTATGTCTGCAAAGTAATTTTGGAACAAGAGGAAGCGTATGCACCAACAAGACAACAGTAGTACTAGTTCAATTTTTTACCTGGAAGTTTTTCTCCCTTCATGACAAATTGAAGTTCTGCAGTGTTAGAGCTCCTGTGTGTGTCAGAGAAGCTGAAAACAACTTGCATTTCGACTAGCACATTTGAGACTCAAGTAACAGCATTTTAAGCATTCTAGGGAGACTTTTAAGATTAAACTTCTAAAATTCTGCTGATTAAATGTCTGGAAAAAAAAGTCCTCTTTTGAATTGCAAGTAGTACTTTCTTTTTAGGAAGCAGCCCTTTTTTTCCAGTATGTATAAAGTCTCAACTGGAATGCTGTGTTTACTTTTGAGGAGTATGCATTAGAGATGGACTGCTTGGAGAGCTCAAAGGATACTAACAAGAACACAGAATAATCTGTGACTTGTATCTCTGTTGAATAGAGCAGGAAGTAATAAGCTTTAAGTAATGGATAGCAATAGAAAGAGGTAAGTTAAAAACTTATACAATACCTTCTAATGTAGTGTCATACATAGTGCTAAACAAACTGTTGGTTGGGTTATGTAGTAACCTTGTAGTTTTAAAGAGCAGGTTATAAACAGTTTGTCAGAAATAACATAAATGCAGATTACTGGGGTTTTTTTGCGTAAAGGACTAAGTGATTCTAAGTCCTTTTTGAAGTTGTTTCTAAGATCACAGTGCATAAACTTTTTAATGAGGTCTTTAGGCATAGGACAGGGGGTAATAGCTTTAAACTGCATGATTTAGATTAAGTATTAGAAAGAAATTGTTCACTGTGAGGATGGTGAGATGCTATAACAGATTGCTCAGAAAAGCGGTGGATGCCCTATCCCTTGAAGTGTTCAAGAACAGGTTGGATGGGCTTTGATATTCTGAAAGATGTCCCTGCCCAGAGCAAGTGGATTGGACTAACTGGTATTTAAAGGCCCCTTCAGACCCAAAGCATTGCGTGATTCTGAACTGTTATACAGAAAACAGAAAGCTTTGTTGACAGTGCAAAATTCTTTGCCCAAGGGAGTGACAGTGTTCCTTTATGCAGCATAAAAGTCAAATGGAGAGAAATCCAATTTACAACCGCTAGTTTAATGAGGATTGTCCAAGTGTGGGAGATAGTGTATCCAAACTGAATTTTCCTCCCTCTCCCTTCCTTTTTTTTTTTTTTAATGACTTTTCTCTTTTAGCACCTACTTAAGTGTCAATATAAAATTATGATTTGCAGCCTGAAACATTGGCTTCTAACTAATGATTTAAAACAGGTATCTGAGGAGATGATTCTGATTGTGTGCAAATCCTTTGTAAACTGGCTTAAACTGTATCTTTGGTTAAGCAGAGTGAAAGTTTTTAACTGTCTTTTTTCTGTAAATGTGATGATGTCAATAGCAAAACCTGTCACAGGACTTGAACTGTGTCTTATCAGACACAGAACTCTTATCAGAAAGAGGAGTAGGGGTAGAAAGGATTCTAGGTCACTGATGTCACTTTAGTGGCTGTATTAGTTATTAATTTTGGGCAGAGTACTGTTTTTTTCTGGGAAAACCTGTGCCTTGCTAAGATAGGTAATGAGAGCACCATAGTCACCATGAGTGGTGTCAGTATAGTTTGAGACAAGGGCTTATTCTTCTAGCAATTTTAATCTTTACATATCCATTACAATAACATATAAAAGTAGCCAGAACACTTAAGATCCCAGATCTGTACATTGGCATAGCCACTTAGGTCATGCTGGATGACTGTTAAGTGGTTTCAAATATTCTATTTTCATTCAACTAGTTTATAGAATACAGTGTTAAACAATAATATGTAATCGCATTACCAGGAAATTATTTTGATTTGAACTTGAGAGAACTGCAAAAAATTCACTCTTGTATAATTCTAAAGAGATGCCCTTAAAACACTAGTTCTTAGTGATTAATTATACCTAATAGCTTTTATACCTAATTTATACCTAATTTATACCTAATTTATACCTAATTTATACCTAATTTATACCTAATTTATACCTAATTTATACCTAATTTATACCTAATTTATACCTAATTTATACCTAATTTATACCTAATTTATACCTAATTATACCTAAATGTTTTATGAAATTGAAGTAAATGGGCTTTGCTTAGGTCAGTTATGATGTATATTAACTATGAATTTTATTGAGAAGAGCATTCACGAATAAAACTGGGTCTTCTCTGTGGGAACACATCCTTAAGGGGAAGGTAGCACCTAAGATTCATAAATGCTCATTGGTTGAAAGGAACAACAAAAGTCAGAGGGTCTGCAAACAATCAGAGTTTTATTAGTAAATTACACAGTTAGCATGGAAATGGGTATATTAGTCCCTGACCTACTATATATAAGCACATGGCTGTCAGTTTTGGATATAGGAGTAGGGTAAGAGGGAAGAGAGGAGTTAAAGAGGGAGAGATGAATTAAGAAAGAGGAAAAGAGAAAAGAGACAGGAAAAAGAGAGAATTTAAGAATGAAAAAGAGGAGAAAAGATAGAAAGAGATCAGCAGTCATTCCAGCATCAATCCATCTGATGGCATGTCAATCCTGGTTTCAGTCTCAATCCAGGTGATAAGTTTTGATCCAGCTGCTTCGGTCTGGCTGTTGAGACATTCAGGATCCTGGGGGCACTGCCTGGGCTTGGGAGAGTTCCTTTTTATGGATGGGTTTCTCTACCCCAAAGATAGGTTTCGTGCTTTCTGTGTAAATTAGTTATCATGCATAGTCTGTTCTTTCAGGCCTTTCTGGAAATGGATCAGAGGGCTTCAGGGGTCTTTGGTAGTCTTAACCTCACCCTGTTGTCCATGTTCACTGCCTGCCACTCATTCCTGTGCTTGCACTGTACTATGTTGTGGTTCTTTCTAAAGGAAAAGTGCTTCCGTACCTCCACCTGGTCCCCCTTCTCCAGCCAAATCTTATTCTTTCTCATGGTGTGTTAATACCAATAGTCCTTGATTATTACCAACAGTTCTTGTCTGTTAGTTACTAACAGTCCTTGGCTGGCTCCACAGCCGTCTGGTTATCAGCATTTGAGACATACACATTAGCTCCTTATCTTCTGGGAATTGAGAGCTCAAAAGGATCTCACTTTGGACTGTTATTTACAGGGTCATTAGAGAGTGGGCTTTAATATACATTAACCTCTTATAATCAAGAGTTCAAAAGGGTCTCATTTTGGACCACTCCTTATAGGGTTGCGAGAGAGTGGGCTTTAGTCATAGTAATTTTCCATCCTAGCTGTTAATTGAGACGGTAACTTGCTTTGAAGATTCAATAACAAAAATATTATTCTACTTGAGTTGTTAGTCACACAAGAAAAATGAATTTCCAAGACTTTGTTAAAAACAGGTGCTGATTAAATACATGTTAGTTCCTGGGAACAGACAGTGTTTCTGATAAGCTTAAGGGGGGCTTAGTCCAAGTGCACTTCATCAAGGCCAAGGCCTAATGAGCATTTCTCAGATCATAGTGTGGCCTGGGTGGGGGGAAGCGGAGAATGCAGCACCACAATCCATCCCGTGACTACAGTCAACTTCTTTTGGCCTCTAAATTCTCAATTCATGAGCACAAAAGTTGTTAGAAACCTAATTAATAAAATTTTTGAAATATTGTATGTTGTGGAAATAATATCTGCTCATAAGGATAACTAACTTCTCAAACAGG
The DNA here is from genome assembly GCF_003945595.2 of Pipra filicauda. Taxonomy (NCBI): domain Eukaryota; kingdom Metazoa; phylum Chordata; class Aves; order Passeriformes; family Pipridae; genus Pipra; species Pipra filicauda. The sequence goes on along the minus strand of NW_024104565.1, from coordinate 3,006,548 downwards.
AGTTATTTGAAGTATTAAGTACTACAACACAGGCTTGTAACTATCTTCACTAATGATACTTTGTCAGCTTGTGAAGGGAGATTAAATGTCTTGGAACTCTTACTATATGACTGAAGTAGTTTTCTAGTTGCATCAGTATTTGCTCTAGGAATCTGTAGATGCTAAGGTTTAAAATTATATACCTGATTGGGATTACCCGGAAGTATATTGACATTGCAGAAAAGCAGTATTTGTGTACTGTTTAAAAGGAGTTGAATTTCAGCATGTCACAGGTGAATTTTTATTCGGATTTTATTTCTAAATTGGGATTTGTGTAAGGTTTAGATGTGAATTAAAAGATTGTAGCATTGAAATTTAACTGTAGCAGTTAGCTACCCAGATGAAAGGATTTTCTTAGTCTTGAAAACTATTCTTGAACCATGTTTAAAGAAATTAATTAAAAAAGTAAATTATAAAGCTATGACTTATTAGTGAATGCTTTATTCTTCTGGCACAGCCTTTTACTAGCTCTGGCTAATTCCCTACTTTAACCATGTAGAAGAGTTACTGCCCAATGTCTAACAACACAACTTTTAGATTTCATATTTAGTAATTGAGTAATTCCTGTCGGTAATTGAGTTTGACTACCTTGCTTTCAGGTCTTTTGAACAACTTTCAGTTAAGAAAAAAACCCCGGGTGTAGCTTGTTTATAAAAGCTTGTGTCATGTATTTAAGTATTTTTGTGTATTTACATGAAAATTGGAGTATTAAATCACCTGAAAATTATTTCAGAATGCAGTCTTTAGTATATGATAGGAAAGTAATGTGAATTCTTGTGTTTCTATTAGTTAATTTTAAGAGCAGGGGGTAGGGAAAGAGTTTCTTTTTGATGTAATTTTATGCCAAGGGCTTTGTTTTGATCTGTGGAAAAAATATCTTCATTGGGTAACTTAGATCTTTTTAGATCTGAGCAAAACATTTCTTTAAAAGCAGTGGCCAAAAGTCTTGAAAGATGCTGATTTCCATTGAATCATTAAATTAGTTGAGAATCTGTAGATAAATGACCATAGTTTTATGACGATGGTTAGTAATTTGAAGCAAGTCTTCTGAAGCAGGGATTGGTGAAGTTTTAGATGTATAACAAATCAGTTAGTTGAAATTACTGACAGGTGTCAAAAGCATAGTGAAAAATAAGGTAGTTCTGCACATTTTCTAGCCTTTTGTTTGTTGCATTTGTGGGGTTTTCCAGCTGCTTCATGCTCTGGTTACCAAACAAGAGTTAGGAGATAGTAAATCAATGTCATATTTGGCCGCTGTTCCTTGACTGTGGGAATCAGTGTGTAGGGGCCAGGACAAAAATGCATAATGATGCTTATATGGGGAACAGTTGCCTGTGTGATTTGTCATGTGAGTTAGAAGTGCCCTAAGTAGTACCTCTTTTCAGACTGCATAATTTTGAAGTGTGAACTTACTTAGTAGCCTAGCTTTTGTATTTCCCTAAGATATCTTCAGTGAATCACAAACTAGTTTCTTTGTCATCTACATATCTATGTAAAAATATCCTAAGCATAATAAAATTGTTGTGTGTTAACATGTAATGAAAGCTTCACATCAAAGTTGTTTAAATTTACTTAGTAGTAAATATTATTGTTAGGCTAGGTTAGCTCTGAAATAAATGCAGTTAACACCTCTTATTAGAGTAAATATTGAAAGGAAGTTGAGATAGGTACCTAATCTAGCTTTAGTTTCCTACAATACAGGAACTGTTAAACAGGATCTGTGAAAGTCCCTGGCTGGTTAGTGATGCATGTTTGACCTTTCACACTACAGATCAACACCAAGTTTGAGAGGGTGGAACAGACTAACTTGATTAAAAAAAAAAGTAAAAGTAGCATGGGATGACAAATTTGAGGTTCCTTTGCTGCAAATCAGCTTTATATACAAGTACAAAAACTCTGTTTTGTTATCCAAGACTTAACATCCTTCCTGAGCTGACATTCCCTCTTGTAATGCCAAAAGAAATAGTTTACAAGTCTTTATGCTGTCACAAAGCAAGAATCAGAATCATGGCATAAAAATAGAACTGAGCGTTTAGCGTGAGTGCTCTGCATATTGATCCCTGAATGCATTGATAGCAGTTTAATTTTTAATATGTCAGCTTCTGTGCTGTGAGATTTAAATAGTTTTCCTCAACATGAAACTGCATAATTCAGAATTACAAAATCATGCTTAAAATATCTCTGATGTTATATCTTGCTGTAAACAGCAACTTAAACATTGTGCTTGAAATACAAACTCTGTCTACAGAGAGTGAAAAATCCCACCTGTATTTACTTCTCATTAGTAATAAGACTTTAAACTACTGTTGTCACACATATTACCTTGTTAGATACTGTAATTTTGTACCCAGCCTGTGCATTAGCAGAGGTTAGTTCTGAGAGTTTTCTTCCACCTCACTGAATTTATAAACTGACCAATTCTGCCACTTTGTGGATAGCAGAAGGACATACAGGTTTTCTTGCCTGTGAAAGCAGGTAATGATAGACATTGTTTATGTGTTTCTGGTTGTGGTTTTTTTCTTCTCCTTTCTCTGAATAAATATCACTGTTTCACTTCAACCTTTAAGACCTGGCTTTTTCCCTTTTCCCCTGGATTACAAATACATACCCAAAACAATAGATCTGAGAAGTTAAATACTTGGAGTCTTTGCAGTCAATGATATATCGACTACGAGTTTAATATACAACACAACTAAGTTTCTCGCACGTAACTAAGGTTTGGGGTTTTTTTTAGCCTTTTTAAAATTACTTTCTTTAGAGTGAAAAGAAGTTATCACCGGGTCTATTTACTTGACGGTGTCATATAAAGCCTTTTAGCTGCTGAGGTTAAAAATTTAACTCAGTGGTGAACCACTAGATGATGTAATTAGGAGTTTGATCTTCTTTCAGGAAATTAGCAGAAGAAGATGAATTTATTGACTCCCTGGATTTGCTGTAGATGTGAATGTTTGTTTCATGAAGATCAGATTCCTTTGAAAAGTGTTGTCTTGAGGCCATGCGTTTGTGCAGAATTCCACATGCAAGTGTGGTCAATGGAACTGTAATTGCATCAGTTGCCTTCTGCTGCCTTTTGGCACTGAGACAAACCAGTGTGCTGAATCCTGTTACTCAGAAATTTCAGATTTCAGGGTCAGCTTTTAGATTGCCTCTGTTGCCCTGTTAGCTGTTTTCCTTTCGCACTGACTTTCACAGTGGTATGAGGCATATAATGGCCAGCTGTTCTTGGGCAGAATTTGACCTCTAAGCCCTGCCTATCTGACAGACTTCTTCATCTGTGACAAGCATAATTTTTCTGTCTTCTGTGGGAAAGCTACATCTCTGAAATGACCATTTATTTATTTATTTTAAGTCAGAGTTTGTAACTTCCTACATACCTTTCGAGGCAACTGATACAAAAATGAAAAAAAATTCACACCAAACACCCTAAAGATCTGATGATTCCTTACCACTGATGAAATAGTCTGCACTACATATTTGTGAACTCCTCTTGGTATGTCTGACATGACTCAAAAAGTAACCAGACCATGGCATCACAAGACACTTGAGTAGCTTTCTCTAACACGTTTACCCATTACTCCATCTTGACACCACTAGTGTCTACCACAACTCAGATATTGAACTTAGGTATTTCTCAGCTGCCTTAAGAGGCAGCTGTTTAAGCCAATATATTTGGAGAAGCACTATTTGGAGTGCTGTTATGGATATAAATGAAAGTGGAGTACCTGGTTCAGTTCCTATGATATATTGCATTTACCGACATGGTCTTTTAGTAGAACAATTTTGAGATACATTGAAGAGGATTTCTTCCTCTGCATGTGCCTTCTGGTCTTTGAGTGCTTTTTTTGTACAAGTAGGTGCTTTAAGCTAATTGCAGTTACCAGATGTGAAAAAAGACCCTTTGCAGCAGTCTGGCAGAATCAAAGCTACTGCTTGTTTCCATCAGTATGTCATTCTGACACTGGTTCTTGATTTTTTTAAGACCTTGGAAGGCTTCGACAAGAAACCATGGGTGTGGAATCCATGCTAGCATAAGAATTAAACTTCTTAGCTTCTGAATTTTACATTATCCTCTCTCATGCATGTGAGGTTGAAGATAAAGGAGTGCAGAGTACAACTCTGGTAGCTTAATGCTTTGCTTCTTAGAAAATTTTTATGTTGCTTATACAATAATGGTCAGAACAGGTAGTATAGTTACAATAACTGCAGACCTATAATGATAGCCTGAGGCACTAGAAATAGTTTTAGTGGCTTAACAATGAAACCTGTTATCAGTCTTTGTCATACTTCATAGTATTTGTCACTGTGCTCTGTTAAAGCAATGGAAAATTCTGAAGAATGTGTAATGCTTCATAATGCAGTAGACTAAGGAAAGGTAAAGATGAATTTAGAAGGATTTCTGTTGTCCTAATAATACAGTCAAGATAGCAGCCTATCATTTTTCTATAATATTTCTCTTAAAAACCTAATTTTTTTACTTACATATTAATTTAATAAGTCATGTTCTTTAATATTTCTATAATTCCTCTAAAATGAAATTCTATTATCACTTGCTGTAGTAATTCTTCTGATATATGTTGTGAAACAACAACAATTAAGATTTTTGTGAATGCCCACTTTCACTTCTCTTGATCTTAAAATATGTTATGGATGAAGTATATTATTCTAATCTTGTGGCAGGAAGATAGGTTTCTTAAAGAAAAATTTACATTTTTTCAGAGAAAAATATATCCTGTCCTTGGCCAAGTGTCAAATAAGCAAGTATAGCATCACTACGAAGAAGACTCTAACCTTTTGTTTCCATCCTCCAAAATGAGTTTGAATCTCTTTAATCCTCAGTCCAGTTCTGAGCAGAGCAAAAAAGGCCACCAAAAGCAACCTGTATGACCAATGCTAGTATGTCATCGCTGGCCATTCAGATGGTGGTTTTTAGTTTTTAAGAGGGCTGTAAAACTTGCAAGGTTGTTTAAAATCTGTATAGTTTAAGGTGAAGCCTTACTCCGTGAAGGGACAAGCTCAGTACATGAACTCTAATGATGGAAATTTTACTCTGTAAATTGCTAAAATAAATGCAGTTATCTGAAGTAAGTCACTTTGGTCAAGATATAGTTAAATTTCTGAAAGTTGGAAGGCATAGTTTTTCTTTTAAGAAAATAAAGAAACAGTAAATATTTTTATTTGCAAATGGAGTATCATTTACTACATTCAAGGAGAAACATTGATTTTTCTAGCAAGATCATTGTGGCAAATTCCTTTCAGATTTAACTGGTTGTTCTGTGAAAGAAAAGCTCTAAGAATATTTTTTTGTTTATAGAAAAATCATACAAGACTTGTTCTGCTTGTATAAGACTGGGAAAAAGCACACTTTAAAAGATAAGGTTAAGAACCCAGTTATGTGCCTATACTTCAAAATTTTGGAGTCTCTTCAACCTCCTGCCTTCAAGAGTTTGTAAATATTTTGTGAAGTTACCTGTTCTGTTCTTATTTACTATTGGTATGGAATCATTTCATTGTTTGCTAACTCTTGACAAAATTAATCTCGGTTGCACAGAGGAGACAGTAAATTCAATAGGTCTTCATATTCAAGAAGAGTATCAAGATTATTGAGGAGCTGGGCACTTCTTTAAATGTTACCCTTGTGCTATAGCAGTCAAAGATGCAGCCCCAACTTTTATTTTGCCCACTTTACATGTTGTGAAATAGATTGGTTTTTATAATGGAAGTGTTGGCCAACTGTAATCGACAAATATTGACTTACTAATCAGGACAGGCCCACAACCCTGCTCCTGAATACTTTTTCTGGCTGCTAGGCCTTGATTTTTGATCCAACTGATCTGGTTGCCAGCTACTTCTGGCATATAGGGTGCTGACACGTAAAGTAGTGGTGTTGCAGAGTGCTGAGGGTTTATTTTTATGCTTTAGCTGTATATATAGTAACTGCCTGCTTAGGAAGTGCATGTGCTGATGTTTGTGATTTAGCTTCCATTAAAATATTTTTTTCAAGGATATTGGGGAAACACAATTCTTTAACCTGTTGTTTTTGCAGAATAGTGTGCTTAGTTAAATGTGTTACAATGTCTATAACTTCAATGAATTGGAAAAGCATTTTAGGTCTTTTTTTCTATCAAACATCAACGTTTGATAGAAGAGTACCTCTTTTTGGCATAAATGTTCAAGGAAAAGAAATCAAGTTAAAAACAAATAAATTAAAGATTTACTTGAGTTAACTGCATTTCCTAATTAAGAGGGAATTAGTGATGTAAAAACAAAGTGGTACGCTTTTGAATCCAGGTAGTATTAGTACAGAAACCTTAACTTTTGAAACCTGCAATGCAAATTAACATCTCTTCAGCCATAGCAATTTTTCATTGCTACCATTAGCTTTTCCTTTCTGCTCAAGTTGGTGTGCATATACGGCATCTAATGCAAAGGATCTAAAGCTGTTCTTTGCATGAAGACTTATTAACAGGCTTGTGAAGTGATGCATGGATTTGGCAATAAGGCAACCCACCTGGGAAAAAACAAGAACATAAAAAATTGTAAAGCTAAGGATTAGAGCTAACAGAACAATTTCCATTTAATAATTGTTTTACCTTATCACTGAAACATTTCTGAAAGCCCTAGTTTGATAGTCAAGTAGTTTGGTAGTTTCTTTTATATTAGACCTTGTCAGATTAAAGTGGTTTAGAGTTTCCAGAAAGTTTCTAGGCTCCAGTTTCAAGTTAGCATTCTGTCAGTTTGTACAGACATTATTTCCTTATCTTGAAGAAATAGTCAACAATAATCAGGACCCAAGAGCACAGAAATAATCGAGTTTTCAAATATTACTATTTATGCTGGACCTAGGGTCAAAAAGAGTTCTCTGCTGGTACATACAGTTGTTAGCTCTTGAGTTTTGTTCAGGTACTTCATTCTAGCAAAAGAGAAAACTGTAAGGCAGAAAATTAAAACATGGTTTAATTAAAGTAACAGCCCAGAATTTAAACTACTTTTAAAATTACTTTTATAATTGTTTAGGATTGTTCTAAGGCTTACTTTTTAGGGGTCAATTTGGATTACATGTAAACTTATTTTTCTTGTGTTTTATCTTTTGCCTTTGAATCCTTACTTGAAAGTAGCTTAATCTGCATAAGACTATGTCTAAAATCCTTAATTCTTTAAAGCTTGAGACTAGGTAGATTCCAAAGGGAGATTTGTAGAATATAGGAGTATTGTATTTTAAGTTTAAAATGACAGAAGTCTCGATCAGATACATTCAATTTGATAATTTTCAAAGGAATCTATATTTTTTTCTTATCTGAATGACTTGAGTTTTAGAATACTTCACTTTCTATTTTTTTATTTAGTCTAAGTTTGTTCATTGTCTGTCCATCTCGTACTTTTGTCTTGTACTGCCTTTTCTACTTGAACTTGTCTTATACCTTCCTGGTTGCCTATTGCATTTTTCCTACCTTGAAGTGTAGGATATCCAAAAGACATTTCTTTAATTTCTTTTTGGTGACTTTCTCTTTCAGGATAACGTTTTGTCATCTGCCTTTCCAAAGCAAGTGGCTGTATGTGGGGACCGAAAGAGGAAACATTCACATTGTCAATGTGGAATCATTTACTCTCTCAGGCTATGTCATCATGTGGAATAAAGCCATTGAACTGTGAGTTTAGTCAAGTATTGTCTGTTGAGGGAACGGCAGTGTCCCACTTGTTATTAACATGCAGAAATGTCATTATTTAGAGTGGCCTCCATATTAGTCTCAGTACACTAAATATACAATCAAAGTACGTAGTCATGTAAATACTTTTTGTTTTCATGAATGTGAAGTGTTAATTAGTATATATGTTTCTGCCTATAACAATATTTTATCATCATGCCTGAAATACACATAGAAATACACAAAACAGACAATATGGGAATAGACTTAAAAATCATTACATGTAGTGCTAAAATAGAAGAGAAATAATATATATTAAACTATGATGTGACTGGTACTTGGACAGACATGGCCCATTTACAGCTTTAGAGTTAAAGACCAAAGTGTAAAGAAATGCATTTTTTAAGAGGGCTGATGATACATTCATTAAAATGACTGTCTAAAAACCTAAATTTAAATAAACCTGTGCCAAGAGCAAAATACGTTTTACAGCTATTGTCATTGTTCTTCCTTTTTCAGTGACAAATTTGGGTGTACAAATATAGTGGGGTTTGGGTGAAAAGATATAGTTGTGTGCTTCTGTTCCTGTGCAGTTATTTTGTTCCCAGTATGTCTGTTTTCAAAAACATATGAAGTCCATCAGTTTCCAAAGCCTGTTGAAACAAACGCAGCTCTTCATTAGTCCATCTTCTTAGTAAGAAGTTAACATAAAGTGTTAATTCTGTGTTATTGTAACAATGGCCACCTTGGGCATTTCATGCCAAAACTGTTTTTCCAGCATAAAAGTAAACATTTTATCCAACTGTATCAATTGTGTAACAACAGATTTTAAGATAAATTTTGTAAAGGTAATAGCAATTTTCTTTTGTGGATAGGCAGTAAATAAGTCTTTCCTTAAGACAGAAACTAAGTGTCTACAAATAGGCACAGTATTTATGGGCTTGAAGATAAAAGGTGAAAGTAACTCCACGCTGAACAACTTGCTTACATGGAATCTGTATCTGCAGAGTCTGTATTGCTTACAATATTTTTGAGATGCAATTTAGAGCAGAGGAAATTCTTTTTAATGGAAATATTTCTTTTTTTAGTTCGTCCAAATCTCACCCAGGACCTATTGTCCACATTAGTGACAATCCAATGGATGAAGGAAAGGTAGGATGTGTTTAAAGACTCTTCAATACCTTATTTTTCAAGGAAGACTTATTTTTAAAGTATAGATACCACTGCTACTTAAGGAAGGATTAAGTATATGAGGACAATGTTTAAAGTGTAAAGGAATTCTAAATCAAGATTTTAGACTCTGAAAGTAACATGAAATAAGGTACAGACATGTCTGTAGAACTCATTACTGGAATAATTAATCTTATAATCAGAAGCATTTGAAAACACAGATGAAAATGCTTAGTCCTGGGAAATAAAAGCAAAGAATTTTACTTATGGCGATAAAAGGTAAGATGTTACAAAAAAAACCCCCCAATCATAACCTGAGTGCTGAAAGCGTGATGGAAAATAATTAAACTTTACCATGCTCTTGGGTGTTGTAATTTCACAACTGTAAAATGCTTATTTATATAGCATATTTATGTGGAATACCATATACTTTATCTTTAGATTAACTAATCTGAGACAGTGTTTTTATGGAATTTGAGGTCTAACTCACATAACCACATTTTAAGCAATTTAATATAATCACTAGCTACTGTCTGCTATTGAAACTGGTCTGTAGTCCAATTAACCACTTCAGAAAAGTAAACTCAACTAAAATGCGTAAGAAAGAGCTATGTATTAGACTTGTCATTTCCTTCTTATGAGATAGTATTAACATAATCATCTGTTCCTCTTGGCAAGAAGCTTTACAATACATGTTCTTGAAGCCCTCAGAAGACAGGAATTTTTGTCCTGCAGCATAGCAACCACAAAGAAGTTGAGCTATGAACTCAACGGTCAGGAGTTCCTTCTGTATTAAAGTAAATCTACAGGTACTACCCTTTGCTGTGGGACATCTGTTATGAGGCCCATGAAAAAACAATGTAGAATGCATAACTTAATGAATTAAGTCTTCACTGTGAGCTAAAAAGAGAAAGCAAGGAGTTAAAATGCCAGTATGTCTTCTCTAGGTGACAGCAATTGCTGCAGTACCAAATCTGCCATTCCCCACCTAAGTCATGGTTACAAGGCTAAGTAAGTGGACCTCTTTGCAAGATTTGGATTGGTGTCACAGGGCTAAGACACTATGAAGGGTTTTCAGATGCTTTAGCTTGTGTGCCCCATATAGTTATTTAGCACATCTTAGTGGTCTACTGCTAATTTTGTTCAGATTACTTGGTCCACATTGAAGAGTAGACAGGAGGGGTTTTCCTTAATTTTAACTATAGGAATAATGCAAAATTTTAAAGAATTATTAGAAAGCAGCAGTGTTATATGAACCTTTTCCAGAACTACATAGACCCCTGGCAAAAGTACGGTTATAACTTAGCCAGAGAGCCCTTGATGCTGCTTTAAACGTCTGCATTAATGACACCACTCTAGATTAACAAGGAATAAGCAATTGAGTAGTGTGATGAATTAAATACTGAATTATTATTTTTGTCAGTGTAATGTTGCAAATATACTAGAGTTTTGAACTCCCATGTGTAAAGAGTCTTCAGGGAGAGAGAAAATAGTTTGCTTTGTTTGACAGGTCAGTGGTAGATTAAATTGGAGACAATCGAAGAGATACTATTGTCTTAGTGGTTTGAATGTTTTAGCTAGTTATGAGTATGAGCTTGTATCCTAGACACCTGAAGTTTCAGTCCAACAAAGAGAATTTAATGAGTGGAGTTTTTTCATTAGGGTGAGGCTCACTGCAGTAAGTCCATAACTAATGATTTTCTCTGTAGAATTAGGTTTGAGTGACATTCCAGGCTTATGGACTCTAGAATATGAACACAATGAAGCTATGGTAGTTTCAGAAAAGAAAAATTATTTATTTATTTTGGCGTATTCCACCCCACATCTAATTTTTGTCCACTGAAGTTTAAAAATGACTGGGTTTATTGATCAGGATATCAATCAGTGGTTTAGATTCTGACCTTACACTTCTCTTATTTCTCATAAGAAAAGTATTGCTGAAAAAAACCATGTGCTGTTGCAAGAACCCCTTATGTATTCATTTTTAAATTTTGTTCATTCTATTAGCCTTCTAAGCAGTGGGTTTTGTAATGTTTAAGTCAAAATAGAAAAGTTATAAAATATGGCTTATAACTGGCAAGTTGATTTAAACTAATACTGTGCATATCACTAATGGAAAAAATTGAATATTCACTTTTACTAGATCAAACGTCTAATTTTTATGGGGTTTTAGTGCTGTATAGCACTGAAAGAGGTAAAATATTTTGTAAGCTGATAGGAGATCCTCTGTTATTTTTCATATTGAAAACAGCTGTACACCCTGACAATCTTAACACTGAAAAGATTGTCCAAGCAAAACATCTAGGTGGGGCAATAGATCATATTGATTTAAATCTAAGTTCATGTGAAGGCAGTGGTTTCTGACTTACAATCTGAAGGACACTCCTCAGGGCACATTGCTCACAGGAAATAGTGTGTTTCAACAGAGTAAATTGTAGCAGCCAACTGCTCCTTTTTTTTGTATGTCCATGTTGGGGAAAAACTGAAAGTGAAGGCATGCTACTCAATCCTAGGAGCAGCTTCTGCTGTAGCAACAATGCTCAAAGGAAAGATCTCACAGTAGATCCAGCAACTAGGAAAGCTGAAGCTGCACTGCATTCTTCTATGTAACTAGTGGCAAGACTGTTACTACTGCCTTATGTTGGCCTTGTTGGGTTTTTTTTTCCATTAAGAGAAGTGTCACTTGAAATAGGAGAGCAAAACATGTAGATACTCAGCAATGTGTTAGACCAATTATAGTGAGCAATTTGAGTCTTCTCTCCCTTCAGAAAAGGTTTAATCTTGCTTCTAACAAAAAGATTATTTGGGAAATTTTCTTGTTGAATTTTTCTAGCTTTCCTCCTATGAATAAATAATGGTTTTGGTCTTTCTTTAGCCAGTTATCTTAATTGTAATTAACATCTGGAGAAAGTTTATAGTACTTTCTTTGTAGAAAATGAACTCTTACCTGAAACTTCAGGGAGGGTAGTATATTCTTCCAGCAAATCTAAGCAGAATGAATTCCAGTGAGGAAAACGCACAATGGAAGTTCTATTTTTCAACACTGCCACCCGCCCCCCAACTTTCACTCATGAAGGAATACATTTAGCAAGGTTTAGTGTTGATCTTTCTGGAACTCAAAGCGATTTCCAAGGAATGATACTTTCATTTTTTTCTAGTTTTGCATGAATGTCCGTTGTATTTGCTGGAACTTTAGGAGAATGACAAGTACAAAGTAAACCTTTTTAGCATTTAGGTCTTCACCTCTTTAATTTTTATTTTTGTAACTACTTTCAGTTACTACATGAAGTATGATGATGCATATCTTTGGAACAAGAACTACAGGCATTTGCAAATGGTATAATTTTACTTTTCCTTATAAAGACTTAACAATTCTGCTTATTAATGCAGCTTCTGATTGGCTTTGAATCTGGAACGGTGGTATTATGGGACCTGAAGTCAAAGAAGGCAGATTACAGATACACACATGATGAGGTAACGTTTTTCATTTGCATTACTTACTCTGAGGATATCATTCACTGCTCTAATGGTGATTTTTATTTTTTTTTCATTTCTTCTCCTGCTTCTTTCACCAGTGGATCAATAAATAGGTTTCTTTGAAATTACAAGTACTTGAAGTTTTCTCTAATAGAGCAGTATAGTTTGGACAATGAACTTCAAATAAGTTTACTGAATTTAAGTTTGTGAAGTAGTGAATGGTGGCATGGATTGGATTTCTTCACAAATTTTTTTGTGGGTGAAGCTTTCAGATCTTTTTTCTTAGTCATGTGATTTTCACCTATATTAAGAGCTTGAGTCTTAAGTTGAAACTACATGGTTTAGCAATTTCTGTAATTTGGAATCTCTTGCATATTCTGAAAACGGGGGGGAAGAAACTACTAAATAATCTCATTGCAACATTTCTATAAACACACCTTTTCTCTGTAGGATAAGATCAGGGTTTGAAATAAGACTAGGGGAGGTTTAAAAAAACAATGGCATTAAATGGCATTCATTTCTTTAAACCCTTATTCTTGAGAATAAACTTTTTGAAAGACTGAGATTAAGAAAAATCATTCAGCATAATATGCAAGTTGATGTACTTTATTTAAAAATAACAAAAAGTTGGTTTCAATTACATTTTATTGATTGTAAAATGGCTGTGTCATTGTTCAGTACCAGCTAGGCCTATTACTTGTTTCACAGCAGGTGTATTTTCCATAGCCCTGTGCTGAAGTTTTCACAAGACATGATTTAGAGGAGTTTTTTGGTGTTTTTTGGTGGCAGTTCTGGTTTGATACTTGTGTGTTCTACCATTTAAGAGTTTCTCTGAAGAGGGAAGTATCTGAAGTAGTCTAGGCTGTAGATTATCAGAGCTGAATGAGGTTTCTTTGTATTCAGAAATGTCTGTATAAGCCTTAAAGTATGTTATGTGAAGAATATTTTTCTCTCCCATTTTCATTGCATGCACCTATTTGTCATTTGTTTCAGAAACTTACGTCTCCATCTTTTTCTAGTCTGAAACTCTTTGTATACCTTTTATTCTTCATGCTCTTCTCTACTTAACTCTTTTTAACTGTTCTGTTTTGTCTTATATCTGTACACAGAACCTTTCTAGATAGTTTCTTGTTGACTCTGATTTAGTGGCTTTACCAGGGAACTTCTTTCATACACTGACCATAAGGTCCATGGGCATGTGTGATAACCCACTCATAAGGGGAAGGAAGCACCTAATGTCACAACATGTTTTACCTCTTCTCACATTGGTGAAGGCACATGACATTCTGCCCTGTAGCAGGAGCAGGATTTTAAACCTCAGGATTTATGTCCTTGGCTCTCCACTTGTTCTTGGTGAGAGCTCTTCTGAGTGTGGAGTTGACAACTAGTAAGAAGAGAGCTACTTAGTTCAATTTTGTCATACTTGCCATCTTAGTGGGTGGTTAGGCTTTCTCAGGCACCATGAGCTGGGTGGCCAGGCACATTGATGCCATAAAGAATGCTTGCTAGAAACTTTGCCATTGGATTAGTTTCCTCCTCTCTCATCACTTTATAAATTACTTAAGTCTTAGAGCGTGTAACTTGAGTGCTTGTGCAGTCTGTCACAATCATTTGATGCAACTTTTTTGACTGAAAACTTTGAATGTGTGAAAGGATCCAAATGTCATCCTTTTGTTCCTTAGCAGAGGAAGATCATAATGAGGGTCAAACTCTGTGCGTGATCAGAGGTTTGTGAAAAGATATCTATGTTATTTCCTGAGGGAAGAAGCTGAATCCAATTACGTTTTTGTAGCTTCCTGCTTGGTTTCATTTCAAATGGCCTGACCTTTAGGAGGCTTTCCTGAAGCAAATTCCCATGTTGTAGTGCGGCAGTCTCTTTTGTTGCTGAAACCTAGGTCAGTGGAACACCATTTTCTTCACATGTGTGCCTTTCCAGCACCCTGCTCTAATAGTTGTTGCACAAGAACACTAGGACACTCATCCCAAGGGCAGGAACATCACCCACCCCCAAACCGTTTGTAATGGGATTTCTGCTTAACCATAGCTGAGGGAGGCAGCTCTGTGTCACGACTAGTGTTGACTGCTGGCATATTCTTCCCTCCACAACATTCTAGTTCATGGAAAATTCAGGAAATTTAATTGGAGTTTGTTCTTGGTTTTTCTATATTGCAAATAATATCCTGACTTAAAGTAGTGTATATTTTTTATTATAACAGTAATATTTTGTGTATTTAGAGTTAATTTAAATAATACACAAATGTAATATTCTTTTTCAGATAATTTAAAGGAAATTATCTCTACATAGTAGAACTGAAGTTGTGAAGGGACCTTTCTTTAGAAGGTTTCTTTGAAACCCTTTACTCAAAGCATCCCTTTTTTTCCTGGGCAGGCTCAGTGAAAAAATAAGACTAAATTTTTTTTGCACCATTCTTAAGCCTTTTATGTTCAGACATTGGGGACTTAAAGTAAGCTTTGCATTTCTTATGTGGAATACACTTATATTGCAGTTATTTCCCAGCCTGTATTTTGATCCAGGAAAGAAATAAAACAAATTTCTCAACTATAAGTTTTGTTTCTAAAAAATACCCCTCAAATGTAACTTCTGAAAACTAAAACTAGTTGTATAATAAAGTCCCTTCTTCAAGTAATATTTTGTTTGTTCTGATGTAAAGTAAGCTTTGATAGCATTAACTGTAATGTATTATAGATTACTATTTTTAGACACAATATTCTGGTACATGGCTGAGTGTAAGAGATTATTTTCCAGCATTAAAAACATGTCAAAGTAGCCTGTGGAATTAAGAGGACTGGGGAAAGAGAAACAACCCTGGGATATGACTTGCCAGAAAACTAAGTGTGTCAATGTATTTCATTTCATCAAAACAATCTTCATGATGTATTGTCATTTAAATCTCAGTAGCTGCATTTTTTGTTGTTGTTTTTTTTTTCTTCCTTTTGCAGCTTTTTTCCCCTTCTTTTCTTAGATTGTTGACAAGAGGGTTAGCATAGGTACTCCCAAGTTTTACTATACTTTATTTGAATATTTTGGTAAACCTGTAGAAAAGGAGTTAGTATGATCATCTATTCATTAACAGAAATACTGAGAGTGTCCATGGAAATTAAATTACTTTCATAATAAGGCAGTGAAATCTGGATAGGCTATGGTTAATAATCAGTCTGACTTGCAGAATGACTTTGCTTATGTCTTGCACAGTATATTTCAAGCTAAATTAATGTCAGAAGAAAGTAAAGGATCATGGCAAAATCCAAAGAATTATGAAAGGAATTATCAGTGTCTCTGCATTCCTCTGGGAAAGTATTCAGAACTATTTTCCCACAAATTGTGTTATACTTGAAAAGTAAGCAATAAGATGCATATTAGTTAAAAAAAAGGACAGTTTACTTAGATTTTTTTATTTCCCCTGAATTTTACCAACTTTTATTTGCAGTAGTCTAAACTTGGCTTTGGAAAAATGAATTTAAAAATTCTTTTGAAAACAGGGTAAACTACTTAAATTAATAGCTTTTGTATTTACATCAGTGAATTCCTGCATGTACTGGTTTTGGCTGGGATAGGTTTAATTTTCATCCTAATAGCTGGCACAGTGCTATGTGTGTTGGATTCACTATGAAAGTGATAACACACTGATGTTTTAGTTTTGCTGAATAGAGCTTACTCTTTATTGATGAACTTGTATATTACATTGTAAGATTCCATTTAAATTATTAGTTTTTGTACCTCTTAAAAGAGCCAAAAATAATACTGATTTCTAGGGATATAGACATAAAATGTTTTTAAACGTGTATTAATCTCTTGAAAAGCTAGTTGGTGCAAGAATGTTTCCTTCTTAAAATCAAATATGTGTATCTTTGCAGGCAGTATGGCTGTCATTTTTCCACATGGGATAATCCTTCTGGAACAGGTGGTGAAAGTGAGGCTGCCTTTGTGTACAGCCTGTCTCCACATAATACTCAGGGATAGATAGTTTCTACAATTTCTGGTAAAGTTTTGGCATACGTAGGACAGTGTGGTCAATTGTGCTGTGTTTGTTATTCGAAAAAGTAAGATTTGATTTCCTTCCCTCCCAAGAAAACATGTAACTGTCTCAGAAGTTTTGAAACAACCTTCCTTACGGTCCAGAACAGCTACCTTAAATTTGAATTAAAGGGAAGGGGATAGGAATACTTTTAATAAGAAACCTTCAGTTGTAATTAAGTAAACTTAAAGATTTATTTAGATAAACTTCATTGCTTTTTCAATAGAGTGTTCCCTGTATAAATTCCTGTAAACTTCACTGTATTTGGTTCATGTTCACAAATGGAAGGATTCAGAATGTTAGTTGAGGTCAGGACTTGTTTTACCTGTGCAGATAATTCTACTTGATACAGATGTCTTGTGCCTTAAATATAGTAACAGTCCTCTGTGGTACTTGTATATGATCTTGTTATAAGGTATTACTTTCAGTGTGGGATCTGTTTGACAAGTGATATATTCCAAAAAAATATTTGAGAGACAGTTGAATCTGCACCTGCTGCATTATGGTACCAAAGGGGTAACAGGTGAAGTTTAAATCATGATGAGAATTATGATTAAAACTTCGAGTTTTATTCTGAATCAGTAAATTTTTATAAAATATTGGAAAAATATATTACTTGTAGAGGCCTTTTAATGTCTGAGAAACTATGCATAGATTTGCAGCCTCAGTGGATTCTGCTTGATCTTTCTGTTTTATGCTTTCCTTCAAATCTTTTTTGCTCTTGAGTACTGAGATGATTTTTCAGCTATCAGATTTCTTTTGGTGATTGAGACTATTGCTATCAACCAACCAGTACTACCTAAGTTTATTGTACTTTTGTCATTATAGCTGACTTGTCACTGTAGATATACCAGCCTGTTGTACCTGGAGATTATGCTGCAGCTTAATCAGGTTTGGTTTTGTTTTTCAGGTTTACAAGAATTTGTGAACTGTGTGATAGCAAAGGACAGTGCTCTGTACAGAACTTTATCATACCCAGCCCATAGTATTGTTAGTTGGATTATTTTATAAAACATAAAACACGTATTTTTGTTGCAGTTTAAACAATATTTAGCTGCATTACTAAATATAACAAGTGGTTCTATAAAACTAACAATAAATAGCCATAAAACATCATTCTCTTTCGGTGATTTTTTTCCATCCCTTCATGTTCCTTGCAGAAACTGTGGTAGCAGTCATCCTTCTCCTTTGTGCTCAGTTTATCAGATCTTTTTATGTTCTTAAGCATTAATGCTGTTTCAACAGTAAGAGGTTGTTGCATTCCCTTCCTCTTGAGATTGTTTTTCAAGAAAAGAAAGTAGTGTTCATTTCTCAGATTTGTCCTTCATTCCTTACTTCTATAAAGCTTGCTTTCTTACTAGTTCTTAAGACCTATTTATACATAAGTGTGTGTCAAACCGTTCCATTTGCACTATGGGGTGCCTACTATTGTCAGTGTGGGAGAGTATGTAAAATGTACTGATTGGATTGTATTGCTAAACATAATATAGATATTTTAATTTCCTAGTGTCAGAGCTTTTTGAAATGAAACCTTCTCTTTACTGAGTCTCTTTACTGTTGATCTCTTCCTTTATTTGGTACTATGTTGGTAAATAAAAACAAATGTTCTGTATTTATGCAAAGTTTCTTTTGTAAAACCTTTTTTTGCTAAACAAAAATTTCATGTACAGAATGAGCAAGACTATTTCACTTTGACACTAGGAGACATCATGTGAATCATCTAGGTTTCTGAGCTACATGTGCAGATGTGATATTGGTACAGACAATCTGTATTCTAGCAAAACCTATGTGATTCCACAATACATAGGGAACAAGATTAAATTTCACCAAGAAATATTAAACTTAGTTAATCTGTAGTTTACATATATCCAGATCTTCTATTACTTTAGACTGGAAAAATTATTATTGAAGACTCCACTCATTTACTGTAACCATTTTCCTCTGTCACTTAAGCTCTGGATTCTCCCAGTCATATCGCTGGAAACTGTCTTGTTTCTTTGTATAAGTGTATGAAATATGAAGACCTGATCTGTGTATAATCAGTTTGGGCAAAGATGGCTTAGATTTGTCTCATGAGATTTGCTCTTCACCTAATAGTTATTGCTTAAGCTTTCATTGCTAGTTACAGTTCTTTACTACTCATACATCCACGTTTCCTCACAGAGGACTTTATTTAGTCAGCTTTTTTTCTGCAGATTTCATGTGGCATGGCTTAATCATTCCATTCCTAATTTTATGAAAATAAAGATGTTCCTGTATATATGAAAGATTTTTATGAAAGATTTACTAGTAGATTTCTGTACTTTCCTGCACCTCAAAACTGCCATTGCAATGTTAGAGTATTTTCTTCAATAATACTTTGTTTTTGTCATCATAATTTCAAAAAACCTTGCTACCTCTATTCTCATTTTGCTTATATTTTCAGCCCGTGCTTGCCTCTTGTGCACATCCATATAGACACCTCAAAATGTCATATAATACTTGGACATAATAATCCCATCCCATGTTTTTTGTATGGACAGTATGTTTTTCCCAATAGTGAAAAATTTTGGTTAGCAAAGCTCAAATAATTGCTTGCAGTTATTCCCTGTGTGCTACCTTTCATTGAAAAATGCTTCAATGCTACGCTGAGGAGGATGATTTTTCCCCTCCTTAAACATGTCACTACAATGAAGACAGTATTTTTGATGGATAAAGTATGACCGAAGGTACTACTTAAGAACAGCAAACTTACCATGGGTAAATTAGTACATACTAAGAGCAGTATATTTAATTAGTAATTTCTCTAATTTGCTTACGCTGTCTAATGTCGTTGAGGAAGATGTAAGGATAAAATGATAAGATACACAACTTGTGCTGTTCTGTTTTTTCTCTTCTCTTGCATAGGCTATCCACTCTGTGGCTTGGCATCATGAAGGAAAACAATTTATTTGTAGTCACTCAGATGGTACCTTGACCATATGGAATGTAAAATCTCCTACCAAACCATTCCAGACAATCACTCCACATGGTAAGATGAAAATGGATACCAACTGTGTTTGGCAGCTCTTAAAACACAGAGGACTTGTTTTTAATAGCAGTGTGTTTTGCAAAAAAACAAATATTAAAAGTACACTTGAAATGCACGTAAAAAGCTTTCTCTGTCCTATGAAATTCTGGTAGATTTCACTAAAAAAAGTCTTTATGAAATAAGAATCCAAATCAGTGTAGTTTTCTCTAAATCTCTAAACTTCAAGCTTGCCTTTCACACAGTGGCATTGATCTCAAAGTTAACTAATGCGTATTTTGCAGGGCTTACTTTTTGCTTGACATTGCAATCCCATATGTTGTTTAAAATACATATAAGGAAGCATCTGTTTTACGTTTAAATGTGTAGATTACCACGTCAATTTCTGGAAAGGTTTGTAACAGAATGAGACTAGCATCTGGTAAAATGTTCCCGCTTCTGAGAGGTCTTACATTAATGTTAATTGAGGAAATTAACATTGCATGTTGTTATTCTGTGAAATATGCTGCTGCTCTTCAACTAAGTTCTATAAAATCCTAAGGTTACAGGGTGTGCATGTCTCTAAGTTATGTCTTAACAATTTATTTACTTCAGATTCTTAAGTAATGTAACAGTGAGGATAATCTGTGAGGTTACAAATGTAATGCAGAATGCTGTAGTTATGTGTCCTGGTTTATCTGTCTGAGCCTCTAGCAAGGCTATGTTTACTGTACTGACCATGGACTAGAGTGGAAAAAAAAGAAGCTGTGGATTTCTATATGATCCTGTACCATTTTTCCTGTCGTTGAAAAAGAAGCTATTACTGTAGTAGTAAAACTACTTAGACAAGACTAATGTTATGTTTTGACCTCTTTTAATAAACATTATTTTTATTATGGGCTGGAAATTAAACTTTCTGCAGAACTTCATAGTTGTATCGTATTTTATCAATGGTCAGATAGAAAAGATGTATATTTACACCACACCCTTAATTTCTACTGACTCTATGAAAAATTGTATCTATAGTAGCTTCAGTTTCCAGTAGTGCACAGTTGAGGAAGAGCAGGGTTTCATGCTCAATTGAAGTCTTAGTCCTGAAGGATAACACTCAGGATAAACCTCACTTTACTTGTAAGCTAACCAAATTTAACTGCAAAATGCTTGACACAACTTAAACTTTAAATCTCCTAGTGCTACTTAAAACAAGACTTTAGGGGATGATTATATGTTTGAAAATAAATATCCTGCAACATTTAGGTATAGGATTGGTGGTTGGTTTTTTTTGTAAACATTCCAGGTTGGTGTATTGAGAGTTTAACAAATTTTTAATTATATTATTCCAAGACATACTCTGTAATTGTCAAAGTTGTTGAATATATGTTTATATGAATGTTCTACTTCTCATGTTGGATAGGGAATTCCATTAATTGCCATAATGAACTGTAAGATTAATATAAGAAAATAATTTACTTTAGGAAAGCAGCTGAAGGATGGAAAGAAGCCAGAACCCTGCAAACCTATTCTTAAGGTGGAATATAAAACTACTAGAGCTGGGTAAGACTTCTTTTGTATGCAAAATGAACATACATAAAAGAAATGTAGTGCTCTGGCAATATACATTGTTTCCCAGTTGTTGGGATGAATATTCTGTTGCTACTGAGCTATGGTAAAATAGCTTTGTTTTACTTTTGACAAATCAGGTATTGATGAACAAACTACAAAAATATATATAGGAACTAATTAATATACACAAACCTTAACTTAGGTAAAGATACTGCTAATGCATTATCTACATGCTTTTCATGCTACTAAAACTTGTGTGTATTTTTGCTAAATTTTTGAGACTATTTAAGAAAAGAAAGGCTGATAAAGCGCAGAAGACACCAAAACACAGACATGATAAACTGAACTTCAACAAATAATGGCCTGATGCAAATGTTCTAAATTCTGAATACATGTTCTTCCTCAAAAAAATGTTGTTAACAGAAGCTTTTCTAGTAGAGTGCAGTGATTTACACAGTGAAATGTGCCTAATTATGCACATTGAGAATGTAACAAAGCAGTAATTGCAACAAGAGGCTCAGATGGAATTACATATCTAGAGTAGCGTATTTTGTTACCAAGACTGCAGTTAGGACAGATGGATTTCATGAACTGTGTGGAATTTCTTTTATTTGTGGTTGTAAAGTGCTTTAAAGTGTTAGAGTGAAAAGTGCAGTGTAAAGAAAATATTCATGAAAACTTTTTTTTTTTTTTGATTGGTTGGTTTTTGTTTTTTTGTTTTTTTTTTTTTTTATTTGGTTTTTGGGTTGTTCGGGGGTTTCGTGGGTTTTTTTTATTTTGGTTTTGGTTTTTTGGGGAGATTTCTTTTGGGTTTTTTTGTTTTCTTTTACTGTTGGGGAGGGTGTTTGTATCACTTTCATTTGTTTTCCAGGTGTTCAAATCTATAGAACATTGTTATTGATGCAATATAGTTTACTACAAATTGGTGTACCCATACTTATATCAGTGGCTTTATGTATTTTTATTTTTTGCTCAAAGTGAGCTAAATAGAAATTTCAGACTGTGGCTAGCTCCCAGATGTATGAAAATCTATGATCAGCTGGAAAGCCATGTTTTGCTTGCGGAAGTCTACATCTGTCTGCATAATCCTTTCTCAACTGAAAGATCAAAAGCTGATCTAAAGAAAGAGAAATAATCAAAAAATCTCAGCTTCAGCAAGTCACAATGTCTGCAATCAAAAGCTTTCTATTCTAAATAGTCATTCTGAAGGAGAAGATTAGTTTGAAGCTTGTTCTGTGACATATTACAATGTGAAAACTAGTTGACTTTTCACACAGTTTAAAGAGGAGCTTATTCTAGTATAACTTCTAAGAATACATGGGGTTTTCAGGAGGCACATCTTTCCTAGCGTTGGGCTTTTTTTTTGGTTACACCTCTCACTTGCTCACTTTCCAGTGTTTCTCCAAACTGAATGTTTTGCTATATTTCAATTTAATATACTCTCTAATGTTTGCTGTCTTCAGTGTACTGTTAAATCTATAATTGTTGATACTTATCCTGAACTTTAATTAAGAAAGGGGGTGAAAAAAACTCACAACAAACAAAACCCCACCAGTTTGCACTGTGGTGGTGAAGCAGTGCACTGAAAATCTCCGTTCATTTGCCTGCTGCATGTACTTCAGTTTGGAGTTTGTTTTCAGTTTCACTTGTAATCTTACAAGAATTTTAAGGTGAGGCAGAACTACTTTTCAATACTTAAAATTTTGATAGATTTTCTCTTTACGATTTGAAATTGATTATATATGAACAAGATAAAATTTTAGCTTTTATGTAAAGCACTGTCATTTCTTGTTCATAGTTTAATTTCTGTAGCACAGAGGAGAATCACTTCTGGACAGGACAAATTTTTTTCTAGCTACTGAAACAATGTAAGAAACAAACCAAATAAACTTGTTTCTATAGCAGTCTGCTATAACTGTTCCTCAAAAAGAAAATAAAAAAAAAATCACAGAAGAAAATGAAACAAAATAGCTTACATTTGAGGTACTATTTAATTCATATTTAAGTTATATTTCAATTCTTTATTGTGAAAAACATTCACTTTTTCCATGCTTTATATTGAACCTCTAACATCTTTCTGTCACCCTTTTCTTATTTCCCCCTGTCTAGAGTGCTCAAAGATCTAGGTTGTTTCAGTATCTCCTCCTGTGGAAAACACTCTGTTGATATGATCTTAATTGTTTTCTTTACTGCTTCTAATTCTAATAAACTTTTTTTTTGAGAAAAGGTGTTTGGAACCCCACAAAAGGAAGGAACATGACTGCTGGCAACCTATATTAAGGGCTACAGACACTATTCTTTTTACTGTTGCAGCTCTTATTAATCCCTTCTCATTTTTTTTTCTCCATTATGTTCTCCATATTGCAAAACTGGAGTCAGGGAAATGGGAGGACATGATGCTTTTTCTGGTTTTCACAGACTAGCTATTTATTTTCTACCTTGGTGGCTTTTTCTTTTGTGGGTTTTTTTTTTTTTTTTGGTTGGTTGGTTTTTTAAGTCTAATGCAGATACTGCCAGTGAAATCTTCAGAGCCAAAGTGGTTTACCCTACAAGAGTTGTATGTCTGTGGCTTTATCTCTGGGAGAATACATTTGGAAAGGTTGCTATTGACAGCTTGGGAGTCAAAAAGGCAAATTCTTGTTATATTCCTTGAGCAAACTGGCATAATTTTACAATCCCAGAGCATAAGGTCATTGTACTGCAGCTATTTTTCATCTAAAATGCTCCATCTTTTTGTGACGCAATGAATTCCAAAGGTAGGTTACCTTTTGAGCTTTCTGAAATGGCTTCCACATTGCCTTATATGCATACTTTTTCTGTCTAAAGTTTATCTAGAGAAGCTCTTGAGCTTCTTCCTAGTGCCACTTCCCACCCCCCAGAATTCAGTCCTTCTTGATGCCACTTCCCACCCCTAGTGATTCAGTACCTTATAGTATTTACTCTGGTTGATATTAGCATTATAGTAAAATTGCCCAAGCTTATTATTTTCTACTAGAACTTTGTCTAATAGAATTTAGAGCTCAAAAGTCTCCCCATAAAATGTAATCAAAAAAGAGTTTTGTCTTGGCAGCTGATGCAGCTGTCGTTGACTGACTGTAGAGCAGTACTTTTTAGCAAGATGGATGTATATAATTGGGACCTAGAGTGTACATAAATAATGATGTCTCCTGCTAAGTAAAAGTTTTTGATCTGTTAATTTAGTTTGAATAGTACTATTTTATTGTGTAAGCTTGTCAGTTCAAAAGCATACTTCCCAAAAACTAATTGGTAATTTATCTTTACTACCTCAGGATTGCCAGTATTAAGGCAAACTAACTCTCGAAGTCTTTTCCATCTCTATAATAGCATTAACTTTTTGACAAATTTACTTATGGTTTGAAAAGTAAGGCGGATGGTACCAGTGGCTTTATTTCTGTACATACTGTTCTCTCACACCTCTGGACTGCCAGAAACTGGCTAACATTTGACAGTTTACTTCTAAAATTTACTAGAAACATTCTCCAGGGTTGTGAGCCATTTGGCTCTCCATTGTATTATGTTTTCATATACTGCAAGACCTAATTCTGTGTTTTCTGAGGTTTTTTTCAATGAAACATTGCCCCCCTCTGTAGTGAATTTCTTATAGTGTTCTCCAAGAGGTTTTTAGAGATTTAACTCATGAGGAAATTCGTGTAAGGGGATTACTTCCAAACCTGCTGAAGCAGAACTGTTTCACAGAATCTCTATATGAGCAGCTGCTAAAAATGCTACATAGCAGTTCTCTAAGACTTGAGCACTACTTTTTGTTAAATTACCAAAGTTGGTTCAATCGATGTAAAGTACAAATCTCTTTAGCTTTTCTTTTAAATTAGGTATTTCTAATAACATTCATGTGCACTAACCTTTTAACATGTATCACAGCTGAAGAACAGCCCTTTAATTAGAAAATAAACAGCTTGTGCTCATGGTAAATCCATGGTTTCATGAAAATATGAAAAATTCATATGGAAAGCTGTAGCCGTCTTTCTGGCAGACTAAAGTCAACTTAATCTTTGATTCATTTTGAAAAATCCATGTGACAGATCAGTGTAATCTATTCGTATCTCCTCCATTCCTTGCTTCTTAAGGATATGGACTGGCAAGCCTGCCCAAAGCAGTCTGATTACCTGGAGAAATAAAACCAGAAGAATCCAACACACTGTCATGTCACTGTGTTGTATGAAAATTAAAAACTAAAATTTGTCACTTTAGTATTGTCAGTTGATCTCAGTGAAGGTGCAAGTCCATTAATTTCTGCAAATTGTCCTGGCAGCATTACTGCTTAAAAGACCTAATTATTTCTATGGACAAAAAAGTACTGCAGTAAATCATTCCAACACAATGAGATATTGCACATACATCACACCAGTATTTTTCTCTTCACTGACATCCTGAGAAATATCAGGTTAAATTCAAGTTTGTAACTTTCTTCAAATTATTTCATGGGCCTGACCATAAAAGATTGTGTGAAATTTCAATATGAAGAACTGAGATTGAATGAAAACTTGGAAAAAACTTAATCCTTTTCTAGAAATACACTTTGTACTACTGTTGGAGGCAGGATATTTAACTCAGTGGATCTATGGTCCAATGTATGGCATTCCATTCAGGTCTCTTCCTCAGCCAGCAGTACTCTTTGATCTTATCAAATCTTCAGTCACAGGTCTTTCTGGAGGATCAGGCAGATTGTGAAGTAATTGTAGAAGCTGGAAGCTTGTCTCAGTCTGCTTTGCCTTCAATACTACAAACACAGAGCACATTTCAGCCAAGCCTTAAATTCATGAAGGCCAACATGTGCATAAACCAGACGCTTTATAGACATCTTTATTTCAAGAATAAAGATGTATCTAGTCTCACATTAGTGTTTCAAATGCTAACTAGTGAAAGCCATTTAGACAGTATGGGAAAGATGGTGTTATAGGAAAGGATAAAAAAAAGTTATATCTCTTCAGCCTCTTTTTACAATGTATCAGGATGGCTTTTTTACTAGAAATTTTCTCCAGATACTGACATACTAGCTGCTTCTAAGAAAGACACAAATGAAGGGTAGGATTTCTACGTAAAGTGAGCATAAAAGTAGATCAGAGATAATTGTTAGGCACTCAAAGTGCCTATTTTTCCTTCAGAAATATAATGTGGAATTTGAGGCAATAGTCAGTAATGGGTGACATTTATTTCTTGACCTATATACTTATAAACACTACTCTTTAAAAGATATTATGTCCTATTTCAAACATAAGAAGTATTAAAATGAGTGACGATAATCAGGAAATAAAAAAATATATGGTAAAATGAATAGATTTACTTCATCTTGTTTTTCAGTAAATGAAATAATAAATTATATGTTATGTGCATATTTGAAAAATATGGGTGTATTTAAAAATATGTTCCTCTAAAGGCTTTTTAAAAATCTTTCAAGGGAAGCATCTAATCTGTTCTCAAAACTAGAAGAAATATTTTTGCTCTCTACTCAGCTATTTGATTATGCAGTAGGAGTAGTCTGTGACATAGTAGTTTCCTGAATTTTGTGCATGGTAGTAGGGGGGGAAATGGCTAAAATGTCTTGAGTAAATGTGTGGTACTACTTAAAAGATGTTAGGTCTTTGAAACTTATCAAGCTTCTCCAAGGCAGTCATATTACTCTATTTCTTCCTGATTCTGCTAGACTGTTTTATATTATGGATGAATGGGACTGTTGGCAAATCTGACTGCAGTTCAGTAGAAGAAAAGCAATTCTAAAGTTGTACAAAGTTTTAAAAAATCTCATTTTGCCAAGCAGTTGCAAAGATTGGTAATAAGCAATATGGAATGAAAGGTTTGGAGAAGATGTCTGACTTAAAACAAGAGTTTGAAGACTATAACTTAAGTTTTGAAACTCACACTCAAGCTGTATATTGCATGGAGAACTGGTTTGCATTATTTTTACTCTATCTCTGCTTAATGATATCTCATTGAACTTTGGGCAGGTTTTGCAACCTTACAATGATATCTTTTAGTATATTATCTTGGCTTGATCCTAAATGCCTCTGCTTTATTCCAGGGAGCCTTTCATCATTCTCTCAGGAGGCTTGTCATATGACACTGTAGGAAGAAGACCCTGCTTAACAGTTATGCATGGAAAAAGTACTGCTGTGCTAGAAATGGATTATTCTATTGTTGATTTCCTAACCCTCTGTGAAACACCATATCCTAATGGTAGGCTCAAGATTTTTCTCAGTACCTTGATTTCCTGCCTCTGGAGTTTTATCCCATGAGAATATTCTTGACTATTTCCTTTCTGTTTTGTTTCTGGGGACTGGACTTCAGAAGCAACATCTGTTATCCCTATTTATCTGAAGTATGGTTTACTTCCCAAAGCATCTTAGTAGCATAGTTTATTATAAAGCCTGTTTTGCTACTAGAAGGAAGCAAGTTATGCAGTACATATTTTTTTTTCTTTTTAATCCCAAAAGCATGTGCAGATAAAAAGTAGCATTACAACTTAAAGCTGTAGTTACTGCAGCCAATGTGTTCACCAGTACATATTTGGGTGGAAAGATAGTATGTACTCAATGCTAAATCGTGAAGAACATTTGTGTATTATTTTTACTTTTAGTGACTTTGTTCATTCCAATACTTACATGAAGTTCATCACTAACCTATAATCTCTTTTCTGCAGCAGGTGATTTTTTTATCGTAGTTTAGCTAGTTGTCCCAGATGAATAGCATTATATTGCTGATGACTACAGTGTTTTTAGCTGTCAGCTTCTATCAGAGTATATAAAACTGTTTAGCTTGAAATTTGAGGTCTACCTTAAAGAGGGGAATATGCACTTCACCGACTGCTTAAAGTTTCTTATTTTACTGTCAAGTCAGCTGTCTTTTAATCCATTTTGTAAGTGCTTAAAACTTAAACCCCACTGAATATGAGGCAAAGAGTTTGGGGGTGGGAGGATGTTATTGTTGAGAAATTTGGCTCTATCATATAACCTGCTTATACAAGTTATTCTGCATGTTCCTTTTTCTGTTATTTGAACTGTTGAAAATATTGAATTAATGGAAGAGCAATTAACTTGGAGTATTCAGGAGGGTGAGTGTATAAAATATCTTCAAAAACTGTAGTCATCTAAGTGGCTTTTTCTAATTTTAACTGCTATAGTGCAAAGACTGATTACATTCTTGAGGCTATACATGCATGAGCTCCATTTACCAGTAAGTAACTTTTTCTTCTTTTGTTTTCAGACTTTCAGGAACCATATGCTGTAGTTGTTCTCCTAGAAAAGGACTTAGTACTGATTGACCTTGCACAAAATGGGTAAGAATCTTGTGTAGTAATGGTTGGCTGTGGTGATCAGCCTGTTATTCTGCTCTATAGTTTTAATCTAGCATAATAACTCCCTGTCCAGAGCATAAAATTTTGAATATTAAATATAAAATTTCATCAACTGAACTGAGAATTTTAATATATCAGCTTTTCACGGCTTAATATGTAGTAGATGAGTAGAATATCATGTGACTTTTTCCAGGCTTGATTGACTAACAGAAATTACTCATAGATCACTGGTGCTTTTTAAGTACCACAGTTTATTTTGAAGTTGGTTCCTTAGTGCTGTGAGGGGGAGCTTGCAGTTTTGGGGAAGGGAGCAGAGAGAAGAACTGATCAGATAAGCCAGGTAATTTTGGCTGTTGTCATCACTTAGATATCTGCAGATATTATTGCCAAATAAATTGCTATCAGTATTGCTTAAAGAAACTCAATACTGATGCAATAACTATCATATACATAAAATTTGAATGATAACATCTACTCCCTAGTTTACAGCTGTGGTAAGAAGTTGCTTAAGAGTAGTATCCTATTACACTTTTCACAAATAATACTTGCCTAGCACATTTTGAGTCTCTTGTTTCTTTGTCTGTTGACAGTCCATACAGTCTTAATAGGTGGTGATTAAAAGTTCAGGATACTACAAAAATTTTAAGAAGGGTTTTAAAATTAGTATAGGCAGCAACAACTAACCATTAAGGGATTAGGAGCAGAGGGGCTCAATAAGATGTTGGTAGTGTTCCTGATTAAAAATCTCCAATGGTCAATGAAAAAAAATCCTTATGAAGAATATCCTTGTAGGGCAAAACTAAACCCTGTAAATATTTATCCTTAAAGTCAAGTGTGTTATCTAAGGTGATACCTTAGATAATAAAGACTCTATGGAATTCAGAAGAAGATCAGGTTTTATCCTAATATCTCTCCAGGTACTGAGCAATCTCATTTAGCTTTTCCCAGTGTTACAGCCATATGCTGTATCCAGAACTTGTTTCTGATATACCAATAGCATTAAGCTTCCAAAATTCATATTTAATTCGCAATGCCTGAAATTTGAAATTATGGTAAGGCTTATTCTATTTCATGCTAAAAAAATCTTTAGCAGTTGTGCTTTTAGAAGACTTATAATGGTCTTTGTTATGATTGACTTGCAAAGTATTAATTGTTTGACACCTAAAAAGGCAAAAAAATTAATGCCAAAATAAATCTACAGGCTTCCTTTTACCAAATCCAAATACGGATTTGTCATATTTTGTTAAAGTGAAGCCTAGTCTTCATTCAGTTTTAAAAGATTGTTGTAAGCTTTCCAGATAGCTATGTATAAAATTCTTGGTATGCGGTAAGTTTTCATCTGTTCTTGCCAATTTTTCCTTTAGATGGCTTGAGAAGCTGTGTCTCTTTTCACCTCTCAAAAAAGGGGGAGAAAACATACACATAGCATGCATTTCTCTCGAGATAAATGTTCTTTGAAAACAGATACATTTACCTCTATTAGTATTATTGACTTTTTTCCTCATAAAGGCTCTGTCACTTTTCTGATGGAGATGGTGGGGGGAAGCATAAGTGTTTCTATTCTTCTAATTGGTAACTGCATGTTGCTATCTGTAGCTTTCAGAAAGTGATCTTGGAGTTGCAAGTAGACTTTGAGAAGCGCTGGACAACTTTCTGTCTCACAATGGTATACTAATACAAAGTGAGACAGGACTCCTCCTGTCTTTTGCCACAGGAGAATAGACTGAAGATTTACAAATAAATTCATATCTCCACATTACTACAATTAGGACTTGGTAACTTAATTTTTTCCACAGGCCTAAATTAGTAAGCTTTTAAAAATATAAAGCTATAGGGAATAGTGGTGTTCTAGAAATACTCTATAAACTGTACAAACTTCCAATTCCATCTATCTTTATAGTGTATTAGATGAGCAGTAAAGTTGCATATTTGTTCATAATCTAATTTGATATGCATTTATTTTTTTTCTGTACAAAAAGAATGCCAGCCTAGTCTTCAGTACTTGTGTTCTGCATTTTAAAAAAAGGTTTTTCCTAGATTAACAGTCTTCCCCTTTCTTCCATTGAAGGTATCCTATATTTGAGAATCCCTATCCTTTGACTATACATGAATCTCCAGTTACCTGTTGTGAATATTTTGCTGATTGTCCTGTGGACCTCATACCTGCACTCTATTCAGTTGGTGCTCGTCAGAAACGTCAAGGTTACAGTAAGAAGGTACAACATCTACTACATACATGTGTGGTTTAAAATACTGAAAATCAGCAGGTCTAAATAACGATTGGCCATACTAAGACCAGAGCTCCATCTGACTCATCCTGTCATGTGTCAAGCCTTATAATCATGTTTTCCTGATGTGCTCCCATCAATTGCCATATCACTGGAAGCTAAAGGAATTCCTGGAACAGGGGTAGTGTTTATAGCCCTTGTTGATTTTTTTTGTTTGTTTGTTTGTTTGTTTACCCTCACCCCCTGCAGTGGATATGTCTAATTTTTTGAAGTCATGTGAAATACTGGATTCTGCAGTATCTGCAGTAATTTCAATGGCTTAACTTTGCGCTATGTGATATTTTCTTCCTGAGTGTTTTTGTTAATCTTCCAGGAATGGCCTATCAGTGGAGGCAACTGGGGTTTGATCACTCAGAGCTATCCAGAGATAATTATTACAGGGTAAGTGATCCCATAGTGTACTAATAATTTTCTTAGCTGATTAAGTAAAATTGAGACTGTTTTATTCATCTTTTAGAACATTGTTTTTTATGAGTGGTTTGAATGTTTATGAAATTAGTTCACCAAACAAGTCCTTGGCATAATGTCCTTGAGGCATTACTGAGAAAGTAAGGGGCAGAATGTGGAAGGGAAGGTAGTGAGTGTTTTCAGAGATTATTATTATGATGCGGTATTGTGATTATGTGTGTTTCTTATCTAAGTATCCTGGATCAAACTTATCATATATTCTATAATTCTTGGAAAATATTGAGTATTGTTTTAAAGCACAGGAAGTCCACTAAGTAATTATTGAGTTCAGTTCTTAAAGGGAAGCCAATTTTTTATTTCAGAAAGGACAGTCAAATACTTTTGAGCCTGATCCTTCTAATAGTACTGTAAGGAACAATTTAATAAACAAC
This sequence comes from Pipra filicauda, assembly GCF_003945595.2. NCBI lineage: Eukaryota > Metazoa > Chordata > Aves > Passeriformes > Pipridae > Pipra > Pipra filicauda. Next base: position 2,975,176 of record NW_024104565.1, on the reverse strand, counting down.
ATTTAATTTATTACTGTGCAGTGCATCACTGAAATTAAGAGCACTAATGAAGTTTTTTTAGAACAACCCATTAGCCTGAATGAGGATTACTGTGACTTTATACTACACCTTGGAGAGAGTTTGAGAGACAGTCCTGAAAAAATATAGTCATCTGATTCTTCATTTCAAGGCTAAATAAACAAATTTGGTGACTCATTTACAGTGGGATACTGTATCTTTAGGTGTCTTCTTTACAAGTGTTGCTCCTAATATAGGGCATATTTTAATAAGCAGCACATGGTAAGGTATGCCTCAGTATTTAAAATGGTAAATTAGTACAGTGGAGTCATCAGGGAGTTAGCCTCCAGATGTTTTTCTAATCCCTTCCATCCAAAGTCATTGGAGCACATGTTGGTAAAATGTCAGCTTCCAATAAATTGTGAAAATAAAGTGTCACTAAGAGTACTAATAAAAATAGAATGTTAAAAGTATACTTTCCAATCAGTAACAAAGAGGTCTAGCACTCCAACTAACCATTTTACCGTCTTATTAATTTTTTAATATTTCACAGGCATGCTGATGGGTCAATCAAGTTTTGGGATGCCTCAGCAAGTAAGTGTTTTCAGTAGAGTTTTTTTTCCTGTGCAGTAGGAGTTTTCTAAACCGATTTCTTTATTGGAATGTAATTGCAAACTAGTCATTGTCATTATTTCTTGCCTTCTGTAGAGTCAGTAACTTCACAGAAAATTTTTATTTAAAATTAAGTATAATTGACGTTATTTCTTAGGTTCTTCACTGTTTCTTACCACCTCAGAGTAAATGCATTGATAGTCCAAGGACCAGTTAATATAGAAGAATTCTAAAATTTTTTAGAAGCGCCTTAAACTTTATTTTTGAGCATGAAGATGCATGACAGGGAAATGCATTCCTTTTTAATACAATTGATTTTCAGTAAGTTATTTCTGTCTTTTTGGACAGGAGAGAGGCATGTGTTCAAGACATCAGCTCTCCATAAATTACAGTATCTAGAAATGAAAATTGGAACCAGTAGAAATTTGTGCTACTAAAATGATTTATGCATTTGTGAAGAAAGGCAGGAGAAGAGTAAAATAAAGAAACTTTTCTTTGGAACACTGAACAGGCCTGAAGAGTCTGATACTATTTTACATTTCTCATCTTCAGTGAAAGGGTCAATTGCATCTGATGGCCTACACAGCTCACAGTGAGAAATGCAGTAAGAATTCAAAGTAGAAATGACTGCATAGAGTTAGATGTTTTAGTTAATCTAGTTCTGACTAACCTTACTCTTGGTACTTAAAAGTTGTTTAAAGCGATCTTGGAATCATCATTAATTGTCTTTGAAAACCTGTGGAAAACTGATGAGATTCCAAAATGCTAAGGCGTGTGTGGTTGTGGGAGGGAACAGATGCAATGTATATGTTAAAAAACTGGGAGGAGGACTATTTGGAGTGTAATAGATCTTTAATTTCAGTTTGGGGTGGGAGTAGAACCTGGGAGAGAGAGGAGAAGGAGGTTAGCCAGAACCAAGCGATTCTGTGTGCTTAAAAGATCTATTCAGCATAGAATTGTCAAAGGAGATTCTCTTAAAGACACTTAGTTTCTTTCTAAAACAGATACATAAACCTGTTAAGCGAGTATCCTCTATTGATTTTAAATCTCTCTAATAGGACAGTCTTACAAGTGAACTAGGGAAATGTGATTCAAGTAAAACCACTGAAATATGGAAGAGGAGAAAGGATGCTATAATTTAAGTTTTCCTAATGTTCTGATTAGTATTTATAGCAGTGATTTGGGCCATTGACTAAAGGATATGCCTGTGAAGTTTGAAAACAGCATGAAGGTATTTGAAAGAAAACTTAATACAGAATTAAAATTACAGTTGAGAAGGATACTATTCAAGAGGTAGCTATATCAAAGACAATTTACTTGACTATAGTATGAATGATGTACACTTAGTACTTAGTTTCTGGGGAAAAAAATTGGACATCTCATGAATTGCAGTCTGTGTTGCATAGAAAAAAATAATCACTGCTATAAGGAAGTGGGTATGTCTGTAAAACCAACATGGAGTAACTCACTATTTAAAACTGTGGAAAGGCATCACTAGAAGAGTTCTAGGAAACCTGTTATCAACAAAAAGTGGACTGATCAGAGGGCAGCACTTTTGAATGATCAGACAAAATAATATGTAAATTGGAGGAATCGGGGCTGTTACGTATGAGAGCACAGGTGAGAGGCCATGGATTTGAAATACTGTGGAAATAAAGAAAAGGAGCTTTACTTCCTCTACCATAGACACGACTAAGTTGTAGATATGGCATATGTAACAAGATGATGTTATAACGAGATCCTGAGGTACAGTAAAGCCTTGAGAAGCTGTGAAGTCTTAGTTTATAACTGTAGCTTAGTATATATCTCTCAGGATAAGTGTTGGGGTATTTCTTTTATACTAACTGATACTATATTGATCAAGTGGTGCACTGCATGGGCAGAGGCAACACAGATATTCATTGCTTCTACTCTGCCCTCTTTTGCTGAACATAATATCTTTCTCTATGAAGACAAGTTAATAAATTAAAAATTGAGAAGAAAAAAAATCTGTTCTGATCAAAACTAATTTTTCTCTTTTACTTTGTTCCTAGTAACGCTGCAAGTACTCTATAAGTTAAAAACAGCCAAAGTATTTGAAAAATCACGGAATAAAGATGACAGGCCAAACACAGATATAGTAGATGAAGATCCATATGCTATTCAGATCATCTCGTGGTGTCCAGAAAGTAGAATGCTGTGCATAGCTGGAGTTTCTGCACATGTCATTATTTACAGGTTCAGCAAGCAGGAAGTGACAACAGAAGTCATTCCGGTAATTAGTTATGACCATTTTTGAATTTTGTAGGATTTACCTATAAGAAGACTGTTCTAGCAATTTACTGCTTTGTTATCTTTTATTTTATTAGTGAAATGGACAAAAACAGTTGTCTCAAAATGAAGAGATGTGGTTTTTTGGAGGAAAAATTACTACTTTTGTTGAATTTTGTAATTAAATATTGCACACCAAGATAGTGGTTTTCAGTGAATGAGATGTGGAGTTGAAGAATTTCAAAGCTTTTAGGGAGTAGATTCCTTTTTCCTTGATTTCTAATAATTATCGTCTGTCCTGTCAAAACTGCAGTGTGCAGAGCTAGAAGAGTACAAGTGAGCCAAACATTCCCCAGAATCTGTTAAGGACTTTGGTGTGTTGCTATTTTATTCTATATAAGATACAATGATTCTATTACAAGAGTTTGAGAAGGCCTTTGTTAAATCAAACACACACATACAAGTTTATGTATTTGAATGTATGGGCTAGAAGCTCATATTTAATTATAAAATATTGTATGTTATAAGTAAAATGTTAATTGTAATGTAGTTGGTTTTTCCTCCCACCTCCTGCCCGCAACACACACCCACACACACACACACACAACATAAACCCTGTCCCCTTCCTATTCTGCTCCCTTTGAATAAGTCTTAGTTTAAAGACCTGAGGCACAGGGGTTTTTTTTCTTCACCCTTCATGGGGTGTTTACTTGTGTACAGGTACATTCCCTTCTGAGGAAATAGTTTTTTCTAAACAATTTTTCTGAATCAGTCCCTAGCAAATTATTCTTCAGTACTAGGAAAGTTTTAAAAATACTATATATTCTTTGTTTCAGTCCATGAATTAAGTTCTACTTTGCAGACGATGAGAATAAAAGTGGAAAAATTTCTTTTCATTGCACTGCAATTAATACTAATATTGTTACTGATCCAGCAGAAGAAAATCTGAAGTCATGATGAACTTGCAGTTCTTTAAAATGTATGAGCTAGTTGAACACATCCAATATTGAACCAAGTCCCATGTGTACAGTGTTGCGTCAGTATAAAGGGTAGCTGTCTATGTGCCTTTAGCTCTCAGTTTTACTATTCCAGAATTACATAAACCAAGTCATCTTCATAACTGAGAATGTATGTCAGCAGAATGATAATTAAATGGGTTTTCTATCCAGTATTTAATTTCTTTCAATATTAAGATGCAAACTTTTAAAAACTGGGAAATATATCAGACTTTCAAGTTTCAGTGATCTTCAGATATTCAGTCTGTAGTAGTTACTAAGACTCTATTTCTAAAGACTACATAGGTATTTAGGTTGTACTGTTTATTAACCTAGTGTTGTCTTTTAAAAGATGAAAAAGACCTGGATGTCACTTATCACTACAGTCTTCTGTTGCACTTCATTTATTTTGTATCCAGTTTTTTTGAAAGGCAGACTTTACTGATTTTTTTTTTTAATTTTAATTCACAGATGCTGGAAGTACGTCTGCTATATGAAATAAATGATATTGAAACTCCAGATGGTGAGCAGGTGCCACCTTCATCAACTCCAGGCGCAGGTTCCAATCCTCAATCCATTGTTCCCCAGTCTCACCCATCTACTAGTAGCAGTTCATCTGATGGACTTCGTGATAATGTCCCGTGTTTAAAGTAAGTATATTCTGTTACACTGTCATTGAGTATGAGACTTTATGAAAATATGTCATTAGAATATATGTACTTTGATATTATTAATTATATGTAATTGCTGGTGAGAATGTTTTATTTTATAGAGCAACATTTTCCAAATATATGAAATTTGAGCTCTGTTTTAAGAAGCGAATATTGCTATCTCAATTTCTTTAAACTTCATAAGCTGATTTGGTAAAAATTTGAAAATCCTTATGTTATGATTTAGGAAAATTTGGCACAGATGTTAGTATAGTTATAGGTGATCACTCTTTAGAGCAAACATTTTTTAATAGCAGCAATTTAATCGCTGTGTCTCATTGTCCATTGAAATGAATAGGAAACCTGATGTTCTGTGGCTGAATACATTTCATCTGTTGGTTTTCCAGAGCCTTAGGTTTTAGAGCCAAATCAAAAGTGGTGAAAATTCTTACAAATAGCTAGCTGAGTGGTAACTCTTTAGGCTTATAAATATACATCTTTTTTGAAAACTCTCTAAGAGAACTACTTGATATTTTGAAAACAGAATTAAATAAATGTCCCATTGTCAAGGATCTTCACTTTGCATGATGCCTCATGGTGCTTGCAATATAGGTCTTTGACCACTTTTTTGGTCTTTTTAAATTGGGAATTTTTCTATACGCTTCTTTGTGTGAGCTTTTACTCATTTGAGAAATGAAAATTAAAAGAAGGCAATCTTTTTCTACTCTTCTACAAGAGTGCATTATGAGACCTCTTGACCATCACTTTTTCTAGCAGAATGTATATATCTTACAGATATAAAGTTAAGTATGTACTTTCTGTTTTCTGAAGTTTCAAGGTCCCAGCTTGGATTTTAATTCTTTCAGTGTGTCTATCTAGAAAATAACTAATTCTGATGCGGTTACTTTATCTGAGTGAGGATTTTCAATTGTATTGATTTTGCCAAGTTGCAGTGATGTATTTCTAAAGAAAATGTTATGCCTTGCTCTGAAGATGGGAAAAATGAAGTATTTGTGATCACCGTTCTATTAGTTTTCAATTAGGTAGTGAATCAAAGAGGCCCCTAAAAACATGAATTAACAATTTCAATGTGGATTTTTCTTCTGATTGCTTTTATGTGATTTTGATCATATTTTTTACAATTTCCCGACTTTTTGAAATCCAGTGTGGTGTAGAAATTAATGAACTCTGAGCCCCTAAGTTAAAAATTGTTTATTTTGCAGAGTTAAAAATTCTCCTCTCAAGCAGTCTCCAGGCTACCAAACTGAGCTAGTTATCCAGCTAGTGTGGGTGAGTGGAGAACCTCCTCAACAGATAACCAGCTTAGCAGTCAACTCAGCATATGGCCTGTAAGTATATTCTACGCAGTTTTTTCATTATCCTGTCAAAGGGGTTTAAAATTATCCATTAAAACTAAGTCTCTATGTGTGTTCACATGAGCTGCATGGCAAGACAGAGAGGTAATCAGCCTCTTGTGCTTAGGAGATAATTCCTATTGGGTCATGGCAGATCCTGATTATGCTAGCAGCAGAAACAAATCATCATCACTCTTTCTCAGCTACCACTGTACAGCTGAGAATAAGTGTCATTTAAGGCTCTGTCAGATAGGTTGGCAAGTACAATGACAGTGATCTGTTCTACTCAGTGCCATGTTTTTACAAGAGAACACTTAAGCAATACTGCACTCTAAAATAGTAATTTATAGATATATTCGATCTAGGATAATTCTTAAAAAGTAGGAAGTCTTCAAATGCTGAACAGTAAAAAATCTTTATGTGAAAATTTACCAACATTTAATTAGCACTGTCTTTCCTTCCACTTGTCTTTTTCCAGAGTAGTTTTTGGAAACTGTAATGGTATTGCCATGGTTGATTACCTCCAGAAGACAGTGCTCTTGAATCTAGGCACTATTGAACTGTATGGCTCCAATGATCCTTATCGCAGGGAGCCACGATCTCCCCGAAAAACTCGGCAACCGTCTGGAGGTGAGCAACCCAAAACATGTTTTAAGCTCAGAAGAAAGGCACAGCTGGTCATCTAGTCTTACAAATATACTTTTCTATACTGCAGTTACATTCTTTCTCCTTGATCTGTTCCTAATAGCACTATTTCAGGTTTGTTAAATCATGTTTCCTTAAAAATTGTTGCTGAGTGGAATCTAGTGATGCTTGATATCATTACTTATTTTTTCAATGTAATGTTTGTTTTAAGAAAACATAAACTGGAACATACTATGTGTAAGTAGATATAAGTATATACAGTGGATTTATGCAGTTTATAAGAATTTAACATAATAACACAGCATGAGGAAGTACCCAATATTTCTGATAAAGCTAGTACCCGTTTCATATGCTTGTATAAACCCATTAACGTTTGCCAATAACCAGTGCATTTCCTGGGAGCTTTGACTTCCCGTTTTAAACTTTGAATAGGAATGTCCCTGATAAGCTAAAGCATGTTTTGTTGTTTATGCTGTTATGTTATGCTTGAGAGGAAGCCAAATAAACTTCCACATATAAACGCATAAAATAAATAAATCTTTGAGAAAAAAAAAAGTACTTCGATTTAAAAATATGCTGAAGAGTGTTCTTTTTCAGCTGAGCAGGAAAGTGACTTTTCAGTCAAAATGCCAAGTTTTTTGAAACCTAAAGGAAAATTTAGTATTTTTAAATTTTCTTCTCCCTGATATGTCATGGATACTCCTAATTTATTTTAGGAAAACAGCTGAAGACAGAACGATAAACAGTGTCATTGCTGCCCCAAATGATTCTTTTTTTGATGGGAAATCAACTGTTCTAAAAACCCTTCTTCATGCACTAGTGTTGATTTCTTTGAGAGATCCAGAATAAAGTCCTGTTAAATTCTTCAGATTATATGATATTCAACTGGAAATGTCTAGGATGTTATTTCAGCAAATGTTGGTTTGAAAAAGATGCAGTTAACACTAGTCAGCTTATTTCAGCTCAGGAAACTTATCTAAAAATCATTAATATAGAACAGAATGTATACAGTTTGTGTCCTGTCAGAAAAAATATTTTCTTCTATGAAATGAAAAAACAAATTATTTTGAGAAAAAGAAATTACTAGTTAACTGTGTTAACTTGTCTTGGGAGTAAAGGGCTTAAATTCTGCTTCACGCACTTAGATTATAAACTGCCTTTTGGAGTGCTAAACATAACTTGCCTTTGTTTTCTTAGCATTCGTTATTTTAATGTATTGGATCCACATAACTGTTTCAACTGTCTCTAAGACATTCACAATTAAAGTCCTTTTTGTTCATGAAGCTGTTACATGAATTCATATTTCTTTCATCTTAACTTTTAATACTAACGATCTGCATGGCAAAAGCATTTTAAAAACCTGGTTATACAAGTTATTTGGCTGGCTTTTCTGTCTCAAATGTACTGTTAGTGTCTCCGTCTTTCCTTTTCTCATTGCTTCATAAAGGTATGCTGACTGTGGCTTCTTGCATGTGCGGCCTTTCTAACTTATATTCAGAGTCTGTGAAAAAGCTTCGCACCTCTTATATAAGTAAGTCATCTCATGGCATTCAAATATTTTTGAACATCTGAATTTGATTTTTTTTATTTGTTCACTCACCATAAGTATTTTTCTTAGTCCATTTTAAGTAATTGTTTTCCTTCTGGAAACTGATTTTAATCCATCACACATCTATTGTATTTCTTGTTCATGATATCTTTAAAAGAAACTTGAAGAAAAAGGCAACCATAATAGTCTCTGTATTTTGTATTTTTAAAGAAATAAATATCAAAATCAAAAGGAGATTCTACCTTTAAAGTTACTGATGTTTACAGACCTAAGATCTTAGGAATTTAGTGTTCTTTTAGTATAAGCTTCCCTTGTTTGGTTCCCTTTCTGGCAGAAAAAGTTTCATAACTCTAGTTAGACTATTAGTAGTAGTGATAATAATAAACATTGTGATAAACAGTGATTTTTCTACTACAAAAGAAAATTTACTTCTACAAAGATGTTTTTTATAAGGATTAAGAGTGGAGGTGTTTGTGTGTTGCACAATACTGTACAGAACCTTCCAAGCAGTTTTGAAGTTCAGGTGTCTATGTAAGGGAGGTAGCCCATCAGAACTATGATTTACCTAAGAGATTCTCTGACTTACAACATCAATTACATCATCTAAGAAATTGGAGAATGTAAAGCTTATTTTTTTAAAGCATAACGCTGTTCCTTTCCATAGGATGTCAGTTTTTTCCAGCCCTTGGCAGAGGTAGGTAATCTCACCCCATTTTTTGATGGAGTAGAATAAAACTAAGCTACAGGAAGACAGAGCTGGAGTTTAAAAAACAAACGAAAAACCAAAAGAAAAACAAATAAAAAACCCAAACACTTGATACTGTCATCCAATTCATAGTTCTGCCATTTTTTCCCTGAACAAGAAAAAAGAAATACATCTCAGAGAGTAGTCTTAATAGCAGAAACCTGCTTTCTCTATAGTCTTCAATGCTCTGCTGCCAAGGCAGAAAGGGAACTAGGCATAAAAGAAATGCCTTCACCTTAAGATGATACAGAACTGAAAAACAGAATCTGGCACTGATTGATTATTGTTTTGAAGAAGAGCAAAAGATGAGTAGAAATCCCAAAACTAGTTTTTGAAACCAAATATTATAAAGCTGAATTCTGTTGGACTGTTTTATTTAGGAATAGGTTAAAAAAGTTTTGTACAAAAGAGTTAATTTCTTAATCATGTAGTTCTCTTTCTGTTTACCATCCTGACAATATCTTGGTTAGCTGGAGCTACATTCATTTTAAAATCTGAAAATAATTTCTCCTTCATTTAAAATTTCTCATTATTTGTAGTTCTTTCAATGTATGTGTTGCCCAGACTTCAATAATTTAAATAATAATGTATTATTGCTGTGTAATTTTCCACAAATAATAAGTATTAATATTTAAGCACTACTCTTTGATATATTTATGGGATTGGAACTGTATGAGATAGTCAGAACACTTTTGGATTTTGCATTCTCCCTTTCTTGGACATTAGTATCTGCATTTTCAAAAATGCAAGGAACTTATGATTCCTTGGTTTTATTTTGAAAGATATGCCTTCACTGTATTTTTTTATCTTGAAAACATTTATATTTTAATATTTCAAAATTAATTTTTCTGTGAATAAGACATTTTCACACTTTTGCAACTCTAATTATCTTCAGGGAGTATTAGTACTTAATATCTAAATTCTTTGAGAAAAAGTGCTTAGGTAAGTAATGTCACGTAGTAGTTTTAGAAAGTTCCTGTATTTAACTGTATTTAAGAAAAAAAAATCATACTAGCCTATATATATGCATTCAGACAAGTTCTTAATTAGTTATATTAAATTCACATTCAGATAGCATGCAACAGAGCAGAATATATTGTACATAGTATCACAAAATTGGCTGAACTGAAAAATTGTTTCCGTATGAGGGCAGGGAGGGGAGTAGGAAAACATTATTCTCTATTACTCAACCACTTCCAAAAAATGGAGGAAGGATTGGTCCTTTCTCATTAAGAACCCCAATATTCTGTATGTTTCAGCATAGAATGTCAGTTCAGTAGATCATCAATATCTGCTAACATATTTACAATTTAGTAAATGGCATGTCCTTCATCAACCAATTGAAAATTTACAAAGGTGTTTTTTAAAGAAATTCATATAGTAAGAGTTACGTATCTTCTAAAATATGAATGGAAATGCAAGATTTTTCCCTTCGCTTATGTTGCAAGAATATGATGTATGTTTCTGTCATCTTATTTTTTCTACTCAGAAAAGAAATTCAGATTCCCGTCTTAAAGCAGCATCTAATTAGAGACAAGGCTCTCTACACTAGCTAGACTGTAAACTGTCATTTCAGGCTAGCTCTACAGATACAAGCTCCCAGTTGGGATCGTGTTTTGGAATTTATCAGTGATTCATACCAGGTATACTACTCACATGTTTTGGGTGGAAATTTATAGTTTGTGAAGCATGCAGTATATGTGTTTTGTTAAGGCCTGCTAGACAGTGTCATCAGGTGCTTGTCAAGCTTAAAAACAAAATCAACTTTTGCCTTCAGACTGTAATAGTAAGGGAGGGGTGGAAATCAGCTTTGGCCACGTGCCAAAAGACGTGAAATGTGTAAGTAAAATCTTTACAGTGTGATGAAAATTCTGTATATTCTATACACAGTGGGGGCTTACACCAAGACCTTTGCTTGTACTGTTTGCTAAATATGACAGGAGTCATCAAGTCAATACTGATACCAAATGATGAGACAAGTTATAACTTCATGATGAAACACTAAAACTTAGACAGCTGTTATTTTTCCTTCTTAGTTACTTAAATTCATATAGGACACCAATTTTAACTCTTTTGCAAATAACTGTTGCGGAGGATTGCAAGATTTTATGTGACTTTTTGATTAGTCCAGTATAAAACAACTCTATAAGTTAGCATTTCTTAGTTCTACCAGAGACATTTTAGGTTTCTGACAAAATTGAAGCAGTTCTTGCATGCATGTGACTTTTCATAATTTTTATTATACATCAAAAAGCCTTCTTTTGAATGTAAGCTACGAGATATTCAGAACTGGAATTGAGGCAAACTGGAAGAAAATACATACCTAGAACTCTTCTGGGGTTGCTCGGTCATGCTGTTTCCCCTATCCCCTTTCATGGCCTATTTGAATTTTAACCTAAATGTCACAAGACCAACATGAGCTGTAACTGACATCAGCCAAGGTGAGAACTGTATCAGAAAGTTTGATTATTGGGTTTGGGGAGCTTTTTGACTCTGTTTTTCAGCTTAATTGTTTTTAGTTCTAACTTTTACATCTTCATATCAATCTAGTTTTAGTTGTAATTTTTAATTAGACCGATTTCCAGTCCAGTTGTAGGTTCTTCAGGTATGTCTGTCTAAAACCTATGCAAAAAACTGACAGGGAGGTTTTTAATGCAGCATGCTAATGTTTATGTCTTTGACATTTTATTTTATTTTTTTTTCCAATTTGGAGGGTTTTCAAATTTCTTGCTTCTGGAGTTCAGAGAGATAAATAAACTAAAAGCTTATTAGAAAGTCACTTGTATATACCTTGATGTCATAGGAAGTTACAGTCTTTGCAGTTCTAAAATGGAAACTCTTGGATCAATTTGCTTTGGTAATTTATAGCAATTTGCATGTGTACTGTAAGCCCGAAACCAGAGAACTTTTCCAGAAGAGCTGTGTTGCTGCCAGAGGTTCTATCAGGGTACCTGGGGATTTAAGATGAACAGCAATAGAGACTGTCATGCCAGTTTCTTCTTGTTGGTCATAGACAGACCCTCCTAGTTCACAGCTTAACTCAGATCATTCTTGTTATTCTCTGCTTAGTTTAATTACTAATATAGTCATAGGTAAAATTACTTTTCATCTCTTCCTGTTCCTTTTCTAGATGGCTATGATTAGATTTCCAAGGTTTACGTGCCATAATGATTACCATAATGCACGCTTACACTTACTGTTCATTAAGATGTATATTAATCAAATTATAGCCTCAAGACTTCTTACAAAGAAATCAAGTATGCATGTGTATAACTTCATTCTTGGCTAAAGACTATTCCTGTCAATTCATGAGTTTTCATAAGAGAAACAGTGCAAGTAGTTAAACTCTTCCTTTGAAGGTAAAGAATTGATATTTACAGAAAAGAGAAAATTGAGTTCCTAAACTGTGTGTTTGGATTTGTTTGGTTTGGCTCCTGAAGGAGCAACTACTTCTAAGAGCACAGTACAGGTTTATCCTCCCAGCACTGTTACTATCTAAAATTTGTATTGCTTGTTGTGAGAGCAACATCAGGATTTTTGAAAAATCTTTTTATATAATCCTGTCTAGTTCAAGACATTTAGATTCCCATGCCTATTTAAAACTTTGGTGCTTTCAGAGGTCACATCATATTTAGAGAATATGTACCATGATTATCCCATAGTATTCATCGATTTACTGACAGATAAATAACAAAATAAATTGCTTTTTTCTTTCTCCTGTGTAGTGGAAAGACATAGCTTTCACCTGGAATTTTGCTTGACTTTTTAAAATTGAAATTGGTTCCAGGACTCTCAAGTGTAGAGTTAACGAAGCCTTAAGGTCATTTGACAACAATTCTAGTGATTGAGTTTTGAGGTTTAAGCTGTACATGCTCTTAGTAATATTAAAAAAGACTATTTAGGATAAATGAAACTGTTAATGCAACATACTTTCAGTGTGTACCAGATTGATATGGTATTTCAGGAGAACCTTTTTCCCTTAAAACTATTAAATTCTCGTTTAGTGTTTGGAAATTTTAAAACTTTGATAGAATAGAGCTGTTCTTATGTTTTCTATTTCTTCACAGATGCACTTGTGAATGTGTAGTGTACAGCTGTATAGCCAGGCTTTCCATGTGATGCCTTTGTTGTCTTAGCCCTTACCATTACACTTCTCAAACTTTTTGACTACTGAGAACATTTGTGTGCATGCAAAAACCTTTAAATTTAACGAGTATTTCTTAACCATTACTGTTCAGTATTCCATGCTTTCTTGCCTTAGTATCACGTCATGAAATTTCTGTAGGAAAACTTCATGATATAAACCTGAAGACGCATTACTAACCTTAAAATATCAATAAAATTCACTTTTCTTAATTGTGGACAGCCTGGACAGCAATTTCGTGTCAAAAAGGAAAATAGAAAAATTCCTTGTGTACTTCTAATCTGTGCTATGGAATAATACTTGGAGGCTTATCAGGCAACTTACATCTTTGGCATCCGATTGTGGACTACTGGACTTTATTTCCTTCACTGGAATGAAAGGAATTAGTTAACATGTTAACATACTGCAATTATTCCAATTGATCAAATTTGATGATGTAAAAATTCTATTGAAATTCCTCCATTCTAGGAAGAACGCCTTTGTAAACACCCTAAGATCTGAATTCTGTAAGTGACATCAATAAGGAGTTTTTCTGGAAAACGAACTTGGCAATGCAAATTGACAAATATAAAGCATATCACAGTATCAGCGGGAAAGTAGTTTGAAAAAAGGCCCTGTAGTTTCACATATGTGTTTGTAATCTTCAAGATCCTCTTTAATCTGATTTTTCTTTTGCATTTAAATTTTTAATATAACTGATTTTTTCAAAACAAATTTTGCTTGTACTTAATATATATCTATAGTGTGTAAATAATTAACTCTTCTGATAAGTCTGTCTTGCTGAATATATGGTGGTTTTCAGTGAAATTTAGTGAGAGTGTATTTTGTTAGTGACTCTACAGTCACTCTGGGTAGTGTCAAAAATAATATGTAACGGAAATTCTGTCACAACTGACTTGTTTGTATCTAATAAAAATTGAAGTTCCTAACTGCAGTGGAAGTAAGAATAAAATAGCAACTGTGTTTATAATACTCTGGCTTTGTGTTTCAGCAGGTCTTTGTGATATTAATGAAGGTACAGTGGTGCCAGAAGACCGGTGCAAGTCGCCGACATCAGGTAATCATAACTTTCTCTGATCTTCAGCTTCTTATTTTCCTATGCATTAACTCAACATTTACTAGTTAAGTAATTATATAAAACCTGTTGTCCTCCCACAAACTCTTTGAGCTGTCATAAATTCTGCTGTGTTGCACGACTGCGTTTTTAAAACAAGGGTGAAATAAGAGATGCAGTAGGAACATGTCATAAAGATGAGTGGCATCTTTAAGTGGCAAACTGCTATTTTTCTTTGGAATCAGAGGTCTTCAGAAACCAGTATCCTAAACAAGGAGTTGTTTGATTTTTTTCAATTGCAACTGCTGTATGTGAACATTTTAAATTATATTTTAAAGATTTAACATTTTATTTCATATTGGCTAGTTGAGGCTTATAGCCATGTTAATTCTTAATAGTGTATGTAGTATTAGAGGTGTATATTTTTTGTAGTAGCTAAAAATTGTCGCTTATCTTCACTTCTTAGTCTGAGAACTTTTAAAGATGTCATTTTGTTTCATTCAAAACTACTCAAAGTTAGAGTAAAGGACTAAACTTCAGGTTTAAATCAAGTATGTAAAGTAGTATGTGCAATGTAGTGCAAAATGCTAATCAAGATAAGAATCTAAAGATAGATTCCTTTTCTATTGTAGCCTGTATCTTTCAAAGCCAAGTTGAAAGCATAATAAAACAAAATATGTTTGTAGCTCTAGTAGAAAGTTTAACAAATTTTAATTTCTGATTTGACAACTGCTGTGTTTTGATGTTAATTTTAAATTGTGCAAAACTCACCTCTAGATCAATCGATGTCATTTTTGCTAACTCTTTCTAAAAGTAAATTGAATTTATTTATAATTAAAGCAAAAACTGGATGGGAACTTTAATTAAAAGTCTTAACTGAAGATGTGATTTCATGACAAACATCTGTAATGCTGAGTACTGGCATGCTGAAGTTGTTAATTTCAGCATCATTTATAGTGAAAACATTTTTTTGTGGTGTTTAGAATAAAGTGCATCTTTCCTATTTCGTTTTTTAATATGAAGACTGATGTCTGTGAACAGTTTGCTGTGCAGTGCTGCAGTTGCAGTAAATCCCTTTGTCTGTCAAGGTTGAGGATAGTTATCAATCTCACTAAGGTGTTTGAATTTGACCCACTTAAAAAGTCCAGGCTAAGTGTGGTTTCTGGTAGACTACTATAAAATGTGTGCAATGAACAACTAATGAGTTGTAAACCCTAATGTGTATCCTCTTTTCCCCTTGCTCCAGCATCACCCAAATATCAACCCCAACTGCTTCCAACTCATACTGCTTAAATGTAACACCCTGTGTAGTATGAATTAGAGAGTTTCTTTCATAAGTTGGAATTCAAGTAGAGTAAACCTTGATTCACTATTTCTACTAACAATGAAGGCAAGTCCAAAGATGAAAATCAAGGAAACCCCTAAATTTAACAATTTGCTTCCCTTCCTCTGTTTACCCCCTCCCTCCTGTCTGAGTTCTGTGAGCTGTAGTACGATAAAAATTAATTAAATTTGAATGTTTCTTTAAGAGGATCAAATCAGGAGATGGCTTAGAATAGGTGAATTCAAATGTCCTGAAAGGACACAAAATCAGAGGGAAATTTCCAATCCTCAAGAAGTAAAAATGAGTCTCCAGTTTGGGTTGACTTTCTGAGAACACTGTTTTGAACTTAGTTCATTTTAGAATAAAACCTGGAAGTTTGGAGAGCTGAGTATTCTGTGAAAAGATATATAATTTATGATGTGTACATGCACAATACTATGGATAAATAAGTCTAAAGTACCAAAACCAGCGAATGGACAAAAGATGGAGGACGAATGGAACTGTTGCATTCTCATGTAAAATATAATCTTGAAGTAGTGAGGCTGGACTGTGCCTTGCTTCCCTTGATTCTGTCCTCTACTCCCAGCTCTCAGTGAATGAGATTAAGGTCATGGTAGGCTTCTCAATTTTTCCTTTGAAAAAAACTTGGAGGCACCTCCTAACATGGAAATAATTTGAAGTTTGTGAAGGGAGAACAACTGCAATTCCTTAGGTTTGGTTTAAGTTTTATATCTTTTCTGGACAAGAGCACAAAACAAGCTTTAAAATTCCATCTGATTTTCAGAGGTAAGAGAGGACATTTTTGAGATATTTGCTGCAAAGGGTTGGTGAGCTTGTGAAGCAGGATGGAGGCAACATTTAAGTAAATTTTTTCCAATCTAGAGGCTCTCTAGTTAAGAGGAAAATACAGAAGCCCAAAATGTTTGCATGTTCCTAGCTTTAAGACTGGAGGATGGGATTGGTAATTGAGTCCCTTACTGGCTTTGATTGTTACAATGGGATCTATGAAAGAGACTAGTCTCTGTTTGGACCGAGGTCTAAATTTGCTCAAATGATCTAAATCTTCCACCTTTCAATGTCCAGGTAAAGAGAAGTGGAAGCTAACTTCCATTAGACTTCCTCCAGTGGGTAGCTATATAGTTGAGAGGACTGTGAAAGGGACTACCTGCCTATGCAAGTTAGGACAATATCCTACAGTTTCAGTAACACAGAATTGTAGAAATACTGTGAAAACGTCTCCCACTTTTTCTGTAAATGTCAAGCAGTAATAGACCTAGACTCTGGGGGTGTTTATCTGACCTGTAAAACATTATATAGCATTGTAATCTGACAAGATTTTGTCTTCAGGAGTGCCAAAATGCTTGTGTTTTGTTCTTATTTTACACTTCAGCAGCATAAAATCCAATTAAATTTGGATGGTTTTAGTTAAACAATGTTTTACTTTCCTGACAATATTTTAATTTCATGACAACAGCAAACCTGAAGCTGTGATCTGTACCCACCACCAGTATTTCAGGGTTAGGGATATAGAAAAATCCCAGGTGGTAGCATTGGCTCAGAGTTGTCTGCAGAATAGTTGAAGAACTGTGGTCCAACAGTGACTTTACTGCATTGAAAAAAGACAGAGAAACAGCTGTATAGAACTTGAGTTTATTGTTACATCAGTGTTTTGTGAATCATAATTTAGGTTAATCATTGTGTCTGGAGGAATGATTAGTACATCTATTTAGTTATTCAATATAAACATTTAATCAATGAGGGAAATACTTCTATCAGTAAACTTGCTGCAATGTGCAGCATTGTACCTTGCATTATAATTTCTGTGATTAATCCTGATATGGCAGAATTCTTGTCATACCAAAATAATTTGTACTGTATAATATCTAGTACAGCTACAGAGAATACCAGTATCAGTATTTGATATTTTAATACCTCTTTTTATCTTCATTAAACTCAAAGCTTGTATTCATACATTGATTTTGTGTCGTATATCCACTTCATTCATGACAAATGTATATCCATTTCATTCTGTCTCCACTTGTAGGTTCTGGTTCACCAAACAATTCTGATGATGAACAAAAAATGAATAATTTTATAGAAAAGGGTACAGTATTTTTCTTTTCTCTAGTCTTGTTTTTTCTTCAGTTCACCTTTTGATATACTTAGATTGATCTTTTTTATTAAAATATTATTTACAGTGAAGACCAAAAGCAGAAAGTTTTCCAAGATGGTAACCAATGACATAGGTAGGAACTAGAAAAATTCTGCTCTTTCTAATCCAGCGCCTTACTCTATGCAAAACTAACCCAGCAGCAAAAAAAAAAAAAAAAAAAAAGGCAAAATAACAGTCAAATTTCAGTGCATTAAGTTATTTATTTTTTTATTTTTCATTCTTTATGCTAAGTGGTAATTTCTATGGGCTGCTTCTGTACTAAATACACTGGGCACAATAATTTTTAAAAGAATCAATGGTATTGGTGGTTGAAATTCTCTGATTTTACAGTTGCACTTCTCTATTTTTCCGGATGGGTGAAATTCTAATACATAGTAAGAGTTCAGTCTATGCAAGTCACAACATTATTCCACTGCTTTTGCAAGAATCTTTGAGAACATGTGGCTGATTTAATTTCTTTTTTATATGTTGTATTCATAGCCATATGGTCAGATTTCTATATGGCTATGGTCAAGAAAGATGTAGTTTTGTGGTTTCAGTTATTCATCTGGAAGAGGACTTGTTCGTATATATAAGTATACCCCATAACTGTTCCAGACCTCCATTTACTTTTCTGCATCCAACAGTGACACAATACCCTCTCTACCAGCTCTAGACTTGTGTCTTAACAATTTGGCAACAAAATTGCCTTGGGATATGTTGTTTGCAGGTAGATTGAACGCTTTTATGATTGGCATGGAAATAACTCTGCTTCTGACAGCTGGGTCATTAAATAAATGAAGGTGAGAGCTGTATGATTTAATTTTGGGAAAGGGACTCTTCTGCCTTAACTGGGATATGGTTACTTTCATTGCAAAATCACTTTGTTAATGGTTCATTTTGTTTTCATTTAGCAAATTAGTATATCATTGTAGGATATTTTCATTTTATCTCTTCAGTCAGTTTAAGTTGAAATGACTTTAGATAGTAAAACTGTTTGCTAAACTGCTATTTCATAGGTTGGGTAGAAGCACAGATTAAGACTAGGGAGGAAGAGATTTATTTTCCTACGGTCTCCTTTGGATTATTCTGTTTGGCAATTTAACTTCTGTCCTAAATCATTAATCCCCTTCATTGCAATTCAGTAATTAGGACAAAGAATCATTCAAAATTCAGTGAGACAAATATGAGTATGATGAAGTGGTCCTTGGAATCCGAGGTACAGAATGAGGAAGAGCAGGAATATGCCCTTTGTACAGTACCATATTGAGCCCTTCTTGGAGCGATACCAGAAATGGTAGGAAAGATGATTTCTGAGGCAGCAGAAGCCTGAATATAATTCCAGAAAGCAAATGGCTGTCAATAATATATTATGTGACTTTGTAATTAAAAAAAATTTATTATCTTTTACATGACCCTTAATATGCTTCTCTAAAGGAAATTTAGGGTAACTAGAACCTAATGTTCAAGTGTTCTAATGAGAAAAACAACACTTGTGCATGTTATATCAATGTCTGTTGACGTAATGTTTCCCTTTTGTCTCTTCTGAACGTAAGACACCGTCTCATGCAAAACACATGGAAAGTTTGTCTGTGACCTCTTTTTTCACTTCTTTTCAAAGAGTTATGTTAGAGCATTAATAAAATATGCTAATGACAATTCTATAGAGCTGTTTACATCTGTTTCAGCTTGAAGCCTTTCAACTGAAAATGTTGTGAATGTTTTTCACAGCTAAAGAAAGAAAAGCATTTATTTACAAGTAATGCATTCTTCATGCTCTAAGTTATAGTATGATTTCTGTAACTTGCAGAGTTTATTTGAACTTTAAAGATAATTATTTCTTTTGTATTCTCTTCGTTTTGAGTGGTTTGGTACTGTGTACTGAATGTGGATGTTTCACTGCCACGTTTACTATAGCTTATCTGGCATGTTTACTCTAGTTCTTTCTGAACTTACATTCTAAGCTTTTTCACACAAATAAAACACCTCTTCTGTGTTAATAGTTGCATGTTTTTGCATTTCATTGTTTTAAACTGAATTGCCAACCAAATGTGAATGGACAATGAGTTTTGTAAAATGTGTCACTGTCATTAACATTACCGTGTTGTATGAAACGAATTGCTTACCATCAGCTGTGTTCTCACAGAAGAATTTGATGTGTAGAGCATGGTCATAGCTCTCTGCACTGGCAATTAGTGCAATCAGTTCAAGTTCCTTCTGTTCTTTGTCAATATGTGAAATACAACCTGATAAATGTGTTGCAAAATAGAATAAGAATCATTTACATTGATAACTTCAGTTGCTGTTAATATCACTCCTGTGTTTGTCACATGGGAACAGGGAGCAAGGGAATGCTGCTAGCAAAGTGTGAAGTAATTTCATTTCGGTGATTGGGCTGTAAAGTGGTAACGTAACACAGTTAGAAATATGAGACATCGTAATTTCTACAGATTTCTATAATTAGTGTTAGTACTAAACAAGGAGTCTCCGATATGTTAGAGGATCAACACCCACATAAAATGAAACAATAGCCTAAGTAAAACAATATGCAAATGCTTCCTGTACCAACATTCTGATCAGTTGGTCTGTTTTATTTGTTGAGTTTTTTTAAACTCAATTGTGAATGCTCTGTGCTAAGGAATGGATAGCAATTCAAGTTAAGACCTATTGTGAATATGTTGCTTCTGTCTTGTGTTTGCCTTTTATTTGCAGAGATGAACTTTGAATAAGTTATAGTTAGCTTGGAAATACTGAGATAGTTGATTTAACTATTTCTAGAAATTCTAGAAAGTACTGTGGCCATTATTGAAAGCAACCCATTACTCTTAGGAATGTCAAATATTTGAAAGTATAAATAGTATACTGTAAAGTGTTTGTAGAAGTGTACTAATTGTAGATGAATTTACAGAAAGAAGAATGGTAGGAAGTACCTAATTTCTAAGGCTGTGTCATTTTTATAGAAGGATATTGGACTCCAAATTCAGTGGAAGCAAAATCTTAAGCTGTTTTACTTGTACTTTGGTTAGTTAATTATTGGCATGAAGAGATACAGGTGATTAAATATTATAGTTAAAAATCATGCTGAAAGTTAAGATATATTGTAATGGCCATTTCTGGGAAAAGCTTTCGTAAAGGTTATTGCAAAATGTGGTAGATTTTAAGACCTATAACTGCTCTTGTAGCCTACATGTCAAATGCTTCTCAGGAAAATTGGTCTTGTTTATTTTCTGCAGTCAGTAAATTTAAAAACAACTGCAAACATTATTAGTAGACAGAGCTGAGCAGGGTAGATTTAATTCCAGACTTCTGTAATCCCTGCTGCTACTACTGACATAAAGTTTTTCACATTTGTTACATTCTAAGTGTACACCTAAGTTTTTCAAACATTACCAAAATAATTTTCATTGAATCAAATTTTAAGATGCTCATAATAAGTTCTCATTTACCCTATTGTCAGACTATGACTGTTTCTTCCAATGTGTTTTTAATACTTTGATCTAATTTTGGATGTACCCAAGTACATGTTTTCTTACACTCTCTTATAAAATGGTTTTATTATTCTTATAGGAAATTTAGAGATTTCAACATTTGGTAATTGGTAATATAAGTATTTCACTTCTGTGTAGTTGTCAAATATAGAATAACTTGGGAACTTGGGTACGTGTAACAAATTCTAAGCTGCTTAGTTATTTCTCATGTAATGTTATATGAAATAGGCTTCATAAACTGTTCTCTTGGTTGTCAAAACTCCAAGACACTTGTCTCCTTTATAATCTTTAGAATTTTATTTTAAAAGGTTTAGACTATTTTCTTAAAGAAACCGAGGAGAAATTGCTGTAGCTTTCAAACTGCTATACATTGTAAAGTATAAGTTCAGGATAATCCACTGCAAATAAAATGTATATTACTTTTAAGCCATAGCTTCCTATTGATAGTTCAGTCATGTCTCAGCCTTCAGGTTTTCTTCATTGAATTGAAGGTTGCACCTGCCATACTGACATGTAACATGCTATGCTAAGGCAACCTTTCGTATTTTAACACCTGCCCTCCCAAACCTGATGTATGAGAAATGTCAAGAACCCTTGGTTTTGGACAGTTCTCTAATATGATGCCTAATCATATATAATAACAGAAAGAATATGGGTGGGCCTGTGTATTACTCAAGGTTTTCTAATTTAGAGGAATATTAAATGTAGGTCTAAACTCAGGCAAAATAGTCACTGATGCCCTGAGCAGTAGTATGCCAGGAGGAGCAAAACAGCTCCCTGATCTGTCTTTGTCTCACACCAGCGGCAGAAGCGTAGTCTTGGCTGTAAATGCTGCAGCAACCACCACCCACAAGAGAGGTGTGGAACGCTGATATGACAGCTACTACTTGAGGTCAGCCAGGTGCAGCAGGAGCAGTCACCATCACCTTTGTCCTGTCGTACAGCTGGAGTGAAAAGCCTGGCAATGAATGCTCTCTCTGTAGATCTCCATCCTATATATTCCATTTTTCTGATTTTTATATTTTGCTTTGTAGAAGGTGTCTAGCATATTGCTAGTTTTCATCTGAGGTGTAGCAAAACTGAATCTACCAAAAGTATTGTAAACCATAAGCCAGGTATGAATACAAGCAGATTTTTTATACTGAGTAATGATAGTTAAAAGTGGCTTATCTGGCGAAATAGTCCTATTTTCTTACTGCACATTTAGACAGTTTTTTCTTTAAACACAAGATGGCACCATTGCTATTGAAACAGGTTCTTATTTCTTATTTACATTTGAATTATTGGGAGGTTTGGCACATTAATATATGGTTTGAAATGTTTTGGGGTATTTTTTGCATAGCACAGTAATTCACAATTTCCAGCAATGATATCCTTTTTCACAGTTCACGTATCCTCTCATCCTATTTATGAGGCATAATTCATAAATCTATTACCTAGTATCTTCTTATTTTTGTCAGTTTTCTCCAAATTATTAAAATTGTGCCAGATGTTTCTGTTTGAAAAGCCAAAAGTGACTACTCTGGTCTTCAATGACTAAGTTAATTAATCATTGCTGGTATTCACACATGGTAAAAGCTGTTAAAATCCAAAAATAACTCCAATTATTTTCCATGTACAAACTCTAGGGTTTGTTCAGTATCTCAGCTCTTATGATTTAAATGTCTAACACAGAAAACAAGTCTTATAAGGAATGCCCATCTTGTAATTCACTATTCCAGATGAGAATGATCTCTTTGCAAGCTGATTTAAGTTCAAGCTGACAGCAAAAAGATGGGCTCCTGGTCACTAGTGCTGTTTTGTACCATGGTTTTCTGTTTGTATGTCTGAAACATGAGATAATCTTGCTCGGATACAACCCTTGGCAGAAACTCCAGATGAGTTTTGGCCTCAGCATTAAGCTAGGTATGTGCCAGTGTTAATGCAAGGATGAGGGTAGAAAACATGCAGTCAGACTGCCCTTTTCAATTTCAGCCTGCACTAACATAAGTGACTAGCATTTCCATCTGAGAGTAAGTAATTTCAATTTAATTTGAACATACTTTTAACATTGACATATGCAGGAAATTAGAAGATTATTTCTGGAGTCCTATTTTCAAATTTTTATAATGTATGACAGGAATAAAACTGTTCAGCTATTCAGATAACTAGCATTTGCAATATTGATGAGCATAATTGGTGATACAGTGAAGAATTACACTTTTTGAAGGAGTAGAAGTAACTTTAAATCACTTGCTTTTCTTCAGGGTATGCAGAAAATGGAATGACTTCTATTAAAGTGATAATTAGAATGAGTTAACTCCATTTTTAACAGAGAAAAGCAGCAAGATTCAGGGTGCTTTATGAGTGGTATCCATTGCAGGGTACTTCTAGAATTATGAGGCTATTCTCAACATCTGCTTTAGCAAAAGAAGTATTATCCTTGCAAGATGGTGAATAATTAATTGCTATAGCAAAATTCAAGCATGTGTGTGGGAAATAAATTCAGAGTGTAGTCCTAGTCTAGGACTACATCAAAATAATTCCTTCTCCAGTAACTGTTGAAAGAAAGATGGAAGAGGGATGTATATGCTACTAGTTGAGTTGGTATGTTCATTATAGCAGCATTTTTAAGTATTTTACTGCAGTTTAAATGCACTGCAAGAATTCCCTTCCTATAAAAGAAATGTTTAGGTTAGGAATAAGTTCAAGTGCTGTTTATCATTTGAACAGTATTATCAAAATTATCTATCTTTTTTTTTTTAATGGTGATGTTGCAAGTGTTTGTATGCTGCTGGTTTTGTGATCATTCTTCTAAGGTTGTGGGTTGCATCTCAAATTATTAGCTTTTTACGCATTTGCATTACTGTTTTAGCACCTCCGAGTTCATGTTTTTCTGTTTTAAATGTCTCCAGTTTGATCAGAAAGTAGTGCGTAAGAAAGGGGGATTGTGTCTTAATTTTATGTAAACTTAAGTGCACATCTTTGCAGTGGCCAAGAGTCTGTATTCTGTTCTCTCACCTGACATAAAGCTTGGGGTTGAACCAAAGTCATCCAATCTATCAAGTTCTGCCTGAAGCCTGAGGAGAAATCAAGCTCAGCAAAAGTCATAAAATGATGTATTTAGGAATTTAGCTGTCTTCCATGTTTTACTTTGCACCCCTCACTTGTGGAAGTGAGGCTTTGCTTTAGTGGAAATCCTGTAAAGTACTGCGATTAATGTAATAAACAATTATATATTAAATATTGGGAAAGAAGCAAATAAAGGCCAGCAGAATTATGTTTATTCTTTTTTAAAAAAAAGATATACTTCACTTTTCAGCAAAGATGTCCAGGAAGCTAAGTTTGCCAACTGAGTTAAAGCCTGATTTAGGTAAGTTTACAGAGTTAATTTTATTTTTACTAAAACTGAATGCAAGTACGTTAGAGTCCTAAATTATGTAAGCTATCATGACTTTATGTTGCATTTATCTGAAGTATAGAACTAAAATTTTAATTCCACTCTTTTTGGGGACTCTCAGGCACAAAATGTCTTTGCCGTCATCTTAAGGTAAGCCTATAATTCCTGTATATGGCTTATCACACTTCGGTCAGTTTTTAGGCATCTGTCACTCACTTTATCAGTAGTGCTGTGATAGCAAAAGCATGACAAGCAGACAACATAAGGAAAACTGCTGCCATCTGATACATTTTAAACTGAAAAATGAAATATTTTAACAGGGTATGTTGAGGTCCTCTCAACAAATAGTTGGCCGTAGTTTTATAAACTTTAATTGTCTTGTGACCACTCTCTCTAAATTAAAGGAACATACAGCCGTTTGGATGGATGACCAGTCTGAGAATTTAATTTTTCTTGAAAAAGCACAGTAACTTTTTATATAGGAAGCAGTTCAGTTTTGAAGTCTGTAATACTAAAGGTCATTGTGTTGCATAAGTAAAACAGCATACAAATGAGTAGATTATTTTTTAAAATACTTTGACAGCCCGCTTGTAGGTCATATCCAGCTCCCCTTGCCTTGTTCTCTAAAGAAGTGATGGGGAACAGCTGTAGACCTACAGCAGTAGATGCAGCTGCTTTCTGCCTGCCACAGCTCACTCCCCTTTTTGCAGCAGAACTGCTACCACAAGCCCAGCAGAAGACAGACCAGGATCAGACTGGCAGCTGCAGCACTGTGTGTGTGACAGCTGCTGCTGCTATTGACAAGGAAAAAGTCCATGACACTGGGATATTCTGAAACTGAGCTGGACCACCCTGATTTACAATTACAGCTTGCCCCACTCAGAGAAATGTGAAGTTGGAAGCAACCCTCAGAGATCCTTTAATCCATTGCTATGGCAAGGATACAGATGTTTGACAGTTAAACCTCTGATCTATTCATGGGCCTCCAGAAAATACAAGACCGTTTCAATGCTTTATAGTAATTAGACAAATTTTCTGTTATTTAATCAAACTTCCTTGCTTTCATATGAACTTTTTCTTGTCCTTTCTACAATGAACAGGGGTAACAAGTACTCCCTATCTTTGTTAGCCATTTTATGCTGTTGAAATCTGTCATCATATCTCTAATTTCATTTTTGCAGATTTTTTTTTTTTTTTTACAGAATTCAGCTCCTTCTTCTTTAGATTATGTTGTCTGAACCTAGGATGGCTTCTTTTAATCTTCTCTGGAACTGGAATTTTTCCTTCTCTTTCTAAACTCAGTGCCCAGAACTAGAGGGATTTAACTGTGGCCTTTTTTGCACTAAAGAACAGAAGAATTTGACTTCTCTTTTTGATATGTTTATATTCTTCCTTACTATGTTTACTCATGGTTTAGGGGTAATTTTGGCACAGAGTGAATTTTATCATACTTTGCAAGCTGGAACACATTTGTACTTAAATATTATCCAACTGTAATTCTGCTGTTTTACTCCCAATTCTTTGGTGGCAATAAGTACTTTGAAGTGTTATTTTTTCTAATGAAGACTGGAGAAAAGCAAATGTTGAAGTTTTTTCAGCATTTTCCAATCCTGAAAGAGTTGAAGCATTTTCTGCATCACTTAGTATTTGCCGTTCTTTCTACTGAAATAATGGAAGGGGTTTTTGGCACATCACTTCTGATATACTCATAAAATAGTCTGTACCTTCTGAATTGTAATAGCCTTTGACTGGTTTTGTTTTTTCATGTGTGTAAGTATCTGCACTTAGATGCCTCATTTTGTTCTGCATAAAATTCTTCAAGGTTTTTAGGTCTGTAAATAACTTCCTTAAGCAATCATAATTTTTTTTTTTATTATTTCTATCTTTTCTCCTAGTGGGATAGCTTTTGCACAATATTCTTGAAAGACTATTGCCTTGCTTGTTTGGGTTTTTTTGTTGCTTATGTGGCTCCATCTACTGCCTGTAGGAGACAGCTGAAATGCCTTTCTCCCAAATTCATTATCCTATCATTTTCTCTCATTTCTTTCCATGGCTTCTTGAAATCTACTCTTCCATGATCTTGTTCTTTCAGATTACTTTTCTGTCTTTAGATCTTTAACCTACCCCTTTTCCTTTCTGAATACATTAAAGAAAATCTAAAGTGTGTTTCTGTATTTATTCTCCACTTTCTAAAACAGAAGTTTCTTGAACATACCCTTGTCGGCATTATACCATTGCTTTTCAATGTTCTAATCCAGTGATAAAGATACTATTGCCGCTAGGTCCTATTCTTTGGTTTAGTTGCTCAAAAGAGCCTCATCTTTCCATCTTTCTGATGAAGTGGTGTGTAATGATTCATCACACTGTTGTTCCTTCCTCTTCACCTGAACCTAATCCATTAACAAATCATTGACTACTTTCTTGAGTTCAGGATAAATAAGGTGCACTAAAACAGTTAAACTGTTTACCCTTAGTTCTCTCTTCAGAATGAATTGACCACTCTCAAAAATGCCCATATTATCTGACAAGTTAATTTTTATTGTTTTTTTTTCCTGTCCATTCCAATGCTTTTGGAATTTGTACACATGTTCTTCAAATATTCAACCAGCTAGAACTCAGGAATGCACATTTAATGTTATGCCTATTGCAGTTACTGTATTATTATATTCAGACTGATTAATCCATGTTAAAGTTGAAAAAATGCATTAAATTATTAAATATTCAAGCCTGAAAAAAACCCAAGTATCATAAGAGGTGGTGGTCATTAGAAGAATTATAAAACCAAATAATTGTTTTCATTGTTTTACTCTGGATTTAATTTTATTTAAATGGAAAAATGATGTTAATATCTGAGCGGTTGAGTTAATTTCTTTCTATAATCCATGTTTTACATTTGACAGCTAAAATTCAACAGGACAATAATTTTTTTGTATCCTTGTTGGAATGAGACAATTATATCCTGAGAAGATTCACTGTTTGTGTTAAGTAGATGTGTGTATTTAGTCACATGAAATCTCGTATATATGATTTCTAAATGCATGTTAGATGTTCTTAGTAGAAAGTTTTGCCATAATTTAATGAAACTAACATAGTATTACTTCCAAAAAGTATGCGGTTGAATGTTGCTCTTTAGCTCTTAGTCCTGCTTTAAAGATGCCAAATGTATACACCCTACACAAAGATCTAGACCAAGAACTTGATTTTTTTTATAAAGTCATTATATAAATTGCATCAAACTTTTACTGGTAAGAGCTGTCTTGTGCTAGAATTCTGCAATTATGAATTAAGAAAGTAAAGCAATAATTTTTGAATGCACAGATAAAGTCAGTGTATGCAGACGTATTAAGTGTTGCCACACCTACAGACAGCACACGGCTAGAATGGAGCAGCACATTTATTCATTTGAGCTTTTGTTAACATTAAAATTCGTGTATTTGCTAAGCAGCGAGCAAGACATCCTGAAAAGTTTTAGTGCCGTTACTGGCACTATGGTACAACATTCAAAGTGGAAATCTTCAGCTTTGCATACCAGTACCAGGTGGCATTTGGTAGCATTTGTTGTTTCTTTTACCGAAATTTTGGGGATCTGTAAATAGCCTGTTGGATCTCCTCCATACAGTTTCCTAAAGTGGGACAATATTATTGTGAGTCATTACAGGTTCCGTGTTACCACGCTGTCTGGATGTCACTGAAGTTCCTAAAGTAAAATACTTGTTTCTTCATAAGATTAGTAAACCGTGTTCCATGGAAGCCAGTATTTTTTAATCTGATCAATGAACTAATTGGCAGAGAGGTTTGTAATTCAGTTTTTTTAAGGAGTCCTGTTTAATGACTGTTTTTCTCTGGCCCTAGAAGACAGAAATATGCATAAAAATTGTTCATGATCATTCTAATGACAACCTCTGTAACAAGGATTTGCTCAGATACAGAGTTGAAAACTGGGCCAAAAAGAAACATGACTAAGGAAGAATACAGGGGTAGTAATCAATAGAATGGTAGTTAGTATACAGTTGATGCTAAAGAACACACAACAATATTGAATTCTCTTAATGCCTGCATTTTGCCATTCTTTTTAATTAATACTGATTTATTTTCAGATGTCAAAGACAACTCTTTCAGTCGATCCCGGAGTTCTAGTGTAACTAGCATTGATAAAGAGTCACGCGAGGCAATTTCAGCTCTTCATTTTTGTGAGACTTTCACAAGAAAGGCTGATACATCACCTTCCCCATGCCTGTGGGTTGGGACCACGCTGGGCACAGTGCTTGTCATTGTACTGAACTTACCCCCAGGAGGAGAGCAAAGACTTCTTCAGCCAGTAATTGTTTCTCCTAGTGGTATGTACAAAGCAGACAGGCTAAAATATACGTTGATAAAGTATTGTTGTCCTTCTTCATATTTTTGTAAGAAATTGGTTTTATTCAATTAGAGAGTAATTAAGAATATATATTCCATTGATCTAGCTCCTAAGATAACAGTCTAGACTGTTTAGTTTATTACCAGAGTTTTAAAGTTGGAAAAGTTGAAAATACAATCTCATAAAATATAAAAATACCACTTTAGTGTATACTTGCTGAGAAAACCATGTTTGCAATTGTTAAACAGAGATAGCAGAAGAGACGAGTGATATCAAATGCTCAGTTTATTATTTATTTTTTTGTCATGGGGTAAGAACCCTTCAGTTCTTGAATCTTCAGATTCAAGAGCGAACTGCAGGGGAGGAATAAGACACACATTGCTTGTTTCTGAACCAGTTGAAGGAAAAAGTGGTGCTCACCTTTGACTAATAACATTTATTGTCAATATTAAGCACACTTGTACTTCGCAGGAGAGAGTGAAATCAGGTGCATTTGTGGCACTGAACTTGAATACAAATGTGTATGGCAGTCTGGTTCTCTTACTAAATGTATACATTTCTTGGGAAGTTAATGGAATAGAATACATACACCCTTGAAAACTGGTCTAAAATTTTCTTGAGTACCTATGTGCTTCCTTGGTTTTTAGATAAATGTACAAAGTTTTTGGTACATCTGTTTTGCTACAGAGGCAAGCCGAAGTTTTTGTTTTCTTTTCATTCTGCTAGCTTCTTAAAGGAATATTTTGTAGCTTGAAAGGCAGTTTAAGAGAACTGTTTCAGAAATGTGCTCAACTCCTTTTTTCTAGGAACCATCCTGAGGCTAAAAGGGGCAATCTTGAGAATGGCTTTTTTGGATACCACAGGATCTTTGGTCCCACCAGCACATGAACCCTGGAGAGAATACAATGTTCCTGAAGATAAAGATGAAAAAGAAAAAGCAAAAAAACGACGTCCTGTCTCAGTGTCCCCTTCTTCCTCTCAGGAAATCAGTGAAAACCAATATGCAGTGATATGTTCAGAAAAGCAAGCAAAAGTTATCTCACTGCCATCCCAGAACTGTACTTATAAGCAAAATATAACAGAGACTTCTTTTGTTCTTCGTGGAGACATAGTGTCATTGAGTAACAGTATCTGCCTTGCATGTTTCTGTGCCAATGGGCATATTATGACTTTTAGGTAAGACCTGTTTGATAGTAACTTAAACATAAAAAGAAGTAGTAGCCTTCTGCTACACAGAAAGGTTTTTTTTCCATTAGAAGATGAATTTAAAAAAAAAATCTACATTCATTCAGGGTTAATGAATCTCTAACACTTGGGCCTGGATAATTTTGATTACACATTGCTATTAGTTATGCCTCTAACACATGAAAAAGTTTACCATTTTAGCTCAAGCTACCCTGGTTCAACACACAGTTTCAAACGTGATACAGGTCCATGAGTTGAAGTTTGTCTAAAAGATGAATTTACTCCCTGATGGAGAAAACTGCCTTGAGTCAGAACTTTAGCTTGTATCTGACCACAACTCTATCGATTTTTGTGCAGCTGTTGCATCACACTCATGCCTCAAGCTTACTGATGTTGTGTAGCTTGCTCATGTCTTGAAGGCCTTAAACTCAGGCTATAAAGGCAAGATTAACTGCTAGTAGTTGTACAGTAATTGCTACAGTTGTACAGGTTTAAGTTATGAGTTTAAACATGTAGTAGTAGTTTTTGAATATACTTACTTGTCACTTATGTAATTTTCATGAATTTTTTTCTTAATGTTTCTAAATGCTATTTTATTCTGAACAGCAGTGTATATGCTTATACCCTTGCACCTGCAATTTAGTCATGGCCTAATGCTAGGATGTATATGGAACATGGCATTTTAAAATTATGCCAGTAAAATTCCTAAAATGTTTTTTTTAAGGTTGACAAAAGAAGCTCTCAGCTTGGGAAATACTTATTTATTAAATTGTCATATATCAGCTTTAGTTTTACTCCTACTACAGTTAAAAATAAGTTTTGATTGTAAGTCTGTAACTCCATTGGTGTGTATCCCAACATATATTCTAAACATCTCCACAAGATACTGCTCACCTTGCAGGGCACACACTGTTGTTTTTACTCATTAAAACTAAACTTAGTAATGTTCAGGTACCATATATTGAAACAAATCCTGTCTTACTCAGGATTCATGTTGTTTTCTAATGAGCTCTTCACGGGTGCTAAATTACAAATACAGAATTGTTACATTGTGTGAGGAAGTTGGACTCCCAAGGATTAGCTCCGTTATGTAAGCATGAATTGCTATTGGGAAGTGGATTTAATATGAGGTTTGTGTAAAGCTGTCAGTATGATACAGCTGTCACTGTATCATACCAAAGATGCCCAATACTTATCTACTGATATAAATTTAGATAGTACTTAGTAACAAATCTGTAACAAACTATGAAAATGCTATTATGGATGTCACACTTGTCCTACCTGATCTAATGGTTTTGTGTTTTGAAGCTGTAAGGATGTTTTATGCTTCCATTGATCTGAAGCAAGACACTTCCCTGTTATTAACTCTCTCTTAAGAATATTCTTATTTTAGATACATGCATGGCAGAAGTGTCGTTTCTGGGTGATGCGTTACAAAAAAATATTGCTTTTTATTTCTTACTTTTAAAACTTGCCTCCAAAGCCAATCTCATTATTGTTTAAAAAAAACAAACCAAAACAAACCCGAAAACAAACAAACAAAGGCAACCCAACACTTACCGTTATGGTTATTACATCTTTCTTTGGTTTTGACTTCACTTTGCTTCTTTTGCTACTTCTTTTAGTTTCTAGAAATAATCTTATGCAGGTGGTGTCTGCAGCAGAAACTGTTTAATGTATTGTTGGGACATTTGCAGCTAACAGCTTGTGTAAGTTCTTTTACAAAAACTTCACAGAGGATGTTTCAGAGACAGCAGTTTATTTTGGCTTCTTCTTGTCAAGAAATCAGGTGTTCTGTCACTCACTCACATTTAGTGTTACGTTGAGGGAGAGGAATGTTTGGTAGCATGAACATTGTTATAGCCCAAGTGTGCTGTGTCTGTTCTTCAGTAGATTGATGCAATAAGTACTGCAGTTACATGTGCAGAATCAAAAAGTACAAGGTAAGCAAAGTTTGCTCTAAAAGAACTTTCTCTTAAGTATCCAGTCAGACAAAAAAGGTGGACATAATTAATTGGATTGTTTGAGGCTACTGAATTCTGTTTTCCTTCGACAGCACACCCCTGCATATTTCTAAGTGTTCTTGAGGAGAAATCTTTTAGACTTGTATTTTTAGTCAAGGAGAGAAGAGACAGGATGTTTCATTGTAAACTCTTGGTAAATACTTACTGAAATACTTTGTAAGTAATTATTAAGTAATGTCTAATTCATTAAATAGCGAATTTGTAATTCCTATGCTCAGAGTATCATTTAAATAATGCTTTTAAATGCATCTGTGATGCAGGTGCTTAAATTTCACTTTTGAGCTGCTACCTTGAAAAATCTCACGTTTTGAGATTCTGTAATTGCATTTGATGAAACCCTGTTTATGTGGTACTCATGCAGATGAAGAGAAAGAATAATGTATTGCAGTGAGCCATTTGATCAATAATAGACATTTCTGCTATATTTAATGGAGTTTAAAATTCTTTTCCTTAAGTTTGCCAAGTTTAAGGCCATTGTTGGATGTATATTACCTGCCACTCACCAATATGCGGATAGCCAGAACATTCTGCTTCACCAATAATGGACAAGCACTCTATCTGGTCTCACCAACTGAAATACAGAGGCTCACCTACAGCCAAGAAACATGTGAAAATCTTCAGGTAATGAATTTTTTAAAAAAATATTTATTGGATATATTCTGAGATTCTTGGTTCTAGATTCATGCCTACAGTAATGAAGTTTGTCATAAAGCCAAGCGCTTTGGCTTTTGTGCTTTGATTTTTTTATTTTTTTTCTTCACTGTAGAGTCTGATTTAGGATGAATCACTTCTATCCTTAATTTTTTCTGTTCCATCCATGCTCTTGTACTTGAATCAGTTTCTTTCTTAATTTCCTTTTGATCGATAGGAAATTTCCTTTTTTAACATGCAGTTAAAATTCCCTTGTTCGATTGATGCTAGTGGAGGTGGGTGCTGACACAAGAGGGGAATGCCAGCTCGGGATACTTGAAGGAAGCTATTACGTTTCAGGGGTATTAACAGCTTGAAAAGATTCTTGGTCATGCTTCAGCTTGGTAGTTGTATAGAGTAGTGAAATAGCAGAGATGCAAGCTATAAGTTCTACTTTGGTACTGCTGAATGGATATGCGTATCTGTAGATACAGTTTCCGTAGAACAAAATCGGGAGTCTTACCCAAGTTGTTGAGGGGCAAAAACAACTTTGAATGCATTTCTTTGCTTCTGAATTCCATGAGCTATAAGCTTGCAGACATCAGAACGGAAGGTTTGATCAGATTTCTTACTGTGTTTTTACATTTCCTAAGTTGCCTTGCAAAGGCAGATGTCCATTTAAGCATATTGATTTTGAAATGCAGATCAGTTAAATAAATCCTGAAAGTGAGAGCATTACATTAATTTTAGTAATGTATGCCTTGTTATGTCCCTTCTTCATTGCAAAGGAAATGTTGGGTGAGCTCTTCACTCCTGTAGAAACACCAGAAGCACCAAACAGAGGGTTCTTTAAAGGCCTGTTTGGAGGTGGGGCACAGTCACTTGACAGAGAAGAACTGTGTAAGTTTTTATTCTTTGTTATTTTTCCGGTATTTCTACACAAGGAAGGCAGTGATCCTTGATAAATGTATTACCTGTGTAAATAGAACATAACATTTGTAAAGAGGAAAGTAAAAAAGGCAGTGACAAATACTTTTTTTGTATCTTTTTTATGTTGTACACCTAACCAACAAGATAAGAAAAGCTTGCTTTTTTCACAGGCTCTTTTGCCTCATTTATTCAGGAGCAGATTATAAGACAACAAATGGAACAACTAATCTTATTTTTATTCATCTTTGTGAATTGTGTAGTACTGACCGTGGTGCTGTTTATGTTGGTAAACTGAAAGGGAATGTTTTTGGAGAATGCTGTTCTGGACAGTGGGGAAATTAAGACTCCACTCTAGTTCATTTATTTTGCCAGATTTTACTCAGTTGATTTGTGGAGAGATGCCTTAGGAATTGCAAGGAAGGACAGAAGTGTATGATAGTTCGATTCAGTCCTCTGTTTATAGGACAGTAAAATTCAGATTTGGCAAAATTTTCATTGCTTTATTATTTTCTCTTTTTTTTTTTATTACACCTTTATTTTTTACTGTAGCATTCAGCACTTTAATATATTTAAAGAAAAAACCTTCTACTTATTCAGAGATTTGCTAGGTGCAGCACCATATTATGCAAGTTTATTTATAAGAACTGTTTCCTTATTAACATGAAACATGTTTGTTTAAATGAACATGGTGCCCTGGCAATCCTTTCTCTTATATTGGTTCTTTAGATCTCTACAATAAAAATTCAATTAGACTTCATTGCTTGTTCCTGTACATTTTTAACAGACATCAGATATTTAGAGGTCACTTTCTGTGTTAAAGATTTCTATTTATATATATAATACTTCAGAAGGTTTGTGAAATATTCTAGGAGAGAAGTTTGTGTGCACAAATTATAGTTTAATAATATGACTGGGACAGGGGAAAATACCTTATAACTTTAGAAGCTACCTCTTTACATAATTTCAAGTTTTGGCTTGGATCTTCACAAGGAAAATAATACTTAATGGAAGAAAAAAAAAGCATAATGAATTGTAGCCTGAAATTGAGTTTAATGACAATTCAAAAGACATCTGAGAATGTCTCTAGAGTAGCCATATTTACCATGAGGGTCACAGCAATGTCTGTAATAAGTAAAATGAGTTCTCTTTTTTATTTATGGAAATTCACAGAAAGATGTTTATAGTGTTAGTAAATGTAAATCATTCTTAATAGAAGCATAAAATCAAATGAGAATCTTGAAGTACTGCATCAAAATATATTAACAATATTATTTTTCCTAGAGCTGAAAAAAAGAAAATATTTAAACTATATCTTAATGTTTGAAAAAAAACCCTCAAGTTTTTGTAGTGTAAACAATTCAGCATGAGATTATCACATCCGTTAATGGTCTAGAATGAACTAGGTGGCTGATGTCCCATTAGGAGCAAAGTCGATGTAGTCAGTGCCAGCACTGGAGTCTGGAGCTGTTCAGCTGTACAGCTCACCATTCGTGGGTGTTTACTGTAGGATGAGGTGGTTTGTTCTTACAGCCATTCTATATTTTTATGGTTTACATTGCTTTTTTTTTTTTTTCAAGATTTTTACAATAGTGAGAGCATAGATACCTATCTTCAGGTGTCTGCATCTAAAATTGAACTTTCATCAGGGGAAACTTCGGCTGGTGGAGTCGTACTGGCTGGCTTACACACCAGCAAAGCACTTCCAGAACCGACCACAGCTCGTATTTTCAAAATTATCCTGCTTTGTCTGTTGAACTCATAACATGTTTCATGTGAAATAAGCTACATTGTTAAAAAACACTTCACCAGCACAATTCTGTTGATGGCCGTGATGCTAGCACTGCTGAGCATTTTAATTTCACACTTGAGCTGCGAAGAGGTTACAGTTTTATAACCTGCCTGCAAACTTGGAAAAATCTCAGTTTTATTAAGTAGTAATATCTAATAACATTGTGTAGTGAGTGTTGCTCATAGTCACACCTACAATTAGGTGTTGGGTCTCCATGCAAAGAAATTACACCTCTGTATAAACTAGTTTCATTGATATTTATGTAATAATGATGGAAAACCTTACTAATCTCTTTTTGCTGTTTTGCAAATACCTCCAGTTGGAGAATCAGCATCTGGGAAGGCATCAAGGAGTCTTGCCCAGCATATTCCAGGACCTGGAGGTATTGAAGGTGTCAAAGGAGCAGCATCTGGTGTAGTTGGTGAACTAGCACGAGCCCGGTTGGCATTAGATGAAAGAGGACAGAAACTAGGAGAACTGGAAGAAAAGACTGCAGCTATGCTTTACAGTGCTGATTCTTTCTCAAAACACGCTCATGAGGTAAGTGTGTTAAACTGAACATTGATTGTCAAATAAATGCAAGTTCTGCAAGTATCTGAGTTCTGCAAAGGCATGTTAGAGGTATCTAAAGAGAATGCAGTATCATTGATAAAGGATACTTCCCTTTTATCTATCAGTTGTTAGTCCTAATAATTAAGTACTAACGTGAACAGCTTTGTCTTGCGGCACATTGGTCTAGAGCATGCCGTCTGCTGGAGTGGCACGTAAGCTTCTAAAATTGTAACTCAATTCCCATTATTGAAAAAATTTTTGCTGAATTAATAAGAAGAGTAGAATTAATAAGAAGAGTAATGCTCTATCAGATTCCCGCGGTCCTTAAGAAAGATCCAGTTGTACGCAAACTCCACGAGTGCAAGTTAGTCTTTCTCCTCAGTAGCTACATAGAATGGCTGTTCTCATCCATTTTCATGTGAACTCTTGAACTCCTGTGCAAGCGTCCTGTTCTCTCAAATATGCCTTTTTCTGAGGCCAGATCACCAGCAATGCTGCTACCATTAAAAAATTCATCATGCTAAACCCTCACTATTCAGCAATGTTGTTGCTGTAGCTTTCAGAAGCCTTACTAGAATCCCTCTTTCTCATGCTGCTTTGTAATCATATAAATTGTGTCATTGTATGTTTTGGTACATTATAGAAACAGTAATTAGAAATTGGTTTTTTTTTTTTTTAGATGATGTTGAAGTACAAAGACAAGAAGTGGTACCAATTCTGATGACGCTCATCAATTACATCTGTTTAATTTTGTCCTGATGAAAAAAAATCTTGTTTTTTCATTAATTTTGGCAGGACCACTGAAATTTAAAGGAGTATTCACCGTTGGATACTGTTGTTTCCTAGCACAAATGACACACTGTTTTACCTCAGTCATGGCTTTAACTGAGGAGCTTTATATCTAAGAAACACATACACAAAACAAACTTGAGTGTTTCTTAGCTGTTGGTTAGAAGAGAGGTGGAACTGAGAAAGTAACTAGAAGTTGTGGAAAAGAAAGTAAAGGGAAAACATAGTGTGAGATGGGCAGGGGCAATGCAGGGTCAATCCTGTGTTAATATTTCATATGCCAAAAGTTTTTGTGCTATTGTAATTGCTGTCAGTGTTATACCCTCCTCTGAGGAGAGGCAATAAATCAGGGGTCCAAGAGCTGGAATCAAGTGGTTTGTCTTGCTGGACAGTACCTGACTTACACTTACCATCTCTAGGACTCACTGTATTTACCATTATCATTGAAGAAGAGTTGAAGTTTGCTGTCACTTCTTTCATCGGAGAAACTGGAAGCTTGGGAGATTCCTTGTTGAAAACTGTACACATAGTTGACCTGTGCATAGTCTTTTCTTGGACCCCTGATCTAGTATTCTTGTATTCACATCATATTCTGTGAAGTGCAAAACAAAAGAAAACATAATTTTTGCATTAAAAAAGTCAAGTGAATAATATGACTGGAATGTGTCATGCTGGGAGTTTTCATTTGTATTATGGCCGTGCAATGTGAAATGTGGTAACATCTTCATTGTGGTAAGAATACTTCAACTTCTGTTCAGTTAAATGCCATTTTTTTGCCAAAAATAGTTATTGGTTAAGGTTGTGTAACATTTAGAAATGGCTGTGGGTTCCATTCATGCTGTGAGTTTTTATAAATGTTTAACAGAATGTGTCTTTACAGCCATTAATTAAAATAGCTGAGATAGTTTTGCTCAAAACTTGAGTTCTAGATGCCCCTTTAGTCCCTTTACTATGAAATCAGATAACCATGGACTCAGGTTTTCAAACTTTTACATGCCATGGAGGTGCTGATGCATGAATAATGGCAAGCAAGCATCTAATATTTACCAGTTGTCAGTATGCGGTTTAGCAAATCTCTAAGTTCTGCTAGTAAAACTATTTTACAAGTACCTGTCTCAGCCCCACTCATCACTAAAGGCAGTTGGCCTGAAGTTTGGATTTAGTCTCTAAAGCAGTGTTGTCAATATAAACAGTGGTAAAGTGTGCACAGAAACTTTATGAATTGGTGAAATAATTTCAGTTTGGGTGAGGTAAATAATACAGCTGAGCTAACTTGTTAATGGCTACTGCACTAAAGCTGATATCGTGGGAATGACCCAGAGCTCTTTTTGAGAAGATTTCTTAAAATAAATGCTTGCATTTCAAAAATTTATTTAGACATTTTTCCTCAAAGTAGAAATAGTTACTGACTGGTTTTGTCTTATAAAAGGGAGTACTTAGAAGCTGATAGGTCTGCATTGTCTGAAATTAATCATTTGA
This sequence comes from Pipra filicauda, assembly GCF_003945595.2. Taxonomy (NCBI): domain Eukaryota; kingdom Metazoa; phylum Chordata; class Aves; order Passeriformes; family Pipridae; genus Pipra; species Pipra filicauda. Next base: position 2,937,102 of record NW_024104565.1, on the reverse strand, counting down.
GTTTGCTTCTCCAAGCATTGTTTTGTTTGCTTTTTTCACAAATGTTTTGAATGTTCCCAAAGCAAAACCTTGGTTATATTTGTATTGTGATGTTGCAGGTACACAGATAAGGCAACCTTACAAAACACCTAAAGGATGCAAAATATTGAAGTTACTGATGGTTTTTAATTTCACTTTTTAAATGAGAGGCCAATATGTTTGGGCTTTGTAGCACAAACTGATAAATTTTCCTGCTTTATAGTAACATTTAATTTAAAAGACAAGTGAATTCTTTTGCCAATATGAAGGCATGCCATACCACATCCACTGTTCAAAGGACTTATGAGAACATGACAATTTGAACAAGCAACACTGGTTTCTTGACAGCTCTCTCCCAAACCTACTGAGGCAATGTTAACTCCAGTTGCTTAACTGAGCTTGCCATGCAATATTTGCCTCTGCATGTTAAATTATTTTTTAGTGTCTAATTAATGCATATTTATATTAACACCATTTTGTTAAAAATCCAGGTAGAAGAAAACTAGATAAACTCATATCCATACCACATACGAAAATAAAATACCCTAGCTGACACTTGTTCCCTTCCTTATCTCAACGTTTATAAATTGAGATGACTGATTATTATTTGACCAGGTGAAGATAAACTATATTTCAAGGCAATAGAATCCTTGAAATTAATCTGGCCAGGCTCCGGTTGAGAGGATGGTAAAATTACTCTTCAATAAATCATGGTATCATTCAATGGAAGATGACCTTGACGTGAAAGGAAATGTACTTAACTTTCTCATCAAGACACATTTGACAACCACCAGCAAGCAAAAAAATGAGGCAGTGAGAGACCATCTGCCAGTACAAGAAGAGTAGTGGCTTATTTGATATTATAGAATCTATCATAGTTGAATCTCTTATGTTGATTAAGTTCAGAGTATGCTTCTAGATATGAAGACTAATTAAATGATTGCTCATGAGATAAACACACAAATGGTTCTTGGTCAATAAAAGGGGCTATGTACAATTTTAGTCTAAAATGTTCCTTTTTCCTTCCCTGTGGAAGGAAGTTTATCATAGATACATCATTGAATCTTATTCTGCTATTGGTGGTGCACCTTTTGTACAGCAAAGTAAATTGAAATCCTTGTGGGGAAGCACCCCTGGTATTTTCACTAGCCTTTTAGTTGTGTGAAACTTTTTCAGAGTGTCTGGAAAACTATAAAATACAATTAAGCTATTACTTTCTTTTTTTTTTTGAATGAAAGTAAGAAACTGCTGCTACCTATCTGTTTATATGTAGTGTGTCTCGTTAGGAACTGTCAATTGAAGAAGCTTTTCTTCACCTTAGTCCTGCCAAATTGTAACTTTTGAATCCTGGTATGTGTAAATATGCGTGTGTTCGAAATCAGTCTGAAAGTGTTACACCACAGGCATCTCCAGTGATTTGTTCTTCAGCAAACAGTCAGTTCTAAAATATAGTAATATATAGCTGTGTTCCTTGTCTGTCTTTATGCAAGGTTTTTGTGCCTGAGGTGGTACTTGCATGGCAGGTGATATTGGAAAGCTACATCCAAAGGAGAATTTTTGGAAGCAAGTTCATTTTCTTTTTTTTTTCCCTTCTCTTTTCCTTTGGTTTTTCTGTTTCTTTGGGGGGGGGGGGGGGTTGAGGGAAGGGGGGGTTGGGGAATTTTTGTTTGGCTTTTTTGGTTTGTTTTTTTTCTTAATTAACAGCACTGATCTTACCTGAACTTTTAAACTTGAATTTTTCCTGCACTTTAATTCAATCATGGTATTTTATTCCTTAATTTTTTTTCTACATTTGTGCAGTTCAGGTTCATTATTTGTATATAAACACACATGTTCAATAAAGACTTTAAAACAGATTACTTTCAGGCACCTTTGCTAATCATGTGATTTATTTAGAATGTGTGTTTTCTTAGCAAAATATGTATATACAGTATAGAGTCTAATTAAAGGCACATATCCTGTGTCAGCATTCAGTTTATAAATTACTGCAACACTTTCACATTTATTACTAGATAATGCAAAAAAAATCTGTTATATTTATACATACTGCTTAAGAATATACTTTTAGTTTTAAATAATTTTTATATGTACACTTCTACCTTTAATTTTAGAAAGACTTACGTTCAAGTTTTAAGTCAAAGTACTTAAAGTATGTATATTATCCATAGAAGTTGTTTTAAGCTTATGAATACATTCATATCTCATATCGAGATGATACAATTACTAAGCAATGAAAACAAATTGCCCGTTTTGCTTTGCAGAAAATAATCAGTTATTTTTACCTCCCATTTTGAACATTCTTTAACAATTCCCTAAGTATGGAATGAGAAGATAGAAAACTAGCCTAATGTAAAAGTTTTCTCAATAGCTGCAGTCTGTGGCTGACTGCTGTTCTATGTTTTGTTTTTTTCTGGTAAACACAAGAGACTTTTTTCAGCCCTATTTCTCAAACTTTTAAAATTCTCCAAAATTGAAGTGAGGTTTGTCCAATAAACATTTTCTTTGATTAATCTGTGTATCTTGATTATACATCAGCTCTTTACATGAAAATCTGGGTTGGGTTTTTTGTGGATTAGGGGTTTTTTTGTAACTCAGATATGTGTTGGAAAATTTAATGGCCTGTGGCTGAAGTGCCCTCTACTTTCTCATCATGGTTTAACATCCCAGGGCAGGCATTGACTGCAGCCAAAGTCCAGTTCAGGAGTGAAGGAGTGCAGTGCCTTGCCTCCCTCCAAGTAGAAAGGTAGCTTGTCAGTTGAATCTTTGCTCATTCTAACCAATTTTCTGGATAATTTATGTGAATCTTTTTGGGTGGATGTTGATACCTTTGCTACTACCGCAAAATCTTCAAATACTTTGTAGGCAGAGATTAATCGTGTTTGAGGGGAGGAAGTAAGTAAAACCGAATAAAAAAAAAATGCGTAGTGTAGGTGAATCAGCTAAACCGATTTTACTCAAATTTTCATTGAAAAGCTAAATTAAGCTGGGCCAATTTCTTCTTCTTAAGCCCATTATAAAGATGTGCTATATATCTACTCTATTACTGTTTCAAGCCAGATGAGTGTGCTGCGTTTCTGGGTTCTTTTACATGTTCTGAAGTTCAGGCTTAAAGAAGTGGGCATTCATTTTTAACAAGGGGTGGGGGGGAGAAGAGAAATGAGGCAGAAACAATGAACAATCAAATGAAAGGTGTCAATCAGTATTTCTTTAATATTTCCATGTGCGCCTAGAAATGTTTAAGCTAACCTACTGCTGTAGGTTACCTTTATACTTGTATTTCTTTTTGTTAGTATTTTTGTTAGTTACATATTACCAGGCAAATAACTAGAAGTTAAACTGTTTCAGTTGAAAACATTTAAGGAGTTGTATGTGGATTACCACTACCATTCAGTAATAGGTGATGCAAAGGGAGAGGGGTGGGAACATGTTTTAAATATTCCCTTTTAAAACAGAATTGTAAATAAGCAGTACTGTGTTTATTTTAGACCTGAGCTCTGCTATCTGTAGTGGTTAGAACTAGGAAAACTTGCTGCTTTCTAGTTACGCTGCTGTTTCATTGTACCAGCACCATGGAGGAAAAAAAAACCAACCATCCGTAAATTTTTCTAACGTTGCCCACTCATGGGTAAGCATGCTTGATGTGTAGCAGTTCTCGTTTATGTATATGTTAGTGTGTACATGTGTGCTTTCTTTTTCCTTTATGTTCATTGCAACTTATTCTTCAGTTAAGTCTTGCTGAGCCCCACTAGCTCTTCTGAGGATGATTACTGGAATATGCATTTTTAGGTAGGGTTGCAAATCCATCTGTCTACAAATATAGTTTCATATGAACTGCAAACTGTACTGTTACAAACACAACTATGTTAGATTGCATAGAATTATTTTACTTACATGTACTTGGACTGAAATATGTCATCATAATGAAGTTAAAAAATTAAGTATGGAATATTTTTGTAAATAAAAATACCTGTGCAGCTGGTATTTTAAATTTAAAATGTATTATACATTAATGTTTCAGAAAAAAAAATGTTCATATATATGTGTATATGAATGTGTCATTATGCTGAAGGGCTCTTGATTGGGCAAAATAAACTATTCAAATCTCTCCTGAAATGAGTGGAGCTTACTCCTTTTCTTCCCAAGCAGTTCTTTTCCTGCTGGCGGGAGCAACAGGAAAATGTGAGATGTGCTTTATAATGAGCAAAGCGGTGGATGTTTGAAGCACCAGCAGGGAGGCTGACGTTGAGTAGCCCTGAAGGAGCACGAAAGGTGAAATGGTTTATCTGCAATGATGTTCTCAAGCACATCTAAAACCATTCTGAAATGTACGTACTGCTGGTGAAGATGCTAAGTCCTGTTATCCTTTTAAGCTGCCAGAAAGTTCAGGTCATTCATTGCACAGACTCAGTAAAGCAAAGTATTTTCTTTAGCTGCATTTCGACAGTGTTTATTAAGCTAAAAGTCCAGAGTGTATGGGGAGAAGAGATGCAACTGATATTTTTTCTTTACCATATTTATGGCACAGCAGATGTATTATGGCTGAACTTTGCCAATTTCTGACTTGCAGTCTATTAAATTTTGTCTTTTGCTGTTGGGGAGGGAGAGGAACACAAACAACCCACCTTTGTAAACATGCTCTCCCTGATGCGGAAATAATGAATCCAAAGAAAGGCTGGGGCTTTAAATCTGAAAGGTGAAATTGCTGTACCTTGGTGAAATTTTTGGAATTTCATGATGTCAAATGGCAAAATATTTCAGTGCTAGTTATTTTAGCATGTGAGGATGCAGTTTCATCTGTGTGAAAAGTCTGCTAGTTCCAGACCTCTTCTGTGTTCCTGTTTTGTTTTTTCTGTAATCTGATAGTGACATATTATGACCTTGAAGCTCTGCAGCACGTGGAGTTATAAATAGGACAATGCATTGGAATGAAAAAATTATTTTATCTTCAGTTTAATTGGACTGACAATATTGACTGACACTGCCTCCAGCCACTCACTAGCTCCAGTAGTCTCCAAAAAAAATTAAAAAAGCTACAGTGAAACTAGCGCCCTTCCTATGGGGGCTGTGGGGCTGCACTGAGCATCAATGGACTGACAAGGGGAGGGGAGTGCCAGAGTGAAGTTGCAAAATGAAGCACTTTGATTTTGTGAAGGTCAGAATTTGATGAGACCTATATTAAAACTTGGTTCCATCGCACTTCAGGTGTTCCAACAATTTTGGTGCTAATGTACTATTAATTAAACGCATCTAAGAGCTACAGTCGCATGCTTATGTGCCCATCAGTATTTTTCTTACCCAGATTTTTTAATTGGGAATTTTCATCCAGGCGGGATCACTGAACCAGCTCCTCCGTGTTTCCCATTGGCCTGTGGGTGCTCAGTGGTATCCCTGATCTTGCTTGCTCTCTCCTCCTACTGTGGTGCACTTAGACTGCTCCCTTGACCACAGGTCAGCCGAGCAAGAGGCCTCTTTTAAGAGGAAAGGTTGCAGGCTTGCTGGAGGTATCCTAGTCTGGCCTAAGGAAATGGGATATTTTCCCCCACAGTCCTGCACTGAGATAAGCCCATGAGAGCAGAATGTCAGCAAACACCAGTTTCTCACCTTCTAGTTTGCTGGCCGATTTTTCACAATGTGTAATTAATGCTTCCTCAATAAGGGCTTAGGGGCTTGCATATGTAACTCATTATAGTAGCAGAGTTCTGCTCAATGGCTGTAGCAAACAGTTTTCTGTATTTTTTAGCCATGGGAGACAACCTGGACTAAGGCTTGTGCACAGCCTGCTCAGAAGGGGGGATCTGTACCCACCCCCACCACCTCAGCTGAGAACTGGGGAGCACTCCTTTAGCCTCAAACACTCATTTAGAGCTGTTTGATTCCAGCACTACTCAGAAGGAGTGATGGAGGACTGTAGAAAAGCCACAGTCAAGATAAAAATGGAAAGGTTGATGTGTTTTGGAGCAGGTAACTGTGTTTCTGTATCTTGCTGCAGTCACAGTGTGAGCAGGACTTCACAGAGAGTTGAGCGTTTGAAGAAGTTTGTAATCAAAATGTCAGACTGTGCTTATGTTTTGATAAGTTTACCAACTCCTCTGCCTAATTAAGCAGACATAATGAGAAATTTGAGATAACTGTGGTTTCTGTGGTGCAAGGCACTCCTGGGAAGAAGAATGTGAAATGCAGTCTCCTGTGTCAGAGTGAATAGAAAACAATTTCAAGCTGGTATCCCCTAATTCTCTTGTGCACCTGCAAGTCTCTTAGCAGCACTTGTGTTAAGTACCTTTTATCTGAATGTTAGTGTCACCTATCAACTATGGCACTTTTCCTTACAGGATCCTGAAGGACACACTGCAGTTGGTCCAGGCCCGACTGAGACTTCTTTTCCCTATAGTCACTGTCTTCAGATTGAAGTATGCACGTCTGTTGTTCAAGATGGATCTCAGAACTTAACACTAATTTATGTAAGGAAGGACTGTTTTTTGGGCTGGGTTTTATTTAATTTTTTTAATCTATCTCCTATGAAATGGTAGGAAAAAGGACTAATCAAGGTCATATCAGGTTTTCTTCTTAATATGCTCAAACTCAAGACAATTCTAGCCGTAAACTCAGAGGTCCTTTACCTCCCATTTTGTCTTTAAGCACAGCAGTTTCTGTTTGGTTTTTACAGTTTCCAGAATCTCCTGAAAGAAATCTGTGAAGTTCCTGTGAAGATAGAAATAAATTCTTTACTCTTTCAGTTAAACCCCATTAAAAACTTTTTTTTATACATTTTTGAATGTAATTTGTTGCCAAAGCAGGATTCCTGGAAGTTGCATAGACCTCTAGAGCTTTCCCCTGGTTGTAAAAGGCCAGTAGTTGGTTTGGCTCTGTCTAACATGCAACTTCTTGTTCATGTTAAGATTCTTTGGAAGCAGCTGCTTTCTCTCCAGTAATCTAGTTATGCTGCATGAACCAGTTCTGGCAAGTAGCTTCTGGGCTGTAGTCACCAACACAAACTTTCTCTAGGTAAATAAAACTGAAAAATACCTGCATATTGCTAAGCCTATGAGACTGACACCAGTATCTACTTGAAAGTATTTAGCAGATTATGCCCTAAGGGACAATCAAAAATCTCTCCCTGTGCCCTCTGCAGGGCACAGTGTAATTCCTTTAAACTTGCACTGTGTCAGACCTGGAGAGCATTGCATCCAAGGCTTTTCACTACCTCAGGAAGGGGGATGGCTGAAATGGATGCATGGTTTACTGTATATAGACAATGACAGGGACTGGCCACGTCTTGGAGAGCAGATTTCAAACCTGAAAACCCCACTCCTTGTGATTTAACGTGGGGAAAAGGCAAAACAGATGGTCATTTGCCATAGTCCCCCGTCGGACTGATGACAAGCAATAACCTAAAATTTCTTCTGTAGCTATTAAAAGGAATTTCTTTACATTTGCACTATAAGCTATAAGGTTATCATTTGCTCTCAGTCAGAGTGTGGATTGCTTTACTGTTGAGCTGCTATTGTTGGTCTACTACCTTATTATTACAGTCAGTGTAAAAACATTTGAACAAACATGGATCTGAGCCTGTGGCTCCATAAGCTTCTGCCCAGTAAAAGAATATCCAGCATAGCTCAGAAAGGCAAGGAGAAACAAGAAAGAGATGTTTGACTGAGCTGGTTGGCACACTGCTGATTCTCTTCTTGCTATGTTTGTGCAGCTATTGTGGCAAAGAAAGGTTTTTAAGAATGCATTTAAAATGAGAAAAAGTGGCTGTTTGGGCATTTACAGGAAGCTGCTACCTTTTATACACAGCATGGAAAAAGTGAAGCTGGGCTGTTTGAAAAATCTAACCAGAATTGACAGTGTTTAGCATAATTGGCCAATGAGAGATCTGGCATCCCACTAAAGGAGCAGGGATAGCTCTGGAGGGAACAGGGTGCTGAGAAGGCAGTGAACGTGGAGGCAAGCTCCTTGCATTTGCTGCTCTCAAGAAGGGGAAAGCAAAAGGAAAGCAGCACACGGGGAGGCAACAAGCACAGCAGCAGAGTTCAAAATTCCTCTGGTTCTGACAAATGCACACAACAGAGCCACAGAGGTAAAGTATTTAAATGAGCACTGCTGTGAAGCTTTGTCATGGGGATGTATACAATAGGATTTTCTTTAGAAGAGGTGCACAAAAAAAGGGCCAATGAGGCAGAAGGCAGCCACATTGTCAGCACCTGAAGAGAGCAGCAGTCAACAGTGCCTGACAAGACACCTGCTTTACCAGAGGACCCATGTTATCCCAGGCATCACTTCACATATGTCTGGCAGGCAAGGCAAGGAGACCACTGACCAGGGCTCTTCTGTTGGTGGCAAGGAAAATGAGAGCTGGAGTCTGACATTGCTGCCTCGTCCTCCTCAGCATCCCTACCAGGATCTCTGTCCTCCTCAAAATTATACCAGTGAGTTTCTTTTCCTTTGCAGTTGGTAGGAGGTGACTCAGGTACCCCTTGTGGGGTCCTGCTGGCTGCTCTGATGCTGACACTGGGGCTCTGACCCCCAAGGTTTTCCAAGGTGACTATGAACTGAATGTAAAAATACAGCCTTTGATTTTACAGTTCTTTTTCTTTAACAGAAAAAAACCCCGCCACAACCTACCCCCATCCTGGGCCAAATTAACTGGCAGTGTTGTTCAGTATAAGCAAGGCACAAGATATGCAGCTTCCTTCAGTGCACTGATACATGGCCACATCTGTCCATAGAGCATTGCAGATGCAAACACCCTCTGGTGCAAAGAAATTACTAGTTTTCAAGTGCCTACCCTTTTGGCTTCACAGTTGCTGTTCTGCAGGTCTGCCTTGCCTTGGGACACTTGCTCCCTGCAGGCAATGCACATAACACAGGAGCAGATTTTTTCATTCATTCCCAGGGTTTTCAGTAAGTGTCACATTTTGGCTGAAAACTCATGAGACAGGGCTTCATGGGCATGCCAGATTTCTGAGCTTCAGTGCCAGGTCTCTGCAGCAAACTCACAGGCTCAGTAGTGAACGTGCCCTGTAATAATAAGCCCTGTGGTTCTCAGGCACCAGATGGCTGTTCATGGGAGGAGTACCAATAATATTGCAAATTAATAAGTAAAGAGCCATCCCCTTCTCATCGTTACCACCCATCCTGCTCCGGAGTGAAATAAAAACTCTTCCTGCTCCATAGTTTTAATTAAAAGCTATGCTGGTACATCATAGGGCAGCAAGAATGACTGAAATTGTAGATGTCTCTTCTCCTGTGTGGGAAGATTTACTGTGTAGGCAATTGAAAGTTGTATGTCTTCCTGACAGCATTATCCTTTAGTCCTCTGCACACAGGAGTAATACAGTAACTAGTATACGCTGTAATAAAACCTCCCATAAAAAGTTCCTATATAACTAAAATATGGGTCTCTAGAAACTTTCGCTTTGATCGAGTCACTTAAAAGATTCACACACTCAGCTAATTTTTATTTTAACTCTTCCTACCTCTGTGTGAGCTACAGGAAAATCTTTTCCAAAACCCATCCTCTTTTTTTTTTTTTTTTTTTTTTTTTGCATTAACATGGCGGCTCCTTGCATGCTATGCCAGGGAAATAAATGCCACTGGGCCATGGGAGTGGAGGAACTGCAGGCATACCTTGAGGAAGAGGAAAGCTTCTCCAAGCAGCCACCCTTTTCCCATCAGGTTGGCGAAGAGGATGGTGTTATGCTGTGAGAAGGAGAAATGAGAGGCAGCAGGACAGGCTGTGTAGGGTCTCGGGTTTTTCAGGGTTGTTGCTGGCCAGCCCCTGCTTTTTGCCCCCTCCCAGGTGAGATGACCCCTGGGGCAGGATGAGAGGCATGTAGGAGCAAGAGGAGTAGTTGACGGGACCTGGACTCGGGGACAGCATTTTGAGTTCAGGAGGAGGCTGGGCAGGGTCCCAGGCAGAGTGCAGCTGTATTTTGGACAGATGAGGGATGCAGAGAAGAAAAGCCTGTGGATTGCCAACACAGTGGTGTTTTGGGCAGATGGCGAGTTCAAAAGTGGAGAAGGTGGGGCCAAGGATGGCAGGAAGAGAAGGTCTGTGTGGGGACAATCAGTGCTCCGCCGGCACAGCAGAGATAGAGGCTTTGCCAGCCAGGACCCATTGTCCTGTTTAGCAAATACTGGGCAACCCCAGAGACCTGTGAGAAGTGGCCTGGCTTCTCTGACTCTTCCAAGTCCTGCTATTAATTTTCAGTTTAAATTCATCCTCTAACCAGAAGAGCACAACAGAGTGACTAGCTGTGCACACAGTCTTTTACTCTCTGAAGCTTTGAGAAAATCTCCTAAGGACAGGAATGTGGGTCACCCAAAATCTGGCTGAATCAAACACCTGGGGATGCTGCACTGCGTATAATCCTTCTCACCTCTAACTTGTGTTTGCTAGGAAAATCTTGTTTCTCAGAGGATGCTTTACAGAGACCTGTGAATACTGCCTGCTTAGGGGGCTGAGAGGCAGAGCAAGGAGAAAAATTTGCCTCAAAATATGTAATAAAGGCAACAGTGAGGATTTTTTACATAGGTCTGACTGTAATGAAGTGAACCTTGGGTCATTTAGCAATTACTGATCAATAATAAGCACTTTATGAATTAAAGTACTCAGCTCCTATACAAGATAAAGTTGTTTCAGATAGCAACCTTTGCCATACTGCAAAAACACTGATATGACTGCCCCAGTCTTTTCTAGAACTGAACAAGTCAGCTTTTATCAAAAGCACAATGGGACACTAGGCTCCTGCTCTGGGTTCAGATACATCAGCCCTGTGGTTTCTCAGGAGTTTTTTTAAATAAAAACAAAATGCCTTTACTTAGTGTAGGCTGCTATTATAAAATGTCATTGTGCATAGATTACAGATTTTGCTAGAGTCTAACAGTCAATCTTTTCCATATGAGTGCATGCTTTTGGCTGGGAAAACTATTATCTGAATATAATGGCTTTCCTTTCAAGCCAAAAACTAAGTATGGAAGGCACAGCCAACTAAAAGGAGAAACACTGCCTTATTTCAGTTTTTGTAAAACTGCTTTTATTTCTGACAGTGGTTTTGCTGAAGACAGTGGTTTTGCAGAAGAGATGCAATCTTTCTTAAATAGATGATAAATAATGGCTAAAAACTGAATTGGAAGCAGAATAAATAGAGACAATTAATTCAACTGAAAAAGGCTAATTTTCATTCTGATTACCCATGCTAGCACACAATCATCACTTAATGCTGTTACTAGACTGTGGGATAAGGAACAAATCATAGAATTCAATTGATAAAATAAATAGTACAATACGTGTACTGTTCATGTCAATCCGTCAGTAATTACTCTCTACTATGCTACACAAAAATATTCCCTTCCAGTTTGAACACAGTTTCAAGACTCCCATTAGAAATTTCAAGACCTACATGTGGCCAATGTGGGTGATGTTCCATCCTCGGTTCTTCAATGCTGTGTGTGCTTTTCTGCTTTCACCTTCCAAATATATATTTGGAAACTTTTCTCTGATGGCTAGTATGTTCATGGATCCCCTCTATATTCTGAAATATTTCACTGAGGTTATTCCTCAAATTTCAGACAAACCTTGCTGCTTCCCCTCATCCAGTTAATTTCCCAAGCTACCCCACAGTTAATTAATTTTTTGTCATCCTACTGTGCTGGACACGTTTCATTCCTACTATCAGATGCCAAATGAAGTTCCCTGTAACTGGCAGCTGTCATGCAAAATTGGATCTGGAGGAAAGTCCATAATGTGGTCTTCTGGGAGGACCCAGAGGAATGTACATGCAGCATTTGATATCTGTGTTGGTTTCACACTGCAGTGCTGACGTCCCCTCAAAACCTGTTGCAAAAGTGCCTTTTAAACGAAATTCCTCAATTGTATAGGTGGGATCTTCATTTTCTGTTTTAAAGCATCACCTTCTAATTTCACTGTAATACTGGCCTTTCCTGTTCTGACTCATTTCTGCCCAGGCCAAAAACATTTCTGCCATGGAGTTTGGGTGTGATAGTACAAATATGACTGCATTTCTCATTCTATATGTTGATGACCAGAGAATGAATTAGAATCTAGAGGGGATTGCTTCTAGTGTGATGTGAAATTTAACAGAAATTGTAAATTGAAGTTTGAGTTCAAAACCAATTTGCTCAGCATAGGCAGCTAGACTGTATAAGCACATCAAACTTGCTTTCCTGAGAAACTGGCCTAAAGACCAAATTTGAAACCTTCAGTACATTTGGATCAAACATTATTGAGAAATCAGTTCAAGAAATCATACAAGCAACTGTACCTTAAAAAATGGAATTTTAAATATTATTTCTAACTAGTGCAGCAATGTACTCCTAAAAAAATTCTGTTAGATGGCTGAAAACTTTTTCAAGCCTGCCTTTCAGCTTATCTCTCATCTTTATAGACTCTGGAAAGGCATGTTAGTCTCTAGGCGATGAACATGATTTGTTTACTCAAAGAGCTTCCTGAAATCACAAAGCAGCATTACTGTATGTTATTAAAAGATAAAAAATGTATTACTGTCAGGTGAAGGGTCAATGTCAAAACCCTGTTATATCTGGCAACTTCAGATTTAAAGCTGAAGCAGTCTTGAAGATGCTCAATTGAAAGTGTTGTATTCAGCAAAAATATCCCATGATACCACATTGTTTCCTATGTCTGGGTCCATCTAGTGCTGTCAGGAGAGAAATATCACCCTAACATGCAACTGCTTGTCAATTTACCTCTCTGGATACTTGCAATAAATTAGAAATTGTACAACAACAAAAAAAAAATCTTAGAGAAAGACCATCTTTATAGTGCATGTGCCCAGGCAGGGGGAGAGGAGAGCCAGGCTGGGCTGAAAGGGCTTGTTGGAGTCTTTGTCTCTTTCTGGCTGCAAGAGGTGGTTCTGCACTGAAAGGAGACTTATAAAATGGCATTGATACATACTGTATCTCAAGGGGAAGAGGCAATAAAAGTAGTTTCTGTCAAACAACTAAGCAGATGTGACTGGATATTGTAAGAAGCTATTCAGTTGGAAATCAGAAGTCATTTTTACATAAGTGCATTCCAGAAGACATATTCTCTAAGTTTTTACTGCAGGACTCAAGCGTGTCCTCTCAGTTTTACATGGATACTCTCATCATATGTTACTGTAACATATTTTGTGGAAACCATGATTATAATCTTCATAATTATTCTTGCCCTGGGAAATTTTTAAAAATATATAGAAAGTCTGCTTGAAGTATTTATAGTCACAGCGATGTGATGAAGTAGCTCAGCTGTAAGTCTTTATTCAGAAACTAAACCAAAATGTCTATTGAATTGGGGTGGGAGGAGGGAGGGGGCAAGGAGCAGAGCAGTATGTTAGGACCATAAGGCAATCTGTTCTTTCAGCTAAATTGTAGGAATCCATCACATTGCAATGAGGTTCTCTGAGGCAATTTAGGTAACTTTGTTTGATATACATCTCAAAACAGTAATGGTAACAATAAAACACAGAGAAAACAATTTACCCTGTTTCTGGCAATTATTCTTTCAATACTGCAGTGACCCCATTAACCAGCCATGTGCATTAGGAAAATCCAGCATTTCAGTTAAGGGGAAGAATAACAGTGTTTAAAGGGTTCATTCTAAATCTAATAGCCAGTTGAAAAACCTATAAAGTTTTTATCAAGCGTAGAGATTCACCTAAATAGACAGTGTTCTTACTTATTTTTCTACTACAGAAAAAGATGAGATCCTTAAGTCCAAGGTGTTTTTCACAAAGGGCTTAAATTTCTATTACAATCTTAGCCACTGGAAACTGCCTTTGTATTGACATTTTTTCTGACAGCAGAGGATCAACTATTTAAAATGCCTAATTTATTATTGTTGCTTATATGCAAACAATTTCTCTCTTCTAGAATGAACAAGTGCAAATAGTTACTTATGCATTCCTGACAAAAGAAGCACATGAATTTTTCCCCCCACATAGTGAGGCCATGGACCCATCAGGTATGTCTCTGGTAGTTGTTCTAAAGAAAAAAAATTATGTCTTTCAGCACCTTGGATATGATACTGTGTAACATCAGCAGCTTATGATAAACCCTATTCTCAAATGATTTTGCTGAAACGGGAGTTCTGCTGCCTTTCCATATGAACAATACTCACTGACATATTTCTGGCATGAGCAGCTACTACGGGTATTAACAAACCATGTATCATCCTTGCTTCAGTCTACTCAGATATTTTATTTGGGTTGCAGATCCCATTTATTAAAAGAGTTGGGTTGCAGATCCCATTTATCCCATTTATTAAAAGAGTTCTCATAGAGTCGCTTGTGGGTTTTTTTCGGAGTGTCCCTATGCAACCCCAGCCTCATTTCCATGGTATTGTCCATTATGGCAGAGCTTCTTGGCTGGTAGAAGACATACAGAGTGTAGATTCATTAATGCCAGCTGTAAAGTAGCAACTTGTTAGTTTCAATTCTTTTGGTACATAAAAAAAGTTTTAGATGTTTCCCTTCAAGTGCAGATGTGACAAAGTGTGATTATTTCAAACTTCAAATTCTACCACAAAAAATTATGAAGCCAACAAGAACAGTGTGCCAGTCAATCCAACTGTGGTCTACAATAACGCTTGAGCATATAGAAATCATTCTGGAGTTTGCCTGTTAGCACTCTGTACACCAGTAAAACAACTAGTCACTGCTAAAGAAAACGCACAGCAGCACAAGCTTAGGGTCTGTCTCCATCTTATGCTGGAATCTGATGTTGTAAAGCAGTTAGAACCAGGTCCTTAAAGATATTTAGCTCTCTGAAATTAGGGGAAATCAGGTCATGCTTACCTGTAAAGCTTTGCTTCTTGGGGAATTTCCAGAAGGACTTAAGCACCAAATTTTCACAGCTTTCTTAGGAAGCTGTGAACCTGGGGGATTGAGTGCCTATCCACATGCTTGGGTATTTATGTATCACTAAGATTCCTGCCTATGGAGCTGCGATCCCATTAAATCATGACAGGTAAATGGTATCACAGGTGATAAGTACTTCAACAATTTCCCTGACACGCCAGCTAGCAGCAGCAGCTCTCTCATGCTAGAGATGTTTATTTGATTGCTTGGGATCATTCATAATCCCATGGCATTTTTCACAAAAGTCCTCAGCTTGCATTTTAATTGCAAGCTTAAGCTGCAGCACCAGTACAGCTGCTGTTTGAAATGGTGGATGAAGACTCACTGGGAGCCAGGCAGGAATGAAGCCATCTTCATGTGGTGACATGAGATGGTTTGGTCAGGCTGAGGTGCCCCATTTTCCTCCCTGGGGGAGAAGGGCAGGCATGGGGGCGGGGAGCAGAGTAGAAGGGCCAGACCCTGCTCAGGTGGGGATGGCAGGACTACTCCCAGCTCAGCCCTGTTCCAACCAAGGACAACACAGCTTGTGCCACACCTGTCTGGTTTTCCTCCTTGTTGTGGTATAATTACTGCCATTATAAGGAAAGGGTTAAAACACCCCAATTTTAAAAACTGCAATAAATTAATCAAAGGCCCTTGCTGAAAAGCAAAAACACAATCAGGACCTTTTTTCAGATACAGATTCCAAAACTGATGCTTTGTAGCCTCCACTTCTTTTGTTTCTCTGGATTTGAGGCACTACATTAAGTCTTCATGTCAAACAAAGCAGTTGGTTTTGACCCTGGGAAAATGACTGTACAGGCATTTTATGTTTTCATTAATGCTTTCCCTGTGTTTCAGAACACAATGTCTGTGGCATGGTGGCATAAATGCTGCACTCTGTGCTGGAATCTGCACCCCTGGTAGGACCAACCCTGAAAAATGTAGTTTCCCCCAGGGTAAGTGAAGTTTGTCAACCCATGGTGATGTGTGGGATCTCATACAGCTGTTTTGCACTTCATATTTATAAGCCAAGTGCTAGTTGTATGAGGAGAAGTTTTTTCCTTAGAGTTGTCTTCAAAGTAGTGTGGTGGTCATACTGTTTCCTCATGCTTTCCATCTGATGACCTACTTCAGATTTCTGCAAAACAGAGACAGGGAACCGATTCACTCACAATCCTTCTTGTCACTCTCATCAGAGAAGTCTCTTTTGTGTCAGGCTGAAGGTTTTGCAGTACTTCTTATCAGTTTGGTTGCCATACGCATATTTGTGTACTATTTATTTTACTTATAATTACTTATTCAACTGTTAGGAGTATATATCTGCAACTTGTACCTTCACAAATAGAACTAATGGTAACTAAAATTTGGCAGTTTATACTGAATTGAAAAACCAAGGAAGGAAAAACCCATGTTGATAGAACAGCTGTGTCTGCTGTCCATTTCCCATCAAAATTCCCCTGAAATCTGTTGATCCAGGAAAAGAGCTTGGAGGTTTTCTAGTTGCCATGTCCTTTTTCTCTGCTTTTAAAAATTTCTAGGAAATTTAGTAAATGCTGGCATAATCACAGGTGGAAAACTAATCCACTTCATGCCACAGAGATCTGTGGGCAGATGGGTCAGAAAAGCTTATTCTGAAGTAAATTCATTAAGGGAAAACAAACCAGCTTAAAACAAGTGATTTTTTTCTTTCTTTTCGAATCTTGAACAGAACTAGAGAGAGCTGTGATGGAAAGTTGCATTTTAGATGTTAAGTTTTGCTAATCCTTTATCTTTTATGCATATAAGATTTGTATGTTTTTATGCTAACCTGAAGCATGACAAACAGGTCGGAACAGATTGCATTCCTATTTTGAAAAGTGAAAATGTAAGCCACTTAAGGCAAATTAGCTTTGCTTTGTATACACATTCTAGGAGCAACTCTGGTTGCAAGGCAGACCTTTTCTCCTTGCCCCTGTTCCCACACATCAGCTTTTCAGCAAGTGCCCATCCCCACTACTACTTCTAGGCTGGCCTCTGGGAACTGCTGGGGACTGGAGACCCCCACCACAGCAGAGATTTGTACCCATCACACCTGTCCTGCTGCTCCTTTTGCCCTGCAGCACCTCACACCTGTCAGCCATGCCCTCACCTCTTCTGCTTATGTGCTAGGACAAGCCTAGAAGGTCCAGATAAGATCCTATTAACCCTGCTTTGCTGTTGCCCCCAGATCCCCCAGCATCTGTATCCTTACCAGGCTTTGCCCTTTCTTCTAGGGCAATCTACTCCCTCTCTACTCTCCTACCCTATCACTCTTTTACATTTTCTGCCAATCTGACTTCCTTCAGATCCTGCCATATTCAAGTTTTGTCTCCAGTTCCATAGTCTGACGCTGGCTTCCAAGCCCCAGCTAATCCTCCTGAACTAATAATTTTCTGCCTAAAAATAAACAAACCTTGATAAGCATTTGCTGAATTGAATAGACAAGGTTTAGCAAATTATTTCATTTTCACTAATTCCCACAGTGTTCCCTACCTATAAAGACCAAAAAGAGGGATTAAGGCTCACTCTGAA
Source organism: Pipra filicauda (assembly GCF_003945595.2). Classification (NCBI taxonomy): domain Eukaryota; kingdom Metazoa; phylum Chordata; class Aves; order Passeriformes; family Pipridae; genus Pipra; species Pipra filicauda. The sequence goes on along the minus strand of NW_024104565.1, from coordinate 2,919,676 downwards.
GAACGGACACCCTCCTTTCACCAGAGCCTGTTGCCAGGTATAAAATGTTCAGTTCCCTCCTTCATCCCACAGCTTTGCACAGTCCCAGTGATGGGTCTAAGCTGACCCCTGTGGGAAAATCTGCTTTTTGTCCACTTTAATAATTGCTCCATACTGCTATATCCTTTCAGTCACCAAGCTGTATAATCGTTTTTGTTATTTATTTTATAAGAACACCTTGAATGCAGCCTCAGCAGTGCTTTCTGTGCTAGATGGTTGGGTATTTTTTTTTCTTTTTGCCTTTGTCTTGAACTTTATTGATTGAGGTCCTTACACAGATGATTAAAATCCCAGCACCTCCCAGAGCTACTGAGTGTGAAAAAGTTGCATTTACCTCTTTCTCCAGAGAAGAAGTCAAAGAAGTGGCTTGTGTATTCATCCCTGAATATGGCAAATGTTTTAGTCATGTCAGTGCCATTTTGTAGTGAGCTACAAACCTCAGACTCCTGAACCAACTGACAGGGAAACAAAACAAAACATGGGCACTCCCCCAGTGCCACTGCACAGAGCTGAGTGCCCATTCTTCTAATCCAGTTACAAATCCCAATTCCAAAATCCATTCTAGGTCATGAATAAAATGATCTACAGACACAAATTACAATTTGTTCACAAAAGATGAATCAAATTCTTCCTTTGACTTGTTATTAGATATAGAATTGCTGAAGACAGCAGGACTGGGGTGATATTGTTTTGATAACCTGTGTCTTTTGGTCAGCAGTGCTTTTCTTGTTGCAAACAATTTACATTCATATATAAAGCTTTCAATTTAAAACAGCATTTATCATACAGCAACCTGAATTCAGTAGAAAAATTGCTGCTGCCTTTCCAGCTGTCAGTTGCATTGCAAAAGCATCACCCTCCTTTCTACCAAACTCTCCTGTGAGACTCTGTCAAAGCCTGAAGAGTATCTTAAGAATTTTGATGGACAGGTAAAGCAGTAACGATATTTCTTTCCATATCATGTATTTACCAAATATCATAGTCATATCTTCTTAGGAGTAAGCATTTTAGAGTTTCTATCACAAATGATGAGTCTTTTTAGAAAAAGGCAATACAAAACATTTACTTTCTGCTATTGAATTTCACCTACCTGAGAGCAGGATATCCACACAAATGCATTTTTTTCATTCCTTGCTTAAGAGTCTTTTGGCAGTTCAAGCTTCTCCATTGTCTTCCGCCAAGGAGGAAACATACCTGGAGGCCAGGCTTGGAGGTTAGGATTTTTAAAACCCCCAGTGAAGTTTGCAATGTGAATTGCAAACCCAATTTTTTTGTCCTTTAGAGCACTAAAATGTGTGACTGTAAGGCTACTCATTGGTTTGTACTCCGTGGTTAGAATCCATTACTGTCTTCTAGTTAGGTTGTTTTTTCTTTTTCAAATGACACACAGAAGTTCTCAGATACAACTAAGTTTATGCACTTAAACTTCCCGCAAGGATTCAGATATATCTTTGGTCTAGGTCATGAATAAAATGATCTTAAGAATGTAAAACAGGCTCTGGCCATCCTCTGAGTATTGTCTTTTCTTTTAGACATTAGGATTGGGTTCAATAAAATCCCTGAATATTACCTGTTCTTTCAAAAGTCTAGCAAAGCTTAGTTCAGGGAATTTTAGAGTCAAAGAAAAGACCTGAGCTAAAAGAAAGTCAGTGTTGGGCTATTAGAGTGAATAGGGAAGCTGTTGATGGTGACAATGGCACAAAGTCTGGTCATACCTCCCTATAAGGTAGATGATTTGATGTGTGAAGTCTTCAAGAATCCACTAGACTGAGGAAGGCAAGAAGAGAGGAAAAAAAATGCACTGGAAACGATGTTTACTGACTCATATAATGACTATTTGTTTTGATGTTTTGCCCGCATTTTGTCTAACCACTAAACTGCCCCCAAGGTTTCACATGACCTTCAGTTTTTCAGGATTAGGAGGTGGTATGTTCTTGTGAATGCCCTTGGTGCAAAAGTTTCTGTTCTAAAACCTCAACACTTTTTCTCTTCTAAGCATTTAGGGGGCTTTTTGTATGCTTTTTGAAGTTTGGTGACCTTGTGCCACTCATAGTCTTCAAAGCAGTATGAACTGATAGACACTGAAAAGGCCATACTTTGGAGCTGTGATTTACTTTTGGAGATCTGATATTACTGTGGAAAGTTAAGCACAAACAGCAACGCTGAAGTCTTCCTCCCCTTGTCTCCCTCCTCATAAAGAAACAGCTGTGACTTCAGAAACACCCAGCACCAGATATTAATTCAAGTTTGAGGAGTTTCATTTCAAATAATTACATGAGCAGTGTTCCAGGGTACTGTCTACTTTTCTGAGCTTCATCCATTTAATTTCTTCATTCTCAGCACTAATCCACATGAAAAGCAGATGACATGCAGGCTTTGCAGTAGTCTTGTTGCTCCAGTTGTTTTTATTTAATTAGTCATGAAAACCATCCTAAGAGTAAAGTTTTCCACATTTCTCATCTTCTCAGCTTGAACTAGCTCTTTGTCACTTCCCCTCTAGCATTAACAAAGTTTCTACAGAAAAAAAATCAAAACCAAAACAAAAGAGAAAAGCAAAGAACTACACTAACCCACCTTGGAAAACAAAGAATAGTAGATGGAGAAGGGCAAGCCACCAGTGGTATGACTTTCCTCTGCTTCAAAAGAAATACTTGTGATGTTGATATCCAGAGACTTCATTTGCACTGGCACTGAGGGAAAACAAACCCTCTAAATTCTTTGAAAATACACCTGGCAATTCAGTAATTATTTCTTAACTTTTTTTTCTGTGCAAATAGTTATGCTTGCCAGCATATCTTCCAATACAAATAGTCTGACAGGTTGTAGGTGAAGGACTGGAATTTCACAAGTCAGTGACTTTGTTAAGTTGTGATCACTGTTATGAAAGCCACTTTTCCATGGCTTTGGCACTCTGGCCCTTCTTCCTCTTGCTACCTTTCAAAATATAGACTTGAATTTAAATCTGTGTTGGGTTTGATTCTTTCTGTTGTTTTGGGGGTTTTATTGTTAGTTCTTGCTGTTGTTGGTTTTTAGGTTTTTTTTATCAACTGCACAGATTAAAGAATATGTCACTGCTGCTGATATTCTAATCTCTGGACTGGAAACTTTGAAAGATCTTGGGGACACAACTTCTTAAGGCTGAACTTGACCTTACAGTGTTTCCATCCACTGCTAGGGCTCACTTAAACAGAGCCCCTAGCTGCAACTTCCACTCTCCTGTTGCCAATAGAGTCCAGTCATAAAGTCATAGTACTTAAAAGACTTCAAAGAAAACAGCAGATTTTGTTAGCAGATATAACAAATGTCCCAGTAAAACAAACAACCAACCCCCCCACAGAAAAACAAACAAACAAACAAAAAATAAGAGCTCTTAAACCCCCTCTTCCTTGTGCCCATGTAAGCTTTCCAGGCACAGAAAATAAATGTCTTGTAAAGACTTTAAGTAAATTCAGGTTAAAATTTGTTGCATATATAAACAGGGATGTATTCCCCAAAATAACTGAAATTACATACATTTGTACTTTTGAAGAAATGATTGTTTGTTTGTCTCTTGGTTACATATAATTAGCACCAAGGTGCTCTATGACATTCACAAAACTCCAGAGTGAAGGTATCTTTCTTGTAGCTCAATGTTTTGTTCCTTTTAGCCACTCACACAGGAGCTTGTTCTTTGTTGTTCTTCATTTGCTGTTCTTCATTGTACCCAATATGAGCTTCTAAGCCTGTTTTTCAAATCTCTTGTGATTTAACTCTGACCAAGCTAACTCTGGCTCAGCATCTTGTGGAGAGCAGGGGGTGGCTGACTGCTATCACAGCTTTTTTAATGCAAATATGCAAATGACCTTCAGTTTGTCCTCCTTCAAGTGCCTCTAAGCATAGTATGAATTTTCCCCAATATTTAGGCTGCTAATACCACCACTTCCTCCAAATCTCTAATTAGTATTTGTTTCTGTGTTGATGCCTGCTGGAATTAATTGATATTTGTTAGATGCTGAAGGGCAGGAACATATGGTGCCACCTTGTGTGCTGTGCTGATCTGTATGAAACCCTGCTGCTCTGACTGCTGAGTCAGTTCTTTCCTTTTCTCAGCAATAAGAGTAGCTTTAAGATTGACAAGTAGCGAAGGTGAAAGCATTTAACCCACTGTCTGAGCAGTGTGGCTACAGCTGTATTAGAAAATAGTAATAGAAAGATTGAATAGAAAGAAATATATTTGTAGAGAGAAACACTCAGTGTTAAATATCTGACTTTCAGACTATACCCATGTCAGGAAGGTTGTTTTGGACTAGGTTGATTCTGGTCCTCTGGGCTGAACTCCAATATGCAGGTGAAGTACATCAATGTGTTGCTAGAGCACATATTTTTGTTTTGTTTTGACCAGAAGGAAACCAGCTCCTGTGCTCCAAGGCTGCTCTGTGATGCCCACCAAGCATTTACTGATCTCTACCAAGTTTATAGAAAAAAAATGGTAAGTGTTAAGCAGAAGAAGTTGGGAGATAATAACCTTATACATGCTGAATTTGTCATGTGTAGCAGCAATGTCCCATGTGTGATTGAATATCCAGTTAATTTTCCTACAGATGTCCAAATTGTGAATTTTTATTTCATACCCTGGCTTTGAGGTGGTTTGAACTAACCAATTCCTTTGTCAGGAAAACATGGGTGTGACGAGAAGGCTGTCTGTAGATGCAGTGCATATGTAAACAAAACTTTTTGGCTTTCTAAGACTGCCCTTATCATATAAAAACCATCCCAGCAACCTTTGCGGTCTTTCCCTCATAAGCCACATATAGGTCTCCATATGATACACGTGGACACGACACTGTTCTGTAAGAAGTTGCCTGTGGTGGGCTGTGAAGCAGCCAGACATTTCTGTACTGATGGCCAAAGGACACAGGGTTCAGTGACTTTAACACTCTGGTTTGTAGTTGTTGTGGCTTGGACTTCAAGCAGCAATATAAGAACAATCCAAAAATGAAAAGGCAGCCTACCTGAAGCCCATGAAGCAAAACAGACAGCACAACAGAACATATTGCACTTGTTTTGGCAGAGAGACCTTTGGTATGGAGCCTGTATCTGAGGGTCTGGTCATACATGATTCACTGGGGTTGGGGCCTAGGCTCCATATAAGCCCATGTGAGACTGAGATTCCAAACACCCTGTGAGTTTTTCAGCGGCTGGAGCAGCTCCTGGGCATCATGAGCAAGCCCTGCCCAACAATCTTAGTCAAGAGTTACTGGGACCTCTACCAGGGAGCATGCCCCCCTGCTGCACAGGAGTTCAGCTCCGTGGAATATTTTGTCCTAGTTTCTGTGTTTTGAAGAGAAGGAAGAGGGTACAGTGGCTGTGTGTAGAAGGTGCAAACATTGTCTGACACTGCATTGTGGGCAGTGAGGTGTGAAGAGAAAAGCCACAGAGCTCAGAGGCAGAAGAGGTTTCAAACCACTGAGACATTTTTATTCCTGCCCCATGACAGCTAAACAAAGTCTGAGCTGCTCAAGCTACTGATCTTCATGCCTGACAGGCCAGGTGCCAATTCTGCATTGCACTAACCCACAGCACAGCTCTGCTTCCCAGCAGTCTGCCAAAGAGCTCAGGGCACACAACCCTCCTCAGGAAGACTTGCCTTTGTAAGGATCCTTGCCCTACTGTATTCCACTAGGTAGGGATGCTGTACATCATTAGGAAAATGGTATTTCTTAGAAAGCAAGGCTGGATTATACATTCGCTGACATGCTGCTGCAGGATTAAGGCATCTGCTTTTGTACTGCAATTGCTCTGAGTGTTAGCTTTGCTTTGGTTTTTTGTTTTGTTTTGGGTTTTGTTTTTTTAATCACCCTATTAAGGGACTAGTCTACTAATGTAAACATACAGTATATTACTGGCCTCCTGACTTCATTGTTCACCTTCTTTCCTTCAGAATAAACTGAAAATACACTGAAAAGCTCTAAAAGGGAAAAACCCCCAAGTGTACCTCCAAACCTAAAACTAAAACTAACTCCCATTGCAAAAAAAGGTGGTGCCAGGGAGCCAGAGGTGCTGAAAAACTAAATGGGCCATAGCTTTTAGCATTGATTTGGTACAGTTTGCTCCCAGGTCTTCAGCAGATGATAATACCAAAGAATTAGTGCAGAGCTGGGGGCGCAATCTAGCTTTCTTATTCCTAAACCATTCAGCTTAATCCCTTCTTAGAGAGAACACATGCATTGAATAAAATTTTATTCGTTTAAAGCTACACTGTAGACCCATCTATTGAGATTTTTATTTTGCTTTATAAATTTACAGATTTAACTACATACTGGTAGAAAGTTGCATACACATTTTTGTCAGCTAAGGAAAACCACAAATTGGCTACATTTACAGACAGAAGAAGGTGCTGCTAAGGCAAACATTCTATTTCCTGCTGAGAGGCTGTGAATCATAGCTCACAAAGCAATACACATGGAGTTTTTATTCTGTTGTAAAAATACTGGAGTGGATTTGTTGCCTGGAAGAAATGAAATGAAGTGAGATAGTGTGAAATGCCTTAATTTGTTGCTTGCTGACATAATGTGTTTTGGATAGCTTTCCATTATATTACCCTAAACAGCTGGACATTGGAGTTGATGAGATTTTTTTCAATTTTTCATAATTAATATAGTGTTTTTATCTGAGGCGAATGGCATTTCTAGCACAGCAAAGGGTTATTTTGTTTTTCTTATTTCACTCATTTATCTTCAGATGTCTCTCACGGACTTTTTATTTCAGCACCTTTTGCTTTTCATGGGTCTTTAGTTCCATTAAACATCCAGCGCTAATTAGACTCTGTTGTCTAGACTGTACCAAACACTTCACTCAAAATCAAAGAGCATTTAATTAGTTAGTCTACAGGTTACACCCTATCTTGCAACATTAACACAAATGAACAGTTGAAATGCTTGTTACAGCCTAGCAAAAATGCAAAAAAATCTTCTTAATGGCAATCAAGATTTCCATTTAATTATTGACGAAGGCAGGCATGACAAGTCCCTGCTACTCAGATGACTGCTGGGCTGTTTGTGGTGGATGAAAGGCAGGGGAGCAGTAATGCTTATTTCTATCCTTTCCTAGGAACAGCTACACAGGCAAAGCCCTGTGTTTGTGTTGAACATATATGGGGTTAAGCCAAAAGTGGGGTGAAGACACTGGGTAGCCTTGGCTTAGCACAGCTTGCCCCTGCCATGGGCAGGATCAAATGTTCAGAGAGTTTCACTCTTGCAGCTCTTTTGGATCTCTGAGAATTTTTTCTGCCATTCAAGTGGGAAGCAAGAAAGTTCAGAAACTACTGCTGATATACTAATATCTGTTTCTAGTAAATACAGCAATAGAATGCTAACCATATCCTGGGCTGCATCAAGAGAAGTGTGACCAGCAGATCAGGGGAGGTGATTCTCCCCCTTTGCTCTGCTTTGCTGAGAGCCCACCTGTAGTGCTGCATCCAGCTCTGGGACCCCTGAAATAAGAGGAACATGGACCTATTGGAGTGAGTCCAGAGGAGGGCCATAAATATAATCAGAGGGCTGGAGGACCTCTCCTATGAGGAAAGGCTGAGACAGCTGTGGATGTTTAGCCTGGAGAAGAGAGGGCTCTGGGGAGACCTTCCAGTACCTAAAGGGGGCCTACAAAAAAGCTGGAGAGGGACTTTTTACAAGGACATGTCATGATAGGACAAGGGGGAATGGCTTCAAACTGAGAGTAGGTTTAGATTAGATATTAGAAAGAAATTCTTTACTGCGAGGCTTAAGCACTGTGACAGCTAGCCCAGCCAAGACGTGGATGCATAGTGCCTGGAAGTGTCAGGGATCTGAGGGTGTACAGGTCTTTAAACAACCTGGTCTAGTGGAAAGTGTCTTTGCCTGTGACAGTGGGGTTGGAACTAAATGATTTTTAAAATTTCTTCAAATCCAAACCATTCTATGATTATTATGATCACTGCATGTGCTACCATGATGCTACCAAGGTTTTCTGTTTACCTGATATTTTACTCAGTTTTGGGGAGGGAGGGGGTGCATGCCACGTTTGGGGTAGATTGACTACAGTGGCAGCTCACTGTTAATGCACCTGCCCATACATTCTAACCATTTGCAGGCATAAGAAGAGATATTAAGTCCAAACAGACATATCAGAACAAAATAATTAAATATCTTAGGTCTTCTTCTTTTCCAGCTTGCACAGGGCTATCGTGTACTATCCAATAGGTTTTTTTCAAGATCACAGTAGACATAAGGTAAACTGGATGCCCACTGGCATCCAGTAATCTTTTCACTGGCAAAGTTTACTAAAACTTCAAATTCGCAGAGCAAGCGATTTTGTGAAAATGTTATATTTCTTTCTAAACAAAACAAAAACCAACAACAAAAAAGAGGAACGAAAAGGACCTCTACACTCTCAACAAACAAAGAGCTCTCATGAAAATGAAATTAATGTCATCAAACATCAGACACAGTTCATGATTTCTGAATATTTTGGATTGAAGGCACAGTGGTTGCTACAGAAGCAAAGAATAGTAGGCAGTTCTCTTAAGGAGTTAAATCTCTTAAGCAACTATTCTTCAACTTTTCAAAAACATGAATAATAATTAGTTTTGATCTCTAGTAAAGCTGTATGTAGTGGTGTGAATGTTACATTGACAAAATGGAGATAGCTATTCAGAGCCAAAAACTTGATCTGAAAGTGCTTTAAATCTGCTTTAATGAATTCTGGAATGCTTGGAAAAAAAGATCTGCTCAAGTGAGTGAATAATTCTTTTCAAAGCAGTTCAGACCAGTGACCAGCAGTAATGCTTTCCAGGCATGCTTTACCCCTCCTTCCTTTTCTCCTCAATAATAATCATCTAACACTATTTAAAAAGAAAATTAGTTCGGGTTCAGAGTCTGCCTCTATTTTGCAAGACATTTAAATGCCTGTTAAAGTCAAACTCCCCAGTGAGCTTGTTCTTGCAGATGGATCTATGTAAGTCATCTTTTCAAAGAAAACTTGTGCTGAAATATGCAGAACTGCTCAAGATGTGCTTGAGATAATTTGCCGATGACATTGGGTTAGGCAGTGCAATCAGCAAGAGCAACTTCTGCAACCAAAAAGGAAAATAAAATTAATTGAACTGCTCAGTTCCCCCTTTAAAAACTGGAAAAATATTTTTTATAAAGAAAATAAAATAATTTGAAGCAAAACAAAATTGAATTTATAATGCTTAACTCACCTCAGTGATCTTCAGAATGCTACACGTCAGTCACTTGCTTTGGTTCAGTAGTATTGCTTTTAACAGAGACAGATGTATTTGTGGTGTCCCTGTTGTAAAGTATAAAAATGATATTGCCATTACCAGTTTCTAAACATTATTACAATTTTTACAGTGCTCTACTGTCAAGAATGATTGCTGCAAGTCCTTTCTCTTTCTTGTTTATTCTAGGAATAAAAATCTGAGGAAATAAGGAAGCTTTTCCATTCTCCCTCATGAAATTAAAATCCCCAAAATTAGGCTGAACTGTGCACTGCCAAAACAATAGTAAATATTCCTGTTCAATCTGTTCCTTTTTGTTGTTGTTCTATAATAAGATCTTACTTCAGCAGCCTTTTAATACAATTACATTAAATGAAGATAGGCAGGTACCACATATACTGCTGGGGTTTCTGCATGAATATTTCCAAGGGATGTGCAATTCCATAAGTTTGAGGTGTCTGCTACTCCTTGAGGGGAACGTAAGTAAATAAAGTAACACATCCTTCTTTATGTTTATTTTAGCATATAAAACAGCATGTCTGATGAGCAGTTGTGATATGTAAATGGAGTAATATGTCTTTAAACAACAATCAGAATTAGCATTAGAAGCCACATATTTGAAAACTGCTGCAATGTTTTAGGGGTGTTACATTTCAGGGGAATCGCAGAGACTGTTGGACCAAAAGCCAGATTAGACAATATTAAAAGAGCAGCACTAAATATTTTCAGTTTGCAGTGGAAAAAGACACAGTTTCCACTTGTACTTCAGGCAGAGGCAAAATTAATATAATATGGTGTTCCATCTTTATTTTTCAGAGCTCTGAAACCCCCTAGCTTCCTTGGTCTGGCATCTAGAAACACTGTTCATTGCTATACACCACAGTTAGGAGTAAACAAGTGTTCAGATTTAGTTTATTCTGGAAGCTTAGTGAAGTCTTCTAGCATAGCAAAGGTTTATCTACATGCTTTGTAGAAAGTGCCTTCAAAATTTCATTTAAAATTTTTATTAAATTAATTATTAATTTAAATGTACATTCATGTGTTAAGGTTGAATTACTACGCAGACCATAGAGATATAAATGTTTCACTTCTACAGTTTTCTTTCATCTCATTAATAAGATCTTCCATTTTGTATTCCTTACCTAATTCACAAAAATCTTTAGCATCTCTCTTACTCTTACTTAGCAACATGCCACTTCCAATGATCCCTCCTGCAATTCCAGTAGATGTGCAGTGGGTAGCTCAGCATAGCAATGGCTAAGAGAGAAAATATGAAATATGGACTTTAGGAATTTAAAAGCTCTGACTGAAAGCATCCATAGAAGACTATCTTTTTCTGAAAGAGCTCATTTATGTGAGACGGGATTTTGTTAAAAGCTTGTAACACAAAACCCATGAGCCGTACACTGGAGTTAGGATGTTTTGCCTGGACTGGAGCTGGTGAAGTTTTCTCTGGTTTGATTTTTGTTGCCATGAGAAAGGCGAGTTTTTACTATAGAAAGACAGGGGATGTTCACAACAGTATCTTATATGCCTGATAATGGAAAGGTAAACTACGGATTACCTCATAATTTATTGACTAGCATCACTAGAAAGAGTTGGCTTTTTATATTAAGTGAAAAGAGGAAAAATTATTCATTACAGCATATCTCTGCCAGATAATTGTGACACTTCAGCTGACCAGTCTGAACCAATGCTAGTTTCCTAAGGCTGAGACTGCTCAGACATAAAGATGCATTAATCTTCCACCTGGACTTCAATTGGGCTTGAATGAAACAGGAATTGCTCTAATTGCCCTATTTGATTAATCCAAATTAAGCTAATCCATCATTATGTTAGCTTTAGATCAAACTTTGAATCTTAATTGCAAATCAGAGTCTTGAACTTTATGAGGAGATGATTTGACCTGTCTCAAATCATTACAAAAATTGCAGAGGCTTGTTAGATGGAAAGGTGCTTCATGGCATACTTTGGACTCCTGGTCTCTCAAATATCTTAATCAAGGTTTTGGTTAACATCAGCAATAGGTGTCTTCCAGGCTGTTTGACTGCGGTTCTTATCATATGAGTTAATGCAAAGATAACTACCTGGACCCCAAATTCTATTCTGGTAAGAGGTTGCAACACAGCTGGAGAATTCACCTGAAAACCTGGGAGCTCAGAAATGTCCCTAGTCCCTCAAGCTGAGATAGAGCCTTTCTCTGATGCTCAAAACGTAGCACTTTAGACTTAAAACTGTGTTTTCTGAATTTGGCCACCTGAAATCATGAGAAATCAGGATGTTGATAAATGCCAAGGTTGTCAATGAGGCTGTTTCTGGACAAGTTTTGATCCATGTCTAGATCAGACATGGATATGTACCACTTACATATCTGGTGTCACAGCTTGGATCATCTCGTGTGCATCCCTTTTTCACTTCCACAACATTCCTGCAATGCATACTCAGCTAAAGTGGGTGAGATGTAAAAGTCTACAGAAGCCTGGAAGGGAAGAAACCATTTCTTCATTCCCCCAAGAACACTTCTAGAGTTAAAAAGCATCAGTGATTCTGCACATTTGGTATTTTTTTAAATTTGAGAGTTATTGGCTGTATAACTTATTTTTCTCCTGTCTTCTCCCACCAGAGGTGCAGAGGTTAATCCACAGATCTGTCTAGCTTTCTGCAGTCAAGGTCTGAACCCTTCGACAGTCTTCCCAGATTCACTTCAAACGTAAACTGATAATTAAAGATAGATGATGGTTCGCTCTAATGGCAGTGTTTGTGAATGAATGGAAGCTGCTATACAGAAACGAAGAGCCAGTAATGCAAAGATAAGAAAACTTCTGTTGAGCTATTGGTTGTTGAAAAAGAAATTAAAATCTAAAGCATCAAAAACACAAAGACGGATGTGTTCCCTGGAGAGAAAAAACCATCATCCTGATTTTGTATCTATGGAAAAACTCAAGGTTCTTTTAGCTGTCATGACTCAGGACAGAAAACACTAGTTACTTCTTCCTTTTTCTTACTCACTTTTCTAATTATACTGTTATGTCAACTTTAGCAGAAATACATGTGGTGTAAATGAATTCATATGATTGAGAGAACTTTTAATTCCCTGACATTATATTCTGCTAGCCTTGTATTTATTCACCTAAAGAGTTAAAACCCCATGCATGCACCAGCTGTGTCTGCTTGTGTCAGGAAGATACTGGGTATCAGCTGCAGGACGACTGGAATCAACACTGACTTAATGAAGAGCTGGTGCTGCCTGGTGCTGTGGCAGTCAGTGGAGGCAAGGAGGGTGTGATGGGTTGGGGTCCTGTGATGCGTGATTGACTCCTGATACACCAAGGAATAGCAGAATGAGTCCCAGAGAGAAAAAAAAAATAAAGACTACACAAAGGGCAGGAGCTGGGATGCAGCACTGTCTTTTGGGAGACCTAGTTGAATGACTGACAAAAATCTATTACGGAGAGAGGGGCGAGCATGACTAAAAGGTCTCACAGCATTTATTTTGACAGGATGATTAATTTCTCATTACTCATCCAGAATGGGACTGTCCAGGGGGAATTCAGGGAAATATTTGATTCTTTCAAACATTGATTACTTGGAGAAAACCTTTTGCATAAATCCAAACACTTTATCCTGTCTTTGTTTTAAAATGGCATAGTGGGAGCTTTCTAATTTCTTGGTGGAAGTTCTTCAGCATTTCAGCACTATCAGGACACTTTATTTCAAATCCAGGAGCCAAATCCTTAGCTGCTTCAGATGGTCTAATATACTTGGCCTGTGCTGTACCCTTTCATGCCAGCTGATTCCTTCTCCTCCTCCAGGACTATTGGTCCTGCTGATGTGATGGGTTCAAGTCCATAAGAGGAAAAATCACAACCACTAACCTGCAGTGCTGCTTCACTCCAGGAATTTTTACCTGATACTCACCTGGATAATAATCTTGACTTCTTCCTGCAAGGAAGAACTTTCTGTTCAATGACCTTCAAGAAACAGAATAAGTATTAACTTTGCTCTTGCTTATTTCTACCTTAGACAGCTCCCAGTTTCACGCCTTGTGTCTGAAGTGCCATTCAGGAAGCTCTATGTGTTTATACTATCTACAGCAGCTGAGCTTAAGAGAGAAAGGTAAAGTTAGGATGGTGCTTTCACCCTTCATAAAAACCATACCTAGCAATGGCCACACTGAAACAGATGAGAAGTCCTTCTAGCTCAATATCCTGTCTAGGTAGCAGATGCCCAAGTGAAAAATAAATACATGAACGGGGCAAACATTAAAAGGAAATTTTCCAACTTAACTATTTTTGTTGGAGCTATAGGGGGAAAGAATCAGATCTGGACACAGGAAGAGAAGGAGAAAATAACTGAAAGTGAGGAGTGTTATCAAAAAAGCCATTCAACAGAGACACTGTGAAGCAAAAGAGTAGGAATGGTGGAAATAGGAGAAATAACACAGTTCACGAGGCACAAAGAACCATAGGAAATTGGCTGAGATAATAGACATGGAGGAAGGATGGAAGAATGGCATGATTAGAGAAAGATCCCAGATAATAAGGGAATTGAACATATGCCAACAGGTAATAGGAAGAGCCTGTCCCTACTATCAGCTATGTCCATAATAGAAAGAAGTTTAAGAACACAGTTTTAATGCATATTTACTTTTTTTTTTCCCCTCAACAAAATGCTTTGGTGTCCTGGAAACCTGGTGCCTGATGTTTGTGGATTTTCACAGCATATTTGTTTAAGGCATATTACTATGCTGACTGAGAGTTCAATTTTATTAGGCATTAGCTGTATGCTCTAAATTCAATTTCTTACTGGAAAAAAATCCAACTTGAAAGCCACATAAAGATTGTTGTTTCATGATTTGTGCATGTGTCTGATGAAGAAGCTCTTCTCGATGAAGAAGAGTAAAGGGAATTTCATAGAAGAAAGGAAACCAAAGTAAATGACCAAGAGAGCAAAGCTTTATATTCATTATGATTTCAAGACAGCATCACATGGAAGCACTAGATTGTAAACTGTGAGAATGTAAATATTGGTTTTCTACCCACTGTACTGATATTCAGCTGGTACTTCTAGGGACTTCCACAACTTACGTAGTAGTAAGAATGTGACTATAAGTAATAATTTAGGATTTCTTCTTTTATTTACCTACAATAAATAGTTCATTTAAACAGCATTCAGTGTGAAGCAAAATATTTTGAGTACGGGTAAAATTCAACCATGTGCACACCGTATCAGCATTACCTTCTAGCTCAAAGCTAGTAGCAATGAGATTTGGTCAGTGGTTTGTTTGTAAAGGCAAACCCATTCTAAATTATTATAGGGAATCATTTTTTAATGAAATTAGCTCTTTTTGTTAGTGAGGAAAATAGGATAAAGTTTTAGACTGAATTCTTGTTACAGAACTTGGTCTGAGGAAAATGGTAGCCTTGATTTGGATATTTATTCCCATTTTTAGTCAGTTTCTTTCTCCATCGCATTCAGGAAGTGAACTGAAATAATGCCTGTAAATTTTTATGGTAAAGGAGCATCATAGTAAATAAAATAGCTGCTCTGTTTTAAATGCACTCTCAAATCCAAAATAATTTTACATTCACAACAGAGAAAAAATGGATGTTTCTTGAGCTAGATCCTTTTACATTCCCAGTTACACAGTTTCAGTGAGCATTAAGTTATTAAAAACATAGTGAGTAAATTTAGAGTGGGGGTCATTTTTTGTATATTTTTAAGTTTGCTTTACAATTAACATTGCTCTGTTAATATAAAGATCTAAGTGATAGATTTGTTTTGTAAGCAATTCTATTTTTATATTTAAATCCCATATAAATTCCTGATTGTGATGTTCTTGTTAGTCTCCCTTTGAGTTTTGGGATTTTTTTCTTTTCTCTGATAAAACTTATACTTACATACCTCACAAACAGCATCTTTTCAGATTTTTGTCTGCTGACAAAATATTAAAATAGGAGAACTTCATTTTTTATCCTGAAAATGAAAAGGCAAAGGGAACCAAACTGCAGTCTTTCATTACCTATGGAGAAAGCTATAAAGAAGACAAAGCCAAACCTTTCCTAGAAGTGCTCAGCAAAGAACATAAGACAAAGGTCACCATTGCTTTGACTGGACAAGAGGAAGAAATTCTTCATGGTGAGAATGGGTCAATGCTGGAAGAGGTCACCCAGAGATACTAAGGAACCTCCATCCCCATGGATTTTCAGAAGTCAATGGGGCGAACCTGTCTACAACCTGATCAGTTTGCAATTAGCTCTCCTCTGAGTGGGATATGGAACCAGGTGACTCCCAGGGGTCCTTTCCAATCTAAAATGTCCTAGTTGTCTACGAAAGAGTACTTAAAATAATGGTCATCTGATTTTTTAATGAGGAAAAAATCTTCAGAACACTCAACAGCCAGTACTTTCCATTAGAGTTAGTCTAGGTGTAGGAATTGACATGATGTGTACCAGTTTTTGAAGTTCTAAGCTTATTTCTCTGCAGTGTTTACAGGGGCAAATCTTCCTTTAGATGCTGAGTTAGGTTGCCATATATTTTAGGATTAACACTTTAGATGAGACATCAGATATATTCAAACCTTCTCTCACCATCATTGTTATTTCCCTCTGGACACTTTTCCAGTGTATACCAGGTACTGTCAAATATAACCACAACATTTTACACACAAGCTCTATTTACCTAAACTAATAGCCTGGTTCTGCAAACATTTGTCATTGTGCATGAGCAGTTCCATTCATTCTAGTGAATTATTCACCTTGTGCCCAAGTGGAAACCCTAGAAAAGTATTTGAGAATCTGCTTCTGTTGTTTTAAAAAAGCACAGAAGTATTAGCTTGCAGTCATTCATTATATGTTATTCTTTGCAACAAAATCATGGGGTACTACCTCACTCGGTGTGTGAATCTGAGTTTCCTTTCCTAGCTGAACACTTTCACAAATATCTTAATGGAATTATATTCATTTTAGAGTCTTCCTCACATTCATCCACTGTGTGAGTACTTTTCTAAGCATTTGTGTTCTCGTCTAGTTTTCTTTCACCATTTGATTCAAAACACTAAACAGTATTCAGGTATCCAGAGCAAAGGCCCATGCTGCTTCCTTAACATGTCATACATCAAGTAAGTCTTAATAAAGGTAGAAAATATAAACAACTCTAAGGATTTCTGGATATATTTTTGTATTTATTGGATGTAAGTTAGCATTAAGCTACATTGTTATTTATCTTATCCCAAGCAAAATGACTACATACAACACCCCATGGTATAGAAAATGAGTGACCATATACTATTGTAAGACAATGTTATCCGATATATAATCATAGATTTCATAGAATACCATTCCGAACGGAAGTTTAATGATGAAACTATTTAATTCCTTAGTACACTGCATAAATGCATAGTGCCCTCTGTTTAAAGGATACCTAAACCAATGATTCAGTTAAAATATCATTTACATTTCCTGAGCAAATATGTTGTTGTTATGCTGTATCTATTTTTTAGCAATATGAATCACATTTGTATTGTATTACATGAACGATGTAGTTGGACAAGATGAAATCTGCCAGGAATCTCAGTTTTTCTTCATAGTGAGCCTGCAAAGCTTACAGGAGAGAAAACAAATCCTCTTGAAAAATGATATTTTCCCTGCCATGCATCTCACCTGGACTTGGTTCTTCTGAATACAAGATAATTTTTTTTTCATTTTTAGTAATAACATTGCACTTAATAAAAAAAGCACATAAAGGAGGTTTTCAAACTGAGTTTGCTGTTACCACTCAAAAGATGCCTTCATTTCCTGCTCTGCCACTCTGTGCTCTTCTTCCTTTTTTACTCTTGAATTAGCCTCCCAACACATTGTGACAGAGTTCAAGAAGCGTTTGCACAATACTCTCAGGCACATGGTGTGACTCCTGGGGATGGTCCTGTGAAGGGCTAAGGGCTGGACTTAATGATCTTTGTGGGTGCCTTCCAACTCAGCATATTCTCTGATTCTGTGATACTGACTACCCCAAAGACTTGTCCCAAAGTTTTCCCAGGGACTGAGGTGAGGTGGACTGGTCTTTTGTTTCCTGGACTTCCGTCTTTTTTAAAAGTGGACATAACATTTTCTTTTTATTGCTGTTTACTTTTGTGTTTCAAAGTCACATAAAACTTTACTGTATTCGCTACCAGGTGAACTCATTTCGTGAAACCAAAATCAGTGCCAAACACAACCAGGGAGTTTCACAATGTTTGTGAACTGCCAGAATCCACGGTCCCATTGGGGTGCACCACTTCTCCTGCTTCTCCCATCAGAAGCTAAGGATCCTACCCTTTTACCCAGCATATCTGAATTATAACATTTGCAATACTTTAGAAGCCTTTCAAGACCCTTCCAAAATGCACACGTAAAAATTATATAATTCTGTATGTATTGTCAGTAAGACTGATAAACATGGGCTGCACCAGTCAGTTTTTTCTGCCTCTCATGCCATCAGTTCCAGCTCCAGATCACAGAACCTCCCTGCTGATTTTGCTGGTGCTGTCAGTCTTTCACCAGGTCTATGAAGAGAAGATAATTGCTGCTTCACTCTGTCTCCGGGCTGAGAAGAGGATTTGACATATTATGTGGTCTGGAAGGAAAATAAGATACAGAAAAAAAAAAAAAAAGAGGGATGGAAGATTTTAAAGAGAGTAAAATGTGTTTCCTCCCTTACTCCTCTTTTGGCAGAGGAACCTGTGATGTCTAAGCTTTATACCCAGAGGCTGCATTTTAACCCCTGGTAAGTAGCTAACCTTTCCCAAACACCTTGCAGTGCAAGTTTCTGTGAGAATGCTGCTGTGCTGCGCAATCCTGTGGCGAACTACATGAAGCCTGAGGAAAAATGTGTGCCTACTTCTGCTCAAAAACGGCCCTGTCACGAATAAACCCCTCCAAATTACAAAAGGGAGCACATCGCTCCTCCGGTACTCCTGTGCTGCGGGAGGCAGGTGGGTGGCCCACTGCCGGTCCCCAGCTTCCCCCAACCCAGCTAGGGAGGGATCTTGGCAAGAAAATAAGTTCCAACCAGTTTTAAATTAAAATGCAGGGGGGTCCGCGCCTCACCCCGCTGGGATTCGGAAAAGGGAGGGTGTGGCGGCGGCGCCAGGCCGGGCCCGGCGGCGCTTCCCGGGCCGGCCCGGCGGGGGCGCTGCGAGCCCGGCGTTCATGGGGAGAGCGCGGCGGGCAGAGCGCGGCGCCTCCGCCGGCCCGGGCAGCCCCGGCGGCGGGGGGAGAGCGGGGCCAGCGCCTCCCGGGGGCTCGCCCCCGCCGGCAGTACCGCTCTGCGCCCCCCGCCCCGCGAAGAGTCGCCCTTCGACTACGAAGGGCTCTGTGCCCCCGCGGAGGAGCCGGCGCCGCCGTCGGCCCGGCCGTCCTGAGGGCGCTGGGGGGCAGCTACCGGGCCGTGCCCCCCGGGCGCGGTGCTTCTCCCTCGCCGGGGGCAACGGGGACAGGCAAGCCCGCAGGAGAGCCTGCGTAGCGGTGGTGGCCCCGAGGCGCTGCCCGGCCAGGCTGCCGTGCCCCCGGCCGGCCCCACGCCGCCTCCCCGCGCTCCCGGATCGGGCAGGGCGGGCGAGCGCCGGCGGCAGGGACCGCAGGCTGCCGGCGGGGAAAGTTGGAAAGACCTCGGGAGAGTCGGGGCAGGGGGCTGGAAGCGGGGCGGCGGGCGCGGAGGAGGAGCGGGGAGAAGCCGCACCGGGAGGAGCCGGAGGAGATCTGCGGGTGGTGCGTCAGGCGCCTCCGGGGTAGAGGGGAAGAAGGACCCGGGTGGGGAGCAGCGCTCCGGGTACCGGTGGCAGGGAGGGGAGAGCTCCGCCGGCATCCGGGGAAGGCGGGGGCAGCGCCGGTGACCTGCCGCAGATCGGCTCATCCGCCGCCGGAGGATGCACGGAGCGCCGGGCGCCCGCACGGACCCTCCGCCGCCGCCGCTGCCTCCGCCTCCTCAGGGCGGCTGCGGACAGCGCTGGGAGCGCCAGCGGGGATAGGGGAGCGCAGGGAAAGTTGTGCGGGCTGGGCATAGGCTGCGTGCCCCGCCGGGGCAGGAGGGCACCGCCGGCATCAGCGCGGAGAAAGTGGGATTGAAAAGCAGTTTCTGGTCTCGGTGCCGGCGAAGCGCATTTAACCATCATTCCGGGAATGAAGGGGAACTGGGAAAGTAACTCGGAAAAGTGACTGGGATTAATTTTTTTTTATTCCTTCTTTTTTCTTCCTAATCCGAAAAGACCCGTTTAAAAGGAAAGCAAAAGCCTTCGTGCGCCCGCTGCTGGGAGAGGCACGGGAGAGGAGGGCACTGCACACCGGCACCCTTGCTGGGAGAGGGTGCGGGATCCTACCCTCGGCTCTCCCCCAGCACGATCGTGTACCAAAGCAGCTACTCATAGTAAACAGATTCATCGTGCGACAGAGCTCAGGAAGGTGACACAGAAGCAGAAACAGAAACTAACACTGAAAGGAAGAAAGGGGGAAAAAAAGACAGCGACTGCGAATTACTTCCAGAGAAAGTGGGTGGATGTTGTGCAGCAGCGACCTGGGATTTTAGGGGATGCACCCTTACGTTTTGCTGCTCTCTAGTCCGAACCTCCCTTCTCCGGAGGCAGAAAGCGGCTGTACTTGGTAGTAACAAAACAGGAGGAGGAATAAGCAGGGGGATTTCGCTCAGCAGTGCTCACGGTGCCCTGCTGATCTGCTTCAGGGATTTTTTTTTTTCTTTTCCTGGTGGATGTTGTTTTCTTGACCTTGATTTTGAGACGTCTTAGTTGCATCGCAGTTTTTGTGGTTTTATTTCTTTTGGCGAAAAGTGGAAAGGGGGAGGCTGGCTTCGGTGCTCAAAGTTGCAGTCGTTATTATTTTGGAGCCAGCATGTGCACCAACATAGTCTACGAGTGGCTGAAGACCCTACAGCTCCCTCAGTACGCGGAGTCCTTCGTCGATAATGGCTACGACGACCTGGAGGTCTGCAAGCAGATCGGCGACCCGGACCTGGATGCCATCGGCGTGGCCGTGCCCCACCACAGGCGCCGAATCCACGAAGCCGTGCGGCGGCTGAAGGAGGCGGACGAGACGGCGGCGGGGCTGTACTTCACGCTGGAGCCGCAGCCGCCGCCGCGGCCGGCGCCCCCCGCGGCCGGGCGCTGCCCCCGCCGGGCGGGGGGCCCGGAGGAGCCGCGGCGGGGGGCGGCCCCCAGGTCCCGGCCCGGCGGACGGCGGGGGGCGGCCTGCGGCGAGGGGCTGGCCGCTTACCCCAGGTTGAAGCTGAAGATCATGATACGGGACAAGCTCATCCGCGACGGCATCAATCTGAGTAAACCCCCCTACTCCAACAAGGTAAGAGGGTCCCCGCCGGCCGCCACCCCGGGAGGAGCCGTGGCTGCCAGGTGCGGTGGGGCGCCAGGTGCGGTGGAGCCGCTGGACGAATCCTGCCACAGGCAGCGGCTGGAGATGCGGGGTCTGGCAGGGCCTGGTCCCGCCTCTGCCGTGCGCTGGTGCTGAATGCCTCCAGTTGCCCAGTGGCATTTTCGGAGGGGAACCTGGTAAGGCTTGAGCACCAGCTAGGTCTGAAGAGGAGTGGGGCTAACAAAGGCTGGATCCACTAACACTTCTTGGCCTTGGTGGTATGGCATGGCGCTGTGTTTTGGTTTTGCCTCTTTTTTTTTCATTAAGCAGTTCTTTTAGTTTAGCTTGAGGTGGGAAAACAGAAATTGACGGACTGGTCTTAATGATTTGGGGGGTTGTTTAATTGTTTTTTCTCTTCTGTGAAACTTTTCCATTGTGTTTAAGAGGGATGGCTTCTCTCATCTTTTGGTAGTGGTCATATTTTAGTGTCAGTTTCTGTTGGTGAAGTGGCTCCCGTAGCAAGTGGTAATCTGGCTGGAGAAACAACTCCTTCTGTTGCCTGGATTTATTTACTGGAAGATGGTAGTGACTGGTGAATGTCAAAACTATTCATCAGCTGCTCCAGCACAGGTCAGTCAATCTCTGGTTGTGTCAGCACAGTCTACTGAAAGTCTGGAAAAGTGCACATCTCAGAAGGGTACATTCTGTTTGATGAAGCGTCAATGTTTACCTAATTCTTATTTTTTGAAAAGGTTAAAATGTAAGATTCATGTGGTCTGGAAGTTAGAAATCATTTTGTTGGAAATTTTTGGTAGGCTTCCTGCTGAAAACAGAATACGGAGAATAAATGGAATAATAGTATTAAATTAATAACACCACGAAGAAGAATATAATTTTTGAAACAAACTAAGATATTATAATGCATGGTGGTTTCACAGTTCACAATGAAGTGCTTCAAAGTAGTTTGATGACTCAAGTTTGCCTGTATTTTCTTTAATGATTTGAAGTCGCATTTTTCAGAAAGACCAAGCAGTTGCAGTTGACTTTCAACTTGTGGGTACTTTTTACCTCTAAAAAGTTTATGTATATAAACTATTTTGTATATGAGCTATTGGGGAGGGCTGCAGCTCTGGGTTTACAGAAATGTGACGAATTAAAATAGAGAATAAATAATCTGTCGTAGGGAACTTGTGTGTGTGAATAACATTGTGGAGATAATAAGACCATAAATTTCAGGATTCCAATTTTTTAACATCTTGGTGATAGAGGCCCATTAATCACTTCTCAAGTACAGTACAGTTGTTTGGTTTGAGATATTTATTTGTTCCCTTTTCCTGAAACTTCTGTTTAATGATATCAGGGACATTGTGCAAAATTTAACATTCATGAACATCTAGTCTAGGTACAGCATCTTCCAAAAGTTACTGTATCATTTTTGAGAGGTTTTCCCTCCCCCCTCCTTTGAAGTGGTACATCATGAGACTGAAATTACCGTTACATGTCTGATATAAAAGAAATTCTATGGAAGTTCTGGCTTATCAGTGTAGCTACATCACATTACCCACCTCCACAGCAGCGTTTCACTCCTTCCTTTTGACTTCGTGGATGTTCTTAGTTACCAATTCCATCCCACCAAGTGGATCCTCTACCTTCTCTCTGAGGTATTTTAAAGATGTGTAGAAGTAGCACTTTGGGACATGGTTTACTGGTGGACTTGGAAGTGCTGAGTAATAGTTGGACTCAATGATCTTGAAAGCTTTTTCCAACTTAAATGATTCTATGATACTCTTCTACAGGAATTGTAAAATTTATAAGATGCTAGCATATGACATCAAGGCAATTCAAATCTTTGGCATTGATTTCTTCTTTAGCTCACCTTATTTAAATTTGATGAGTCTGATAATAGTGTAGATTAACTGTCAGGGCAAGCTCATGTTACACAGAAAACATCACTCAGCTTTAATTAGTTTAAATTTAAATGCAATATTTTCAAATAGAAAGAGGAGCAAACTTTACTTTCTTAGTTTTAATTCAGGCTGTGGTGTCAATGTATTTATTTTGGTTAATAAATGCATATAACATCATTTTTTTACAACAGAAAAAATTTTCTCCACTCCTCAGTGTGAATCACTTCACATTGTATCATGTTATAAGAAACCATAAAGCTGGCAAGATTTGAGTGTGTGTTGCTCAACATATGTTATTCTGAATGCCACCCTATACTGCAGCAATCCATCTCCAAAACGGCTTAAAGTGAATAGCAAAAGATCATGTCACTGTACATTATTTATTGGATGTCTTTTAGAGCAAGAAAGATGAAATACTGTATTCTTTCAATTGGGAAAGAGCCATATTATAACATATTATAACCCAAAAACAAGCCTAAAAAACCAATAAAGCCAAACTATACAAAAAAGTGGCTATAATTTAAGCATTATATTTTTAATATAGAATATGCAGTGTACAGGCTTCTGCATGTCAAAAGAAACTGGATGTATTCTCTGCAGTACACAGAATTAAAGAATCAGCTTGAAATTTGTGTCAAGTTTTTTAGCATACATTTGTCGCACATCCTTGTCATGTGGGTATTCTGAAGTGGGGCACGACCACTGACCTGTTTGACATTTATTTACATTTCTTGTTCTGCTGAGCTGCAGTCTAGCCTTCTACTTCCCTCCATGACTTACATGGAGAATGCCATCTTCTGTTCCTCTTAATATCTGTGAATGGAAATTAGTATCCATAAAAGGAGGAGCATGCTGGTGTGTATATGTATGTGTGTATACATGCATTTCCCTTGTTTCCTGAAGAATACTTCTTGTGCTCAGTTATGTAGTTCTCAGGGAATTTTGGTGTTTTATTTTAAAACATCCCTGAGAACTGCAAGTGCTGCTCCTCTGGCTTGTTTGAAGCCTTTTGCTAGCTGCCTGAGCTGTAGACGTGTCAAAAGATCAAAAATGAATATTGGATGTGACTGTAGAGATGTTGAAAGCATCCATTTGCTGTCCTTTGTTTTTGCTGTAGTTTCAGATGAAGGATGAAACAGAGTGGGCAGAATAGAAAAGTATTGGCAGAGTAAATTTTGGTTTAATTTAGTTTGATTACAGTCAGGCAGAAATGGCTTACAATTACTTAGCAGAGCTTAATATAAATCCCTTAAAGACGTGCAAACTTGGAATTGAAACCATATGTGTGGGTGACTTCAGATGTAGAGAATTATCATAAGCCATCTTGATTGTTTCCATGGAGAATTAGAATGAGGCCTCACCTTCTCATATTGCATCTTATATATTTTTCAGGTGTAAACCAAGGAACATAACTGTAACTGAGGAGAACTCTACAGAAGTCAGATTTTGTTCCATGTTGGTAATGCTCCTTAATACTCAAAGCCTTCTGTTTTAGTTTGTCTACCAAGCTTACTGTTGCTGGCTGGTAGCCTTAGAAGAAACTTCTTGTGGAGGTGATGGGATTGAATGCCCTTCAAACAAGAACCCACGGTCAAGTGAAACATCTTGTCATGTCAAAACATCTAGCTGCTTAGAAAAATTGTCATTGATGGTTGTAATTCTGTCCTTATTTAGGAAGTTAATTATGCCCAATGTAGAAACACTATTAATGGTCTTTTGCCACATAGAAGTTTTGGGGGATGAATTGATGGCAGAAGGAAACCAAAATGAGCAGCCCCACTGCGTTTCAGTGAAGACGAACGAAGAAAAATGCAGCACTGACCTGAACCAGCCAGATCAGAGAAGTATAGCCTTAAACTCTATATGGCAATATTTCTTGCTTTGGTGGGCGTATTCCAAAATGGATTATGTCCATGCGGTGTTTGACTGGGAGTAAAGTCACTAAATGTCGCTGTGGAGCACCAACTTTGTCAATATAAAGAGAAGTAGGGTACCTTGTTGTGGAACATGCCAAGAGAAATTTAGTACTCTATTTATCTTGAATATAGATTAAGTGACATTTAATAGTTTACTGGAATTTCATTACTATTTCTAATTGAAATAAATGGCCTGACCTCTTTCTTGAGGAACTTTATTCAATTTTTCATCTGCGGAGAATTGCAAGTACATTAAAAACATACATGCATTAAATCTCCCACACCAATTAAGATGACTTGCTTAGCCTCAGTAAAGATATTCTCATGTAGATTTCAGTATTTATTAGAGAGAATAAAACTGTAGTGTGACATATGTACATGACCTCATTGTCACTCACTATGCTGTTCATGATTATCAGCATGCTTGGAAAACAAACACTAAAAATTCAGCTGCATTTGAGATCATAATCTCAAGAGTTCAAGCAGATGCAGAAGACTAAAAAGTCAGATCCAAGTATCTGCTTAAAGACCCAAACACATTTTTTTTAAGTTATGTGGTGATGATATAGCACAGATTTGTGGTTCTGATTAAGTCTTTGTTTAATCCTTGCCACTACAAAATGAGGAATATTTCACATAAGTTAAGTGTTAAGAAGTAAAGATGCCAGAAATGCTGCTTTGAAATACACAGGTTCAAGCTGGGGCTGGATAATGTAATCAGCACTTTATCTACAGAAATGAATTCGGCGAATTAAAAATATTGTGCTTTGAAGAAATGGCAACACTCACCTATACTAGAATTAAACATGAACCTCTTTCTAAAGACCTGGCTGCTTTAGAATAACTGCATCAACTCTGATTAGCAGAGCGTTCTCAAATATGCCTTGGGGAAAGCTGCCTATTGACAGAAGTACTAGTGCATTAAGTAGTAACAATATTTTCATGGCAATAAATTAGCAAAGCTACAGGCAATGTTCAGGATGTGAAAAGGTATTTTATATAAGATACCACTGAATTTGCGTTTGACTTCATAACTCTGTTTTCTTTTAAAGAAAACGTAGAACCTCATATTTGGCAGCTGTTTTAAAGTCCTGGTTTATTGAACTCACAGAAAACAAACTGGAAAAGATCTTCTTCCCATCAGACCATTAAGGCAAAATGTTGCAGAATATGAATAACACAGTACTGTATTATATTTGCATTTGAATTGTTCCTGAATATTTTAAAGTGTATTCAGTCTCCTCTGGAAATGTTGAATGCAAATCTTCATAGGTTTCATTATCTCTCAGTTTTGAGGGGAGGGAGATCTCATTAAGGTATATTATATACGGAGTTTTGAGAGAGGATAGTATCAGCTCCACAGCTTTCTTGCCCCCTTTCTATGATCTGAGCTCTGGTCATGGTGGTGGCTGGCAGAGGAGAGGGGGAGTGTGTAGTTTCCAGTTCCAAGGAGCTGTGTGGGTCTGAGCCCTGCAAGGGTAATCCTTCCTGCATCCTCCACAAGGCTCTAAGTTTGAAGGAAAAGCTAAACTTACAGGTTCCTGGCAAAAGAGGAATGCCTGGCCTCTGGTAGTTCCTTGAAGGCTTTTTTCTTTCCCCAAAGGACGTAGTTCAGTCAGAGCTCTGTGGTCCAAAACCGAATTGAATTTTCCCACCTAGCAGTGGGAAAATTCCCACACAGTGCGGGGTTTTGTGTGAATACCGCACCTCAACAGGGACACCACCAGCGGTGTGACAAAAGTCTGACTACCAGTTTCACTTGCACACACGGATAACCTGTCTTGTTTTCAAAAAGTTTGGTGATCATAAGCCTTTCTGAAAAGAAGACACATTTTAAGGAAAATACTTCTCCCCACCCCCAGAGCTTCTGTCTCTGCCATATGTAGGATGATGAAGCCCATACACACAACTGTGTGTAAGGAATACCAAAGCAATCAAGATAATTTTTCACCAAAGCAGGAATCATATGAACATTGTTTCTAGTTTTGCTTATGACAAATATCCCTATCTCGCATTTTCTATGATATATAGGGCTTCTGTGTCCCTGATTTAAAATGTGGAATCGAAGGATTTGTCTAAAGTCATTAAAAATTTTAGACAGATGAAACACTAGGGCAATGTCCTTGTCCTTTCCCTTGGGATTAAGAATAAACTTCCTTACGTGTAAGTAACAGAAAAGTGATCAACTTAGCTATATGGCAATTAGTTATGCCTGTGTGTTAGTTGTACCCTGTGTGCATATGTCATTATGAAGGGTCCCTATCCACCAAGGTATATAGATCCATATGTATAATTTGAAACGTACTAACAGTCATTACAGAATTTTTGAAAAGCACAGCAGAGGGGTTTGAATCGACAGAAATATTGTTATTGTAGATTAGGAATAAATTTATTATATCACAGGAGCTCACTTACTAGTTTGAGACTCTTTGAAAACAGAAGAGGATGGAATGTGTTAAAGCTAGATTGTATGTTCAACTTTTAAATTCCTTGCTTTGTCAGTTTGAATGAACCCCTCTGCTTGGTGTTTGACAAAGCTATCTGTTCAATCTCTTTGTCTAGGCTAATATGACATCTCATATTGATGTGCTTATCTTGACAAATGTGGTGGCTTGTACACCCTGCAGGAATTGTCTTTTATTAAAAGAGCACGGCATCACTATGTTTAGCACTGCCACTTAGTTATTTTGGGAATGGCTATGCAGCGGAAAGGGGAGAATCGGTGAACCTTCCCTGACACTGGCAGTCTGCGAGCCAAGCTGGCCCAAAACTGTCTCCAGTGACTCATACAGTCTCTTCAGTTTGCTACTTGCAGACAGTAAAAAAACTTTTCTTATGATTTTGCAAAACAAAAGAGAAGTGGCGAGTCACATGAAACACAAGTAGAAGGACCTTCAAATAGTATCTCATCCTCATTCTCACAAACTCAGCAGGATGGGAATGACAGTGATTCATGCCTCTCACAGGAGCCTTGCTCTTCCAGTTGGTCTCATTCCCAGTGAAGTCAGTGGGGGTTTTGCCAGTGATTTCATTTGATGCTGGGTTTGGCATGAAGTGTTCAAATTTAATTCAACTAACAAGCATACCCTTACTGACTGTAACTGTTGTGGTGGGTGAGAACAGGATTACATGAGATGAGAATAGTAAGTACAGCAGTAGCATGAAATAAAAATCAGAACTTTTCAGAGCTTTAAATGTCACCATTAACGGCTTGAACAGCAGTGAGGCAGACTTCTGAACATAGATCTTACAGGTCTGTGCTAGAATAAATGTTTTGTACATATTCTCTGAAATCTCCACTAATGTATATTGCCTGGCATTAAGTACACGTAGTTGTTAACAGCTGTCATCTCACTAACTTAAAATCAGGGAGAAATGGCAATAATATATAGCAAACAAAGCTTACAACCAGGTACAAATGTATGTCTTCCAAAGGTTTGTTTTTTCCGCAGAAGAATTGTATTGGTTTTGAGGAAACAATACAATCCTGAAGCAGAAATGTGGTGTTATCATTGCATATGATGTCAGTTGAAAGTTTATGGAGAAATTAAGTCTGGTTCTGTTGTCTGTGCCTCAAAAATCACACAGTAAATTTAGCGTGGTTAAGAAAAGAGTTAAAAAGCTAGGAAAAAACCCTTGCCTTTCAATCAGGCACTAAGGAAAGCTTGTACTGTTTTTTTTTTCCCAGAGTTAGTTAAGTGTCCACTTGGCCATGCTTTCACATGCATGGAAGGAAATATTTTGATTAGCAGAAAAAGGCATTGAGAACTTCAGTGACTGAGAGCTGGAGCTAGGCTATTCATGCTGTGAAGAAGGCCAAAAGCCAGTATAAACCGAAAACTAAATAAGTTAATATTCCATAGAGGAAAAAACCCAAACAACTCCCAAACAAAACTAGGAGCATGTGCCATTTTTGCATCAGTGCCCTTGGTTTGTGGAGAGGAGTTTGCTGGAAGTGACTCCACTGCGCTAGCAAGCTCCTGTCCCTTGGGCTCCACATCTCCCAGAGCTGTTGTCCCAGAGTCCTCAAGCTAAGCTACCTAGTCCCTGACTTCTCCTAAATCGTTTCCCCTAAGTCTGCCTCAAGACAAACTATCTTCTTCCCTAAGAACAAACTCTTTCCCACCCAAGAATACACCTATTTTGCCTTTGGTCTCCCTAACCTTTTTTTTTCCCCATCTACATTCTGTGTGAGTTTCATTCCATCTCTCTCTCTTGCTGCCTCAATGTCTCAGGCTGCTATTTGGATCCTTCTCTCTCCCCCCCATGTTCTGATGAGAAGAGAAACTTTCTCTTCCACTCAGGAGAGTGGGGCAATGCCTTCTCTCCCCTTTGTGCTCCCTGTCCCCAGCTGCCTTCCCACTGACCAACACAGATGGCTGAGCCCAGATTTTTCTCATAAAACTAAAGCTCTAAACTTTGATCTTAAAAATTTCAATGTTAAAACTGCCACAAGCAGGAGTTATCCAAAGTCCCTCCAGCCCCAGTTCTATAGCAGAAAGAAGGCATCAATCTAGGAAGAGGAGGATGCATAATAGCTTTTGAACATATGTACGGGACTGACTTGGTCTTTTTGAAGCAAAACTCAATGTATTGTTAAAAAATTAAGTTGTAACCTCAATGCAAAACGTGTTAAATGCAGAAATTTTGAAAGGCTTCATTTTTGCATATTTTTTTAGTGCTAATCATGTTTTCATGATAATTACTTGTAATTGTAGCATATCTGAATTCTTGTTTAGTTGTTTATTGTTCACCAAAATGTTTTTCTTCAACTTTTATTTAGACCTGTTCTAGTAATAACTACTTGTGCTGTACTGCATTGAGAGCTTTTATACAAATGTATCTCTGACCTTTTATTTACCTTGTAGTTGAGGTTCCCCCCTAAATATCCAGCTATTAGTTTAGCAGAGGATTTTTCACAGTTAGGGAATGAAAAGTACCAGAATAAAGAATCATCAAGAAATCAAATTTAGGCTGAGAAAGTCTATCATAGATCTTCATGTGCTAGTTCTTAAGCTAAAAATTTCAACCGCAAGATAAAAACAAATGACTATTTCAGCCTCTGAGTCTACATTCTCTCTTATATGAAACCACGCATCGAAAGGGGATCTCATTTTAAAACACTGACCTGAACCAACTGAGAGTGGAAGTTAATTAACTGTAGAAATTACTAACAAAGAAGATTTGTTCATTTTAAGTTGTTAACATTTAAAAGGGGAGTAAACAGAAAATAAGGAAATGTGACAAACTATACCAAAACATCTGGAAAAAGAATCATTTCGATGTCACCTGATGTTTTTGTGTGAAGAAAACTTCCTGAATTTTCCTATGATGACTTGTAAATAAGGTTTTGCCAAGAGGCTATTTCAGAGAGAGGATTTTCACATACACTTGGTCTTTACAGTGTTAAAAATAATGCTCTGTAGTTTGTGAAGTAGGATGGAGCAAGAGAAATCTTGACAAGAATATCACTAGCTGGTTTCTGTCCAGCTCTAAAAATTACATACAGTAGGGACATACTTCATGTAGCCAATGACTAGGAGTAATAAAATCTGTGTGTGTCATTGCCAGTAATGTCAAAACCAAACAAAACAAAACCCCCAGTAACTCATTTTATATCTCTCTAAGAAGTAACATTAGTATCCCTAGCAAAGGTTAAGACAAAATTCTTCAAAAAGGTTAACTTTGTTTCTCAGGCTTGTGGTCTAAAAAGTCAAGTGTTTGAAGCAACGTTGAAAAATTCTCCTTTCAGTAGTACTTTAGTCTTGATGCAGTAATTCCCCAGGAAAATTATTTTATTCTCTTTGATAGAAAGGTGTGTATGTACCACCAAGTGAAAGGAACTAAGTTAATTGCTATCAGCTATCAGGCAGCAATGGAAACCAGCTCAGCCAGGCTTGCTTCTGGCTGGTGCTCCCAGGCTGGTGGCCTCAGTGCTCATTTATTTCCATAAATATGAATAGCACTGCAGAGGACTGAATCATTTTGGGATATTTTTCCAAGGGAGTTTTGTCTACAATGATCCTTATCATAAGTAAGTTTTGTGCATATGGATGAAAGCAGAGATTATCATAATAAGAGGTAGTCTGAATCTTGGAAGTTGGTTTATACTAATGCTGTAGCAAGTATGTGCTAGTTTCGGTGCTGTGCTTTTTATAAAATATCACTTATGAAATTGGGTGGGTTTCCTATGAGCCTTCAGTAGGGGGTATTAATTCACCTCTATAAGAAATTGTAAAGGATTGAGGTATTTCCCTAAGGAATTGTTTCATCATAGAGCTGGAAACATACTTAAAAGAGAATTTATATTCTAAACTTGTGTATATTAAAAAGAACTGGTTATACAGCCACTGGATTGGTTAAGTCAGTTCCTATGGTGTCTAAGAGGAAATAAGCTATTGCAGTACCTCCTTTCTCTGTGAGTATGATGAGATGGGTTTGTCTAGGAGAACTAATTGTTTTCAGAGAACTTGTTTTATAAACCTTTCAGTGGATGAAATTGATGTAATAGTTAATATTATTGATCTCATTTTGGAAAATAAAGCAGAAATTCCTCTGTGCCTAAGACGCTTCTTCCTACAAGGATAAGGAAATGAGCATCATCTTCTTAGTAAGAAGTAGCAGCTTTGTACTTACAATGAATGTGAATTATACTCAGAGTGAAGATATTGAAGGAATTGCAAGAGCTTATTTTCCTTTTCCTTACCTCTCTTTTCATATTTACTGTGGAAAAATATCTTTCTCTAATTTGAATATGCCATACAATTAGACAAAAACAATTTGATCTTTTTACTTAGCATATTCTAACTTTGCAGTCTTCTTTTTTTTGTTGTTTTCCCCAGTAGTTTCTGTAGTATGAATATATGCTCCATGTACTTGATAGTTTTCAATTCGTAAGTGTCTAATTTTGAGTTTTCAAGATGTGTTATTTTTAACTGAAGTAGTAGCATTGTTTTTCCTTCAAATCAATCATGGCATTTAAATTCTCTTCTGAACTTTTAGAGCTGGTGTCTTAAAAATGACTTTCAGAATGACTCAGCTGTTTTCACTAACACCTTGCTGCTTTATACAGTCACTCCCAGAACTTATCTCTGCTCTTTGGCAATTTTTTTTCCTTGAAGCCCTTTTTTATTTTTTTTCTTCCTCCTTCTCCTCATTATTTGCTGATACATGTTTTACTTCTCTGGCTCCTGCTGACAGAAGATTAAAAATTCCATATAAAATGGCATTGCTTTTGACCAGTCCTCTATTTTACTGTGTGTTTGTCTTTCAAAGTGTTCCGTTAACAAAAAAAACCAAAAAAACCCATAATAACTATTCAGGTAACTATTAGCGATTATGTATATCTCATGGACAAAGAATTTGCTAGAAGAGAAATATTTATGGTTTTAATATTACATGGGTTAGGGGCATGTATGAATATTGAAAAGCATTACAAAAATCCTTAAAACTAAAACCTAAAGAGACTGCAGAACTGAATTTTTATCTTTGTGCACTTTTCTGTGGTCTGCTTACTAGCTGCTGGAAAATGAGACATACACAATATGTAATTGTATGTTGGTCGATAGAAGAGGAAAGTTCTGCAGTTTACGTGGTGAGTGTTATCAATTGTCTTTGCCATAGCAAGATTTTCAAAGATTCTGCCAGGTATCTAGGCTGTGACCCATTACTCCCTATCATATAAAATAGTGGAAATTTTGCTATTGATCTTGTTGGGAACGGACTGAGGTTTTTTGCTAAGAACCTACAATTCTGCTTTCAAAGTATTAAATAAAAAAAAATATAACCATTATCGTTTCTGGTTGAAATCGTGCCTAGATTTAAATGGCTTTTAAAACATATTTTTATTGGCTGCTGTTTTCATGAGCTGGTAAAATCCTTTCTCTGTGAAATGAGCTGCTGAGATTGTGGGTGCCCCTCCGCCCCACTTAATGTTGTCAGCCAATACCATTAAATAAGTCTGTGCTTCTTTCTTAGTTTTTTTGCTTGATTGCTTGCTTCTCTCTTTCTCTCTCACATATACACACTTTTTATTTTTCCATTTTGGAGGCTTGTAAGGTAAGTCCCTTTCAAAAGGATTTTTAGCCTATTTAAGAAGAGTACTCCAACATTTTAATTATTTGTGCCTTACTAGACTTAAACTGGGAGCAGCAAAACTTGAAAAGGTGGTATGAGCTGTAGTAATGACATATCAAGAGCAGCCAGGTAGAGAAAAAGGTTTTTACAATGTGATTGGAATTATATGCCCCAAAGAGATCACTGACTTTGGTGAAAGGGTAGGATTTGTTTCAAGATGGGTAGATTGGTTTACTTATGAGTCTGGTCAGTCCTAAAGGTGGAAATTTTGGAGACATTGTAACTAATTTCCTGTTATTTTTAAATTTAAAGTCGTGTATTCAGAGGAGTTGTTGGCTATCTGCCCTTATGCTCCCTTTCTTTTTTCTTCAGAATCTGTGGTTTCTGCTCCCTTTCCTGATAAACACGCACATATTTACACCTGCTAGTGCTTGTGCCCATGTAGACCATTTTGTCAGCCTGGACAAAAAAAAGGGCCTGAAATGGTATGTTAATAACACTCTACTGGTGTTTTCTTTCTATATTCCCAAAACAGTGGGAACCTTGGTTTTCCAAGTACTGTCAGTTGTCTTTTAAATACAAGAAAAAGTTGGAAAAGAGAAGCATTTTTTTTTCATAGGTTCATGTTTAAATCATGGCTCTGCACGTTGTTTAGACAGCTTGCAGCTGAAGAATATGTTTAGAAAAAGACTCTTGTAGTTTTATGTAAGCTTCTTTTTTCCCTGTACAAATAAGTGGTAGTGCTGCATGGAACTATGTATCTCTAAAGAGCAGAAAAAACAGTAAAGTTGGTGCAGCCATTTTCCATGTGTTCTCTTTCATTATATCTAGGGTTTGACCAAATGGATATTGCCAAAGTTGTAAAAATAATTCTCTATTTGTATGACATCAGATCCACACAGAGAGTTAAATGTCCTTCTGCTGTTTGGCTAATCGGTAGCACCAACCCAACCCCTGGTGGGGTTGTGACTGAAATACTTGTCCAATACCTTTGAGTAGAGGTGACACAGTGGTAAGTATCTTCCTCAAGTGTAAGATGGATTCTGAAACTACTGATTGACAAGCAGTTTATAACTTTGTAGAGATTGTGTTACTGGTGATCTTAATCTTGGCTATTACTCATTTTACAGCACTGAGCTGTCCTTGCTGCTCAAAGTTTTTTCCTAGTATCTTACCTAAATCTTCTATGTAGCAATCTTAGCTTGTTACTTCTTGCGATTTCCACCAGCATCATAGAGAGTAGTAGTTTTTGTCTTTTCCTCTGGTGGCAAGCTTTAGCTGTCCAAGGGTGTTACTAAGTCCTACCTAAATGTCTCTGCTAAAATAAAGAAGATGGTTCATTAATCCTTCTTTTAGGTTACACTTACTAGGCCAATTCTCATTCTTTGAAGTTGGATCCCTCCCTAATTGGACTGAAGGCCTCTGGGCATGGTATCCCAGTGGAGGCTTTGCTGATGTTGAGCAGTACATAAGTTACTTTGCAGTTGATAATTTGGTTTCTTTACCCCCCTTTTCTGATATTATGATACTGCTGATTCATGCCTTGGATCCACAGGTGGCCCTGAGACCTTTGATAGCAGAGTGAGCCGTTTATTTCTAATTATCAGTGAATGCAATGGTTCGTGGTCAGGTGTGCTTTCTTGCTGTAGTCCCCGATGAATAACATCGCTGTATTTACAAGGGTCTCCCTTCACTTTAAGACCACTTGGAAATCTAAGCCTCTTGCTCTGTGCACTAATGCTCCAACCAGAATGTGGCCTACTGATATGAAAAAAGTCATTCTCTGTTTGTCTATCCAAATCAGTACTAAAAACAGTGATTGTTGCTATACTGAGGACAGCCCCCTGCAAAAATTCACTTGATCCTTCTTCAAATTTTGGCATAGGTAGTTTGTAAATATGTTTTTTCCTCGTGTTTTGTACTCATTTGATATTTTCATTTATGCTGTGCTTCCTTAGTTTGCTAATACAAATGTCTCACGAAACAACATCAAAAGATGTAACAAAATTAAGATTTTCGGCATCTGCTTATGTCCTTTTTTTTCCTGGCAACTAATTGTCTGGTATACAAAGAGATTAGGTTGATTTGACATAATTAATTCTTGACAAGTCTGTGTTGATTGTTAAATTTTATCTTATCACTTTTTGATTAATGAAACAAAAGCATTTTTATATGGGAGGATCAATAAAGTTTACCCTATACAGCATAATAATCTCGTTTCAACAGATACTCATTTGTTTCATCCTACTATCTTCCCTTACCCAAAAAAGTAACTGCTCTTGGTCACTTATGCCACCAATTTTGGGCGAGGGCAGCATACTTTCTTGCTACACAGTGGGCCATCTCCTTGCATGCAGTGTAGATTTACCCCCCATGCTACTATTCCAGTTGTGATCATAAACCTAGCCTCCTAGATGAACTCCTTTGCAAAACTGTTGACCCCATACATATACAATGCATGCATATGTGTCGTCTGCATTTCAGCTCCTGCTAGTTTTCTAGTGGGTGGAGGGAACTGAAGATAACTCTGTGCTGCCCTTTAGGTGCTTTGTGCCTGAGGAGGATTTGTCTGTAGGCACTACAGGAATGTGCATGTGCAAAAGCGGAGTCTGCAAAGGAAGGCCTCCAAAGGCACAAATGATTTCCCGGGTGATTAAGTCCTGTGTGCCTTTTGGGCGCTGCCAAAGATATGGTCTAATGTGTATTGAATGCTGCGTGGCATCCTTTCTGTCATTCAGGATGTAGTTGAAGGAAATAAGAACATGCCTGGCTCACACATGAATCATGATTCAATTTCTCAACCCTCAGATCTATCTTTATTTTATATTAGTCAGACTCAAAAGTGTAAACTGTAGGAAACCCTTTTCCTGTTGGGCATGTGATGTAAAAATGAATGTGTTTGTTCTGGTGTCAAGGCCTCAAAAAGTTTCGCAGACTTCTTGTGTGCTTGACAATGGGCAGATAGGTATCCCACAGTTTGTGGGTTTTGATGTGTTTTGGTTTTTGTTTTGTTTACAGAGGGTAGACTTAAACCAAGAAAACAGTTGATTACTTCTCTCTGGTTTACAGGGACACAGGCCCGGGAGTAGCCTGCTGTACAAGATGAACAACTCAATGACTGACACAGGGCATACCACAACTTTCCTTCCATCTGTGCAGAGGAAAGGTACCTTCTCCTTACTCTTCCCATTGTGCCTCTTGCTGCTGTTTTGTCAGAAATAGGTCATTCATGTTTCTAATCCGTAGGATTTTCATCCTTTTTTAATCTGTGCTGGTTTAAAAGTAAACCGGTGGGAGAAATGAACCCAATTCAAGAGAGATTACAAGACACTTACAATTTACTAAAAAGACTACAATAAATACATTGATACAGAGAAAAACTGGTTTTAACCCACAAAGACAGATGTATAACCCCACACCCTGGGACAAGAACAGAACAGTGTTTGTTAGCCCCTGTGCTGAGCACCATGTGGCTCCCCTGGGGGCAAAGTAAAAGAACACCTGTTGGTCTGGATGATGATCACAGTTCTGTTGAAGTTCTGGTCGTCCTCTGGATCCAAGGAGTGGTACCAGAAGTCCCAAAACCCAAAGATTATATGTGCTCAAGTTCAGGTGGGAATGTCTAGTACCTCCCTGAGGGTGGGGAGTTTCACAATGGGTGATTTAACTCCGTGAGTCCTGGGATTTTTTTAGAGTCTTTTTTAATGGTCTAGGTGTTGCAGCTGCCTATTATGCCAGTTCAGTATGGCCCATTAGCAGAGATGACCCCTCAGGCTGGGTGTGAAGGTGCTAATTCCTCCCTGGAGGAGAGTTATCACAGTTGATCAGCAGATCTTCCAGTTAATGCAGTAGGAACCCATTTAGTGTCTTTAAATGTGGTTGACATTATCATCCTAATGGACTGAATATGTTTTGATTCACAAATGCTGATCTTAATGAGCAACAAATGTCCCCTTAATGAGAAGGGGCCAAGCTGCAGCATACTGGAGATTATACTTAATTACTGAACCACACAGTCATCTGCTTATATGAAGTTTGGCATTTTCAACAGTTTATTTTTAAATAGCCAAAAGCATTTTAAATAATGCTGATGTTACCCACTTTCAACACAGAGTTCTTGAAAACAAACAGTTCAATATATTGCTTTTAGGGAAAACATTTTGCAGCTTCTCCTAGCCTGGAGCTTTGAGAAAATGAGGAAATCACTTAGAGGAAGTTATGAATCAGTGTAAAGGGACTTTTAGATTAAAGAATGCTTCTTCAACCATGACTGTGGCTCATAATAGGATGTTATAATCTGGTCATGTAGAAATTACCGTATTAAAGTTAGTGGGGGGAGGGAGGGATAGGGAGGGTAAGAAGAGGAAAGGGCAAAGTGTACTTTTTACCTTGTTCTGTTCAAATTCTATCCCTGGAGGTCCTGCAGGATGGATCTGCGGATCATCTCTTACTGATTTTTTGCAGTCATTGATTTAGGAAAACCTCACCAGAATAAAAGGAATTGTTACACTATAATAAACTTTGGTGACCAGTGGAAGCAGACAATGACATCGGTATATGGGTGTGGAAGAATCTTTCTGACTTAGGCAACTTGTGTATCCCTATCAGTCATCCTAATAGAAGCACTTCAAGATCTCCAAAACTGCCTTTTTCATTTTTTCTTTTAGTTTTAAATAGAAAATGTCTTCTCATTTTCAACCCACATTTATTACTGCTTTGGTCTTCCTCTTTAAAAAAGAATAAATAGTGATGACTTTTAGTTAAGTAGTTTATTGTGTAAAAGGAACAACCCTGACAGTGTCCTGTGCATAGTCTCCAACATGGATGTATCTCCTTGCATGCAGAGATGAATTGCAGCTGTAGTCCCCATTCAAAGAATAGCCCAGATTCACAGTATGATGGGAGCAGGCATATCTCTTCGATGTCTTTGTTCTGAAAGCTGAAAAAAAGGAAAGCTCTTCCAGTCTCTCCTTGTAAACTGGGATGTTCAAATCCTCCAAATCCATGAATATCCTGATATCCCTTTTCTGTACCCATCTGAGTTTGAATGTGGGTTTATTCCAGATGAATTTTTAATCTGATGTTCAATGAGATGTTTAGCTAGCATACACTTTCATATCTCTAGAAACAATAAAGTCTTTTCCTGTTATGAGATACTTAATTTTTCTGATTTTCTTTCCACCTCTGCTGAAAAGCATACATTTCTAGAAGCAAATTTTCTTCTTATTACCAAGGAAGGGCAGTGCTCAAGTAGTGTGTGGGAACTTTCTTTCTTTTTTTCCTTTCCTTTTTAGAGTCATACACAGTGTTTTACCACTCTGTGGAATGTTCTTGGACGGTGCTGTATGTGATAAGTCATACCAGGTGCTATAAACTGTGTCTTCACGTTTTTAATTACAGGTCCAAACTGCGTATATACCACTACTGTCCTTTTCAGTTTTTGCTTACACCACTTGGACCAGTTGTTTTTTTAATTGGTGAGTTTGATAGCCACATGTATTACATAAACAAGCAGGGATGCCAGATCTGATCTTTGACATTTTAAATTTTTTCATATCCTAAACATATCCCAAAGCAACTACTACTGTCCCTGCCACTACTACTTTCTTAGATAAATGTTAGTAAAGGTTTTTAAAGTCAATTTTGTGGGGCTGCAATTCTTGGCAACAAAATAATTTTGAACACTACTAAGGAAATTTATGGATTTCAATTACAGCTTGTAGCGTATCATAATTCTAGTTTTATACCCTGTGCAGTTCAGTGTTTTGGATTTTTAATGGATATAGAGCAGTAATCATAAAAGTGATTCAAAATGCACCCAGTAATTACAGAGATTTGCTGTTGCTTTTGCATTAAAATGATGATTTACAATCAACGAAATTGCAGTCTGTGGTTTTACTTCAGATACTCATGCTATTACACTGCTTATTAGTTACGGTCAGTGATTTAGAGCTTAAGAGCTACACGTTAGAAAGCTGTAAAATTAGTTATTCTTTAATAGATGATAACAGTAAATTTAAAAGAGACTTTATATTAGTTATAATCTTCTATGTTAAAGAATACATATGTAGTGCTTTATATATCCTTTTGTTGCTCGAAATTAACTACAACTAAAATGAATTAGTTGGACTACAACAGCCAGAGTTTCATATATATGTATTTTACCTCTTAGTTTCTATTGGTTCAAGACTTTTAAGGTTAGCTGCAAGACTCATTTCTGTCTAGCAGGTAATGTAAGTAAATCCTTTTCTTCACCCCTTCCCACAGACTAAATGCATATCTAGTTGTATATGAGTTATTGAAAAGATAGCTAACATACTGAACTTCTGAGCACTTAAAATCATATAGAAAGACAGAAGACCTGTTTTACCTGCACATTATTTTTAAATGCCTCTGGAATCAGGTAAGAATATGGAGGAATTTTGCTCACATTTCTTCTTTTTGTCTGTTTTCTCACTTTCCTGAATATTTTCTCTTCTTTTTGTACCTTCATGCATCAAAAATCAAGGAGAACAGATAACTAGTGCAAGTAGTATTATTTGAAGGGAGCCTGCAAGAAAGATGGAGAGAGACTATTTACAAGAGCATGTGGTGACAGGACAAGGTGGAATGGTTTCAAAATGAAACCAGGGTAAGTTTAGATGAGATATTAGGAATAAATTCTTTACTGTGAGGGTGGTGAGACACCAGAGCAGGATGCCCAATCCCTGGAAGTGTTCCAGGGCAGGTTGAGTGGGGCTCTGAGCAACCTGGTCTAGTGAAAGGTGTCCCTGCCCATGCCATGGCGTTTGGAACGAGATTATCCTTCCAACCCAAGCCATTCAATGATTCTATGATTCTGAGTTGGGGTTTGCAGTTGGGAACTCTAAGAGTTAAAGCTATTGTAACAATAACATTTTTCTGTATACATTCTCATGCTTTAGCATAAACAGCACTTTCCCCTTGTAAAACCTGGATTTTAACTAAGATAAGATAGCGATCAGATATATTAGCAGTCAAGTCACGATGTAAAATGCAGCGGTATAGTTACTGATTATATACCTGTTAGTTAGAAATACTGACTAAAAACCTCAAAACTAGAGAAGTTTCTGAACTGTTGGATGACATTGGTTTGTTTCTATAACCTCTCATGCAGGGTCTCTGTCATCATTGACCAGTAGTGTTATTGGAAGAAACTTAGTGTTTTATTTTAGCGTGTTCTGTGTCAAACCTAGTTGACTAAGGTTTCAGTCCCTGTCTTGCATTAACAGTATTCATATCACTGATGCAAAATATTCTGAAGCGCTTGCCTTTAGAAAGTCTCCTTGTTAAGATTCTTCATCAGAAAATGGGTTTTGAAATGTGGCAGGGATCACTTCAGTACTGGTTGCTTTGGGGTTTGCGTACTCTGGCAGATTCTTTCCAGCTTGGTACCTTGTTTAGGTGGTTATGATGGTATGGGACAGGGTGCGTTGGAAATTGAAAATAGCAAGATGTTATTTTTTCCTGGTTAAGGACTTGTAGAAGCAAGCAGGAGAGATGAAACCCAATCTCTCATCGGAAAAAAGTTTTTCTTCACCATGCTATTTTTGGGTCTAGAGATTGTTGGATATTTTTTGGTTAAAATTAAGCATTGGAAATATTTCATTTGGATTCTTTCATGTTGAGTGAACTTTTGGGTTCTGATGAGACTTGGTCTAGGCTCCCTGCAGAATCTCTCTGATCTGTAAAGCCTCCTGTATTCATTTCTCCTTCTCAACTGCTTCCTCACTCGATCACCTGAGAATCCCTAGCTGGTATCTGTCCCTAGTTTCTACAGCTGATCTCTCGTATACTTGCGAAGCCCAAGTGAGTTTCTGTGCTGTAGCCAACGCGCCAGTGCTTGAAGTCCAGGAACTGTCAGGGTGAGGAGGATTTTGCCCAGGAGCAAAATATCTTGCCTATCTCTCCCCTCATAGCTGCTCAGTGAGATTGCATTCTTGAATGACTGAAGATGTCTTTTGCCAAATTAGATTTTAACTACTGTACTTTCACTGCATTAGCTGAAATAGTCTGTATTAGAATTAGGCCCACATTTTGTAAGCAGTTTAAACTAGTTGTGTTTAAACAAACAAACAAAACCCCCAAATCAACCTTATTTTTTAGGCAGTTAATTTTAAATCTGTGTTACCTTCCTCTTGTGTGAGCACAAACACACAAATACACACACGCGCGCGCACACACACACGCTCTCACACAAAACTCTTTGTATGAGAGGGATTAGTTTTGATTTGGGTTAGTCCTGTGACATGAGCAAGTCCATGATCATGCAAAGTTGGGTGGCATAAGGAGATGGAGTAGAGGCAGGGATGAGGACATAAGTGATGGGAGAATTCACAAATGCTTCTTTACAGTTGGAGTTTGACTCTGCCTCATTAAAATATGTCACCCTCTGTCCCGTGCACTGTAGATTCATGTTTTGTGAGCAGGATTATTTCAGTCAGGTATTGACTGGAAGGAGTGGCGAGTGATGGATGAGTAGCCGATGGCTCTGACAGAGTCCTTTGCTCAAACAAGCTTTTCTGCCATTTTTCAAGAGACTTCAAGCTTGCCTGTTTCAAAATAACTCTGGATTTGTGGAAATAAAACTGTTGGGCAATTTATTTTTTGTTGGTTTGTATCGTAGATTGTGCTGGATGGGTTAATACTAGCTGTTAGTAATGCAGTGATTTCTCTATTTGGACTCTGTTTTCCATATAATACAGGAAGAGCAGAAAAAGTACGACCTTAAGTTCCCCGTAAGTCTGTAAAGCACAAACATCCGCTGGAGCCATGAACTGTGTATTGACTGTGTTTGGTAATGGGGCAAAAGCAGCTGATCATGATCACCCTTCTCTTAATTACTTTGTCAAATGTCACTACAGTTCCACATAGGGAAAAGAGGCATTTCCTTAAAGAAAAGGAAATAAGATAAACAGCAAGCAAAAATGGGATAGACTGCCAGTATGTACGCTGCAGCTCTTAGTTTTATTTAATCATAACTGTCAATTGTCATGTTGAATTCTTTCTTGCTAAAATCTCGGTACCTTCTTTCTACCAAAGTAGAGGATCTCAAGTTCTAGTTTTTAAAGGCTGTTGGCCTTTTACCCTGCTAGTTACTTAGCCAAAGTGAATGTAGGTCAGAGTTTCAGTCTGGATGTTTCTTCTGACACTTATTTTCTCCAGCCTTATGCAGCAGGATGAGAAAGAGGTATACTTTGCAAATGCGAGTGTGCATTTTACATTCTGGAAAGGCAGACTTCAAATGAATCTCTTACTCGAAGCTCAGCAATTGAAATTACATTTGAGGCCTTTAGACCTTCAAGGGGTAGTAGTAATCTGTAACTAATCTTTATGTTACCAAAGTCAAATACATGTTAATATATTTTTAACCCTGAAATACTTTTACATATTCAGTCCCTTTTGGAGTAGAATATCAAGTCAAAAGTGTATTATATCATGCTAATTCTATATTGTTTGTTTAGCTTGTAAAGCTTGAATAAGGTATTTGTGGTCTATAAGGCAAAATAGACCATGACTCTTTTTACAATCATGACCTCTGCCTGTACAAAAGCAAAGTGAGAGTTTCAGGTTAAAGCTAACTAGATGATATCAGTATTATCACAGTTTAGACTTCAGCGTTGACTGTGAAATTCTACTGGGAATTTTCTGGACAGCAATGCACATAAGGTAGGTAGATGTACAAGTTACACTTTCACTGTCCTGGAGCTTAGCTTAGTCTTTTTGATTTGTTAAGTACTGTTGAGTCCCCTGAGCATTCCTCTCTGTGGGAGTATGACAGGAATAGTTTCCTGTGCAAAACAACCCGCTACAGCTGTCTGTTAACACTTACTATAAAAGTGACTGTTTGCCTTCAATCATGCTGAAATATGTTAGCTTTTTAAAATGAAATATTCTGAAACCAGATGCATTTACATACGTTAGCTGAAACTGTCTAATTAGCTTAATTAATTAGCGTAATTAGCTAAAGCTTCATTGTTCTGTAGAGTTAGACTGCTGGGTGAGCCTTTAGGCTCAAAAATTATATTTGAAGTACCTGGGCTAAACTAGTGTAGAGAGGGATAAATTAACTATTTGTTACTCTTGGAAGTCATAAAAGATGATATGGAAATTACTGAAGGTACAGGTGGGGTTGGTCTGTATGCATAAAAGAGATTTTTAAGTCTGCTAGAATGTAAAGTTTTCTCATTAGAAGACTTAAATGAACTTTATATGAACAGTTTTTCTTGTGGCAAATACAAAACATGAACTTGAACTGTGTTGCAGTGACTGCATATGAGATTGGAGTGTAACTTGTTGGGATAGTTTAGTATAAATTATCATCAAAAGGTCCAGTCACTTTTATCAACTTTTTTACAATATCAGTTCCATATGGGTTGTGTGGAAGCTTTTTAGGAACCGCAAATGGCATTCAGGACACTGAAGATCACCAGCAGGGGAAGCTGCCATGTTCACCACTGTTTCAGATGTCTGGGCAGTCTCAGTTTGCTGATGGTAGAGCAGCATCTTCTCTCTGATGCCTGAAAGCAGCATACTTGATGCAGTTGGAGTGCTTGCACCTGCAACCTGAGACTGTGCTGAGCTTCCGTGCCCTTTCACAGCAAATACACATGCAATACAGGTAGGCAATATGCTGCTGTGAACACATATGAGTACATGCTGACCTTCTCAGACTGTCCAAGGGATTGGTGCTTTTTTCTAGGTCGGGTTTCTTCTGTAGGGGTGTAGGTGTATTCTGTCTGTGTGCCTATATGGTGACAGTATATGGGGTTGGGGTTTTTGCTTGACTGCTAACAAAACTTGAGGGGCAGAATTTGTCCCTGATGTTACATACAAAACTTTTGTGGAGTCAATGCAGAGTTGACTCTCTTATGTTTTGTCTTTTGTGGTTTTCTTCATACTAAAACAATACTAGCGAGGTGAATAATATTCAGTAAAACAAATGTAGATTTATATTTGAGATACTGTAAATTTTAAGGCATGATGTGTGGCAAATAATACTGTCACGATAGATTTACGGTGACTTTAGAAAAATTGAAGTTCCTAATTATTTGCTTTTGGGCTAATTTTTTAATTCTTCTGGATGTAGTCGCAGAACTGCATCACAGCCATACCTTCTTCTGTTTGTTATTGAATCAGAATTTTCATTTCTTTGTCCTAGAATGACTTCTGCAGTAGACTTTTACATTCAATTTATGTGATGAAGTGTGAGAAAGGGGATAGCTCTTTCCCTTTTACTGGTTTCCCTCTTAATGCATTGCAAATGATCTGCTTGAACATTTTATGAGGTTTTATTGTATGTTTCTCAGCATGCAATACCAAAGCATGCAATGCACTACTCTAGCAACCAAAATACCGAAGCTTATATGGTAAAGATGTGAAAGGGAGATAAGTCATTGTGTTATGCCTTTGTTTACTTACAGGTTCTAAAATATTATTAAAATAGGGAAATTGAGCAATAAAGAGAATGCGTGAAATGGCAGCAGCTGGCATGGACTTGCATAAGTCCAAGTGTGATGTTGTGATCATAGTAATTGTCTACATTATTCATGCCTGGTGGATTGGTTCCTACAGCAATAGTGCTGTCATTCATCTGTGAAGCAGTATGTAGCAGACACTCTATTTCAGTGATTGGCCTAAACATAATTGTAAAAGGTGCAATTTTAGAGTTCGATTCAGACACTTGTGACTGATCAGTCCTAGAACCAAGCTAAGCTTCAATACTGAATTTATTAATTCTAAATTGTGCCTGTTTAAATAAATTGAAATGTTGTTTTACCATGCATTTCCTTCACCAGCATTGCTTGTTTCAGAAAACCTTGTAGATAAATGATGAGTTTATACTAGGGGCCATATGGATGGAGAAGTAGTATTGAAAGCCAGATTAATTTATTACAATCAGCTTGTTCCTGGAACAGGTGAGGTAAATCATTAGTTGCCAAGGACAGCTCACGAGCGTGAAGAGAGGCAATACATTAACTGAGGAAAAAGCAGACCAAAACTTTATTATTCTCTTGTCCTAAGTGTAAATAAGGAAACTGGTACAAACAGGATACTTTTACAAGTACTAGGGAAGACGTTGTGTTGGGTTTATTGTTGTGGAAAATGTATATTGCTGTGAGCAGCTACATTATTCGTCTTGCTAGTTGTCTAAGATATACAAATGAGTTCTTTGGAGTTTACATCCTCTGTTTGTTCTTTAGGCAT
The DNA here is from genome assembly GCF_003945595.2 of Pipra filicauda. NCBI lineage: Eukaryota > Metazoa > Chordata > Aves > Passeriformes > Pipridae > Pipra > Pipra filicauda. The sequence goes on along the minus strand of NW_024104565.1, from coordinate 2,874,921 downwards.
TTTTCTACTTGTGACTATAATCCTAGAACTTCAGAATCCCATGACTTCCTTTGTCCAAATTTTAAAACCAGTTGTTATACTTAATTGGATAGTGGAGCTGGTTGCATTTTTTCTGACAATATTTTAGTGAAGCAGTATTTTTATTAAGTATGTGGGATTTGATACTACAGCATTTTTTTAATGTTTCAGTTTTTCACAATAAAGAACAACAGTTTTTAAAAAAGGGTTTAAGTGGTCAATCTAGAATACAGTAATTTAATGTACAGACTTATTTAAATAAAAATTACAAGTTATGTTTTAGCATTTGTTTTTTTGTCTTTACCCCCTAGGGAAATGGTGAGATTTTTTTTTCTGGAAAATGAAAGTGATAGGCTTTTTTTTTTCCTTTGAAATAAAAGAAGTCAGTGTTGATGTGAGACTTGCGAGTAAGGAATGTGGGATATGGAAGTAAGGGATATAATGGGATGGAGGCTACTCAGGAGAGTCATTACAATTTTATTTGGAAACTAAGAAGGAAATGTAGCAGAGTAAAAGGAACACATAGAAGGCTGAGGTGGTAGTATAGGTTAGTATAGCCGTCCTATGCCCAAGTACAAAACCTAGTGTATATCTCTGAGTATGGTTGCTTTTTGGGAGAGTTTGTTTTGTATTATGTGGAATAAATAGGAATAAATAAAGCTGTGGCCTGTCATATAAACTGATATTGTTATCCTTGTTGCATGTTTGAATAGTGATAGCTAAATGCTGTTGGATAAGAAATTGACTATTGGACTTGCTTTAGATAATTGGGATCTTCTAAAGCACATCTACATTCTGCGTATTTGTTTGTACCCTTACGGTTTACATTTCAGTATTTCAAAATAAACTTGACTCTTGGTGTCGCATGACTGGTTGTTCCTCTGCTGACAACTTAAACCCCTTATGACCAGGATTTGTTGCAATTGATTGCTTCCAGATCCTCTCTTAGTCTGTGATGAACAAGAGCAACTTGTTTCTCCATTGTCTTTCTTTCTTCATACACCCCACATTGGTCTCTGCTGCAGCTAGCACACACAGTGCATCATGCAAAGTTTGCATGGAGCTGTTCTTCTTGCATTCGTACAACTCTGAAGTTAAATCAGCTGGCTTCTGGGTCCTTTGGGCCTTCGAAGAAAGCTGTGTGGAGATAAGGCAGTAGAGGGGTTGTATCAGTTGTCTAAGAGCACTGATATTTGAATAGCTGTACTTATGAATTTAGTCGTTGTCAATAGGAAAGGGAGATTTTTTTCTAATACTGTTTTTGTCATTTTCTGTCTCTTTTGCCTCCTCCCCAGTAGTTTAATAAGGCACCCAGATGATTAATAAATAACTTGCATTTTCCTCCTACTTTGCATACTAATCCAGTTCTCTGTGGACTGCTGTGTCCAGTATGCGGTTGTGATTGGCTCTGAGGTGTTTTTCTAAACTACTTAGATCTCCTCTGAACTGCTCAGCTGGTGCTTTCCTGCTGCAGTGGAAGGGAGGAAATGTAATCCCTGATTGGTGTTGAGGAGCTGCAGTGTCCTGCTGAGGGCTCTGTCATTAGTCTCCCTCTGCTTCTTGAAATCAGAAGATCCCTTTCCTAGTGGTAAAATATTAGTGATTGGAATGCATGTACAAGCAGCATAAAGAGGTAACATATGAAACAAGTAATCTCCCGATGATGAATTCAAGAAATATGATGTGTCACAGATGGCAGAAAGGCTGTAACAGAGATAAATAGATGCAATTTAATTTGATACTAAAAAAAACCAAGCCAAACCCCACAAACTTCACAATAACAGACTTGGTCCAACTCCTCATTGCCATATATGTTATAAAGCAAAGCATTTGGGAATGAAAATTCTTTCATGAGTGTTAAAACCTGATACTGCGTAGGTTTACTGAAGTGGACATCACTTTTTTTTTTTCTTTAATAAGTGTTATCATTTACTTTTAAGTTAAAAGGCACTGGACTGTTTCATCTTTAAACAATTAAAGGACAGTGGTTGAATTCCTGGAGCTGGAGTCAGGAAAATAGATAATAACTGCAATTGAATAGAATATTTCATATGTATTTGTTTATGTAATATAGTTTTATATGCATTTTTTATTAACTTTACAATACTTCAGTCCCAGGACTTCACAGAGTCAATCAGTGCACAGGATTTTTGCTATCATATGCACAAGACTGTTCTGTACATTGTGTGTTTTCTAACCAGAAGCAGTGGCTCTCAAAAGATAAATTTTTGAGCTTTGTAGAAGGAGGAATTGGAGTTTTAAGTGGACCAGGTGTTCATGAGAAAATTTCAGGGGGGAAATTCATGATGTTCTGACCTTGAACTAACCTGGGTATCACCTAGGCTCCTATTTAGCCTACAGGATCTGAGGTACTGAGTTTTGTGATATTTGTCAATGAGAATTATATTTATGCCAGGTTAGCTTGTGCTGTCATTCTACTTTACAGACATGTTGAGGAGCCTGTCTCGTGGACTTGCCATCTGAGTAGGCAAGGTGAACTATGAAAGTGAAAAAAATGTGAAGTGCAGAGCTCAAGTGGGACTAAATTTTCCAGGCTGATAACCTGTCTTCAAAGCTCTGCTGACTGCTAATAAAAGGTCCCCATTTCCCTTGGATACTCCTGTGCTTGGTTCAGCAGCCCTGTAGTTTTGTTTGGGGAATCTTCTTTTTGGCTAATTCCTAATGTATGAAGCCTGGCGGCTTGTCAGGGCATGTAGTCTGCACTTAGTGTTCTGGTGCTGCCATTGTTCCAAGTGTCATAATTTCTTATCTTGCCTGGAGTATACAGAAACAGATACAAGAATTTTTCTGTTTCCCCCTTCCGGCAAGGAAGGAGTAGAAGTCATGGCTGGATGAGCTGGCTGGCAGCCTCCCAGTTCCTGTACCTCTCAGTGACAAAGTATTTTTTTCCATTGCTTAGCATATGTAAAGTTCGGAGTGTTATACAAATTATTTTCAGTGATAGAGTAACCTGAGCATAAGAAAATTAGTATAATTGACAAAAATGTCTTTTTTATATTTATGTTTCAGCTCAGCAAAAACTTTGTAATATCTCCCCAGAGATAAGAAGATGGTAGTTCTGCAAAACATAATTACAGGCTTCTTTGCTCTGCACTACTGTTGGCTTTTGTTTCTGATAAACAGTATTGTTTGTTTTTTAAATAACATTACTTAGTGTTACACAGTTACTCAGTGTCAATAACTTCAAGTTAGTATTTAACGTTCCAGCAATTTAGTTTTCCTGGGAATTAAGAAAGGGCCAGTTCATATTTAAGTTTCTTGGTTTTCTAGCCAGTGCAATCATATTCTGTAGAAGAAAAATATATACAAATCTAAGTTAGTGTTTGCTTTAGCTGAATTAAGAGAGATTTATTTTCTTTTTCAAGAAAACTGTAGTTAATTTTGAAATAAATTAATCACTTTTCATGAAAATGCTTTTCTTATTAAGGGGAACAATTATTTTAGTAGGCCTTTTGGATTTTTTTTTATCTATATTATCTCAGCAGTGATACTCTTAAGGCTGTGGGAATAATTTTTAATATTGCATATGATAATTCTTTTTTTCCTATAGTATTAGGTTCTGTAATTTCTTTACCTAGATGCCTACTTAGTGAACTGAAAAATGAAAGTACTTGATTGTGTAGAGATCTTCATCAGTATGTCTCAAGTGTTTTACAATGGAAATAAGTACCATTTGACGTCTGATGAAACTTATGGATAGTAGCAAATTAAGTCACCTGAATGTGCTCATTACATCAGTTGAAGTACTGCAAATAAACCACATTTTTCCTATGCCACTCTCTGGGGTTTTTTTCAGAAAAAAAATACTTCCCTGTGTGAATGGTTTTCCCCGGCAGTTTCTTTTTCTTCCCCCTGAAAAGAATAGATGGCAGTTATTGAAAATAGTAACAGGTAGTACATGTGTGTGCATGTAGTGCTGTATATAGGGCATGCCTGCTAATGGCTCCTTGCAAACACTAATTATTCTAATTTTCTGCAAGGTTATATTTATTATACATTATAAGTATCATTAACATCCCTAATTATCTACAATGCTAATATAATTTTTAAATCCAATCAGACAAAGCTGTCTTTTCTCTAATGACAGCATCAATCTCCGTGGTTTAAAAGAATGAAGAAAAAAAAGGAGATTTGGTTAATTGTATAAAGTGAGATTTCTCTCTTCTATTAAGTTTAGTTGGGTTTTTTTTTTGGTTTGGGGTTTTTTTTGTGTGTATGTTGGGTTTTTTTTTTAAGATTGATTATTCTTGACCTCCAGCATGGATCAAAGGAAGTAATTCTGAAGTGGGATTAAACTTTTACTTCTATCTTTAACATAAATGCCTCATATGCAAAAATTAGATTTATTACAGCTGAAGTGGAATATTTCCATTGTATATACCTTACTGATCCATTGCTGGATTATATTTACTTTTGCTGTGGGCAAGGTTGTCCTACTGACACTCATGGTTACTTACAGTTTGATGTATATACTCAGATCTTTCCTTCTCTAGTGTTTTGATGTAAACAGACCTTTCACTCTGAAGTGTTAGAGCTGTCCATTTTCCATACAGTAATCTTTGAGATAGTTTTTCTTTATGAGGTTGACCATCCTGTGTGTTGATGAACCTTCCCTCCTTTGTAACATTCCAAAATTTCACTTCTTTTTTTTCGTGTCAGGCAAAATTTCACTGAATCACAGAATATTCTTAGTTGGAAGGGACCTAGAAGGATCATTGAGTCAAACTGTTAAATGAATGGCCCATATGGGAATCAAACCTTCCACCTTGTTGTTCTTAGCACCATGCTCTAACCGAGCTGATCTCAGGGTCAAAATGCCAAGTAAGATCAGTCTTTGGACCGATCACTGAAGAATGCCAACATCAAACTTGTTTACATTTCAGTTCCCTTTTCATTATAACCTAGCTACATCTCTGACTGCTTTCAAATTCCTGCACTCATTACCCTGCTGTCCCTGTAGGACACTGGACAGATGTGATGTAAATATGGAAAAAATGTGAGACTGAACAAATGAGAGGTTAACAGTTCACCAGATCCAGATGACATTCACCAGAGGGTCCTGAAGGGACTCAACTGTGACATGCAAAATCACTAAGCTGCTGACCAAGGTGAGTAGTGTCCCATTTCTGATGGACACTGTGCAGATTGCCCCTACAGCTTCCATCTACAAAAAAGGCTTGAGTGACCAACCTGGAAATCATTGGATTTTCAGAAAGACTGTGGTTCCACACCAAATACTTTTAAAGAGGTCAATTTGCCAGGGAATTGGAAGAATTTCATGGGGTGGGTGACAGAAGGGAAAGAGTTGGGAAAGACCTCAGGAAATCATACCAGGATTTATGGTGGGAAAAATTTGATGAGTGTCTTCTTCAGTGATGTGAAGAAGAGCTGAAACAGTAAAATCCCTAATCATACCACATTTTCTCTCTGCAACAAGTGATCTGTTAGGTTTGTGTGAAAATCTTCCCATTGACCTGATGGCTTTTACTCCTGCTCACAATTATGGAATTCGGTTGATCTAGTTCTTCAAATTCAAGCATAAACCTCTGCCTCGGTTAACGAGGTCAGGTCTCTCTTGTTCATGTCTCCTGCCTTTCTGTTTTCTATCCTCTGCTACTGAAAATTGAATCATTGTAGTCTACAACTTCCCGATGAGAGGAAAAGGAGGGGTAGACACTGATCTCGTCTTTGTAGTGACCAGGAACAGGACCTGAGGGAATGGTCTGAAGTTGTGTCAGGGGAGATTTGGGTTGGATATTAGAAAAAAGTTTTTCACCCAGAGGGTGGTTGGACACTGGAACAGGCTCCTCAGGAAAGTGGTCACAGCACTAAGCCTGACAGAGTTCAAGAAGAATTTGGATGATACTGTCAGGCACATGGGGATGGTCCTGAGCAGGGCCAGGAGTTGGACTCAGTGATCCCTGTGGGTTCCTTCCAACTTGGTACATTCTGTGATTCTGTGAATTGAAGTAGGTTTTGGTCCATAGCTTAAATTTAAACACGATCCTTCCAAAACTTTTTTTAGTAATTGCTAAAAAGTGGCTACCTCTTTCAGCAGCCACTAAGCCTTGCTGTTATTAGTCCCCTTTTTTCATGAATTTCTAAGTGGTAGATTCAATTACTGAGGTAACATTGCTTTTGTGGCTTCTTCAATAAAATACTGTTCTTCACTCATAACTTTGGACTTGTGTATAAGATAAATATGATACTGCAAAATTTTGGTGATATTCTGTGTGAATGTCCAACTTGATGCACGCGGTGAGTAGCCCAGCAGTAGAAGTATATATATTATGGAAAGTTAAATATAAGTATAAGCCTTTGCAAGATATATTTTTGGTTTCCTCTTAATCAGTTTCTTAAATGCTTAAAATAGGATATGACTTGTTCTTTTGACTTCAAAGCTGCTTGTGTACATTTATGTGGGACTTTTCTTTCTAAGATTGTAACAGAACAGAATAGGGTCAGATAAAAGTTTCAAGAAACAGGAGGACCTTTCAAATCATTATCTTTAAGAACAAACACAATGGCTTTATTTTTTTTATATTTCACTTATATGTTTAAAAAAATTAAATAATCTGTGTGCTGTGAACAACCAGTATAATTTGTTGAAGGGGGTTGCTTGTCATCATTTGAATTTCATCTCTCAATATCAGCAGCATACAAAATACTCTTTTATTGTATGTACTTTAAAGTTTATTTTTTTGTCAAAGAATTTTAGTAGTAAAGGATGGATCATGGTTTTTTTGGTATGGAACAACACGATGCCTTTTTAAAATTGTATTTAAAACATTAATTTATTTTTCCACTGTATTTATTGTTTTCCTTAGTTCAGTATTTTAATATCCATTTTTCTTTCAAAAATACCATAAGCAGTAGTTTGAGAAGATGCATGAATGAAATTTTCTGTGTAATCTGTCTAGCATTTTGTGGTTGCACTACATAATTTGGTAGGACACAAAATCAATTAATAACAGCCTCCTAGATAACGTACTGGATCCAGCAGGCAATTATTTGAAGTGTTACTTTTTTTTCAACCCCTGAAAACTGTTGGTCTGCCTAATGAAACCTACATAATAGCATAATAACAAAATGTAGGATAAAAATATGCTTTTAATATACCTAAGTATGCTTTGGAAAAAAAATGATGTGATCTATAGACAAAACTTTTGTTCCTGATAGGAGGGGAAAGTTAAAGTCTAGAAATACTTCAAAATAGTTCAATTGCTTCTACAGGTAAAATAAGGAGAAGGTGCTCCTGGGTTTGGAGCAGAACATCATATCACTGACCAAAGAATCTCTCCCAACTTCACCTGTGTCTCTGTATTCTTCATAGTATCATAGAATGGTTTGGGTTGGAAGGGACCTTAAAGTTCCAAACTCCCTGCCCTGGGCAGGAGCACCTTTCACTAGACCAGGTTCCTCAGTGCCCTGTACAATCTGGCCTTGAGCACTTCAGGGCTGGGCATCCACAACTTTCCTGGGCAACCTCTTCTAGTGCCTCACCAGCCTCACAGTAAAGAATTTCTTCCTAGTATCTAATCTAAGCCTACTCTCTTTCAGTTTAAAGCCATTCCCCCTTGTCCTGTCGCTATAAGCCCTTGTAAAAAGTCCCTCCTCAGCTTTCTCGTAGGTCCCCTTTTGGTACAGAAAGGCCACAATAAGGTCACCCTGGAGCCTTCTCTTCTCCAGGCTGAACAAGCACAACTCTCCCAGCCTTTCCTCATAGGAGAGGTGTTCCATCCCTCTAATTCATCTGTGTGGCCCTCTTTTGGACTTGGAAATTTTTATCAAAGTACATGCTCATTCTGACTCCTCCAGGAGTTGCAGGTTGCATAGCAGGTTGAGGCACAGACTTATGTGCCATTTAAACTGTATGTAAACCTCTCAGTTAGATTTTTGTGGGTTCCGGGGATTTTGGGTGATCTCCTGCAGTGAGGTGAGTGTAATCACTCAGTTGAAGCTTGCAGGGAGTGCTGGGGGAGCTCTTCCCAGACCCTCTCCTGGTTTTGGCCCTGACTTCCCATTCTCATCTCCCCCAGAAGAGTGCTGGGAGATGTGCCTGCCATGTCATGCACTTCTGAAGGGCTGACTTTCAGCCTTGGCAGATGGGTGGTAAATCATAAATTCTGCTCATGTTCGGTTCTGCAGGGGCTGTCGTTCCAATGAAGGCAGTTAGAACTGTCAACACCTAACAGTGCTTGAAGATAATGAATGTAATGTAAACCTGAGAAGCCCATGAACAGTGCTGCCTTCCCACATAGCAGATGAACCACTTGGTCTCTGTATTTCAAGAAAGCCTCTTAATCCTATTCAGGCATTCATAATAATACAGTGCCTATGTAAAAAAATTCTGCTTGTTCAAAGAAGCATGTTAACAAAAAAAGTTAAAAATATTTAAGCATCCTATGTCTAATGTGTTTGGAAAATGACTCCAGGATGCTGACAGCTGGTTATTTATTACAGTGCCATGGATAAATATGCCATGATTATGCATCACATAATTTTATGTAACTTATATGCACATTTTTCAGTGCATGCTCAGTGTTCCCTTGATGAATTTCAGTATTAAATATACGGTAGATTTTTTATATTCTTCACTAACTTAGTTGCTTTTAGTTGAGTACAACATAGAAACAAATATTATTATCCGTTAGGAATGTTTGTGATATTTGTTTATTTTTCTAGAGGAAAAGGCTTTTTATTCAAGTAATTTTTCTTCTTTGGGGGGGAGGAAGGTAGAAGGAATGAGCCCTTCATAAGGCTCTTTCAGAAGGACTAAAAACAGGAAACCTAATGATTAAAGAGGCCTGGCTTTCAAAATCCTTTGAAATTAAATAGAATACAAAGTACTGTAGCATAAAGTAATCCCCAAGGAAAGTAATTAAATGGAGAAATGATCATGAAATGTGTGAAGTAATTGCTGAGAATCATGAATACAGAAATAATTTGTTTTCTTTCAGTTTGTGTGGCTTTAACTGTAATAGAGTATTGTTTGAAGACACAGCTGCCAGTAGCAATGGATTATAATGTGTGATACCCCTTTTATTTGACTATTTCAGTTTAAGTGGCTTGAGCTTTTTAATTACATGACCCTGTATGATCGGAGGGATTTATAATGAGAATGTATGACTCTTACTGTACAAATCACGTGGATGGTCTAGAAGTGTTCAGTAACTGTTATTATAAAAACTGGTCCACACACTTATCCACGCATGCACATTATATTTATAGAACTATAAGACGATAGTTTCTGACAAGAATCAGTTTTACTGTAATAATTGACTTATTTGTGTTATCCTCAAATGTTTTCATATCCTTCAGAGAGGTGTGTGCTTTGTCTATCCTCAAGCAGTACCAAATACACTCGTAAATACTAAATAGTAAATCCTAAATACAGTAGTAAATACAGTAGAGTATTTAGTATCATGGCTAGGCTTCGCGAACGAAGATCTGGGAAGGCTCTATCCGCATTTGCTACAGGCACGCTGGTGGCTTATGAGGCCAATACATGACAGACATATCCGATTACAAAAGGCACAGCAGAAAGATTGCTTAGATGGTGTATTCTGCAATATACGGTTCTTTCTGCGTTGCCTTTTTTCCTCAAGAGTGATCCTGCGTGTGTTCTCAAAGGAGACAGCTGCGTTATAGATGGTGTGTCTCCAGGCCTCCTGATTTGAGGCCAGAGTAGACCAGTGATGAAGATCAATATGGCCAAGGCTGAGATGTTGTTTCAGGGAGTCCTTGTATCTTTAGAGTATTTAGTATATTATTAGTTAAAACAACAGAACCAAGTTTGGCAGTGGAATGCAAACTGAAGTTCAGCAGCAGCGTGTGTGAACCCACTTGCTGAGCTTGCAATGCTCTTGGTAAGTCATGTTGTTGTGGAAACGTGAAAAAGAACAAATAAGGCTGCTGCGGATAATTTATACCAGCTATGAAGGCAATAACCCATTTAATGTACTTCCTTGAAGGTGCCATTCAGAAAGGAATTTTACTTTTAACTTTCTGACATAGCAAGATTGTCCAAATTAAGTCTACAGAGAGGGAAAAGAACCTAATTTCCTTCTCTCCAGATTATTCTGAGGCAGAGAAGGTGACAGTAGCTTTGCCATGAATAGTTACATGCCATAAACAACCTAACTGATTTTCTCATAGTCTCTCTGTGAAAACTTATAATGACTACTTCTATTTTCTCTTTAATACTGTTTCTGCAGAAAGAAAAGACATCTTGTACAAATGCCAGCATTTAATTCCAAGTACACAAGAGATAACTTTGCATGATGAAGCTGTACAGAACAGCTCTGACTTAATATTTAGTTAATACCAAAACATATGCCTACACTTGGAGATCTCTGTCTTAAATGGTCCCAAGAAAAGCTGCAGAACTTCCGTGTTCTGCCTTTATTTCAGCTATTACTTGCTTATAAAAGAGATTTTTTCAATTTATATTGTTTACTCCTTTGTAATGTAGAAAGAACAGTTGGTTAGGAAGAGGGATGCATTGACTTATGGAAATTTGTAAGCAACTTACAATGAAATACACTACTGTGGGAATGACAATAGTTAATGAAGGATATAGATAAAGCTGGAGTGCACTAATAAAACTGATACACTGAACAATTAAGTGGCTTTGTAGAATAAGAGTTTGTAAACTTTAATAATGTTAACTTAGTTTTATTCAAGTGAGCTCCTCCACTAGAAGAAAAAGACTCATTCATGTCTGAAGTTCAAATGTTTCAAGTGTTAATCCCATGGAAGTTGTTTTCTGGAATGGGAGTTAGTATAAAAATGTTATTACTATAGTTTTTGCATATCGCACAAGAAAGGCCATACTTTTCTGAAGAAAAAGTAAGTTTTGACCATGATTTTGAGGATTGTTCTTTGGTGGCTTCATTTTGAGTTTTTTTTGTTTGGTTTTGTTTGGTTTTTATACTCTTCACGTGAGTATATCTCAGTTAAATGTGTTTCAGGTGCTTTAATGACATTTCTTTTTTATTCAAGGCTTGAGCATCTTCCTTTTTTTCGTGGAGTTTGACACCAAACTGAGAAATATTAGGTAATGTTTTTCCCTCCCACTTTGTTCTTGGGCCAAAAACTGCATGCCTTAGTCAGCGATCAGCTTGTTATGGAATAGAGTGTTTTACATGAGTGTTTAGTAAATGTATATATTTAATTCTAACCCCTGTTTCTGTAGTACTTAAGACAAAACACTAGAAGGCTTCAGTGAATAGTGCACATTTATGTGCGTTGCAGAATGAGGCTAGGAGTAATTTTTCCCAGTGGAAAGGGCTATTCAGAGTCATATGAAGAAATAAGTCAAACATTTGATTAAAAAGGGAAAGTTGGACTTTTCAGTTAGTTTCTCAAGTAATCTCTCTATAATATCTCAGGAGAATAAATATCAAAAGGCAAATGAGGTACAAAAAGATTATTTTTGTAACTTAAAGCTTTGGGGAAACTTCAAAATTTTATAAATATTAGTATTCATTTCAGATCAGAAATAAAGGGGTTAAACTCTGCATCTAGATCTGGTTTCTACTTTCCAGCTAGTTCTGCCAAAAAGTCATTCCACTGGAACATTAGGAAGGAAATAAACTTTTAAACATAATTTAAGACCGGAAAAATCTTTTATGGTTGTATTTTGTATCATGACTTTTATAAAAATGACAACATTTATTATTTAAAAAATTAAACAGTCTTGCAGATGTGTACAGGATAAAATAAGGGACCATCCCTTTGATTCGATGTCACTGATTTCTGTATTTGTTGTCATTCTTTGAAGTGTTTAACATTCTTAGCAACTAATACATGCACTAATGGCTTAATTCAGTAAAATCCTCTAGTAAGGAAACCTGCCCAGTCCCTGAAAAATCATTCTGGGGCTTGTTCAGCCATGTGAGTGCTTATATAAGAGTGTGTGGGATCTTTGTATATGTTTAAATATTGTCCTGAAAGTATTTCCCTGTTGATTTGGGTTTCTTGAGGCACCTATATCTCTGATTATATCTTTGTTTCTTCTTTTCAGACAGCAAAAATGTTCTTTTTTTCTTTTTTACTTCAAGCTATTTTTGCAGTAGAACTATACTTGACGCCATTATCTCTTTTGAAAACCACCTTATCCTCGAAGAATTTTGAAATATTTATTGGACCGCCAATGAAATCAAGTTGTGCTTGTGACCAAGTGTGAGCAAAGCAGGTGTAGGCTAGTGGCAGTGGTCTGCAGCCATGTGCCAGCTCCACCCAACAGGGATGTGGGAGGCCTTGTATTTATTAATAAAAAGGTATCATTTATCAAATGTTAAAATGACTGTTCAAAAGGTTGATTGGACAAGGTAAACCACAGGCATATAGCTGATTGATGCCTCTCATTCTAGAGTCAAATACAGATGATTGAGGCCTCCAAGTCCATTGTGAAACTAAAAGAATATTTAAACATCTGTTTGTTTTAAACTAATTGATTGCATGCTCAGGAAGGGGATCATTTGGGGCATACAAAGAGGGACATCTGGGACATACAAAATTCTGAGTCTTACAACTGAAGCAATCTTCCAACAATTCTGCCGACTCTGTCATAAACAAATATTTTTCTAATTGACAGTAAACCAAAGTGTTTTCAACCAAAATGGTAATTTTCAAAAAAGAGTGAATAAAACTCTCACTTGAGCTATAGCTGAATTCATTCTCAATAACACTTAAATGTTACAGACATCCTGAATTCTTATAATTAGGAATGAGGAGATTAGCAAAGTATCTTGCTTTGCAAAAACCTGCCTTGATAGTGATTTCTTCATTTTATTTTATTCAGCATGGTGCAGTTTTACCTACTTTGACATGCCTCTATATATTTCTAATTTTGTTTCAAAAGCTATCATGACATGATACATTTCCAGGCTTTTCTTCCCATAGCTCCACACTACATTCTAGCAAATGTGCTTCTGTGGTTCCTTCTCTCCCAGTCTGGTTCCAGAAACCATGCTAGGTCAAAAACTAGAAAATACCAAAATCTAAAAACAAAATTAAAGAAAGTAAAATCTAAATATTTTCAATAATCTGAAGAGTCTGTGCTCATAGAAAAATGGAAGGCCAATCTATCCTATCAGCCCTCCAAATAGAAGGGGTAGAGATTGAGGGGAGAGTAGCAGAATTGCATCTGAAAGCCTCAGAAATAAGAATTGTGGAATGCAAGCGAAATAACAAAACCTAAAGGATTCTCCAATTTCTACTTACTTGGTCATAGACATATTAGTGGATTAGAATTTGACTGTTTTATGAACTGTAAGCATAAAATAAAAACAGCTTTTAAAATGTTTAGGTCTCTGTGGAGCTAGTAGTTATTATCTTGAAAATTGTTAAGAGATTTACAAGTCATGTTATTTCATAGAATTTTTTTAATATTTTGAAGAAAAAGAATGTTTTTCAGAATGCACTGGTTTACATAATCTTATGTCACTCAAATAATTCAAGGTCTAGCCTCATACAACTCCAAAAGCAGTTAAATACCATGCTGTTATGTGTCTAATATGTATTCTACTTGCTATAAGAAGGTTAATTATAAAGGAGAAGCCTTGAACAAATTGTAAATGTGATTATCAATCATTTTTCAGGTTGCCTGGGGCCAGTGTGCATTTCTGTAATTAAGGGTGCATGTTTAACCAGCACAAACATGGGAAAAAAAGTATCGATGTCTTAATATTGTCTTTGTGAGGTTGTGTTCATTTCATTTCTGAACTGGACTACGTGTATGAAGTTGTTATATCAAAATCAAATAACAATTGCTTACATTTTTTTCAGTGGTTTTAATGAAAAAAACCAATCAAACCCCAACAAACTTGAACAAACTTTCGTGGTAATGAAAACGTTTCAGTTTTAAACAAATGTATCAGTGTAATACTGTCTGTAAATATTAGGTAAAAGATGATAGTCATTAAAGAACATCAGATGATGCTGAGGATCTGAGTCTTTGTTTTCTGGAGAAGAATATGTTACTTTTGTTCAGATGTTATATTACTAAGAGAAAAGTTTAAATGTTGAATGCTGACTGTTCTTGAAAGTCTTCCCCTCAATCCTTGTACCTCTCTACCCAGGTTTTTTATGAAATAAAATGGTATTTGGAGGTCTTGGTTTGCTAAGGTCTGTTTTTTATTAACCCAGGGCAGATTATCCAGTTTTGAGATTAACTCAGCCACAGGGCAGACAGACTTGCCAGCAGTAGGCAGGGTGGGCTCTACCACCCCAGGCTGCCCTTGGGGACAGCTCTGCACAGGAGTTGCAGATGCTGTTTTGCTTTGCCGTTTACACCTTCCCCTGTTGTGCAATCTCTTTTACATGATGTTACCTGGTCAGAAAAACTGAGTAACCTACAAATGTAGGAAAAGTAGAAAGTAAAAAAAGGACATGACTCTGAACTTAAAAGTACAGCTTGTTAAATAAATAAATACATACATACATACATACATAAATGCATAAATGAAGTGAATACAAAAATGAAATATCCTGTAGTGTTTTACTTTATGAAAGACCTTTGTCCTCTCGCTTTGAAAGGGAAACTTTCATGTGTTGGAGGTTCAGCCATCCTAACATCCAGTGTTTATCATGAAAGACAGCAGCTCTTCCAAACCAATTGTGTAGCAGAACTGATACAATTAGATCTTTTTTCAGGCTCATGGTGTATGCTAAAGAATAGTTAAATTGGATTGTCTTGTGTTACTGTAGCTTGTCCCTGTATCTCACTGCTCAATTTGTATGGCATGGATACTGTATGCTTTACTCTTCCATCATTTTACTTTGCCCTTTTAGCTCCTCTACTTATTATTATGTTGTTAATTGTATGTTAATTCATCCAGAAGTAGTTTCTGTATTTGTTGTCTGAAGATTTTATTCAGACTTGTAAGTTTTCATACCAAGTCGTGTCTGCTTCAGTGGATACTACGATTTTGGTCAATGTTCCCACTGAGCTGTAATATTGCAAATATGTTGAAAAACAGCCTTGTGGGTGTCTCTAACACTGTAGTTCCCTGAATAAGCTCATCATAATTCTCTGTTTTCTTTTAGTTTAAAAATAAGAGCAAATGTAATAGAAAATTGAATTAAAAAAATGTGTGGTTGAATTTAGTTCCATCTCAGAAAGCTGGATATGAACATGACAACTGCAGTTGCCTACGATGTCATTCTGAATGATATTAAGTGCAGTGGCTGAATGTTCCCTACTTAAACTGATAAAAATAAGAAAAAGTCTTTTCTACTTCAGTCCTCTCCCTTGTGTGCACATATGAAATATGTCAAGTGAAGAAAATCTAGTTGTACAGTGACTTGGACTCTTTGCAAACCCTGTATTTTACTGCTTTTTGAACTGCACACTACATTAAAATCAAGGCAACAACTTCGATAAAAAGGGCCTTTTTATACAATAGAAAAGAAAGCAAATGGAATGTCATGTCAATCTGCAGCACAAAACAAATACAATGTACATAGATCCATGTATATTAAAATGATATGTTTAAAACAGAAGTTTAATTTAAAATTCTCTTGTGCTGCATACAAATAGCCCAGAACAGAGAGAGACCCTTGAGATCTGTACAGCAATATTAAGTAAATGATTGCAAAAAAAATCAAATGCATCAAACTAAGAGAACTATTAAATAGATGGCATTTCAAGGGACAAACTGTGCATTTGGCAGTCCTTCACTGTATAAAGCTTTCTGAAATACAGCTATTTACACAACAGTCTATATGGTTTCTTATTTCTTAAAGTATTTCAAAATGTTCGTCTTCAATCTACCACTTGTCAAAATGTATTAGTTGGCATCTGCCTTTGTTAAAGACTTCAGAATCTTGCTAAGTTGGTTTAAAGATTTATTGACAATAACTGTTAGGAAAGCTTGCAATCTAATTAATATTTCCTTTATTACGAGGCTTTACATATTGTATTGCATAATAGTTAAATCTGAATCTTTCTTTAAGAAGGAAAAAACTCCAAGTTTGTTTCAGTGAAGTTAATAGAGTGTTGACTTAGAAAATGAAAATGTGTGTTAAATGATTGATAATCTCATGATATGCTTAGGATTAACACCTGCATTCATTTGATAAGGGTAGATGCATTAGAAACAAAGTATGACTCATCGAGTTTTATTCTTCAAAATTTTTCTAACAGAACTTAAAAAATACCAAAATTGCTTCTCCCCTCTTTTTCTTCTCACAGTTGAAAATCTGCATGCTATGTAGTAGGAAATACTGTTTTGGAAGGGAAAGCTAGCACTTGCAAATGAGTCTCAGTGGGGATTTGGTGGGAAAGCAAAGCATGTGTGTATACTTAAAAGAACACAATAATGCATAGTTATATTCTTATGACTAATGTTCTTATGCTGTCTGTAAGTTGCTCTTTCTGAGACTGTCCCAAAATGTCTTGTTTTCAAAATCAGAAGAATGGGTATAATAGTGGCTAAATTTTTTAAATAGAGTGCTTTGGGCTGTTTTTTAAAGGGCTGAGTTTTCCCAGCAGACCAATTTCTTGCTTTTCTTGTTAAATTTTCTCTGTAGCACAGTGCTGATCGGCATGGAGAAGAGTCTACCTTGCACTGCTTGCTTTGATTCGTATGTTCCTCACAGTAATTTCATGGAAGGATGAAGGATTTGAAGTGCTTACTAGTAAAGTAACATGAACTTAAAGAGGTACTGCAAAGGTATAGACTGGATCTGCGTAGACTCACATCCAAGTAGCATCAAACTATGTCTGCTGCTGCTGCCTGTGCTCTGGGAAGCCTGACACGGGGTCTGTACCAAAGTTGTTTTGCTCAGAGTCTAGAAATCCATATTGTTTTTAACAGCAACTACTTGGGTAGCTAGAGTATTTGGAGCCTATCTCCTGGTGTGATGGTCCTAAAAGAGGTTGTGTTCAGATGATGCAAATGCAGTATGTGCTGAGTGGGTTTTTTTAGGCACTTTGGGTACCTAAAAAGCTCCCTGAAACCTATGTGGTCCAGGTCAAACTTAGTTGTTTGGCAGGTCTGGAAAGATAAGAGTGTAATTTGGAGAAGTAGGAAAACAATATCACCAGCAGCTAAACATGTTTTTATAAGCTCCACTGTGCTAAGTTTCATTTGAACAATGGTTTCTAAAGAGTAATGTCTAATTAAAATTTTAAAATCTTTAAAACATTTCTTTGTTTTACTGAGAAGCTGTTTCTTCATCTAGCCTTCTTATGCCAGATTACACTGTTCCCATTTTCCCTTTACATGCACAGGTGAAGCAAGGGACAGCAATAAGACAAAGGTTTTTAACCTTTAGGTTGCAAGTTCAACTTTGTCTTCTGTCATTATTGGTAGATAGGGTCACAGTTGAGAAACTCTATGACAAGGACATGGGATCTCAGAGAAATTTTCAGTAACTTTCATCTATATTTAAAAAAAAAAATAACTTCTCTTTATAACCTAGGCATGATTCTTCTGTACTAGGATGGACTGAGTTTAAAAATGTGCCTTGCTTGTCTACATTCTCTCTTTTCCTGGACAAATAGATTGTTTTGAAAACTGCAAACCTGACATCTTTTCTATACTAAATTCATGATTATAAAAGATTTTTATAAGAACAAGCCCTTTACTTTTTCAGTTGTGAAAATTTGCTTATGACTCTTACATTAAAATACATCAGTAGATATGATAGCCCAGCAGCACATTATTTCTAAAATTTCATGAAGAGGAATCACTTCTGAAGGGATGTTTAAGTGTGTAATAAGCATACTGATTGGTTTAACTATTTTTAGGGATGAAGCAGAGCACAGAAAGCTACTGATCTTTGCTGAGAAATCTTTGAGTTCGTGTTCTTGTATGCTAAGGGAATAAGGACGAGTGAGGGAAGAAAGCTGGGTTATGATGAAAGCAGTAGTATTCAGTTACCCTTGATTATGTTTAGTTTGGCAGTGTTGCAAATGTAGAATCATCATGAGATATATGCTTTTTTCCACTTTCTGTTGTGTAATGCATATGTATATGTTTTCTTTGGAACTGATAGAGAAAAGTACATGTGATTGGATACACTGTGCATACTGGTGTTTAAGTGCGCTCTCCTCTGTAAAGCATATTACTACGTTACTCAAGATGAGAATAAGTTGTTAGAAGTTCTTCAAGTGCTGTGTGCTTTTATTACGTTTTCACTGTAAAGAATTGCAAATACTTTTTTTTTTTTGTTGGTTGTGGGTTTTTTTGAGTATTTTATTATGGATATTTTACAGAATAGAAAATGAGGCAGATGTTTCAACAGATTTCACAGGGGCCTCTGGAGGGAATGACTGTTCATGCACCAGGGGAAAGAAAACTACAGAAAGAGAGGAAATCTAGAGTTGTGTAGCCTGAGGTCAAGTGAGCTGAGTCACTCATAGATTTCGAGGTTGCAGCTGTTAACGGTGAAAAGGTTCTATTTATTATTCTAGTGACAGGACACAAATTCAGAAACCTTCATCACAAACAATATTTCTCCTCATTTAACAGTTATGAAACTGCAAGGATTTCGGTGGCCCATTGAAAGCTCTTATGTAAAGTGCTCCATCTCTACAAGGAGTGTCAGAAGGAGATTCCTCTGCCCTGTGAGGAAAAACCCTACTCTGGCCAGTGCAGAGATGTGCTTCTCGGAGAAGCTGACAGAAGGAAATCAGGCATACTGATCTGGAAGTGGTTTCTGCGTTGGAGAAAACTGCTGAAGTTAAGGAAGGATGAAGAACAAAAATTAGAAGTAACTTTACAAAAAATGTAGAGTGGGATATTAACTTTAGACTCTTGCTTCACAGTTAAGTGGTACCAGTTGCAGCTGTTAGTCAGCTCTACATTGAGACTAATTTAATTTCACAGCAAGGAAGAATTGTAGCAACCTCCACATCCTGTCTAGCAGTGTCTTCCTCAGGAAACAGCTTTCCTATCACCCTCCTGCCTATTTTTTTAAATCAAAATGCCTTTCCTAGCTCTAATAACCATAACAAGAAAAAAAAAATAAACCAACTTGGAGTTAACTGAGTTGCCCATCACCTAATTTTATCTTTATTCCATAATGTCTTTCACACAGTATGTGGATATTGGCTCTAGCAGTCCTGAGTCAGCATAGTTCTTTGTAAGGTGTTAGTGTTGTGAATGTGATCTGCTACATTCTGTAGATGCAGTTTTGTAGAAAAATGTCATCTTGCTAATGAATACAAACATATATTAAGAAGAAAAAGGAAGATCCCGTTTCATCTGGGAATAAAAGCTTTTGTCAGTGAGGCCTTGTAGCTTCCAAACATCTGAACCTTCTGTCTGAATGACACAAAGCTAGTGGGAAGATAAAGTGATATGTCTTGGGAGTCAAGAAAACCTTTCGAAATGCAAAACAAGCCTTTGTCTTTTTAATTACCCGAAGTGGGCTGTTGAAAGGAGTTGGATGATGGAGAGGGCAAAGGGCAGCTCATGATTTCTCAGAGTTGAACTTGCCCAAATCTACAGAGGCAGGAAACATAGTTTTCCAGTGCATTAAAGGCACCAAGCTGTCAGTCAGATGTTTGAGCCAGCTCAGTTGAGAGAGGGCACATGCCTCAATTGTTTACACAGAAATCCTATGACTGCTGGACAAACGCTTTCACAGCCACTGTTGGCAGCACTTAACACAGTGGCACCTTGCTTTGATTTCAGTCATCCTTCCCAGTTTGGACTTACTTTCCCATGTCATCACAAATTGGCTCAGAGGGATAGAGAGCACACTTAGCTTTTAAGTATTTCAGAACTAAAATTTACATCTGGTGTTTTACCTGGGTGTTTAACTCATTTAATCTATGAGTTAATACTCCTAAAAATAAATTATATAATGGGAATCTGTAGTACCGAAATAGAATGATTTCCTATAAATCCAGTCTTTCCTCTGCTGCATGCCACAATTTCAAGTACAGCCATCATCCTACTTTAGAGGGAAAGGGATTGTCAGGGCAAGAGGAAGAAAGAGATTAAAATTTTACGGGGATTTAAGGATTCCTGACAAAATAGTTTTTGCCTCAAGCTTTTCCAAAACACGAGAAACACAAAATGAAGGGGAGAGAAAAACAAATAAACAAACAGAGCAACCAAAACCCAGAAATGTGGAGCTGCAAGAATGTATGAGGTGTTTCACTGGGTTGGTTATTTTTTGTCTGGGGTTTGTTTGCATGTGGGATTTGAGAAACATCTTTTGGCTCTGAGCAGTACAGAGCTGCATGAACAGCACCATACGTATGAGTGTAGGAAACACTGAACAACTCTAACGTGAGGAGTGGAGGAGAACCTGAGACCATCCTGGGCTACCATCCCAGAAGAGTGTGATGTCCTACAGAGAGATAACATCAAATGGAAAACTATAATTTGCTGAGAGGAGAAAAAAGTACCCTAAGGTGGCAACACTCACTAATCCCTTATGATACAGCATATTATTACAGCTTAAGTGTCACAGCATTGGAGTAATATAATATTTTGGTGCAAGTATTGTGAAATATTTACTTATCTATTACCCAAATGGAAATAAATGTTCTGCCAAATTCATAGTTGTGAAAAAGCTACTGGCTGGAATTATATTCAAGAAGTTATCTTCTATTCCTTTTCACTCTCTCACTTAGTAGCTCCTAAACAAGAGAATAGCTTTGCTGATTCAAGGGCTTTGGAGATGCTGTTTTCCCCACGTACCGTGAATCTCATTACTTGTACTTTCAGCAGCAAGCAAGATGATTTGCAGATGTAGAGATTGAAATTTATGGCAAGAAATAGAGGACTCCAGTGGTTTTAATACTGCCCACAGCTGAATAGAAATAAATCCAGAGCAATTGAATTTAAATGTAATAGTTGCTTCATAACTTTTTTTTACTGCCATACCTTTTCTCTCCCGTGTTTTTTTCTTTATTTTTATTGCTACTTATTTATCAAGAATCATGTAACTTGAGACTATTAAAAAGGGAATTATGAATCAAATTTTGTATATTAGTGACTCTTATTTGAATATCTGCTTAATTCCTAAAAGCCAACCTGTTGTGGTAGCAGGTTTTTTGTTGGTGCTTTTGTGGTTGCTTGGTTCTTTTAAATAATGCACAGTGTAAGTATGCAAAGACAGTCTCTTACCTGGTGGAGATTTATTCAAAAGAAATTTTGTCTATATTACACTGATGTATATACATTTTCTTGATTTGATTTATAAGATCCAGTATAAGGTACTCCATAATGCAGTACACTGCAGAGCCATGCACCTTAAAAATGAGGAATGAAAGCATTAAAGAATCATAATTGTTACTTTTTATCATAGTTTTTAACATATCCATGCATTTGTGATCTGAAGGTGGAGCAGGCAGTGAAAGTGTAGTTATACTTGATGTGCACATTAAATAAACCCTGAGCACTGTGAAGGTGTAAATGTGTCTGTTATGGTGCAGTTTTACTTATTTTTCATTGACATACCTTGACATAAAGTCCCATGGAGAGATATGGGACTTGTGAGATAGGAATCTGTTGGAGAGCAGTGGCATTCTTTGCAAAACTTTATTTATTGAACGTCATGAGGTAGTTGTTAAATATCTAGGATTCAGTATGTATAAAGAAGTGAAAACAGGGAAATTTGTGTTACTTCTTACCAGAGCCAGACTTGTTGCCCAGAAAACAGTCAGTGAATTCATGCCAAGGGGTGGATGAAGTGAATGGGGGAGAAAGGATGCTATCCTTATGACTTCTTGATGGTGTTTCAATTCCATTCTCTGTAGTCTCTTTGAGAACCAGGGACTGTTTCATGCCAATGAGTACAAATATGTTCCTTTAAAAGAGAAGAAAGGCAAGGGGGAACTATCACATATGTAGGTATGTCTAATAGATGGCTCTGAATGGTTGTGAACAACACTGTGGAATCATTACATGCTCATTCCAGAAAACCATAGTTCTGTTCTCAGGAATAGGAGTGCTGGTTCAACACTGGGCATAATTTAACCCAGTTCTGGGCAGTGGCCTGCACAAAAACCTGACTTGGTTCTCACCTTTATTTTTCTCAACATAGAGGATTGGGTGGGGTGAGGAGAATTCATGTTTTTTTCCATCTCATGAGAGACACATACTGGAGACTTTGATGCTGTGTTCACATTGGTGGTACTTGTCCTCTTGGTGGTGACTCTTAATTACTTCAACTTCTTCCTGACTAGTTTCAGGGCACTGCCATCCATAGATCTTAAGGACAGTGCAACAACCCTTTATTTGCTCTTCCAGGCCACCACAGCTGTGTTATCACTGTATTATCATCAATTATTTTTTGTCTGTTATTTTTCCTTTTGTACTTTTTAAGTTTTTCACCAAGCTACAAAGAACATATTATTAAAAAGTGGAAGCTCATTGGTTTGTCACTGAACTATCATATGCCTCAAGAAAAAAAAAGTGCTGATAGTACTTCTGACAGTGTTGTAGAAGTTGGCAACATGCTCGTATTTTCTCTGTGTTCTTGACAGAAAAGGCGGGCTGACTTTGACATTTATATTTTGACACTTCAAATTATTTGGCTCACATGCATATTAAAAAAAAAGAAAAAAATACACAAATAACAACAAAAAACCCCTCAAACCCTATTTGTGCCACTGCTAGTACTAAGCAAAGAAGCAAAAATCACATCTAAATATACTGGTGTCACAAGACTTCCATTATGGTCAAGCATAGGTATAAAATTCATTGTCCCAGATCTCCCTCTTCCCACTGCAATCTTCAGTTTTGTGTTTCCAAATTGTTCTGTCTCCTAAAGTTTTTATTTTATGTGATCATGATTTTCCCCGATATAAACATAATTTCCTTTTTTTTGCATATTCTGTCATAAAAATTAGCCTCTCTTAAAACAAATACACATATGTTGGATTGGTGAATTGGGTTTTATTGCACTTTGCTAATCTCAATACAGCATAATGATGCACACAATTTAGGGAGAGAGCATTTTAATAATAATTAGTTTCAGCTAGAAGAGGTATTCCAATAGCTTCAACTGCAGCAGTAAGAATATTTTCTATGTATGTTTAAGGTCATTACAGAAATCATGTGCAATAGTAGCAAGGGCATTTAGCTTTACCTTTAATCTACTGACTGACAGATCACCTGTTATCTGCTGATGGTGACCAGTTACTAAAGACTGAATGCAATTATGCATCAAAATAGCTAGAGGTCACATCTTCTCTCCTGATAAATCAGTTGAAAGGGATGAAAAAGATCTCAATTGATTTAATCAGTTTGAATTACATATTTTTTAAAATGTCAAAACGCAAAAAAATAGAAGGAAAAAGAGAAAGCTAGAGGACCCTAGAGGGACTACTTAAGCCATCAACAGCAGTCCTGTGCTGTTTGCTTAATTTTAGCAGTTTGGTTCAATACATTTTCCTTTAAATTACTTTTCTGTTCAGTAAGGCTCTTCCACACTCAGAAAATAATCTACTTTTAGTTGATGTTTGCAATTTAAACATATGATTTTGTAACTGTTACGTTAGGGAATTTTGTTGTGTTTGTCAGGTAAACAGAATCATTGACTGTATGTGATACTTTCTTAAATAGGCATCAGGAGGAAAGGGTGTCAAATGCAGGAGAAAAAGTAATGTGAAAAAGTCACATTATAAGTTATGGATAAAGGTTATTTCTAAAAATGCAATACAGGTGATTTATTTTTAACCAGTTGATCCCACTTGGTTCATCTTCCTTCAGACACTTCAGTTATTAATGTAATGCAAACAATAAATCATTCAGGTTCTCTTTACACTTGTCAAACACGTTTCTGTACTGTCTATTTTGGCAGCAGCAGTGATGAAATAAACTTATTGACTGCAGTCACCGCAATCCAAATAGACACATGTCTTTCCCTAACACCATGTAATAGGAATTTGTGGGTTTTATCCCTGAAATAAATCTGCTTAGAAAAATTTTCCTACTATAGGCTTTAATATTTGGTTTTGTCTGGAGTGATTTTGTTAACTTTTGGAATACCTACAGAAGGCAGGAAGGTGGGTTTCCATAACACAACATTCCTTTGAACGTATTTTGCTAGGTTTTCCTGAATTTTTTTAAATTTGATTCTTTTTACTTAATTTTCTTAAAATTCACATGAAGAATTTTGTTCTTTTTCTGTCAGTAGAAAAAAATAATTTACTGCTTTTATAGATATGATATAAAAGAAGCCTGAAATAATGTGGTTTTTTCCCCTTCATTCCAGGGCATGACCCATCTCATATTATTTGATTCATTCTTCTTCTTTCCAGGTTATCCAGAGGACTTCTTCGCTTACTTGTAGTTGTTCTGAGAACTGTGAAAGTTGCTAAATCAAGTCGACAATTAGTTTTAATGGGGAATTCCTCAATATTGTGGTCTCTATTCTGCTGCCTGTATCTTTATCTTGTATGAAATAATCATTGGATAAAATAAATAATTAGGAAAATGTTAGGAAATCAGGTATTGGTTGGTAGAGCAGTGGATGGATGCCTTTGTCTTAGACTGAGGAGTTGTGTACTTTTTCCCCCTCCCTCTTGCTTTCTTTTTAACCGTAATTATGTCATTGTACAGAGAAGCTTTGCAGAATTCAACAGGGGACAAAAAGTGCTCAAACATGTTCTGGCCTATAATTTGATTATTAATATGTTCTTTGGGGAGGGGAGAGACATGTGAGGGTGGAGAGCAGGTGGATGCCCAAAGGAGGCTGTGACTACATGGCAAGTCTGCACTGGAGCAGGCTCCAGGCAGGACCTATCATCATGTGGAACCCAGTTCTTGAGAAGGTTTGCTGGCAGGATTTGTGCCCCCTTGAGGGACCCATGCTGGATCGCTGTTCCCGAGGCAACATACCCCATAGAAGGGACACACACCAGAGCAGTTTGTGAGAAACTGCAGCCTGTGGGAGGGACTCATACTGGAGAAGTTCATGGAGTACTGTCTTCTGTGGGAGGGACCCCAAGCTGGATCTGGGGAATGTGAGGAATCCTCCCTATGAGGAGGAAGGAGTGGCGGAGACAGTGTGTGATGAACTGACCACAGTCCCAATTCCCTGTCCCACTGCACTGCTGGTGGGAGGAGGAGGAGAAATCAGAAGTGAAGCTGACCCTAAGAAGAGAGAGATGAGGGGAAGTTGTTTTCAAGATTGGGTTTTATTTCTCATTATTTCTCATTATCCTTCTCCGATTTGATTGGTAATCAGCTAAACTAATTCCCCCAAGTCGAGCCTGTTTCGCCTGTGTCAATAACTGATGAGTGACCTCTCCCTGTTCTCACCTTGACTCATGAGTGGCTTTGGTGGGCACGGGGTGTCCAGAAATGGTCAACTCACCAAAGTCTTTCTACCTCGTCTTTACCTAGGCAGTTTCTGAAGGTTTCTCTGAGTGCTTCTCCCACTCTCTGCTCAGTTCTTGCTCTGCAGCTTGCATTTGTGCCGAGATGTAGTGTGTTTTGGAAGCACTGGACTTGCAGAAAGAGAATACTATACCTACAGAAACAAGTACTCGGAACAGACAAAATATCAAGTTGGGGCTACCTGTGCACTTTTACCTACTTTACCCTTTTTCCTCTCCTTCCCTATGTATGCTATTTCATAGTTAATTTTTTTCCAACTGGTCATAAACTTTACCACGTGGGATATTTGATGTGCAAAATGTTACTTTTTCCTCACTATATCCCTAGTAGAATTTTAATTAAGTTATATTTAATGCAAAAGGACTCATTTATCTGTGAGTTTTTAAGATGGATGTCAGTGAAACATCTTTGTGCTTCAGAAATTTCAGTAATTTATTTTAATCATATTCCTTGAAGTCCTATCTCTATTATAGATTTGATAACTTAGACACAAAGGAGGAAAAGCAGTATCAGAATTTTGAGCATATTAAGTATCATACAGACAGACTGTAAGATTCAACTGTGTTGACAGGAACATTCTGCAATGAGGTCTTTAACTCATCATTAAACAGAACTCTAAGCTCGCTGTCACACATTGTAGATGATTATGGTTTGTCTATGAAATACCTCATATAATTTCAATATTTCTTTTCTAGAAATGGATATGTCCGTCTTCTTGCTGAGACAACACAAGATTATTGAAAAACACTGCAGCCCTGCCATGGTTTTGCATAGGCTCCTCTTTGCCATTGTGTGTCATTTGCATACCTTGATGATTTTAAATTAAGTAATATTCATAGGCTGCCTCAGTTTTTATGCAGCCCCATACAGGCTTGGCGTTTATTATTGTTTTTCTCAAATTCTCATGTCAGTGCCATACTTCAGAATCAAGAAATAGATAAGTTATTTTTAATAATGTTTGTCTCCAGTGGTATTTACATTATATACCAGAAAAATCACAGCTTTTAGATTTGCTCTGGATGTTCCTATGACACATGCAGTCTTATAAGTCTGTCAGTAGTCAGCTAACACACTCTAGAAATGTGAAGTTAATCATGCAGAGGCGCATTTAGAAAGTAAGAATTTTCTCAGCTCTATGGGTTGATGATGATTTTCTTTAGGACTAATTAGTAGGGTTATTAATTCAAACAATTAAATTCTCTTCTAACACTACAGCTGTCTAATTAATGAATCTATTAATTAATCAGTGGGTTCTCCAGATGTCTACTGAAATACTGTCCCTTGGCAAGCAGTATTAGTTGTTGAATTTTTGTAAACCAAGAACTAGGATCATTCATTTGGTTGTGGGTTAAACAGGAACCAGATATATTAAAGTGCAAGAGTTGGGTCTTTTCCTCCGAGTAGAAATCTATTTTTTATTAGTTGTTTTTCACCTGACATACTTGTGAATAGATAATGTATGATTAAAATCTGAGGGGATTTTATTCAAATGCCTCCTGTCCAATGACCCAGAAAAAGCTCTTGCAGAAATGAATGTTACCATACAAACATGCAAATAGATTAATTACTTTCAATTTCAAAAACCTATTTACTTGTGCCGGTAAGTCATGATCTTACCACAGTGTTCTTGTCTGTGGCATGCTGCCTTGCAGGGCAGTGTGAAAACAGGTTGTTGTTTGGGTCAAGTCTGGCAAAGTCATACAGTCTGTTTTCATTTGATAGAAACCATTTATTAGACAGGAATGGGAAGTGTTTTGACCACACACAATGTGCACAGATTTGAGCAATAAAAAAAAAAGTTTCTCTGCATACTGCAATATATAAGATATGCTGTGCATGTTATGCTGGTCTACTTGGTTTGTAATTTCTTTTGGAAAAAGTGGATTTTTCAAAGATAAATGTTAAAACTTGATATTTGGCATCTTTTGTTTCACGACTAAAACTGTTCTCAGTTTATTCACTAAGAAATCTTAGTCATCTAAAAGTAATGAAACTGATGTTCATGCTTTCTTCTCTGCTCTGTAGAAGCTAAGGTATAAGTGACCTCATCAGTTCTAATTATCGTACAACAGGGTACAATGTAATTGCTAAGCTACCATGGCTGCATTTTTGTGTAGCATGTTGTCTTCCTTGGAGACAAGGGCCTATTTTATTTCTCTTCTCCCTTTTTCCTCTTAAAATTCCCTCCCTTTTAATATATCAGGTACAGAAGAAGGTAGGGAGGAGGAATTTAAGCCTCAAGAAAATTTTATTAAGTTGAATTGCAGTCCTGTAATGCAAACCACACCTCTTCTATTCCTGTGTTGGTGTGCATGAGACTCCAAAACTTGCCAGCCCACAGCTGCCAGTGTTGCTGTATTGTTGGAACATATGCAGAGTTGGCTGCTTTTCCAAGTGCCGTGCAGTCATGCTGCTATACTGTGAAAGGACGGTGTCAGAAGAGCCGAGGGCGTATGTTCTCAATTGGAGTTTGTCCGTAGTGACGTTTTGCTGGAGGCTTCTTCTGTTTGGGAAAGTAGTTTTACTAAGGTGACAGGCTGGGTTTTGCCAGCTGGCATCAAACTTATGCAAAGTATTGGGAACAAGAAACAACTACTTTGAATTAAACTCTGCAGGAGTTTAGTCCTGAGCAAAACTGACTTTACATAGGAAACACCTTACTCAGGTTCCTTCAGCTTCTGTCCATTTTATTTGGTGTCAACAGGGATATTTTAGGGAACTTTGAGATTACATTGGCTTGATTTCCAGCTGAGTTCTGGGAACTGAAAACTAAGTAGGGGTATAATTCTGTTTCTAGCTGTAGGCTGAGCTAGAGATAAGTGTTAAGTATTCATTGCCTGGACTATGTTGTGCAGAAACCTGCAGTTGCACTATATCAACTGCTGTCTGCATGTGGCTAACCAAGCAAACAGGACTATCTGGAAAATAGAAAGAATGCGGAGCAACCAAGGAAATAAATCCTGAATCTATTAAAGGAAGAAAATAGAAAACCTAGCTCTATAAAACTCTTCGGAAATAGGAAGAGCCTCAGTCTGCTCCAAGGGCAAAAGCTTTATTTAGCTCATCTTTAAGAATTCTCAGTGTTCATGTTCCTCTAAATACTTGTACTGGGATTTAAAAGACAAATCTTACCTATCATTAATTGAAAACCTTTCAGTGGCAGTTGAACAGGTAGTAGTTTGGTGTTTGATATTTCTTTTCTTCGCACTCATCTAGTATGATTTTATTCCTATAACTGAAAATAAGTATTTAAAACCCCTCAACGAATATCCTCTCCCCCCTTCAAAAAACAAAACAAAACAAAACAAAAAACCACCTTGAGAACAAAACCATAACTATGTAAGAATTTACTAGAAAAGAGTAACCAACAACACCATGATTTGTTTTAGGGGTAGAGAGCTTTGTAGAGTTGCATCTTAAATATTTTCTCTGACTAAAGAATCTTTGGAATCTGGCTAATCAGGAACTGGAAAACAGTCTCTGTCCCTATCACTCACATGCCCACTGTCCTCCTTGGTTTCCTCTTTTTTTTTTTTTTTTTCCTTTTAGGCTCAATTCATTACATAGTTTTAGGATGTCACTGTCACTTCTATTATATTAGTCCTTGTATGTACTTTAGATTTAAGGCAACAGTGCTAAGAATTGTTTGAATAGTAAAGTAAAATGAGCAAAACTCACTGTTTGCCTACTTTTATCTTGAATTTCCACTGTGTCATAGAGGTTTTCACTCTGTGGTTCACAAGTTATTGGTGGTCTGGGAAATATGTGGCAAGTATTTGATCCTTAGAGAGCTAGCTAATCATATGGTTTTAACTGTTCTCTTCATTTTCAATTTTAAAATTGCATTTAAAGGAAGACAAAACCACATTGCCAATATTACTCTCTTATGTAAGCAATTTATGTAGTCATTGAAAAGATATTATATGGCTTTGAATGGAAAAGGAAAGTTGTATGCTCCTATGAAAGGAAAGATACATGTTTAAGAAATGTAAGACTATGTTAAGACATAGTCTGCAGCATAAAAGTATTTGAGAAATCCTGCTGTCCAACCTAGGCCTCAGTGTGTTCATGGATTCAAATTCATGGACCAGTGCAGTCCAAGACCTGCATCTAGAAGTTTTCAGAGACAGAATTAAGATCTGCTGATCTATGAGACAGTTTGTAGCATGTGATTGTATTTTGTGCTTTGCAATTGTTTCCTGGCAGTGAAAGCAAAAGGTCTGTTCTTTTTAGTCTTGGCTCCATTAATGTCTTGATTTTACCCTTTCTGTGTCCTAACCAAAGCTATATTTATAATACTTATTTCAACCTGTTTAGTTAAAAAAAAAAAAGCATTACATAACTATTGTTTCAATATTACTCTGCACCTTACACTAGCATTTAGACTACTTTAATAAGACAGAACCTTTCCTTCATCTTGTTTATATCTATTTTCTATTACAGATTTTTACATTAAGTGCTGGAGAAATACAGTTTTATTATTTCCAAAACTTAACGAGAAACTTCCTTCTAGGATGGACAACGTAGCTAATTCGTTTCAGTGAGCTCCATTTTTGTCTGGGGTTGAGAACTCCCTGAAGAGCCCATGTTAAAAGTGTATCTCAAAGGTGAGATTATTTCAAGAAATGGTTGTCTTTACCTCCCTGCCAAACTCTTCTGTGTGCTTGAATTTTTCACTACCCTGCTCTGTTTCATTCCTTTGACATTAGCTATTTGTAGTGTTTATATGCACTTTTACTTCATCAAGATTGACTCCAGTATTGTAGATTCTTGCTGCACAAATAACAGGCTTCACGAATAACAGGTGATGTGCCAACCAAATTCCAAGCAGGCATAAATTAATTCTGAAGTAGGTTTCACTGTTTGTTCAAAGAATGGACAGCATGGAGGCTACGCTATGTTTATCAAAGACAGGTATTTAAAGACAATTCAGTTTGAACCTTTTGGTTTTTGATGTATGCGCTAAGGATCTTTGAAATATGAATCACTTTTTGTTCTTCTAGACTACCTAAACACAGCTCCTTGCATGTCAAGTCAGTTTTGAATGAAAGTGGAAGGGCTCCTTAGTCTCCTATTTAGGCAGGCTCTCTCAGTATACAGTGCATGATTCTTCAGCACTTTAAATAAACATGCTGTGTCAGGCATACTTGATCAAAGGTAGTCTTCTACTTCTGATTAGGGCAGGTATGCTTAGCATCTGCCTTTTCAGAAGTGCTGAGCACCTACAAAGCTCTGAGTCACTTGGATTTGCAAAGACTCAGCACCTTTGGAAGTCATACCACTAACAATGACAAAGTTGGAGTATCCAATTAGGTGATCTCATTATAAGTCCAGTTAAATTATAGATGTTAGTGTACTTAGAGATGCAGGTAATCACGTGAATGCATGCCTCCACTGAAATCAATAAATGGTAAATTACTCGGTTCTTTTAAAAATCTAATTAGGCAGTGAGACAGCTGAATAACTTTTGAAATCTGATGTATGGGGACATGATTTTGTATGTATGGCATCCATTCTGCTAGGAGATTGTGACAGAAAGCTGAGGAATTAAATGCCCAGGGGCATTCAGTGGCTGTCATAAGCTGCTTTAAAAGCCCTAGATTGCTGTCTCTGCTTTCAGAAGTTTATGGTCCATATACAGGAAGAGAATAACTTGGCATATGGCAACCCTGACACCCAGCAAAATGTTTATAATATTCAACACTCTATTGTCCTTGACAGAGAAGTCTAAATATTGACCCACTGCTATACTTTCTAACAACTCTTAGCCATATTCTCTTATATATTTTCATGCAATGCCACTAAATTCAGTGGATGCAACCTAATAAATATAAAAAGGAGCAATATCTGGAAAACTCGCAATTCTTCAGAGTCGATTTTTTTTTCATTATCAGCATATTTCACTGGATTTTCTTTTTCTCCTGATCTTTGTGAAATAGAAGAATGTAATATTTTCTATTTCTTGTTTGTAAGAAAGAGTTATAACCTCTAATGGAGGCAATGGGAAATTATGGATGGTAATCAGAAAGCCTGAATGGGAGAAGTCCAGTTATAGTGTTAGTGAGGAGAAGAGTAGATGCTTAGCCAACATGAGTCAGGTGAGACAATACAAGGATACGCAATTTCATTCATCTGACAGATGTTCAAAACCTTATTTCAAAGACATGCCTAGAAGTCTTCTGTGAATATGAATGTATTAACAATGTTACTATTTTAATTGTTTAAAAATGTAAAAGACATTAAAGCTACCACTTTGCTATCAGCTCCCCCATGAACTTTTCCGAATGCCAGCCACAGATAATAGCAAGAAAGTTTGTTTCGTCAGAATTGTCAAATTATATCTTAATTCCACTTTATTGATACAAGTGGCATATAGAAAATGATTCAAAACTCTATTTGAGATTTTCTTCAGTTGTGTGGTGGTTCTCTCACTTTGCCTTGACTAGTCATGGCAGCTTTTTAAAACTATATTTTTAAGATATTAAAATGTTAAGAGACATTTATAATGAAAGTTTCACAGTGATCAATTAATAGATTTAAAAAAACATTAAAAGGTGCGGGATGCATTGGTTAAACCTTTGAATATAGAAACTGCTAAAATGACGGATTGAGTGACAACTTTGTATGGTCTGAATATATTTATTGTCTCCTTTTGTGCTAGCAGCAGTAAACAAGCTATAAATTTATACCTAAAAAGGATCCAGTGAAATGCAGCTAAACTAGTGTATGTTGCTGCAATGCTATTCCCTTTTCGTGGGTCAAGGAGAGAAGTGAGGAAGGGTAGGTCTAGGGGCTTTGTGGGGGTGCTTTCTTGATGGGGAAAAATGTGGGGGTTTGGGAAGTTTTGAGAATGGTCATTTAGCAGAGCTTTCAGCCTTCATACTTTTTTAGTTTCCTTTTTGAGGATAAGGGTCTGAGTCAAAAAATATTGTATGTACTTAGTGGTGATAGCATTTAATAGTGCTGCAAACTGACTCCTAGGAATGGATTGTTCTACATGACTCTTCCCTCTTGTGTGATATTATAATTCAGTGTGTAAAAATCCTCAGTAAATTCCTGTAGTGGATTTTTTCTCAATATGGCATGTGTTTAGAGGTATGGTAATTTGCCATTCCTTGAATTGTGACATTTTTGTACCTCACTGGAATGACTTATGGCAGTCAAGACATAATATTCTTGATGAGCCTGAGCATTACATTTATATACATGTGTGTTAGACTTTCTGTTATAGTTGAATATTTTGTATTTTTTTTGCAAAAAACTGTTACACAGTTTCTGGAAATAAGATGAGGAGAAAAAATGTTTTACATTTGAAATACTTCCAGCAGCTAATGATAATAATTAACTTTATCCACTGAGATCCATAATTGGGAACACTGCCTTGAAATTTAGGAGCAGGTGGCCTTTTTGTCAGGGTATGTCTTTCATTATTCATTTGCCAAATTATAAACTTTTAAAGTCTGCTTGCATGGGCTGAATAGAGGCAAAAGGAAGGTATTGAAAAAAGCTAATCTTCTTTGTAGTCAATGGTAGACAAGTTCTTCCAGGGCTGATTCAAAGGATCAAAGTTGGATTCCTGCTGTGTTGCTTTCTTCTTTCATTACTTCTGGAGGAAGTCAAGGGAGAGAAAACTCAGTCGACTGAAGTTAGTCCTGGTGAATTCTTTTAAGGTTTCCTGAATACTCTGAATTTGTGTGTGAACCTTTTAGTTCTGCTAGTGCTGACTGGTCTGTGCACATATCACCTACCCCCTCCCCAGCCACAAGATGCTTAACATGCTTTAGCCTGGAGCTACATCATTAAAGCTGGATTCATTTTACTGCAGTTGCTGCTCCTGGCTGAAAAAACTAGCATTGAAACTGAAATCATAGCCTCTATCTTGATGTGCTCTTGGTGAACCGTACACTGGCCCTGAGGCAATGCTGTGTAAGAAGTGGTCAGACAGGAGTGTGCAAAGCAAGAGGGAAGGAGCAGGGGTGAAGATTTTTGGTGGCAGTGGCACAACAGCAATGGGAGGAAAAATAAATAGTAATCTTGAGAGTTCATATCTTTTTGTGATATAGGGGAGAACAGGGATTCGAGGAAATATAAAAACCTCAGCAAACCTAAAAAAACCCCCAATAACCCAAAGAAAACAACCCCCCCCTTAGTTCTTCAAAATATCACTAAAACCCTTACTCTTTCCTGTTCTTTCTTTTTTTCCTATGTTGTTGTCCACTGCTTTTTAATGTCAGATTTCCATAATAAACGCATTTATACTGAAATGTATCAGAGAATGATGCTTTTGTGTGTAAAATGTGCTTTGACATAATTTATCTAGAACTTGACAGGTATTTCATCCTTGATGACTACAAGGCATTAATGAGATGGGTACTTGTCAAGACTGTATTATGACCATTTTATGTTAGTGAAATGGCAATGGAATGACTGCTGAAAGCAAATGTGAAGCACACATTTTTGCAATGAATTATTGATTGTTCTTGATAGAGGAAATAAGAAATTGGAATGTCCAGAAAACAAAATATGAACACTCCTTGATATTTCAAACAGTCATATTATGGCATTGTCAATGTAAGATAAAAAACTGTACATGAAATGAAGTAATTTCTTTTTAAAGAAGCATAATTCATTTTAGGAAGGAAAAAAAATAATATATGGGGGTTATATTTATTAAGCCATAATGCACTATGGTTTATGTAACATGCAAATAGATTTCTTCAACATGTACGTGGGAATTCTTAATTACTATCAGATAAACTGAAGATAATTCAGCTAGATACTAAGCATATGGTTGACATTACATGTATAATAATTCTCAGAGCTTAAAAATTTAGGCATGCACTAATGATGATTGAATTTCTTAGCTATTTAACTTTTTTTATTTGACAAACTGAAATAGGCGGCATCTTGGGGAACCAGATTAAAATCTGATTCCTAAAGACTTACTGTCTTTACATAACGTCTTATAGACACTGCTTTGCTGTGGAAGTCTCGTCACAGATTTTTATCTTGTAATGTCAAAACAATGGGAAAATAATAATTTCAGGATGCTTCATCTTACGTGTCTTCAGTTTGTTAATGAGCTCATGTCTCTACCTCTGGAAGTGTTTAATATGTGTGTGTGAAGAAAGATGGAGTGCAGTGTTACTTCTGCTTTATGGGACAGTAAGAAAATTTCAAGAAAATTGTAACCATGAACAAGTATTTCACACATACACACATCTAATCTCAGAAGTATGCAATGTGAGATACAGTAAATATTTCCTGCTCACCATAAATTTGTATGTCTTCTAACAAGAGATTAAAATACCAAAGTATTAGTATTTGACTATTTTGCCTAAATATGTGGAGGTACATTTTTTTAGGGTACATTGATCTCTAGAATTGGAAGAAGAAAATATTTCTTTCCAACCCTTTTTTCTGCCATTCTTGTCATGCTATTGGAAAGAAATGCAGGAAAACAGTTTTAATCACTTTTAATTCCACAATACACATTTTACTTTTTCTCTTGTTTATATAGAACAGGCAGTCTTTATCCATTTTCTTGTTCATTACTGTACCAGCTTGTTTTCCTGTTTGAAACCTCATTAAAAAAACGGTATCTTTAATTCTGATGAATGAGTGTTTCTGGGGTTTTAAAATTTGATGTGAGAATTTTAAAAAGCCTTTATTTTCACATTTCTTTTTCAAACATTATATAGTAAACTGCAACAAAGTAGTAGTTAGGAAGATTCAACACTGACATTAATCAAGTCTGGTCTTATGCAAAGCCAAGCAGTCCTCCATTATGAGTTAGCCACATACTTTTGTTGGCACTTTGGTTTTTGGGTTGCAGCACAGGGATTACAGGATTACACTGTCCACTCAGTTAGTAAATGATTCCTGTCTGGCTGCAAGGCAAGTATGTCACAAAGTGTACCTAAACTTTAGCTCTTCTTTTTAACCTTTTTGTTTCTTAATGATGATAACTTGGAAAACTGCTCCCCTTCTCCTCTATTTTTTCTAACTGAATAGTTTTTTGCATGATGGCAGACAATTTCTTTTATAAATATCTAAGCATAGATGTCTTCTAACACATTTATGGGTGTTATATGCCAAAATAACCTAATTAGGTTACAGAACGTGTGATCATCGTGTGTACAAACATTATCAAGCACATGATCACTTACTGAGACTTTAACTTCCCCCATTTGGCAATAACATGAGAAAATCTGCCTCCATTTAAGCAGTGCAAAGGGAACTAGCTTGTTTCTTGTTTCCTGGCCAAGCAGCAATGCTTGGGCTATTGCATGTGTAGTGGTGAGGTGAGTAAAGACCACTTCACCAAGAGAAAATTTGGTCTGCTTGGCTTTTTTAGCTAAATTAATGCTCAAGCTAATGGGAAGCAACCGGCTCAAGCTATAAAGTAACTGTTGGCAGAACAGCAAAGCACAGACATTTCCTGTCTTGGTTGGATTGTGCCAGGATGTGAACAACTACATTTTAGATATAATGTCTAGAGTAAAATACATTCAGTTTTGCAATGTACATTAGCTTTTCTTATTGTAAATGGTAACTTTCAGAGTCTTGGGGGTCTTCTGTTTGTTTGTTTTGGTTTTGTTTTTCAGATTGTTTCTGTTACTATAAGGTTTCTGCAATCGGAGAGAGAGAGAGATGTCTTTTTCTGGTTTTATGATGTTTGTATGTTTTACCTTTATGTGAAGGATTTTTAAAATAATGAGAATATTTAGGGATTAAAATTCTTCTCTTACTGAAATCAGTAGGAAAAAATCATAATAAGCTTGTCTTGGAAGAGTATCAGGCCAATAATGGGTAGGAAAAAGCTGTTTCCACTTGTGCACAAGCATTTTCTCACACGACTACTGCTGAGAGGTTGTGTGTGATCAGCACCGCACTGATTGCCCTGGACTGACTGGAACTGCTCAAAACAGACATAAATATCACCAGATACAGAGGAATCTGTTGCATGTTCCCATTGTTCTTGCCCAAAAGAAGCAACTCATGGGCAGGCATAGGCAGGCATAAAAAGTCTGGTTATCTTTATTTAGGTTGCAGCAACAGTTTTACCAGGTCTGCCAAAAACTAAAAATTCAAAAGAATGGTATGTCATATGCAAACCTGTTACAATTGGTGTGATTTAGTCCTTGCTGAGAATTTAGCCAATATAGCAAGTTGTAAGGCCTTATGTCAGCATTTTGCAGCTGAATCAACACAAGATGTTACATGCAAAGGAACTGTTCTTAATATAAGACCAAGCATACAGTGAGAATTGTTTCCTATAGAAACTTTCTCAAAATATTAACTGTGATGATTCCACTATTATAAGTTGTTAGATTCTATTCAGTTAAATTGTATTGTGGGCATATAGGTAACAACTGAGTGGAGAGAACTGTGAGAGAAAATAGGCTCTTTCCCCATCTGGTGGGTTTAAAAGAAAAATTACGCTAGGTAAGAGGTTTATGTTATAATTTATTTATAGTATTTTTATGCCTCTGTAACATCTTAAATTTGAAAATATCAGTGCCTCAGGAAGCTAACTCATTTCTCTGTAGGTGCTAAAATTTCCATAAATATGTGGCGTGAAATCAGATAGATTTGTTTTTGCTGAATTGAGATGTAACAGAAACTGTATTAACTGGTTATAATCTCTCTGCTAAATTGGGTTCTGCATGTTTTCTCACTATGATGTTTCACTACGCTCTGCACATATTTTAAGTATGTAACTCTGCAATTGACTGCGAATAGTTGTGAAGAGTTTGTTATGGTCTCTCTTGCGTAAGTAATACATCTTTAGAAAACAGAATTAGGTCATTGGCACACACATTTAACAGTGATTTGACTCAAACAGAAGAACTGGAACTGTTTTTTTATGCTATGAGGATAAGAACAGTTTTCTGTATCATCTTAGGGTACATGTTATGACTACCATCCTTCCTTTGAAGGACAATTAGATCTTTCTGGTCAGTGTTTAACTTTTTCTCCTGGTAAGTGACACACCAATAAACTCTGGGATATTGCTATGGGTGTACACTAGATCAGTAATACAAGAGACAGAAGTTCAGAAGTCCAGAGTGCTGTATGTTACTATTGAACTTCTTCTGATACACCTAATTAAATAATATCTAAAGGTTAGCTATACATCCAAAACTAGTAAGCAGTTTCAAGAGTTTCTATGAGAACAAGCCTTAGGTTTTTAAAGAATCTCAGTGGCATGAAATTATTTAATGAGATGTGTTGCTAATGCAGGATATTGGCTGGCTGGAGTGGCACTTGTCCACACAGGTTTCTCAGTAAAGATGTGATTTGCTTAGTCTATATGTGTGGTTGTGCCTCCGCTCTGTGGGAAGCACTGGACCAGCATAGCTGTGGAAAGTCATGTGCGTAGACCTCAGTGCTCTTCCTGCTCACCCCCTCTCTGACTTGAGTGTGAAATGTCTGTACAGAATATTACATTTAAGTCTCCTTTCTTTTGGCTGCAAGAGACCCTCTTAATACTGGATCTTTCTTATTCAGGAGCAGTTTTACACTGTTTTTACCTTTAAAGAAGACTTCCTATGGCCTCAGGGTACATCCCCCACCAGTGGAGTGTGCCTGTCTGTAAACTGCAATGCAAAACGTGAGAAGATAAACTCTGCCAAACCTGCACTACTTTTCTGCACAGTCAGTTTGTTATTCAGTCCCTAAATCTTGGTGCAGGAATTTTGTAACCAGGATGGTGTCCCAAGAGCTGTGGCTGTGAGAAGGTTAGGAGTAATGCTCCACAGTGTGAAAAAATTTATAGGAGAATTTGTTTCCAGTTGTTAAAGTATCTTCATATGCTGGTCAAAACAGAATAACTTCATTAAATTCAGCATATATATTCTGGACTGGCATCCAGCAAATATAGCAGAATTGTTACTTACTCTTTGAATATTTTGTTCCATACTTCATACAATGTCCCTGATAGGAAAAATTTCTTTGTATTAAAACAACCCCGATGAGCTGGACTGTAGTAGTAGGAATCTCAGTGCACTTTAAAAATAAATATATGAAGTAATGATATATGTAGCAACCGTCATATGGTTTAATCCTAGTTTAATACAACTGAGTTCAGCATGAGTCCAAGAGATAGTTATCCTATTAAAATCCAGTGTGATTACAGAGCTGTTTTCAGGAAAGAGAGGAAAAAGGGCTTGTCAGCTTTTGGCAGGTGCTGAGGTGTTGGACGTTGATCAGAAACTTTGATTCCTGTGGCTTCTATTACACAGGAAAGGAACTAGTCTTGGCACATCTTCTAACAAGTTGTGAAAGATGTGTTGCTCATGCCCATTGGAAGAACTTTCTTGACTATTGGACATGCTGG
This sequence comes from Pipra filicauda, assembly GCF_003945595.2. Classification (NCBI taxonomy): domain Eukaryota; kingdom Metazoa; phylum Chordata; class Aves; order Passeriformes; family Pipridae; genus Pipra; species Pipra filicauda. The sequence goes on along the minus strand of NW_024104565.1, from coordinate 2,836,221 downwards.
TTTCATTAAATAGTTTCAGAGAAGTCATGAATTCAAACCAGAGCATTCACAAAAATGGTTTTAATAATGAGTTTCCAGGCACCATATTTATGAAGCATGGAAGAATAACATTTCTCTGCCTGACAGACATCTGGAAGGGCAAGTTTATTGAAGGCTCTAAGACATTGTACTTAACTAGAGATTAAAACCTGGTAAAGGAACAGAAGGTGAAAAGTCATTTGTAAATATTTGTATGAAAACTAGAAGCTACTGTATACAATTTATTTTAATAAGCATTTTAAAAATACAAATGGTTGAGATTTTATATATTTTCTTAGGTTTTAGTTTTTTTATTTGTTGTTGGTGTGATTTCATTCCTCTCTTAAAATCAGTGTAGTGATGTAAGTAGTCAGGTTTGTCTGGGCTTATCCTTCAAAAGCCACTGGAGGACTTAAAATAGAAACACGTACAATCCCAAACAGTGTCATTATAAAGAGAGTAAAGAGTGAATAGATACTGACTGAACACTACAAACACCGCGCAGAGCTCCGCAGGTGAAGAGTGGACCTAAATGGAAATTCAGGTGCCAATTTTGTAAAGCCTCTAGGCAGGCATGGATTTTCTAGAAGTGGGCAAGTGTTTCTGCTTCCCCAGCACTGCTTCAACTTCCCCATCTTGTCCATGTGAGATAAAGCTGACCACCTACTTCAGTTTTCAGAGCTGTGGGGCTCTTACTGGCTGATCTCAGTCATATCCCAGTTGTCAGCCACCTGGGGCCTCAATATGTCTGAAAAATTCAGTCTTGGGTCCCCTTCCAAATGTTTCTTATTATAGCAGACTGTGAATTTAGGATGTAATAGCTGTGTCTGATCAGCTCCACATCCTGATCCTAGCATTAGAGATGCCTACACATGGAGGTAATGAGAAACACTTTCGTATACAGATAACCAAACTGGTTCATCCAAGGTGATGGAAACCAGGAAACACAGATTTCAAGTACTATAAGTTTATGCTTGTAACCTTCAACTTCAGCTTATCTCTTTCTTTAAATGTAACTATTGTACTGGCTGATGAGCAGTGTGGACTGACAGTGTGTCTGCAGCTATGTTCCAAAGATCTGAGATGCCCTAAGGTTATCCCAGCCAGATGTGGAAAACTAGATTTTCTTATGGGAAAAAAGGGACTTCAGAAGGGACACTGGAGGATTCTTGACGTTTTTATTTGTATTCTTACTAAAAAATGGGCAAGTGCTAACTCCGTTTAAACTAGACCCTGGGCTCTAAGCCATGCTGCCATCTGTGCTAGCTGGTCAGGATTCAAGACATTCAGACTGAAGTTAACTTTCTGTTTCTGTGGAGGTGGGGAGGTTTCAGCCAAGATTCAGTAAAAATATTAAACTATTGATAACACAAAAAGGACAGGGATTATTTAATTTTTCATTAACTTTCTGTGCTGAAATGGTTTTGATTTTCTCTCTGTAGTTGTAGATAATACAGAAACAGATTGCAGATTTTAAAAGAAACTTCAAGTAATTGTTAGTTTCTATGCAAAATAGTAATATTAACAAAATAAAAACCTTAGGACCTGATGGGAATAAGTAGTTTTGTTTTTCTTTTTACCATTCCATGGCAGAATCCCTTAGTTCAACCCAGGGTTGGTTTTTCACTTTGGATGATACAGCTCTTGTTTCAACTGAATAGCTAAAGCTGTCCTGATGTTGTAATAGTTAATTAAGCCAAAGATGTTATATGCAAGTTTTTTAAATGTTCCATGGTTCAGAAAAAAAAAAGAGAGTAAATAAAGACATAAGGGGTATTTTTCCCCGAATCTTTCTATGTTTTGTATGCCATAATTTCATGTTTAAACTTTTAACCAAAATCCAGCATACTTAATGAAATACAGCATGCAGATTTGTAGTTTCCAGTTTTCTGCTGTTTGTGAATCCACTCCCAGCAGCACAATATTTTTTCCAGGTATCTGTTTGGTCTGTGAACCCTGATTTATTTAAGAATCACTGAGTTTGCAAAAACATGGCTATGGGAAACCTCAGTGATGAGGAATGAGCCCTTTGTTTGTGGGAATACCAGCTCCCACTGCTGCCTTGGCTGGTGTCCTGGCTCTGACAGCGCATTTAACAGCATCAGATAACTGAAGTTGTAAAAATGGCACAGTAAGCATATAATTTCTTCTTCCAACTGTTTTCACCCTGATTACAGATATTTAAAGATGAGTTTAAAACCATAAAACTTTAATAGCCATTCAAAATGTTATGTTGGTTTCACAAAATCTGATTATCCTTAACAGCTATGCAAGTCATGGCTGTCAATACTTTAGGCATATTCTTGCTCTCCTTTTAGACCGAGGGACTGTATCCTGGGTTTCGATAGATGTCATTTTCTAAAGGTGTGTTTTAGTGTGCTGTTCTGGGTGTGGCCTTTCTATAGTAAACAGAAAACCAAGAGTGAGACTTTTTGAGCTTGCTAGAAACGAGGGTCTTTAATATCTATCTGTTGAAGAGATGTGAAGTTATTTTGCAGGGTGTTTACAAATTCCTTCTCTTCAGCTGGTGTTTGCGCCTTGTCCCATAATTTTTTATGAGAGCCATGTATACTCCATCCACACTTGCAATGGACCCCAGAAATCATCAGATGGAATTTTCTGGCAGGGTTGCAAGGTACATTTCACTAAGTGTTCTTTATAGTCATCATCATGGCTGGGCTTCGCGAACAAAGACTTGGGAAGGGCTCTACCCACGCTTGTTGCAAGCGCGTTGGTGGCTAAAAAGGCCAATACGAGATAGATGTGTCGGGTTGCAAGAGGCACAGCAGAAAGACTCCTTAGGTGGTATATTCTGCAAGGCATGATTCTTTCTGCGTTGTCTTTTCTCCTCAAGAGTGACCCTGCGTGCTTTCTCAAAAGCATCCGCAGCGTTACAGATGGTGTATCTCCAGACCTCCCAATTGGAGGCCAGAGTAGACCAGTTATGGTGATCAGTATGGCCAAGGCTGAGATGTTGTTTCGGGGAGTCCTTGTATCTCCTCTTTGGGGCTCCTCTCTTGTGGCAACCAGTGGCAAGTTCACCATAAAGCAAGATCTTAGGGAGGCGGTGGTCCTTCATCCTTGAGACGTGCCCTGCCCATCGCAGCTGTGTTCTCAGTAACATGGCCTCAATACTTGTGATTGCTGCTTGTTCTAGAACAGATGTATTAGTCACAAAATCTGACCAGTGGATGTTTAGGATTGTGCGGAGACAGCGTTGATGGAAGCGTTCTAAGAGACGTAGGTGGTGGTGGTGGTGGTAGACTACTCATGATTCAGATCCGTATAAGAGAGTAGACAGCACAACGGCTCTGTAAACACTGATCTTTGTACCTTTCTTCAGATGTTTATTTCGCCCAACTCTTTTATGAAGCTTTCCAAAAGCACTATATGCCTTTGCTAACCTGTTGTCTATCTCTCCGTCAATCTTATAGTAGTACTGTGATAAAAGATATGCTCTGATAGAATATGCATGGTTTTTCAAATGCTTTGCTCAGATTAATTTTTTTATTCCCAGCAATTCCAATAGCAACTTATTACTGGAGTTTTTTTCATTAAGTTGTTAGAAATAACTGTACTGAAGCAAATTATAAATATGCTGTATTATTCTGAAAATTCTGCACTGTAAAGCACGAACATAATTTTCTTACTTATAAGATCTTTTCCATGCTGTGCACAAATCTCTTACTATGTGTTGTGATTGTCCTTATTTTCATTTAAATTTATTGCAGTGCTTTGTCTGAAGAAAATATTTTGATTGTTTAGTAAACATGCCACAGGGGGTAGGTAATTTACATGAGCAACAATTCTGTTGAAATTGCTATTCGGCAATTTAAACTACCTGTTTCATCCTTGCTGTAATTAAAGGAGGGGAAAGATCTCTCCAAAACATGACCTAGGAGGAGAAAACAAAAAAAATGACCCACGAAACAAAACGCTGCCAGTTCCAGATATATGGAATAGGTGACTTGTTTGTAATAAGGGAGTAACTTTCTGGCAAAATAGTAGAAGCATGACGTCTTAGTCTCTGTGAACACTCCAGCAATGTGTTTCTATTGCAATAAACTCTTGTAGTTATCAGTGCTGCTCTTGTTCTTCTATAAAACTAGATGGGACTGAAGTAGCTTGAGACAACTAAAGTTAATTTCTCAGCTATTCCAATTAGGACTAAAATATGCTTACAAAGTAGCAACTTCATTGACAAAATGAGGAAAATGAAGGCAAATGTCAAATCTGTCAAGTATGAAGATTGCTGTTTTCTCAGAACATGAATTTTCTTAAAAAGCTGCTGTTTACTCTTGCTCAGGTTAAATAAATCATTAAGTATTTAATTACTAAAATGATATGAATTTGGTAAAACCTCCTAATACCCTAGTCATCACCTGAGGCTTGTTAAGGAAGGTTTAAGCTGTGAATAACCTTCTAATTCTTCTACAATACTTTCAGAAGTTGTGCATTTCTGAATGTCGATTTCCCAGTCTTTCAGGACTGTGTCAGGCTGCAAGTGAAAGCATTTCGGAACCGAAGCACACATAATGATTAACACTTTAAATATGTAAGAGATTCTGTCTGGGACAGGATGCAACACAAGGTGTCCTTTGTCCTTGGACATTGCAGAGGATCTTTCACTCTGAGCACACTTGCAAAATGCACTGACAAACTGCTTTCTGCTGCCTCATTCCTTCTGTTTCCATTTGCATGTGTTACAGTGACATAATGAGACCCAAACCCCAGTGAGCCCAAAACTGGGTAGGAGAAGAAATTTAGAAGCCTAACCATGATATGTCTAAAGTCAATTAGTATACGCAGATTTTCATGATTAAAATTTTCTGAGCTGAAAGCTCTGTTTCTGCCTAGGCATTAACATGTCTGTCATATCCACATGATTTGTTGGTATCATTTTGTTACACTGAAAAATAACAATAGGAATGAAAAAGGGCAGGGGAGGAACCACCCCAAAGCATGAGGGTAGGGAAGCCTTCCCATCTCCTTTTAGAGGGCTCAGCAAGAATGTGAGAGATTGAAGATGGTTTCTCTCTTCCATCTGGGAATGTGTTAGCCCAGACTCAGGAAGGTGTCCTGCCTTGCAGATGATACTCGTCTGGGCTGAGGGACAGTTCTCAGTTGAAACTGATTTTTTGCACGCAAAAAAGTATGAGACTTATGTCAAACCATAAAAAAACAGGTTAGATTTGTAAAGTTTATGTATCTAACTCTCTGACTACATTCAAAGCAGTTCAAATGGGCACTTTGCTGCTTGTGCTACAAGGAAAGTTGGATTGAAGATGTACCATTAGGCTCCCCACTAACATTTATGATCCCTATTGGCTAACTTTGGCATCTTCCTGACGTATTTCTGGTTTCTGAAGCTGCCCTTTGATGAGGCATCTCCTTTTCCTCTGATTGCAGAGTGCAGTGCACAGGTACTCAGGTCTGTAAGGACAGTGCCTCGAAGTTCAGTAATGATATCTAGGCAGCAGGTAGTTCAGCTGTGCAGGGGCTGTCTCCCCAGAAAAAGTATTTATCAAGTTATATTGCCTGTCCAAGGGAAAATAACCTGTAAACCTCCTTTGTAAATCAGTATTTTCAGCCTACCTAAACACTTGAACGTCATGGTTAGTATTAGCCCCGGCCATTTCCTCATCTGAAAACTGCAAAAAGTTTGTACCAGGACACGTGTTAAGCATGTCCACATTTAACATGGTTGTTGAACAGGCAAAGATTTTACTTTCTGCAGACAGTCTTCTCTAAAACATAGCAACACTCTTAAATCCTTTACATCTAAGGAATTATTAGCAAATCTTGAGACCAGCTGTAACACATCTGAAGATTAAATGTGGTTGATCCAGAGACAGAATAATTCATTCAGTGCTGAGCCACAGATCTACAGCATCCCTTTTTGTATTTCATGATGCCTGTGGATGGTTTAGAGTGTGAGACTGACTCACTACCCAGAGCATACAACAGAAGCTCATTAGCTTTTCACTCATTTTTAAAATACTTTTTGTTCCAATAAAAGCAGTGAATTAAAAATCAAAGCATAAGATGCTGTAATATTACTTCTCATAGCTACATGCAGGTAGTTTCTGTTTGTTTCTTTTATTCCTTATTTAAGCTCTTCTGATTTAGTGACAATTCATATATGTAAATATAGTTTATAAAACATACAGTTCATTCCAATTTCTAAAATGGCTGACTTTGGAATGCTATCTCTTCACTGCAGTTCCATCATAGAAATACTTCATGTTGTGCACACAAAGGCCAGACTAAGCAACAGGCTACACCAGAATTTTCCTGGCTTCAACCTTAATAGGAAGTGGTCAGGAATTTCCTGGTTTGAAATGTTTTTGATGGAATTTTGAAATTATATGTGACATTCTAATTTAACACTACTTAAGTGAAATAGTTCTCTTTGGTGTTTATTTCAAAAGCTATAATAATTTACAATAAAACAAAAGAATTGCAACCATCTAAATAAAACATTTTGATTGATTTAGGGTTACTTCTGGCTTGAGGCCGTGTTTGGATTTTTGACATTTTATTCATAGTTAGGAAAAAAATGAAATTCTGTGTGACAAAAAACCTCTTTCATCTCAGTCTAGTGTTAATATTGTGTTAAGTAAGCTTTTCATATTGGAAGTTATGAATGGAGGAATAAATACGGTAAGGCTGTATTTCTTAGACATCAGAATAAATCACTGTGAATGACATGAAAAATTTCTAACCTTCAATTGACAAAGTCAGTGTCATAAATATATAGATATATTTGTACATGCTCTAGCCTTAAAATATTTTAAAAGCAACAGCCACTGCTTCACTTGGGCATTTTCTCGTAGTTTAAAAATCTCCCTGTTTTCCCTTTTACTCCTTTTGTATCTCCTCATTCATGCAAATGAGTTTGGTATTTGTAAGATTACAGCTCTTCTTGTGGCACTAAAGTTTGAAAAAGCTCAGTTGCTGATGAATATATGGTATAATAACAATTGTGATAATAAAGACTAATTAATTACTCAGTCAAAGCCTAGTCTGATGCAGTTGTCAATCTCAGATGCCTCTGAGGTTGTTCTTCTTTCCTTATTTCCAAGTTAGGAGAAAATGGAGAGTTTGCAAAGCATGGCAGGAGCATTTGCACTTAAAATTATTTTCAGTGTTTATAAAATCCCTGTTGCCATTTGACCTTTTACCTTTAATGTTGTCATTTGATATTTAACTGCTGCGGTGATTTCTGTGAAGCTATGTTAGTACTGAAGTAGAAGAGGAATAACTGTCTACCCCAGAAACTATCCTGTTGTTTTGAAATTATGCATAGATTTTGAATGTGATTTTTTTTGAGAGTTAATATAAGCCAGTGTAACCATCAGAGTGGTAAGAAAGCCTAACAAACACCTCCTTTTTAGATATTTGCTAATATATTTTGAAGCATCTATTTTTTGTAAACATGCCATCCCAATAACTAATTTCCTATTTTCTGGACAGTTAAACTTCAGTTACAGAAGCACAATTGTTTTTTTTTTTTCTTGTCTGCATGTGGAGGGATTCAAAGCCCAGGCTAGAAGCAGGCAACCTCAAATCTCATTAAAAATGGGAGCTTGACAAAGGTGTGATGTAGTTATCACTAAGAGCTATTGCCACTGATTATTTTACAGGCAGAAAACTAGTTACAAGCCACAGCTGTGGATAGGGATGGAGAAGAAAGGAAGCATGCCAAGACTGCAAGAAAGAAATTACTTTTTGTCAAGCAAACTAAAGATGTTCAAAGCAGCCTCCTAGGTCCCTGGTGCATGGGCTATTTGCCTGCCTCAGAAGCAGAAATGCTGGGGAAATGGTGACAATAGTACCATGTTGTTAACTGTAGTGATTTTAAATATCTTAGAAATAATAACTGTCATTTGAAAGGCAAGATATTTCAAGGTGGTTTAGAATCAGAGTAATTGAAGTTGGGAGGGACCTCTGGACATCGCAGTCCAGCCCTCCACTACAAGTAGGACCAACTTCGGCAGGTTGTCCAGGGCCTTTTCCAACCCAGTTTTAAGTATCTCCAAAGATGAGCATTCAACAACTTGACTGGACCTCTGCTCCAGTGCTCAACTATTTTATTGTGAAATGTGATTTCCTAATACCTCATTGGCGTTTCCTGTGTTACAATCTGTGTTGGTCTCACTCATCCTGTCCCTGTGTACTTCTGAGAAAACTCTCCACCTTCACACCACTCCATCACAGTTTAACTGCCTTATTTTTCTGTGTTATCATATTCACGCTATCTATAATGGAAAGAAAGAACCAGTAGCCTTGTTTCCAAGAGGAGCTGCACATTCCAACTCTTCTCATTTTTCAGGGAGCCAGAATGAAAATTTAAGAATACAAACCCATCATCTAAACTGCAGCATTTTACTTATGTGTCATATTAAATACCAGTAGCAACAGAGCTAATTTTTTATCTGATTTTTTCCTGTTTTAAAAAATGCATATCTTAATGATATTTAAAATATAGACCACATCAAGATAGACTCTTAATGTTATTACTGACAGTAGTCTAGTGGACACTTTTGCTCCTTTTTATGAAATCCAGTCTAACTGTGTTCATACTACTTCATTAGATTTAATAATGGCATGTCTTCAGTTCAAACATAACTGTGTCTTCAGATGCTCCTTGATACATATCATAGCAGAAAGAAGTTCCCTCTCTTGATCACCCTCTTAGGCAGTCCTTTGCCTGCCCCACTTCACTGCTGAGCAGCTGCTGTGATTTATAGGATAGCTTCTGTGCTAGTTACATACAGTGTGGGGTGGCAAGTTCATGTTTAGTAAAGCATATGTACAGCTGATCACAGTAAAAATTGATTATTCTAAATGTGATAAAATACGGTACAACACTGGTGTCAGTGTGGTGCTTTGATGAGCCAAGGGCAAATTCCTGATGTGTTTCCATGTATGTAATTTTGCTTTATTTTGTTGCCTGGGATCTGTTTCAGGTCACCTAAATCTAGCTGTCTGGGTAGGCAACAGTCTTGAGCAGCTCCCCACTGTGATTTTTCTTTCTTGTCTTCAAAGAAGCTCATACCTTGTCACTCTTATTTTTTTTTAAGCTGACCAAAGCTAGCTAGAAAAACTGCCCCTAAGCAGTATCTGTCCCTTGTGTGATATCCCAACTTCATTTTCGTAATAGCATAGTTCTTCCTATACTTTCTACTTCTCATTTGTGGATTTCAAAGCACAGTGAAGACTAGTAGCAATATATCAGTATCTGGGTGGGAAACTGAAACATCATAATCTGAGAGGGGAAGCAGCTAACATAATTCATAATTAGAATCTGTGTTTTGTAATGTCCAATGTACTGCTCCAACCTCCAGGACAAACTGGAATGTGAGTCCTCTAGGGACTTTCTCCCCCCACCCCCCAAAATGCTAGAATTTGGGATTAGGTTATTACATGATAATTTCCATTTTATTTTAAAATTTTCATTAAACCCCCAACTTAAAGATATAAGACTCAAAACTCCAAATGTGTGAAGAAAATGAAGGGCTTTACATACAGTCTCTAAAAGAAAGCCTATTTTTAAACATAATCTCTTGAACTTTGAAGAGGACTTTAGTCATGGCTCTCCTCTCTCCAAATGCCTAAGATTTCATGTTTTCTGCCCCTAGTCTTTACTGTCTCTTATGTGTGTGCATTCAGCCAGCACAGTGTCCTCTGTTTATGCAGTGGTGGTAAATAGCGATAAATATACTGCTGAGTCTCAAGTTTTTGCACAGAGAGCTGTGGTAGTAGTCTAATCTGTCTAGTGCAGAGGTGATTCAGTTTTGAAAATCTGGGTGGTCTTGGAGGGGAAGGAAGCAACAGCCTTTTTTAAGTAGCTATATTTTAAGCAGACCACCTTCTTGCCTTTTTGGAGGGTGGAGGGCGGGGAGAAGAAATAAAAATTACATAATTTGATCCATCATCAAAAGCCAAGCAAGTGTGTAAGGGCTCCTTTTCAAAGTCCATCATTTTTTTTTCCTGTTTGAAAACAGAAGAGAATCCTGTTGGAATTCTTTATGGAGTTTAGCATGTTTTTTGCATAACAGTGCTGCTGAGATTCAATGGGGGGAGTCTCTCCTGGATCAATGGCAACTTACAGTAATGCTCTGTATCTGTTGGTGTGGAGTATTTAACAATACAGAACAGTGCAGATGCTTATCCCTGAACTGAAGTCAATGGGACCTTTTGTGGTTTTAGAATTAGTAAGTCTACGTAGCAGGGCATTATAGTGTAGAAAATACCTGTTAAACACTGTGGTTTGGTCCAATATGGAAGAATTTATCAGTAAGACTGATTAGGATTCATGACTTATGTGTGTCATGATTATTTTGCTGGCTGATTATTTTAGACTAAAATTAATATAACTTTACTAGTGATTTTCAGTCACCTGTAAGGAGGTAGGTGCTGGCTTTATATCTAATATACTACATGATAATATTCTGTATAGTGTTAAATAATGCTGGCTTCCTAAACTTAACAAATGTAAGTACAATAAATATGAAAAATGCATCATTCTGTCAGCCTAGAATGTTGTTAAATGGTATAGAAAAGAGTTCAGAGAGGTAAATGTTCACTCTGTGTGTGTTCTTCTGGGAAAAAAAATCTAGTGAAGAATACTTAACTACTTCAATGTGTGTGGGACAATAAAATATATGCACTCTTGTTACCACCTCAGCATATGTATATGCCTCGTTTCAGTCAAGTGAACTTGCTGCTTATAAGGCAGCAAAAATCACCATGAAGGAGATATTTAAGAGAGTTTCTAAGTTTAATTTAAGCCTCTAAACAATCAATAAGTTTTGTTCCTCAATGGCCTCTAAATAAAAGGGAACTTGTTTTGTTTTCTGTTGAAAACAAATGGTTTCATGCATAATAAGCTGCTTCAGGACTTTTCCTTTCTAAACCTTTAAAAGCCGATTTGGTCTTTACAGAAGAAAATCTAGTTGCAACTCCCACTTGTGTTTGCGCTGCTGCCGACATACCTTAGGTATGATTAAGATGGTACTGCATGTTACTGAACAAGTTGAGGAAAACAAAGTACTTTCAGTACCACTCATTATTTTGCGTGTGCATGTATGCAAATGTTATATGGGTAAAATTAAACACCGAGATTTCCAGCTGAAGCTGTTTGTAAGCATTGATTTTTTTCCTAAATATTGTGTATATTTGAAGTCACTTTAGATAGTGTTATTTATTTCCCTGCCTTCATTTCTTTATGTCTGTGCTGATGATAAGTTTCTGGACACATAGTGTTATCCTTTGGAATCGTGCTGTTGTAGCTCAAATATTGTTTTATCAGAGACTTGAAGCGAGTATATCTGCTGTTATTTTAACTAAGCTGTAGAGTTTTTTAATTGCCAATATAGTATTTATCTTGCCACATTACAGTTATGAAATCAATTTAAGAAACCATATTTTTCCTACTTTTTTTTAAATTTGGTAGTCCCTGAAAAATATCTGAAACCATAACTACTCCTGTTTATTCCTCACTTTTATATTTCTTTTTTCCATTGTTTCTATTTTCCTTAGCCAAGGTTTGCTTGCTCTTTTTAGGTATGAGTCCTCTGCTTGAAGTACAATAACTAAATTCTGTGATATCATAGTAAGCAAAGTGATGGACTACAGCCCTTGTTATACACTTAGTGTATGGCTCAGATTTGTTTTCTAAGCCGGGGAAAACAACCCTGAGAAAAGGCTTCATGGGGATAGAGATGTCCTTTTGCAGCTGACTGTCACTTGAGTTGCTGGTAAAAAAACAAGAATAGAATCTGGAGCTGCAAAAGAAATTAGCCCTCCACCTAAGGAATTGGATAATATTGCACATATTTTCAGATGGGTTTGTGGTGTGCTTCCCTCCTCAACATTAGAGGAGCATTAGGGAACATATATTTCAATGACACAGACATAATACACTTTATACCCTACTGGAGCATGAGGAGGAACAGAATACAAACTGAGTCAGTCTCTTACCCGGTTTCTCAGGTTGTACAACTGCATTCTATTTGCTTGTGTCCTGCATTGACTGCTAATTTAGGAAAAAAGCCACTTTATGCACTTAACAAGGACCAGAGCAGTTTTATTTGCAGAGCTACCCTGAACAAAGCTGTATTTTAATCCTAAGTAGTTAAGCTTGTGTGATCGAAAACATGTGACATACCGCTAATTGCAATAATACCCAGCTCCCAACATTTGTAGTGCTTGTCCTGGGTAAATCCTAAGGCACATCGATAAGGTTACTGCCAATGGCCTTCTTCCTTATCTGTTAGTTTAAAACTTTTTTACAGTTTGACAGTGGTTGACAGATCTCTATAATAGTCTTTATAACTAAACATTCTTAATCTGAGTTTTCAACAATAAGGATATGAAAGCTTAATTGTAAAAGGTGGAGTAGAAATTTCTGTGTATTTTGTGATTTTAAGCTGTGGATAGCAGTGGCAGGCACAGTTGCTACAGCTGAGATAAGAGAAAGATGTTTGTCATGCGATACTGTTCGGAGGGGGCAATCCAGGGATGTGCAATATTACACCTTGCTACAGCCCTAGGAACACATATTAAATAATGGCAGTACTTGAACAAGATTTTCAGAGATATTTCAAATGAGCATTTAGATTTATATTACATGGAAGGCAGGTGACATGCAATTTTTCTGAAACCAAATTGAAACAGTGGGTATGATCTACGTGGGAATGGAGTTTATTTCCATATGCTGCACAAGTGAATGTGTGAGCAGTGGACTGGGGACTAGGAAATCATGTTCTCTTCACTGAAAATGAACAAGTCCAAAACTAGTCTGATTGCTGATGTTCGCAAGAATGGACTTCAAAAATGTTACAGTAATTCCAAAATAAGTAAAAAGACTTTAATCTCTCGTCATTTGTCCATCAGCATAACTTCTGATTCAGGCCTACATACTTCACTTTTCTTTTTCCACCAGTTTTTTTACCCTCTCTATCCACACAGTCTCGTGAACTTTGGAGAATCACTGACTTTAGTGCCAGCATGCGTTTAACTAGTGAGACACTGTGCAGAAAAAAATGAATTCCAGAGGCATTAATGTAGGCTTTTGATAGTGGTTCATCTTTGTAATGGAGATCAAATAGGTGGTAAATTTCAGATTTAAAATAGTTTGACATTTGAGATTCTGAATTAGGGAGGAAAAAAAGCATCTGTGTAGTCCTTTAATCCTTATATTGGTGATAGAGAATTTTTATGCTTGGGTGTTTGCTGTGGGGTTTTTTTTGTTTTGTCTGAGGTTTTCTTGTCATTTGGGGTTTTTTTTATATGCAATTTTGCAAGAATGACATATGACTCTCAGAAATCATGGGAACAAATCAAGCATAGAAATTTTGTCCCAAAGGATGACCTTCATAAGAAAATGCTTGCTAATACCTGACATAGGGACTTATGATAAAAAATGACTTAATCATAGCTATGACATTTTCCCTCCTATCCTAAAGTCTGTGTTCTGGGTGTAGCAAACAAGGTGAGATTTTGTTTGGTTGTGGCAATATGTTGCTGCTGTTTCTGCTAATCCTTCATGCAGCTTGGTAGAGCAGTTATTCTGTTCTCTCCTGAAGCATTAACTTAGCTCCAAGTATATGGTATGCCTCCTGCTTACCTGCAAATTTCCAGTTAGAATGCATGCAGCATACTGTGCTTTTAGCAGGAAAGTTTCTTCATGTTGTCAAGTAATCGGCAAACCTTTACATGCTAGGATTGACTTCAGCGTTGCTAAAAATTAAATTGATACTATGCCATCTTCATTCATGCCATAACATTGTTGACTTAATGGCATTATAGTCGATCTGAGTTTAGTCTATTGTGCTTATGTGGCTTGGTTTTTCCAGGCACAGATACAGGAAGGAACAGGGTGGATATAAAATAGTTGATATCTTCTTTGCCTTTCCTATGATTCATTTTCCTTGTAAATTAGTTTCACTGAAGGAAATGATATAACTTAGTAGATCCTTGGCCCAGTTCTTCATACAAACAAAACACATTATGGAAAAAAAATTCTTTGTCCATTATAGTTTGACAGCGTTGTGTTCACCAAACATGGATGACATATGAAAACATAATAGGGCTACTCCATCTGAAGCAAGGAACAAAAAACCCATTTCAAATAGGATAGCAGTGACTAAATAACTTTTCACAAAATGAGGTTTTGTGTGTGTTCTTTTGGATGTTTTATAACATTGTGGTAATCTTTACAAAGCCCAATGAAACCAAAGGGCTTGCACAATAGTTTTCTTTGGATAACTGTCAGTTGAAGTAGGACATAAAGTAGAAAAATAGGCAAATTTAGTCTATGCAACAAATTTGGTCTAGCCTGATGATTGTTACCCTCACGTCTCATGGAAAGAAATTAAAAAAAGAAGGAAAGCAGCTTAGTCTTGGATTCTACCGTGTGAGCAAACAGTAAAGTGTGAATTGTGAATCTGAAAATGACATTTTGGAGACTATCTCTTCATATTTGACTTATTTGTTTTCTGCTCATCACTTTAGAAGCAGCTCTTGAAGGTAGCAGAAAAAAAGGAGAACAAACTTAGTGTTCATCCTGGCTCTTCTGTAGGCACTGATCCTCCTTTATCCTCAAGGGAGCTTGCTTATCTTACCTCATTTTGAGCTGCTGTGTAGTATGAACTTTTCATGACCTGTTGCATTGACCGTGCTGCTCTATCAGCCTGACCACTGATCCATTTGAAGTCTTGCATGCAGTTTTCCATACTTGGCTAGAGTTCAACTCTCCTTCATGTCCCTCCTTTAAACTGTCCTTCATCATGAGACGTATGGATAACAGACTGTATAGGTGGCTGTTGGGCTGACTTGCACTGCTCTCACTTTTCATTTTATTGGATTTTTGCGTCTCCAAACCCATCTCCCCTCCTTCCCTATGGATAGTATTTTACTAAAAGGAAGAACTGTCCTTTTGTTCTTCCTTCTGTTTTCTACAACAGTGAAATCTTGATCCATGGCTAAGGCAGAAAGTAAGTCATCTTACTCATTTAGCCGTATTTTTGGCATATTGCCTTAAATAAGTACTCAATGAAAGGATAAGGAGAGCAACACTTAAAAACGTGCTAAATTAGAAAAATGACTGAAGTATCAGGACCACTCCTTTTAGAACCCATGCCACGTGGCACTGTTCCTTGCAATAAGATTTATTTTGGGATTGTTTTTCTAAACTGTTCTCTCAGTTTCAGTGTCAACGCTCTGAAATATCTATCTCCAGTGCTTGTGAGAGAAAATTCTTTTGTGGTTTAGAGTTGGCACACAAATCTTAAAATTAAAACAGACTGGTAGCTAAGCAGCTCTGGAAAGCAGGACTACTTTGAAGTAAAATTCTTCTTCCTGCAGCCCTGTTCATTTAATGTACAAGGACAGGTCTGTGTGCAGGAGAGCCCAGCCATGATATGTAGAAGTACAGATAAGCATTAGTGGGGTTTTCTTTGGCATGGGAGAGGTCAGGGAAGAGCAGAAGGGGGAGAAATTTTGGTTAGAGATTTATGTTCATTCTCCCACTTTGCTGATCTGGTTGACAGGAAAATGGTGGAATTCCCTTTAAAACTATATTTTGGGGAGAGGCACCCTGTGTGCTTCTGAGCTTGCACAATGCCCTTTACTAAAAATCTTTACTGTTCTTTCAGCACTGGTCCCTCTATGAGAACTGTGTTTTATTGCTTATTGCTGTTGTACTGTGAAATAACTGCATGTATTATTTCTTGTAAGATTTATGACTCCGTTTCTGAGGGGTTTTTTGTTTGTTGTTTGGTTGAGGTTTGGTTGGTTGGTTGTTTTTTTCCTTTTTTTCCCCTAGTGTTTTCTGTATATGAGTACACATCATTACAGTGGTATATTCTTCTATTATAGAGTCTCAATATCCACTCTGTTTGAACCCAACACTACAATTGTGTAAGAATTTTTAGGTGCAGCAATTAAACATGTTGCTCTCTAAGTCCATTGGCAAATTTCACAACACAGTGAAGTAGCACAAGTGTCCAGGAACTATTTTAACTATTCTAGTAAATACCAAAAGCCAAATCCTGTTCTGTTTTATGCCAGTATAGTGAAAAAGGGCGATGTGGAAGAAGGGTTCTCACTAGGACTACGATTGTCTTGCAGTAAAACAAACAGAAATAAAACCAGCAACTCCCAGACTGTGCTTAACATTCTCATCTGCACATGTAACATATCAATAAGGCGTGTGTGTGTTTGGATTGCTTACTCTCTGCAGGAGCTACTGGTAAATGTTGCCTTATTTTTGACTAGTACTGGCTTTCTTGAAGTACATTTTACTCAGATCAGTAAAATATACATAAATCCTTCTGAAGTCTTTATTAATCTCTTCCCATCCTTTTCTTTTCAGAGCATCCAAGTAAAGAAGATTTCAGTGTGACACCAGAAGGCACAAAAAGAATCAGTAGATTGCCATTCACATGAATGTAATGTGCCCTCCTCACTGGAAATTCTCTTCTTAATTTAAACAGTTTTCTAATTGTGTATTTTATTCATCCTAGACTCTAATAATCCATCTAATGCACAGATTTTAAATTTCTTCACACATCAGTTCTGCTGCAGTAATGAAAATTAAAACACATTAGCATACCACATCCTACTGCTGATACTTTATATTTACTTGCAGTGATACCTAGAATTTTCACAGAGGAAAGGACTAGATGGTTAGCTTTACTTTTTGTACAGCAAATTGCAATTTCTTTGCAGGTTTTCCTGGAAAGTAAGGTTCTTAAAAGTATATAGTATTTGGCTCAGAATCTATATATTGGACGGCATTCAATTGCTGGGTAGCAGTGTTATTCTTGCTACCTACACTCTTAGTATTAATTTTTCACTTTCAAAAAAATATTTTTGGCCTAAAGTCTACTTGAGCTATTTTATTTCGTATGTTTTATTACACGTTTATAAACTAGCATAAATACAGTTTTGAGTAGAGGGAGTTGTTTTGGTTTTTTTTCCCCTTTTATTTTAAACCTTCAATTCTGTGAAATATAGCTGCCTTGGGGATTCCTTTGAAAAACCTGATAATGAATGTAAGATGTGAGTGACTGGTGTGTGATTGTGTTGATGTTTTCCCTTCTCTTGAGCCCAGTTTGAAATTCAGCTCTGCACAGCAGGGATTGTCCTCAGCCGCATATGACTATTTTGAGGATTCTGTGCTTGAGTAGCTGTGCAGGCTTTGGGCAACTGGCAGCAGTTTGTCATGGCTGCCTTTAGGCTAGTAAACCTTGGGGATTTTAATCCCTGTCCCTCTCTGTCAATCAAGTCTGTTTTGCTCTTTAATGTAGTATTAGTATTTTCAAACAAATGGTGTTCGTTCTACGGTAGGTGCAAAAATACTAAAAGGCAAAATGTATAATGTAATGGGTTTACCTATTTTCCCCCAGTTGTGCCACTGAAAATTATTTTCTCTGTGTTATAATTGTTCATATTTAAATCATCAAGCTTACTTGCCTATTTTCTCATTGTTTTATTTTGATTGAATACTTTGATGCTGTGAATCCTAGCTGCATTTAATTCATTATAATCATGTGAAACTAAACCCTGAATGGCTTCCAAATGAATATTATTTAATTTTCTTTGGCATTCACACAAGGGGCGGCTTTGCCAGCAGAACAGTAAGTATAGACATGTTTTTCACTCCTGTGTGACAAGGTCAGATTTTAGACCGCTTCTTTTTTGCATTTCCAAAATACCGAATAGCTATTCTGAATATTATTATTAATATTTTTCCTAACTTTTACTCCCCAAATGTGAAAAGTAAAGAATATACAGTGTTAGCTGTTTTTTTCAGTATTGTACAAGCTGGAAAGTGAGTTTCCACACTTAATAGCCAGGTACTCTGCAAACATTATCAGACATACTGGATTTCCAAGAAGAATAATTTTATGTTTATTTGTGACACATTAAAAATATTTTAAAATATGGAAAAAAGAAAAAATGCATTTGTATGGCTTTATGTATATAGCCAAGCTATTAAATTGCAAAACCTTACGTTGTAATGTTGACAGAACTTCCAACACCCCAAGTGGATTAATTTTGATTTTAAGCTTCTTTTTATCCCTTGTTCCTTCTTGGGCAAGTCAGTGAATATGGTTCAAAATCTCTAGAGGTAATTCATACTAAAACATAGGAATATTGATTTCAACAAGTTAGTCATAGAAAAACATCTTAGGAACAAATTGTGCTCAAATATAAGTGATATCAGGAGGAGATGGAGGCATCGTGGTTTATTGCCTCATTTAGTAGGGGAATCAGTGTGGCTTTCAAAGGCCTTTTTGATTGTTGAAATCATACAATTCTTTTCATGTTTGAGAGAAACAGGCAGCTAAGGAGTCAGAGATTGCTTACAGTGAGCTAATGGAGCTGCACTACTAACTGTGGTGTGCTAGAGGAAAACCGACAAAACCCATTCTTTCCTGGCTTCTCTTGGTGGAAATGGGCAGAGTCTCCAAACTGCGGGACTTTGCAGGTGGTTTTTTTTTTTTTATTTTGCAAAAGGCAATGTAGTTCCTGTTCTGTGGCACCCCGACTATTTTCACAACCCATGAAGCTTGCATGCTTGGAGTTTGGCCCCATTTTTCCCCCCTACCCTTATTGTAGAAAGATGAATGTGGGGTTCTTATTGTTTAGTCTGGTTTTTGTTGGGTTTTGTTTGTTTGATTGCTTGGCAGGTTGGTTGTTTAGGTTGTTTTGGATTTTTTTTAATGAAATGCAGCATCATCAGTTGAGGAATTTCCCTCCCTTATAGCAGATTATATGACAAGCAACTACTTTCATGATATGATGATGGGGCTAATGCGAGGTTGTCTGACTTGTGCCTTCCTAAAGCCACTGCTTAGAAGAGAGAAATGGTAAAATCCCTTCATAACAGACTCCAGATGGGACAAAATCTAGAGACTTTGTTCAGAACATTGAGATCATCCTTTAATGGTGATTAACATGGGTTCTCTGGTCACCACAGTACATGTACTCCTGTGAGACGATATCTTGACTTCTACTCTGATTTTCTAATTGGAGTTTGAATACATAAGAACTGCAGGCTGTGTTACATGTATTTTAGTGGCATGAACATCAGCCCCAAACAGGAATCAAATGGGAGTGCAAGGAATCGGAAAATGAAGTGGCAGTCAGTCTTGACAGATGAACGGGAAAAAAATCTCCTGAGATGTTGGAGACAACTCTTGCATCCCATTTTAATGCAAAACTAAGGAAGCATGTTAAGTGCAAGATACCTTGCTTGCCCTTCTTGTGTTCTGTGAGTCTGACCAGACATTTGAATTTTAGAACCCTTGGTTCTGCTTGCTGGCTGAGGGACATGTTTAAACATGTCTAAATTTCCTGTAGGGCTTTTTTTAAGCCTTTTTTCCTTGTAATTATCATACCGTTATTACTGTATAACCTACTCAGTCACCTAAACAGTATGCATTCCACAGAACTTTGACTGGGCATTCATCAGACTCCCTCAATACAATTACTGAATGCATGAGGGAGGTTTAAAAATTATTTGTTCCCCTAGTTTTTAACAGTTTTACATATGAATAACTACTAACTGTCTGAAAATGCTGCTGTAAGCACTGTCTTTATAATTCACCAGAGATGTACTCTCAGTAGAACAATGAGACATTTACAGTGTTTGGGTGGGAGGGAGATTGGAAAGTGTAAAATAATTTCTTACTCGTAAACTCCCAGTAAATTATATTTTTATTTTGTAATAGCACACTTAGTTTCAATAAGGATCTACATCATGGATTGTGAAATATAGCACTATATTTCTTTTCCTTACTGAAGGATAGCAGTGAAACAACCAGGTGTTTTTGGAAATTGTTTCTCAAATCCTTGGATCTTAATTTGTGGGAATTTGTGCTAAGGCCTTTCGTTTATATTCCTCTCTCATCATTTCATGTTCATTAATTTAGAACCTCAAGTTACTGAACTGCAAAGTCTACTCTTGTTTTCATTTAAATTGCAGAATATTAAACAGTTGTGATATGTTACATTCAGATGGCAGTGCTGTTTTTCTCCTGAAAATTGAAGACATATAGCCCAAGACACAAATCCTTCTCTGTCACTGGTTCCATAGAAAGACAGGGTTCTGACCCTGACTGCTTGTTTCCTTTACACCCCTGTGTTGTCTTACATGGAAGATACAATCTGTGACCATGTCACTTTTTGTAATGTTCTTGGTGATGACCCTTCTTTGTAGCCTACCTGGTCTTTGTCATGATTTTCTAAAGAGCTCCCTAGTCTGGAGTAAATTTATATGTGGGAAAATAATGAAAGAATGAGATATGCTATGGAGGTATTGGAGACGTCTTTCTATGAAATGTTGCTTTTCATATGTAAAGCTACATGGACACAAGATGCATATGGATGTTAGGACCACTCACAAGCTCCTCCTGCAATTGAAATTATTAGCTTTTTTAAAGTTTTCTTTCTGGAGTAGAGTAGCTCACTTTGAGCTGGATTATTCAGGCTGCAGCATCACATTTGCTCAAAGCTTTCCTTATGGGCTGGAGATTCTTCAGCCTTAACCCTAGCAGTGGAGGTATAATGACCTTTACAAATTATATCAAAGACACAGGGTAAAGAATTTGACGATCATGTCGTTGGGCATGGAGGTGATTCAAACTAAAGCCCCGTCTATATACTATGTTTATATTATGATCCTTAGCCTTACACTTTGACCTTTGGCAAAGCCACCTGCAACACATGTGGTAATGATTGGTTAGAGATCTTAAATGTCTATAAGGCACCATTTTTGGTATAGCAAAATATACTGTTGGATAATGTCTAATAGACAAACTGAGATACAGGTAATATTCCCATTGAGTAATGAGCAGCCTTCATTCATTATAATCTTGTTTATTCTCTCTATTTTTAAAATAAGAAATTATTACCATTTACTGATATTATCAGCGTTGAATTTTACTTTAAAAGTTATACACGATCTATTCTTTTGCCTTCTAATTCTTTACTAAAGCAAAGTATTAGTAAATTTAGCTTTCTAGATGTCTAGTCTTGGGCTCCAGGTTTTTGCTTCCTCTCTGTTGATTCAGGCTGCTGGTATTTTGACTTAACATCTGGGATGCCATAGCCTAAACTAATGGACGTCTTCCAACAACTCACCTCAACTCAGTGCTGAACAGTGGGAATTCTTTCACCAGTGACTCTGCCCAGCATTTGAGGGGTGTGCAGTTCCTGGCTGATCTGTAGATGTCTTCTTAAACTGGGAACATTTTAGATGGACAGAATAAATTTGCAAAACTGCATACTTTTCTCAGGGAAGTTCAACCAACTAATTTTTTTCTGTTGTATTTATGAATTTCAAAGTATATCCAGACTTCAAATAGCTGTTTAGCTTGCTTAAAAGGAAGAACTTGCATAAAATTAGTCATGTTTCTCTATTTGTTTCTTTCAGTGCAGTAGAAGATGAGAGACGCAATATGTGGATGGCATACTCAAAACAATAGCTGCTTTTGCTTGCCTCAGATTGAACTGAACAGAACTAAAAACAAACAAACCCCCAACAAAACAAAACAAAAATAAACCAAAGCAAAAAACCAAACCTCCAAATCCAGCCCCCAAAAAACCCCAAACCCACAAATAGTACATTCAAGTACAAAGAATTAGAAACTATTTCTCTATATTAGCTTTCCATGCTTACATGAAAAGTAATTCTCTATGGAATTATGTTTTTATTTTTAATTTTTAAATAAATAATTGTACCAATTATGAGGCCTTCTATTCAGTTGTTCTCTTCATCTGTAGCACAATATGTATTTATAAACCAGTAATACATATTTATGGATTGATTCTAATACAGCGAGTGTTTCACAGTTTGTATAGAAAATGGTTCATGAGGCTCTACTACGTAACTTGCAGAGCTTGCAAAAAAAGTAACACTATCTGTAATCTTCTTCTGAAAAGATACATCCCTAGCAGATTTCACTGTTAAATAAAATAAATAAATAAAATAAAATTAGGTCTTGCCTGTATAACTACTGAGGCTTTGCTTTTGAAACATGGAAGGAATTCAATTTCCCCGAAGTATTTTTTTTTTTCTTTTTTTCTTCTTCCTCCTCAAAGCACAAAGAATGCAGGAGGAGTGGAAGTGGTGTATGTGATCTGTAGCCTTCCCACTCACAACATGATCCACTGTGTTTAGGGGGAAGCCTGTGGACCAAACAAACATTACTCTGGCTATTTTGGGGGGTAGAAGCTGTCCTGGTAACCGGGGGAAGGAGCTGATGTGACCTACAAAGCATCATTTAAACAGTTCAATACATCTTGGAGACATACAGAAGATTTTTGCTTCTTCTTTCTCCTAGACTAGTGTGCTCTGCTGTATTTTTTAGTTCACCCAGCACAGGATATAGCTGTTGATGTTCGTAGTCCCCATTAAACAGAACTAAGCTTGTGGATCAGAACCAATCAGTTTTCATACCTGCCTTTGTAGCTGCTTTCTTAAAATAAGGGTATTTTAGAGTCAGACAAAAAATGATTGGAGAACAAAATATTCAAGTCCTTAGGAAGTTGTTATTGAAGAGTTTGTACCTGCTTTTTAAAAGCAGATAGCAATGGGAAGGAGTAATTTCCTAGACCTAAAATATTTTGCCTTCATAGTATAATATTACTTATCACTGTAATTTTTGTTTCACTTCCACAAGGAAAAAACAGTGTTTATCTGATTCTTCAGTTGATTCATCGTTATAGTGTTATCATCTCTGCCTCAAGGCTTTGTTCAGTGGCCAACAGCATGTCTCCCACATGCACAGGAGTAAATCAAAGGTTTAAATTACTGTGGGTCTTAGTTGCTCAGAATACACATCTTCTGGCAAGTGAATCTGAATCCACATAGTGCTTTAAAAACAGATCTTTCTCTTGCACAACAAGGAATATATTGTGTACCTAACGTACGGGAACTGGGCAGTTTTGTTTGTGCTGAAGCTCATGCTGAGTGAGTGGAGAAAGTGAAAAAGATGAAAACCGATTTCTTCACCTCTGCTCATTTCTGAATTATGAGTCTTGTAATGTCTCAGCTTCATGTTGGGACAAGTCTAGACCACACAGTAGTTTCTCCTACTCCTGTTGTCCCTTTTTTTTTCATTTATTTTCCTGCAGGTACCCTGCAGTTCAGACAGTCTTTGTGACTAACAAACTTCAATGCTGATGGGAATCTCCAGCTGCCTTGTTACTGCAGCACCAAATATATATATATATAAATATAAATATATATATATATATATTCTGAAACCCTGTATATCTGCTACATCTTCAACAATTTACCTTTTAAGGGGTTTTTTTGTGATTTTTCTATATTATTTTTATTATTACTTTAATGATAAATGCTTATATTTGTTTTCTGGAGACTTTGCTACACTACTGCAAGAATGTTTGAAGTGCAAAGAGAAATGTTTTCAAAGAGATCTGAAATTTACAGGTGCTCAGAATCCTTTTGATAAAATAATTTATATTCAGCTTTATCAGGGTCCAAATTAGTGTGTTTGCAAGCTCTTCCAACTTTGAACATTCTTAGCAGATTTTGGAGGCTGTTGGTCTCTTATACTCTTTCGGTAAAAGTCCTATTTGGAGATTGCTTTGCTTTGTAAATTTGGGAGGATAACTATAGACACCATGGCAGTTTTGCCTTTGTGCTGCATCATCCTTGTCATCTAGAAATGAGCAAGGACCTTCCTGCCAAGGGAAAGAAGAAAGAAACTTTCTAATGAAAATTCCAGAGAACTACAGTCACTGTACTTTGTTTAGAGGACATAAGTAGAGATAATATTTCTTCCCAAAATTTACAGCCCATCTTATGTGGCTGATGATTGTAGACAACAGTAAGAAACCACACAAGCTAAAATTACATAATGTAGTATCCTTCACTGCAGCAGTACCTATTTGATGGATTCGAAAATAGAATTTCCTAGTTCAGGATTTGGCACACGGTCTGGGAGCACAATGCTTGCTATTAAAACCATGGCTACTAAACTGCATAAGGTAAACTAAGCTATGATTCTTAGCAGCTTCAGTCCAGACATGACCTGCTAGTCTGCAAGGGAATTCATAGCAAGGCAGAGGCATTAAAGAGAAATATAGGTGGCAGATAGTTTTTGTTTCCCACTGTTCTAAGGGGAAAAAATGTATTAGTATTTCAAATGGATCTGTGTGGAAGCTTAGTGGGTGTTTAAGTTGTCTTATTTCTTACAGGCTGTAAAAAGGGATTTTTCATTGTCTCTTCTTTTCACTTTCTTAGCTGAATCTAATACATGTAGCAAGAATGAAGAGTTTTACAATACTAGAAAATGTACAATAAGTATAAGGTGCCAGTGCATTCTAGCCAATACGATCCACTGTACAATCCTTCCCCAATTTACAGTCATTAGTATTGTCATGCATATTTTTGCTTAACATGTTTTGTTTATGTTTTTGAGTGGGGATCCTGTGACCTAATTATTTGTGTGTACTCATCCACATGTGAATTCAGCTACCTTTGCAGTTCATAGAAGCAGTACTTGGAGAATACGATTCACACGTTCATCCTCTGACAGATGCCTAGAGCTGGTCGGGTGAATCACAGCCAAGAAATGCCCTTCTCTCATGGTGAGTCTAGGCAGATAGCCAAGATGTGGATGTCTGCGTTGCAGAAGTCTGAAGCTGTGTCCTTAAAATAAAATGTCATTGCTTTCATTTCCTGAACAGTGCAAGCCATGGTATTCTAACACTAGGCTATTTAGATAATTATGCAAAAAAGTTTACTTTCAGAGTCTGAAGTTAAAGAAAATAATTTAAAATTATGGTTAAGTTAAATAGATAAGAAGGTGCATTTATTTAACATGATAGTTATGTAATATCAGTATTCCTTTTATTTGTTTGTTTTTCTTGACAAGGGTGGGACTTTTACCTTATATACAACATGCAAAATCATTTTTGCTCATTATACAGACTATGTTGTAGGCACACGGAAACTTTTGTTCAGTGACTGTAAAGGCAGATGCTCCCTCTAGTGCCTAAGACTACTTTCTTGTAATGGCAGTAGCTTTGTTGGGCTTTACTATCCAGTTTCTTGAGTCCCTCAGGTATCAGTCTTAGAAAGGGTAATATGAAATGAAAATAAATCCTTTAGTATTGCATGCCTCCTGCATCTTTACCCTTGTATGTAGCAGAAAGAGTCAGATAATGCATTAGTATAAAGAAAGCTAAGATATCCTTTTAATTAAAGTTTTTATAGCCTATCAAGTCAGTAAACTGTTATTGAAATTGAATGTCACCTGGGAAAACCATGGTACTTGTGAACTTTTCTGAACCCAAGGAGGGTTCATTGTGTACATGGAATGTGAGGGATTCGAAAATTACCTGGACACTAATCTCAAATTTGGGTCATTGTTCTCTTCTTGATATCTTTGTTAGCTGTTATTTCTAATATGGCTATTGAAGATAACAGGCTAAAGTTATGTAAAGTGCTTGTTTTAAACCAGTATATGACATCACTGTGTAAAAAGAAGAAATGCCTGAACTGTCTAGACAGCCATACACCTGTTTAGTAAGAGAGAGTATCTATGAGCATCTATGCTGGCATCTGGGAGAAGGAGTGAGGAGAATGGAGTATATTTGTGTGCCATGTGACATGCCCGAAGATGCACATACTGCTTGCTTGTTAGGCTGTAGGTGCATTCATCCAGCACACAGTCTTTCTAAAGGCATTTAGAAATGCACAGTGTGTGCATTCTAAAGTTTATAAATGTTATTAAAAAAAATATGCATTCCACAGTTGTGTGTCTGTAAATCATGCTTAAAAATAAGTTCTATTAGAAATAGTATGTGTAGAGGAAAAATATGTATGAATCAAGGTATATTCCTAACAGTATTTGATACTAAATTGTAAAATCCAAGGTTATGAGTAGTACTGCAATAATGCATTGCCTACACTATTATCAAGTTCTTGTAGATGTGACAGCAGAGGATTTTAAGGGGATTTGAGGAAAGAGAATAGGTCGGAGTTTTTAAAGAAATATTTCATGAGTGTGATGATGAGTGAATATTCTTGTACTTCATATTTATCCTGACTATAAGCTATCTGAAATGGCAAGCTTTTAGTCTGGGGGTTTTCTGTTATTTTTGTAGGTAGTCTGTGCGTCCTTTCCCCCTCCTTTTCCTTCCCTCAATCTTTCTCTCTGAAAGGAAAACAAATGGAAAATTTATTGTAAAGGCTCTGTGGACATCACCATTCAAACCCAAGAAAAATGTATAAAAGTAAAATGCGTGTTCTGCTTAAGTGCACTGGGAATATCAGTAATATTTTTCATTCTGTAACTTGCATTTCTGCAGCTGAGTGGAAGAGTGATACAGTACAATTTGAAATAGCAGCCAGTAGCAGCCTCTCTCCTCTTCTCTTCTGGATACTTGAATCTTCTTCATCTTTTCCAGGGAGAAGAAATGAGAAAGTGTCCATGTGTTTTAGCCATCTTTCTTTTCAACACGTACTACCAATACGCAGTGTAAGAAAAAGGAACTGAAACTAATTAACCATGCTTGATTACATTCTAAGGTAGTCTGATATTAGAGCTGAGTTTAAAAAAATATAATTCAATAACTTGCTACAATTATAACTATTAAAAGTTGCTTTCTCAGCATTGCCAAAGGCAAAGCTGTTTGCCTGCTGTAAAGATTTCTCCTTGTTGGTGGCATTTTATCAGCGTTAGTGAGCATGACAGTTAAACACCAAAATCGTATTGTTTAAGGGTTAGACTGTACTTGGATAACCCTTCCATGAAAAGGATTCATCTTACATTACTGCTCTTAAATTGTGACAAGAAATGTTTGCATGCTATTTGATGCTTCTGTTGCCTTTAACGACTTGGAAGTCTAAATGCTGTGCACTTACTCTTTTGTTTCTAGCTGTGCATTGTAGATTTTGCATTGTAAAATGATCCAGTTACCCGCTTCAAAATTACAAAGTAGGCTAAACCCTTAACCAGTTGTCTACATTTTATTGTGATTTTTTTGGTGGTCAGTGACCTTCTCAAGAACACATCTTTTCTAGGAGGGAAAATCAGCCCCCAACTTTTTATTGTGTGCTACATGATTGCCTTTGCTCATGTTCTCTCAAGAGCAATGCTGTTTCTTGGCAATTGTAGTATAATGTCAGTGGAGACAAATACGGTTCAACAGAGTCATATTCAGGAATTTTAAAGATCAGGTAGCATGTCAACATCCTGAAATACAGTATGGAAACGATCATTCATGACAATTCCATTTGCATGTGAATGTCACATTCCTTTTCTGGAAGGAATTTATCCATCATGAACATTTGCTTTCCTGCTTCAAATAAAGGGTTTTTTACTTTGAGCTATGTTGAGTCAGCAAGATGTGACCCATTCCTACCATTCCCTCCTTGCTGCTTCTTCCCTCTAAGACTACACCAATTAGCTCATAACCTGTTGGAATAGCAAATCATTACTCCTCCTCCTGCTGGCTCTGCTTAAGGAGGAAAGAAAGGCGGATAAGGTTTTGGCTATGAAAAGTTGAATTATCTCCTTTGCTTATCTCATGATAAGCTGTTATGTATTCAAAACCAAGGATATGGGTGTTATTTGAGGAATATTTAATGAAGTAATCCATTGTAATCCACCCTTAATGTTTTCTTATAATGATTGCTGTTGCAGAACCAAGATGCTCGCTCAGGCTTGTTATCTTAGGCCTGTTTCTGCTCTGCTGCATGTGATTAGCTTTGTGCTTCTTAGTTAAAATTGTGATTGTTTAGAAATGACTAAGAACAGAAGTGCACAGCATGATGCTACACTGATGCAATTATTCTTACTATTTCTGTCTAAACATCAACTTTAATAAGATTTTTCAATTTATAGTTCTGGTTTTATTAGTGAAAGGTAAAGTCTGTCCTGAAACTCCGAAAAAAACCGTTGGGTTTTGCTTTTTAGTTTATCAGGTAAAGATAGGATAATTTAATATAGCTAAATATGAATTTTAAAAATTACTGTTTCAGTAATTATTCCTTGGAGCTATTTTATTTTTGCTTCCCCAGTCCCAGGGAAGTCTGAACAGTGAGGCACTGATCTGAGCTGTAATTCTGTCATGAACTCGGGTCCCATCCTACCTACTCTGATTTATATCACTGCTGAAGTTCAATCAAGACCTTGACCATTTATGTGTCATATAGTGATTTTTTTCATGTGGTTTTTCTTTTGTTAAAAAACAATGGCTGTTGTCTTTCTTTAGATTGTAGAATTCTTAATGTTTTCTGCCAGTCCTGTTGTTCCAAGTTTGACTTCCCCTGAATATATTTGTACACTCTGTGAGAGAGCTGATTTTTCAATGATGCAACATGAGGGCATGTTGTGGTTTAACCCCAGCCATCCACCAAGCCCCACACAGCCACTCACGCACTCTCCCATCAGCAGGATTGCTGAGAGAATTGGAAGGGTAAAAGCTGGAGAACTCATGCGTTGAGATAAAGACAGTTTAATAGGGAAAGCAAAAGCTGCACACACAAGCAAAGAAAAAGAAATAATTAATTCACTGTTTCCCATGGGCAGGCAGGTGCTCAGCCTTCCCCAGGAGAGCAGGGCCCCATCACATGTCATGGTGACTTGGGAAGACAAATGTCATCACTTTAAACATTCCCCCCACTTTCTTCTTCTTCCCTCCAGCTTTATATACTGAGCATGATGTCATATGGTCTAGAATATACCTTTGGTCAGTTTGGGTAACATGTCCCAGCTGTGTCCCCTCCCAGTTTCCCTTGCAACCTCAACTTCCTTGCCAGTGTGGCAGCACAAAAAGCAGAAAAGGCCTTTGCTCTGTGTGAGTACTGCTCAACAATAACAAAAACATCTCTATATTATTAACCCTATGTTCAGCACAAATCCAAAACACAGCTCCTTACTAGCCAGTGTGAAGAAAATTAGCTCTACCCTAACCAAAAGCGTCACAGGGCAGAACTTAGCTTGATTTTGTTTCATTCTATTAGTGACCTATTTGACACAGTTTGCAGTTTGCCTTTTTATGGATATAAATTCATTCCTTGTATTTTATCTTTGTATTTCATCTGGGTTTTTTCAGGCTAGACCTAGCAGAAAATGCTGTCTTTGAAAAGAGCTTTAACATTCTAAAGCTACTGCCTATCAGACCTATATTTTCTTTAAAACAAAGCAGCCATAATAACAAAACAAACGCCCAAAAATCTTTAGCATTACCCTACATTCTTAACTTAAAACTATAACATAAAGCCAGTGCTATTTCTCTCAGTTTTCTTTTGTAACAGTTTATCATATCAATAATCTCATTTACACCATTCATCTGACATGTGCTACAGGGGTTATCTTTTAAGTGTAAATCAAGCTTTTGGAAATAGTCCAGAATATACCACAGTGTGGTATATGTCATTGTAGAAACTTGTTGGCCAAGCTTACATCAGTATAAATACGGTGAATCAAAAGTATGAGCCACTGCTGTGTTCATGTATTTCCAGTAGCTATTTTTCCTTTTCGCACTTTTTGTGATAGTTGACCTGCTTATATTGTATTCTTTTCTCTGATTTGTATGCTCTTTCTCATTTTCCATCCAGGGGTTACAGGGCTGTATGCATTTCCTGACAGCCAATTAATTGGCCGTCTCTTCACTCAGCCAAGAATAGAGGTAGCAGTTCTACATGAACCCCTCATGTCCATTGATGTGCACAGCAGACATCCTAAGAATGGGGACACATTTCCCTGGTCTTGTGGCTGCATGCTGTTCACATCAATTTCCCATTAAAAGGTAATTTAAAGGTATAGCCCCAGGCAGACTCAGGAGAGAGCTATAAAAAGAGTTTAATTAACAGTTCAGAATAATATAATCTAAGGTTGAATAGTCTGTAACCAGTTCATTTTTTTGTTCACACTTGTCATTTCCTTTACTTGCAGATTAGAAGAGATTTCCTTGTTTGGTAAAGAATGCAATGAAATAAGTCTTCGAAGAAGCTTTATTGTACGTGTCTTGGAGCTGGATCACTGCATTATCATGAGCTTTAAACCTGGCACTGCTTATCTTCCCTCTGCATTAGCTCACCTCTTCTGGTCAACACATTTTAAGGAAAGAAATTCAAGTCATCTCACAGTTGGGCCCTTTGTGCTTTTTGAAAGATTTATTGCCAGTCAAAAATGCATTTACCCCAAGTTGTTCCAAAATAATCTAAAGAAGTAGCTATTTTCATGTGGAAAAATGGTAGAAAATTGGGCTAGAATACATATAGGAGGCTTTGTATTCAAAACCAAATATCATTGTCTCTTTCCTCCCCTTGTTGATTGTGTTTTTGGTTCAACTTTCTTTGCAGGGATTTTGGTTCTTACTTTTTTTTTTTTTTTTACTTGGTTCATTGGTTTTGGGGGGTTTTGTTTGTTTGTTTGTTTTTATAGGTGTTTGTTTGTTTGGGTTTGGTTTTTGGGTTTTTTTTTTGGCTTTTTCTTTTTGGTTTCCCCTCCCTCCCACCTCTTCCTGTATTTTTGCGTTGTGGAGGTTTCTGCATAAATCCAGACATGCTGAATATAGCAGGATGTGTTACTTTCATGGTCCTAACAACCTTCAAATCAGAATGATTTTCTGTCACACTGGTCTGACCTTTTCCTGAAAAATTTATTACCTAAAAGAAGGAGGAAAAAAAGACATGTTAAGGGGATCTGAAGTACTCTCTTCCTTGATGGCTAAAGATATACAGTACTTGTTGTCATTTAACCATCCACCCACCTAATTCATTCTAAAATGCTAGCTACAAGTGCAACAATTTGTGGACATGAAATATCTTGCATGCTTGGTACATTAGAACTACAAGCCTGACAGTTTTATTCTACAGAAATGTCTTCCTTTCTTAGACCTGCCTCCTTTTCTGTACCAGTGGAAGATGTGTAGATTTCTTAAAAACTTCTAGTTTAAATATGGCTATGCTGGGACACATTCTGCACAAGTAAAATAATCCTGACTTTTCAAGTATGGAGTTTGTTTTGATTGCAGATAAAATGAGAGGAGGCATAGTTTGATCTTTATTCCTTTGTGTGCCAAGTTTTTAAGTATGTTATGACAGTTTAAAAAGGAAAAAAAAGGAAGCAAAACAGGAATATTTTTGTATGATTGACAGAAAAACCCCTTAAGAAGTGCTTGAAGTGACTACCTCAGTGAAAATTGTTGTGGAGCTAAATCAGCTTTTACAGTATCTAATTAACACTGCCACAACATCCAGATAGTTTGTTAATTACTGTTCTGCTTCTCCCTGCAGTTGCTGTGTCAGGCACAGAAGTTAACATGCACTTTCATAGTATACATCAAATCTGTTAATTTTCATCATACTCTCACAATAGAAAGCTGTAGAAGTGATCAAAATAAATTTTAACCATAGCCATTCTGAAGGCTTAATAAGCTTACCAGGCAAATGATAATTTATACATGTCTATTTCAAACATATGGTGAGTTTACAATTCTAACTGTGGAATGGTCGGGGAGGCTTCTGTCTTGTAGACTTGAAACTAAAAGTAGCATTTTTCAAGCAAGCCTGAAAAATTCCCATGGTGCTGACAACAGGGATTTTCCAAAGTGAGCATAGCCCAAGCAGGCTTAATGTTCAGCGCCAGAAAACTCTGACTTCAAGGGTCTTAAGTGTTCATGTGTTACATGGAGTGGGTGAGGGAAATTAAAGTAATTTAAAATAGAGCTGTGTTTCTCAGCTGTAGTGTAGACATGCTGTCTCATGGAAGGAGTCATTGTGAAATTCATTTTTTGCTTTTTTTACCCTTTTTTTTACTACACTCCCACTCCCCCAGTTGCAGCTCCTGATCTGTATCTGTCCTATACAACAGACCCTGTATGTCCAAAGGCATAATATTTCCATATGGAGATGAGAGCACTACAGTAAAAATGGACTTTACTCTCTATATGTATACGTTCCTTCGTTGTAGGATTGAGCATCACTGGGGAAGAGGTGTAGTGTTTGACTTGTACCTCTGCTGAAAGACACCGAAGGTGATGTGAGCAGGAGTGGGTACATCAGTAGCTGCGTTTTATTCTCAGCTTTCTGTTTGCTCACAGGTAGCTGCTGACCTATACAAGCAGCATATAGGCTACCGACTAAGCAAGTCCAGCTAGTATGTACAGTCATCTGGAAACAATTATCTGCTTATCAGTAGTAAACATCTACTCTGAGAGGAATGAGGAGACAGCAGTCCAAGTTTCTCTTGTGATGTAGACTTGAGTACTTGATAGCCTAGACGAAGATGAAAAGGAAAAGATGGAAAGCTTCTCACGGGGTTGCACAGTGGAAATCATCGTCTAGCTATAACTCACATGGGCCTGAAACTACCAGTTACCAATGACAGTAAGATACATCTGTGTCGAACTGTCACTCCATCTTACATTACAATCTTCATCTTGTATTACAGCAAGAACAAATCTAAGCATGCCCAGGACAGTGTACTGCAGATGGTTAACCTTCTGAGAGGAACATTTGACAGCTTATCCCTGAATCCCATAGCAAGGAGATCCTGAATTTGGCTTGTCTCAAAAGTTGGCCCAATTGGCAGGGACAGGGAATTTTCTGAAAAAGCATCACTGAATAACTAATAATATCTGACACTTCTCAGCCTTTCTACATGGCAGAGAGAGAGAGTGCATTCAAGGGTTTGTTAACCATCCCTGTGCAAAGATGACTAGAGAAAAAGAAAACAAGAGACATTCTGCCTGCCCTGGAACATTAAAAATTTTCAGGTTCAGTAGACAGTGAGATTAGACAAGAGTAGGAAATGCCAGCACCTTTATTATTATGGTTTGAATTAGGATTTCCAAACCCTTTACAGTATAGTGGCTGTGATTGAATAATTTCCCTCTTTAGCCAAAATTTGTAAGACTTGGAACAAGGGGAACCTGCAGTCAGGGTAAAGACTGAGTTCAAAGTGGCACCAAAATATTAGAGAAGGTATGTGTCAGACTTGAAGAGAATTGAATCTATTAAGATCTGCAGGTGAAGTAAATGTTCAGCAGTGGGATGGGCCAAACTGCCGCACTGAACATCTTTTGATGGACATCCTTAACTGCCACAACTGCAATCAGGAGAAATTCAGCACATTGCAGTTTTTAAATCTATTTGCAGTCTAGATTTCACCAGCTGTTCTGTCCTTACTTTGCAGTAGCTTCGAAAGTTTTAATTATTCTTGCCCATAGTTAAAATTATGCATGTGTGGGTAAGTAAATGCAAGTGTGTTGTATCTAATGTCAGAGATAATTGCTGACTGCCTCAAGAGACTAGATAGATTCATTACCTCTACATATGGTAGGAAGAAAACTGTCAGATTTTATTTAAGCTTTGAAGAGCCTTTAAAAAGGGTTACAAATTGTCACAGAAAGAGCATCAGTTTGCTAAGGAAGGTCCCACGCATTGCTACATTTGTATAGTGTATTTAAAGTGATACATCTTTTCTATTTGTCTTAGAAAGGACAGTCTGGAAACGAAAAATAAAGGATTTATGGCTCTCTTCCTGATACTCGTAGATCTTCCAAAACGAAAGCATTTCATGGTGGACTCTGTCATTTTGAATATCTGTCAAATATACTGAGATATTTTCTAATCAAAATCTGCGATGCATCTGATACTATCACTTTCTAGGCTAGTTTAGCAAACATTACAAGCGACATGTTCAGTTTGACATCTTATTTTATTTGTTTTATTATTTTTCCAGTGTGATTGCACTTAATAGCCTTATTGAGTTTGAAGTTGTATTGTATGAATGCAGATGAGACAAGTTCCTCTCTCAGAAAAGCAGATGAAGTTCTTGCAAGCACATAACAGGAATTTAAGTTGGTCTCACTGCTGGCTGCATAGTCACATTTTCCTCCCTTTTTTGTTGCATGTCCCCCACTGCTTTGTGACCATTCTGGTATTCACCTGCATTTCACCACACCAAGCCAGTGAAACTCTGGTCCAAGTGGCCAGTAGCTGGTTTGTTTAGCCTGCAGTAGAGCCTCAGCCCAGAGTTGCACTTACATGTTACAGCTGAACTCATTGAGAAGCATAGAGAGAAGTCCACCCTTGCTCCTCCTGTCTCCTGCTAACCACATGGTTCTACCCATCTCCTCTGCCACAGTTTTGGCTCTCACTAACTTTTCATTTAATTTCTTTAAGTTGCTAATTCAGCAGAAAGTTCTTTAGCTCTTTTGCTCAGACTTTGTTTCTGAGGAATAACTCTACCCAGTGCAAAATTTGACGAGTACTTGATGTGGCGCAAAGGAAGATGAGAGATAGATGAAGTGACTGGAATCAAAGACAGACAATGGCAGTAATGTTGGCAACACCAGGAGCTCCTTCTGCAGTAGCAGTGTACTTTGGATCTGCTTCACTGATAATGTCCCAGAACCATAACCAGAGAAGTGGATAAAGTCCAGGTCAGGAAACAGAGGTGCACAGAAGAGAGTAGTAGCAGAGAGCTGGGAATTAGGTGCATCCACCAGAATTTTTACGGTTTATGTGAACTTTTGGTTGGATTTTGGAAATACAGCTGCTGCAGAAAAAAACACAATAGGTTTTATTGCATGTTTTCCTGTTCGAATCCATCTGCCTTGCCTGAAATATTTACATGGACTTAACAGATATTGATATATTTTTTTTATGCATAATAAATGTTGCAGGGTAATTTCAGTGTGTGAATGAAATAGTTAAGTAATAAAAGGAGAGGAGGGAGTAGTGGTAAGAACAACAGGTAATCTCACTGTCACAGAGGCTATGTGAAGGCTGTAGGGCAGTGTGGTTGCCTAAGGAGGTTTCCCAGTGGCACTTGCTGGAATTCTTAAAAGCTTGAATCGTCCTGTTGTGCTGTGCTGTCATGGGTGTTTAAATCTGTCATGAGCAAGGAGGGAATTGATCAAAACATAGCATGTATTTGATGTAAAGGCAGCTACAGAAAATGGGATTGAACCTGTAACAGGTGTTGACATATTGAAATTAGCTCAAATGGAAATCTAGCTTGTCTTAATTAACCCACAGAAAGCTGGAATACACATAAAGAGGGAAGTCCTTCAGAGCAGATATGGGATCTTTCAGCTAATTAGCCCTTATCTGAAATTAAGAATGACATACCTTTGGAGAAGATTTGGGTGATGAGGTATAATTATATCTTTTTTTTTTTTTGCATTTAAGGTTAAGGATCTAGTTATCCACAAAAAGTCCATTTGTAAAAAAGTTGTACCTTATATCTGTAGCAAGCTGTGGGGAAGCTAGAAATCAAAAATGGTGAAGATATAGCAACAAGGTTCACAGCTTTTTCAGTTTTCAAGTGTTTTCTTCCTGTCAATCAAGCATCATGAAAGTGTAGCACTACCACATATGGATTACTCAGATATGAGTTTTATATTGAAGTAGATGACAAAGCATATAAAGTAGCTATATTTCTATGCAGAATGATCTCATAAAGCTGTGAAAGTGGGTGTGAAATTTTCTTTCTCATTTGACACACCTGAG
This sequence comes from Pipra filicauda, assembly GCF_003945595.2. Taxonomy (NCBI): domain Eukaryota; kingdom Metazoa; phylum Chordata; class Aves; order Passeriformes; family Pipridae; genus Pipra; species Pipra filicauda. The sequence goes on along the minus strand of NW_024104565.1, from coordinate 2,800,676 downwards.
AAAGAGGGGTACTCTGCAGAGGGACATGCGGGAAAGCAATTAGTTTATGGTGTGATGTAATGTGCATAGAGAGTCATAAAGCATTTCACAGGATTTTATTTAGAAACAAAAGAGCATTTGTTTGTTGTTGTTGTAAGCCTCCTTTGAGGAGAATTTGTTTGTTCTTTTGTACTCAGTTTTGTCATTTAAAACATTTCTGTGCATTTTCCACATTGCTTGGTTTCTCACTCAGTGGTGCAGTTTTCTCTGGTACTCTGGGAATGGAGATCTTAAAACCAATAATTTAGAAATTCTTCAGATGTCATCTGGAAGGTGAAATTTATCTCACTACTATCTGAGCTGTAGGAATTAGCTTGCAAGGTTAACAGTGAAATAAAAAAGAGATTTCTTGTGTTCTTTTATTGTTTGTGAATAATTTGTGGTAATAAGCTCTGTCATACAACTAATCACTTTACAAGTGTTCAAGGAGGATGTTCTTTTCTCTAGGGAACTCACAGCATAAGGAAAACTGGTCAAGGGAACAGGAAGACAATGACAGACAATTTAAAGCTTTGAAGGTGATGACAAGAAGCTTAAATTTGATGTGATACAAATGGAAGGCTTCAAAGAGGGAGTGACTTGGCGTGTTCAAATCGACAGGTGAGGAAGATGGCTATTGCAGCTGTGTTTCACATGGTGAGGGGAGTCTTTTGACAAGTGAAGGAACACGATTTATCTGTTCTCAATGTGGGATATAGTGAGGGTCTGAGCAATAGACTTGTCTACAGGAAATACAAGCAGAATCTTGGAGATGTTAAGAATTAAGTAGCATCTCAATTGCATGGTAGAAGAAAGAGCAAAGTGAAAATGAACTCTGAGGTTGGAAGTATAAGTAATGTGAAAATCAGTTGATTTGTCATCTTGCAAAAAGAATTGGAAAAGTGGAAACAAAATGCTTATAGTGAAAGGTGTGGATACTGTTATGACAGTGTTGTATAATATCCATGTACTTTGTTACTAGACATTGAAAAATAAAATTGGATGCACAACGTCTTTCACTTCAGTTTTCCAGGCTATAGGACAAAGACACAAGGCAAATTTTCTCCTGTGTGAAGGTCATCAACAGTACAGAACAGAGATGTGTACACTGTGGAAAACATAGGAGTTTAGAGAGAGAAAATTCAATTCACCATGAACTGGGTTAAAAACTCCTTGAAGCCAGAATTCTACTGACAGGAAAAAGTTCATTTCAGGTCTCAGAAGTCAGCAAGATACAGAAAAAATGTGTTCAGCTGAAATGTAGGCTCTCTGGCTGAAGAAAGGGTTATAGAAAACTCAAAAGTGAAGCAAAATAATTTTAGTACCTCATGTCAACTTCTGAAATATTTCAGCTGTCTTCCATGTGAAGCCAGAAGCACCCTTATCTGAGGAGCAAAGGGCTAAGCAAGCACAGAGAACTGACACAAATCACAGCAGCATAGTAATTAGAAAACTTATTTTTCTTGTTCCTTGCAGATGATTTTTTTAGGTGATTTTGATTTTTGTTTGAGTGTGGAGAATCAAGACTTAAGGAGAATTTTTCAGAAGCATCCTAATAGACTATTGTGTTTCAAAGCCACAGCTTGCTCTTATCAGGAGAGTTTTCTAACCAAATTACTTCAGAGGGGTTGTCTTTGGGCAAGCATCTAATTATGAGGCAGTACCTATGGTGAAGATACCACTTACATCAATATGTATTTCAATTCTTAGCTTCTCTGAAATTTGAGGGACTATGTCTTCTTGTCAATATCAGAGGAATATTTAAAAATTATGAAGTGTTTGTTTTCTCGTGATATACTTTATTTTCTGCTTACTTAACTTGCAGGATATTACGTCTGTGACAAAAATTATTCTGTTGCATGTTAATTTTGCATGTTATTAAAAAGTAAGAAAAAAATTCTGCAAAAATCAGTTGGCAGTCAGATAGCACTTACAGATATTGTAAAATTGTTGCCATCATAGGAATATATGGAAAGCCAGGCCCAGATTATTTTACCAGTGTCATTTCATAACAAAAAATTATGATCTGCCACCCTGTCTTTTTTGTGATTCTTTTCTTAGCCTTGAGCTTTATGAAAAACATTTATTTTAATTTCATTTTATGTTACCATCCAAATAACATGGTGGCTGAATGTCAGACTAGAGTGAAATATGCCCTCTTCTACTATGGGCTTTCACACAGGCTTTTAATTTGTCCTGTTATTGCAGAGTACCTCTTGTTTCTGAGCTCTCATAGTGAAATCTGCTACAATTCTCTCTGACTGTCTTGGATGTTTATGGATTGCTGCTGTAAGAAGTAGAAAAGTTTGCATTATTTCACAAGCATAACCCTTAAGGTAGAGTAATGGAAGAGGCAAGATAACTCCTTTGCTATTGTGATGGTACAAGCAGCATTAGATTTCTCATTGCGCTTGCTGATGGTCACCAGAAAATGCTAGTTTTTTTACAGGAATTAGTGGTCAGTGGGACAGGACTAACAGAAAACATCCTTTAAAACAGAGGGAAGAAAGAGAGATAACTTTCCATTGTGATGGAAATCACAGCCTTCCTGGGAGTCATTGGCAGTTACTGCAAATAAAACTGGTGGGCAGGAGCTGTATTGACTTATGGCCACTCAGAATGTGAAAGTGTTTTGTTGTATTTTCATTTTGATAAGGTTGCAGAGACTTTGCCAGCATCCATCAGCTATGTTGTAAGGGGAAATGGAGCTTAGCATTTGTGCAGATACACTGTGTTTTCATTGCAAGAATAATGTAGTTTTGCAGATGCTTCCTTGTGATGGCCCTTTCTTTCAAACTTGCACAGTGACGATCTCTAAGTATTATTAACTCAGTTGTTTATTTCTTATATCTGTGTAGCTGCCTGATTACATAATCTAGCTTTCAGTTTACGAAGCCAGGTCACTCAGTGGCAATGTCCTTCTGGGGTTTTTGTTCCCTTTCCGTGGAAGTATCTTGGAAAGGACAACATGGGAAGGGAAAACTTACAAGGAAGTGGCTGTATGTTCAGAAAAAAATAAGTATCTGTCATACTAAGTCATACTGTATGTACTTATATATTTTACTTTTTTTTTACAAAGTAAATGTTATATGCAGGGGATTTAACCTTTGAAAAACAAACATTCAAAATGCAAACAGACTGAAACAGCAATGTGTAACACAAGGGCTCTTCTACAATAGGAAAGATCAGATACTATTATCATTCAAGAGAAAACCCCTAGTATTTTAACTTCTCTGTCTACAAGAGTTAGTGCTGTTAAATGTATGGGTGACCAGCTGCAATCATTCACCACATATGAGTAAGGAAATCTTTTTTTTTTTACAAAATATCTACCTCTTTCAGTGGCTATTCATATATATATATATGCACACACATATATATATATATATATAAATGCATAAAAATGTCACAGGGTAATAAGAGAGCTAAAAGCTGTATATATAGGTATTATAAAAGAAAAAAAAAGGAACACAAAGGACACAAAACAGGAGGTGGTATATTAGAAAGGACTTTAGAGATGCAGAAAACAGAAACCCCAATTATACAATTATTCCTTAAAAGAAGGTCTATCTCCCCAGAATTACATCTTTGTTCTCCATATTAAATTCTAAAATCTTGAATTACTTGTATATTTTGATAAACACTTGACAGTTCCTCCTCTGTGTCCAAACTAGTATTATTTTGATGGACTTAAGTAAGAGGCTGTAGTAAAGAGAGACCTTGCAAGAGAATGGAATTTAGTTGTGAATATTCTGTTCTATCTTTTTACGTAGTAGTTGTCCACAAATCTAATGAAAAAAAAAGGCATAGCAGATGCCTGGAAAAAAGTACACTTCAATGTAATAAACTACAATACAGTAGTTATTGGTAACTTTAGGTCCATTGCTTTAAAAGTTTTACCAAAAACAGTCTATCTAAAGACAGACATTCAAACAAATTTGTATACCAAATTTTTTCTGATGTACATACTTTTTCAGAAGGTATTTATATCTTGGAAAAGGGATGTAACTATATGTTTTGAGGAGATGCTCTTTAGAAGGCTCTGTCCCAAATTCTCTAAGACACGTGATCGTGTACTACACTTTAAGTATTAGAACTGACGTCTGAGTATTCAGAACAGTAGCAAAAGATTACCCATTTGTGGGCTCCCAGAGATGAAAATAAAACTGGTTATATTTTTTTTTTTTAATTTCCATTTCATGTTTTCATTTCACATCAGATAAATGTTAACAAAATCTTTGTTAGCTAAAAAAAAGAAAACCCCCGTTTTTTTATTCGGAGGCACGAAGAAAAGGCATATGGATATGTTGTTAAAGCATATGGAGACCCTTATGTAAAGACAAAATAAAAGCAAAATGAAGTTACTGACTGGCCCCCCGAGGTGCAGCACATAAGAGCATTTGGTGGAATGCTGCCAATTCTCTTTTCTTCTGAAGAACAAAAGTTCCTTTATATGCTAAACAAGTAAAAACAATGCAGACAGTATACATCTGGTAGCAGCAGTGTGTTGCACACTACTTGAATCTTCATTTTTGTACTGGTTATTTTCACTCAGTGCTCAGAAAGTAGTGAGCTTAAGTTCATGGCAAATACTATATTACAGTAGTTGGTTTATTCCACACAAGTGCAATGCACTTTTTTCTTGGGTTGTGCATGAGCAATATATAAAGATTGCTACTGTAGGAACCTCCTTTCTGTTAACAAAGATCTTTACCCTGAAATTATGTTTTCTCACTGCAGTAATTTAAATACATTTGGAAATAAACCTTCACTGGATGAGTCCAGAAACATAGTTCAATGCACTTACTCTAAATTTTAAGCAAATTTTTTGTAATTTTTTCTCCTTTAGTAATGGTTCATGTCTTCATTTATGGCAACCATTTAGACACACCAGCTGTGCAAAGGTAAACATGTACTTAAAAAAATTAAAACATTTATCTTTTGCTGAAATAGTATCTATTAATAACTTGCTCTGAATGTATTTGAATCAACCCCTGAGTTCTGCTATAACTGACATATACTATCATTACTAAATTAAACATGCTAGAACTGTTGTGGCATATCCATACACTCATAATACATTTTCACACTTTTCATGTTTTCCAAAACAGGGCCAACATTGCTGTAGGCAGACTGCCTATTAGAAACAGTCTCCAGTGTATACTAACCCCTGACCTGTGGCAGGAAATTATTAGGGAACACAATGATCATCACAGCCCAAAAGCATTAATTCTAGTGAATTAATAGTAGAGACCACTAAGGCTTAGTACCCAGGAACATTCCATAGCACGGTAAAATTTACTACTGTAGGTGTAACCAAGTAGTACTTCTAGGCTACTGCTGTCTCTATTTTGAGTTATTTTTAGAGAATATTGGTCAGATAGAGAATGTTGCTTGGATAAAGAGACGTCCTCACTGTTATCCCTTTTCAGAGCACACACACGGACTAGAACTCATGTATCACTGTGCACATGGGGTTTTTTAAAAAATTAACATCTTTGGAGATTTTGAGCTATGAGAGCTTTCCAACATTACTTTCTATGAGGTGGCCAATGAATTGTGTTTGAATTTTTAAAGAATTTTGAAAGAGTTGAGTACTCAGCAACAATTAATAAAGATGGCTTGAAAACTTCAGGTTCTTTTCTCAATAACAGTCCCCATTCTTATGCTATCTTTTTATGATATCCTTAAAATTATTAACTGAAAAAAACCCATAAGAATTAACAATTTGCAAATTCATGGTTTATTTCTTCCAAAAGAGTAGAAGCTACACCCCCAGCTCCCAGTGTATAACTGAGTTTATGTTCTGATATGTGAAAAATGTTTTTGGGAAAGCTGAACAGTTGCCATATTCTTCTACACTCAGATATTATGTCTTAAAGTATATCCTTAAATTGCAGACCCCAGTGAAGTAGAGGCATGCATGAACAGAGCAGGAGCAGAGAGAAGAGGGTAGTAGACCCTGAAGGGGAACTCCATACCAGAAACAATATCACTCAGAGTCGTAGCTGAGGCATGCACAGTGTCTGTAAGGGCACTGAGATAGGCCTCCACAGCACCGTTTCTACATCAACTGCAAACTGTTTTCTCCTGGTCTAGGATGATATCTGCAGGCTTGAAGGATGACACTGACCTTCCTTTCTGTCTGTGACCACACACACCAGAGAGGGAAGCTCATACATCTACCTCTGATCTTGGGAGACTGCTGTACCGTACTGCAGCTCTGTGTGCTTCCTAGTGTAGCCCTGTGTTGAAGCAAGTCCTGCTAGAAGGCTTCTTGTCTTTCCTTCCCACAGTTGGAGAGGACTTGCGCAGCCCGTCTTCTCTTACGTGGCCAGTGGACCCTCTATTGCTGTGGACACCTCTATTGTGCGGGCCCTTGAAGAGAAAGTTGGTCTCTGCCCATAATGTGTCTCACACTTTTGTAGTGTCTCCATTTTGGTTCTAGAGAAGATCTATAGATTATATTGTTAAGCATAATTCATTAGGAAGGCAGTTTACCATAGACTCATAAAATCAACTGGGTTGAAAGGGATGTCCGAGATCATCAAGTCCAACCCTTGATCCACTACTGCCGTGGTTACTAGACCATGGCACTAAGTGCCACATCCAGTCTCATCTTAAAAGCCTCCAGGGATGGAGAATCCACCACCTCCCTGGGCAGCCCATTCCAATGCCTGAGTACCCTCTCTGTAAACAATTTCTTCCTAATATCTAACCTAAACCTCCCCTGGTAGAGCTTAAGACCGTGCCCTCTTGTCTTACTGAGACCAACCCCCACCTGGCTACAACTTCCTTTCAGGTAGTTGTAGAGAGTGATGAGGTCTCCCCTGAGCCTCCTCTTCTCCAGGCTGAACAATCTCAGCTCCCTCAGCCTCTCCTCATAGGACTTGTGCTCGAGTCCCTTCACCAACCTAGTTGCTCTTCTCTGGACCTGCTCCAACACCTCAATATCCTTCCTGAACTGAGGGGCTCAGAGCTGGACACAGTACTTGAGGTGTGGCCTCACCAGCACTGAGTACAGGGGAAGAATCACTTCCCTGGACCTGTTGACCACACTGTTCCTGATCCAGGCCAGGATAAGTGTGTCCAGGTGTAAGTGTGAAAAAAATATACAAGCAATGCTTGGCCCCAAGCTGTGACTGAAAAGCAATTGGGCAATGCGTGCTACATGTCATAATTTGTTTTGCAATTTGTTGGATATAATTCCTCTGATATGGAGAATTCATCTTCTACTTCCACCTCAGCTTTTTTAAATGGCAATAGAATTTAAATTGAAAACAGTTTCCCGGACAGCCTTAGCATTCCTTAAATGCTAAAGAGATTTCTACTATTTACTGTAAATGGAGTAGAAAAAAAATCTTAAAAAGCTATGTCCTGTTTTATGTCGGTCATTTTAGCAATTTGTGGAGATTGAATTCAAAATTCATAAATTATTTTTATTTTCATTGCCTATCAATTGCACCAAATGGAGTTGCATTTTTTTTGCCCTGTGAGTGTTCTTAAATGTCAGACTGATAGCAACCAAGTGCAGAATATCTTGTCTTAGAAGGTTGTACTAAAAAACTTCAAAATGAAATGTTGATAACACAGATATAGTGTTGAGAATGAAATACTACTGCAGATAGAAAAAGTTCTTAATTTTCTTCCCCACTTCCTGATTTGATCATGTTGATAAGGGTCTGTGTTATAATACTGTATTAGAAGATTAAAATATTTTGGGGACTTTATGCAGAGTGTCCCTACAAGGAACAGGCCATCTGTTCAGACACACCTATGCAATGTGGGGTTTGAGATGGAGGCTGTGATGGGCAGGAGAAGATCAAGAAAAGGTTGCTAAACACAAGTTTAGCAGCCATTCTACAGAGAGTCTAGGAATGGGAGAAACCAAGGGGCTGTTGTTCTGCAAAAGAGTTAAAGAAGGAAGATAACTCTCATCCTGGCTTTATTACTATCAAGTATTTCTGCTAATAAATGTTTTTGTCTCATGGCAGTATAAATATGCTACATTATTAAAATGCACATAAGAGAAAAATAGAAAACTGGAAATTACAAGACTGTCTATGCATGAAGGCAATTTTCCAGAAGACTTACATCGCTAATACATTCAAATCTTTCTAAAATGATGCTGAATTTTATTTTTTTAAACTTCTGCCTGTTCAGATTACTACAATGATATGATAAAAGAATGAAGACTATTTCAGTGCCTGATGTTATCCCAGGCAGTGGTAGCAGCAGTGTTTCCTCTACAGGTATATAAAGTATTTCTTAGAATCATAGAATCAACCGGGTTGGAAAAGACCTCTGAGATCATCAAGTCCAACCCCTGATCCACTACTACTGTGGTTACTAGATCCTTGTAAGGCTTTGAGCCTCCAGTAAGTTTTGCCATAGGTTTAGTGAACAAAACCTTCCTATTTCTGTAGGTACAAGATGACTATGTCAATTGGAAGGCACATGCTGTCACAGTATAGACCTCCTTTTACTGAACACTCAGAAGCTCTGTCTGAGTCCTAACCCATTGACCCAAATCCTTGTTTTGAAACTTCCCTCATGGGGAAGGTAATACAAGTAGTTTACAGTGTTATTTCTTTCTTTGGGGTCAGTAGCATATGATGGTGGTGAAGGCTCTCCGCTTGTTAGTCTTCTGTGAGAGTAGGTACTTTAGGAATTTGGCTATGTTAGGCTCCCAAACTATTGCTGGTTCCTCAAAGATGGTTTGGTTGTGCATGCATCATCTTCAGATTTTAATGCATCTCTTTTGTGCTTGTTATGGGAGAAGAATTTTACTATTTACACAGCACTTGATGGGTTCCAGGTATAGAGGGGCTTTTTTCTGACAGTTTGATAAATCAGCCAGAATTTATCACTTGTGTGTATTAAGTTTATTAGAATATTTGGTTCTACAAATGCTCCTCAGACTATTTCCCAGTCTCCTGAATGTGACCTACAGGTATCGGTTGGGTGTTTTTATGTAGTGGAGGTTTAATATTGAAATAAAAAAGAACAGCAGATTAAAGGAAAAGAAATTTGAAATTGGAAAAAGGTAGCCATTTATTGTTGAAGTACAGGATCACCTGGAACAGCTGACATCTCGCACCCAGTAGCACCATGTTCTGCCAGCATTGCATGTTATACAGAAGCATTTTGAAAGGCTCAGACTAATTCTCTACATAAGCAGGATATTCACTGTCAGTATTACTAAAGTAGAACATCTTGGTTACAATTTTTTGTCCTCTTTCACCAACCTCTACTATGGTTTTGGTGTTTTTTCTGGTTATTTTTAATATTTTCAGCAATAATAATTGCACCTAACTTAAGGTAAGAAAAGGTGTACTGAGATAATGGGGAAATACTGGTTTAGATTTTTTTTTAAATTTTAATCATATATGCCTTTTTTTCTTCCTTCTTCAAAACAGAGACAATAATTTCCATGCTGAATTGCTTTTTTTTGTATTAAATAATTTAAAGTATGCTTTAATAATAACTTCAGATCTCGACAATTTCATTAGTAATGGAAGGGCAGGTTTGGGAAAATATGTTTGCCTTCAAAAATCAAAAGCTCAATTTTAATAAGAATTAAAATAAGCAAACTTCATGAAAGTGAGCTGTGATAGATCTTCATTGGTGTACATGTGGAAACCTGCTCATATCAGTGGTTCATAGACTGTGAATGGTCCCATGTGTTCTCGTAACTTGAGGTCTTCATCTTCCAGAGTGGTGGTATCTTTAATTTCTGTTGTTGGGTGCATAAGTATGTGCAGAGATGCAAGGGAATAAATATTCAGTGTGTAATTTCCTCTTCCTTTCAAGGAAACTGATCTTTTTATCTCCAGGTGATTTCTGAATTTCTCTTTCTGTTTATCAAGATATAGTACATTGTTTTTCCCTTTCAGAAAGACTCAGACATATATGCCCCAATTTTACAGTGTTGCTTCTCAGAGTGGAAGTTGTGTTTAGCACCTCTAATTTACTACCTAGCACATTAGGAAGAGATTTGCATGTGTTTAGTAAAACACACAACATTTTTCAAGGCTATTATTCCCAGGCTATCAAAATTATTTTTTACAGGCAGAATTGCAGCTGATTTAACATTCAGAAGTATCAAAATGCCAAGGGGGTTAAAAAAAGAAAGTTTTAAGCATAAGAGTAATTTTGCAGAGCTAAGATGAGCCAGAACTTAGTCACACTAAATACCCTTAAAAAGCTGAAGACTAGTGTTCTCTGCCTTCCTGCAGTCTTCACATAGATGTGGCCAGGTATTATGAAGCATATCCCTTTGAATGAAAAGTTGTCACATCCTCCGGCTGTGTAGTGCTCCCACTTATAAAGCTTCAGCAAGGTGAACAAGATTTGCTAACTTTAACAAATTGAAGGGAGCTTGGGAGGAAGATTAGTAATAAAATTAATTAAGATATTTATAGCTCTGTCTTACCACTAACATGATCATATATGTATTCTATGCCTCTGACGGTGCAGAGTAAATATCCTCACAAGAGGATATTTACTTCAGGAATGTGTGATAAACCATGTGTTTGTAAATTTTTGGAAGTATTAGTTTTTTGTGAAAAAAAAAATTATACTACATAATTTAAAATGAAAGCAATGCATGTTACATAGGAAAATGTCATTATCAAAGAGATGAGAATTATACTTTGTTGTTAGTTTGCTGTTGATTTTAAAAGAAATTATAATAATCTAAGCCATATGGAAATCCATAACCTTCTGCCATAAAACAGCTGCAATTTCATAGCTAGTAAAAATTATGCATATTTTTTATTTTTTCCGATTAACTACTGGGTTTGTTTATTATCAGAGCTGCTGTTACAAGATAATATACAAGTATTAAGTTTAGCTTTTTAGAACTCACTCTCCTATTGCTACTGCTGTTACTTATCTTTTCCAGCCTCCTCCACTCCCTTATCTTACTGCCATAATTCCTGCACCATCTCCAAAGACCTTTTTTCAAACAGGCTTAAGTCTGTTGTTGACATTGGTGTGAGTATGCTGTTAAGAACGTGATAGAATTATGATCCTGGGCCTTTGCAGTGGGGAAAGGTTATGAAGGATTAAATGTTTCATATTGAAGAGTGTTTTAATTCCTATTTTTTAACATTTTTCTGAATCCTTACCTTTCAATGCTTATGCCCTGATTACACATTTTTTATGTGTTCTCTGTTATTAACTCTGAGAGGGAAGTTGCTTATCTGATTGCTTATTGTTCAGTAAGGAATGTTGTTTTCCAAACAAGAGAACAACACATGTTTCATGACAGGACGCTGATTTCAGAGCACAGGGTTTTCTATAGCTCTTTCAAGGAACCAAAGTTTATCCTTTAGTTACGTGCACCACAGAGTGAAAGGCTGCACTGACTGCCTATAACCTCAACCTCCCAGGTCCTCTAGTGACATAAATGTGCTGTCTGCACAGGGTATTAACTCTAGATCGTGTTCGGAAGCTTCATGTGTTATATCATCCTGTGAAAAACAAGCAGCTGATGCTGAGTAATAAACACCTTATTCCCACTTCACAAAGGAGCGAAGTGGGAGTTCTCTGTTTTCTTCCCTTCTCTCACTGCAGCTGCTCCCCTTCTCCTCCATTTCAGACTGTGAAGATATATCTCCTCAAGTGCTGATATTAGAATACTTGACCAGAGATTTCAGGTTGCTTCCATTTGTCTCTATTGATGTAGATGAAATTAATTTTGAATCATGAGTTATTACGCAGCCTTTTCTGCCTGTCTTTAGAAAGAATCCTTAACTGTCCATAATTATTGTTTTCTACAAGCTTATTTTTCATTGTTTAAAAATAGAAAATCCATTACTAAGAGAAGAAGAAATCTCACTGTGCTATTGTTCTGGATACTTTTTCCTATCTGGTTTCCTAAATATGATAGGTTGTGGAAAAAGGATGTTTATATTTACAGCTGGAATGAACTTCATGATCACATGAAGAATTTGCAGAGGCTTGCTGAGGATAATTCAGAAAGGAGGAAGTGAGATGCAGACCATAAGCGCCAAACCCTGTGTGTAGTTAAAAAATCCCCAGCACATTCTTAGGAACTCTGACTACTCATCTGTGCTGCATGTTTGTCCTTAAATGCCCAATCCAGTGAGATATTGACCATGATGCTTGCAGGGTATGGTTTGCACTGATATTAGTAGGAACTGAGGGCATATGTCACCTTACATGAACATATGCTCAGAGGGTTAACATCAGTTACCTCCCACCACGTGAGTGCCAGCTTTGATCCATCACAATTCAGTTTGCCAGATGTGTCCTGGCTCAGATGTCTGTGCTCAGCCAGTATTGTTCACCAAGTGGGTGAGTGTCCTATATCACTTCTGTGCCCCTTTGTATACCTGGGAGCCTACTGGAGCGAGCATAGCTCAATTACTGTGGTGACATCCCTCAGGATTTTGTGGGTGGGTCTCTGCGTGTGAGTGGTGATGATGTATTTACTTATTAAAAAGAAGACAATTGGTCAGAGGAAAGAAAATATGACGCTTAATTCTTCTGGAGGAACTTCAGGCTGAGGGACTTTTTTATTCAACTCTGTTTAAAAGTGCTCAAAATGTAATTACAGCTCCTCATTGGTTATCATGACAAAAAAATACACAGGAGTAATTTTACTGAAGGCAGAGACAGCACCAGCATGTCTGGCAATTATACTGCCATTTTAAAAAATGATCTAAACTTCTGCTTTTAGTCATCATCTTTAGCAAAGTTGTTTGTTGGGGGGTAGTGGGGTGGTAGTGTTTGTGTTTGCCTTACTTCCCCTTCACTTTCCACGTTGTAATGGAAATGCAGGATGCCTGTGCACAATCTTTCACCTCTGACAGCATGTACTGCATACTGCACGCAGCTGTCATGGAAATGACAAGTCTGGTGCACCAGGATAATTGGGTACTTGAAGAAGATTCATAAGGCAATATGCTGCACAGTACTTTGTTGTGCCCTGAGGCAAGGGGAAAAAGAGGGGAGGGTACCAGGCAGAGTAGGGACTATATTTGTGAGAAATTATAATGTGATTTTGTTTGCTTACGAAGTGGTTTCCCTCATGTCCACTCACCCCACAGAATTACGTTAAGGGTTTCAGAGTTTGTTTGTACTATGCAGCAAATTGGGTTCCATTTTATAAGTAACGGAATTGAAATATCCCAGAGGAGTGAAGGAGATGAGTGTCATCGTAACACTTTGACTCTCCATGAGAAGTAGTTTGGTGTCAAACCACACTATAATCCCACCATATGACAGCTTGTTATTAAGAAACAACAAGAACTGACTTTATTACTGTAGACTATAGCTTGCATATCTGCAAATTAGCATCTTTTCTTCCCTTGTGACAGATTCTGTCTGTTTTTCTGGCATCTGTCATGAGGTGTTAAAGGGGACCATATTTTTAGAGTCTAATGTGATAACAATTAACCTCTGATCTCTTTCTGTTACATCTCCTTTTTCATTATTGTTGAAGTTATTTGTCTTGAAGATGAAATGCTTGGAGACCCTGTATTTATGCACACTGATACCAATAGTCTGTGTAATGCACTATTAGATGTTTAACAGATTACTCATTAATATTTTTATGATGGTTTATCTCCAACAAAAGGAGAGAAAGCGTTGGTCATCAATAAAAGCAGGAACCTAGAATTCAGACTTTCCATCTGAATCTGATTTGTTTCTGCGTCCTTGAACAAGTCATTTAATCTCTTGGTATGATGAAAATAATAGCCATGGTACCGCACCAGCATGTTGAGAAACCTAATTAATTACTGTTTGTATAGCACTTGGGTACCAGCACATGACTTGTGGCAGAAATATGAAGCACTAGTAGTAATAGGTTTGAAAATTAAAAAAATGCCAATTTGTTTTTATCTAGAGAGTTTTTTGTGGTATCATGAAAACAGAATTTTCATAAAAAATTAAAAAATGAATCTATAATTTAACTTATGCTGCAGATAATATAGATAATGATACCAGCATAGCACAATACCAGCAGTTGTAAACAAGAGCTGACTTGCAGTTATGTAGAGAAAGGTCATGTGCCTGAAAGCTTTTCCAGCATCACCAATTTTGACTATTACAGAAAATGAAACATGTATCAAGGCATCCTTATCTTATTAAGAATAATGGAGTTGACACAGGTCACAGAGGAGTGCTGAAAGAAGCACTCCTTAACTGTCTAAGTGGTGAATTAGGCCGAGCTTGCTTTTCATATATCTTTCTATATTTTTTACAAAGAACTTTGTAAAATTAGCATTTATTGTTTTGTAGATATCGCCCTTTGGGAGTTCAAGTTTTCGGATACCCTTTGAGGAAACTAATTTGCCCAGTTTTTAATTTTGCAGTAACATATTAAAAAAAAAAAAAGTTAGCTAGAAGCAAGCATACTGTCTTTACATAGTCTCTATTTCTGGCAGACTGTGTATTTAGAGTGTGCTTGGTCTTTCTCTGAACAGATGCCTCCCTTCATTCCCTCTCATTTCTCTCACTAGAAAAGCATCTGAGCTTTTTCACTGTACCCCTTTCCAAAGATGCCTGTGTATTTTAACAATCCAAGGATCACTGTCTTAGAACAGTCTGGTTCCTATTGTCTTTAGTGAAACTTCCAGGCAGTGTCCTCTGTGGGAGATAATAGTTCTTCATGCTCTTGAAAGGTTTGTGCTACCTTGCACTGTATTGTTATTTCAGTAATTGTGTTAGAAATTTATAAGTTGAGGCAGAATACAAGTGGAAGTCATGAATTATTTAGCTGCTGAGTTGCTGTGTTATCTTTGCATTTTGATGACTTCTGATTAAAACATTTTTATTTTTTGAGTATTGAAGGGGATAACCTTTTACTAGCCTGCACTTTATGGATGTTACTAGCATTAGTAGCTCCCTCAGATAACTCATAATGTGTATGCAAATCCTAAATACATAGGACCTCTGATCAACAGTGGATTCTCTTGGACAGATTTTTCTGAGAATGGAATGTAATTTGTTTTCACTCCTCTGAGAATTCCAGGCTTATAATTATCTCTTTGGATGATATTTTGATTGCAGTGATGAAGTACACAGGGTTACTTTTGTGATGAAGTACCTCTGAAATCTGTAATACCCAATTTATTATTTGTCAGCACTGAGATTATTCCAGCTATACTGTGTGGTGGTAAACCTCTGTCTTCTGACTTTTGAAGGCACATAATGCAGGAAAATTTCACTGCCCAGCTGATAGTCCCATCTGGACATCTGGAAAGCTCTGAGGCAGTTTTATTTATTACTGGGGTTTCTGTGGGTTTTGTTTGTGGTTTTGTTTTTTTTTTTTTTTTTTTTGCTTGCTTGTTTAATTCAGTGTTCCTTTTTTAAATACAGAAAGATTCAACCTTAGGAACACTTAGAAATAAATTATTTCGTTTTACCATAAGAAGATGAGTGCTAGCACAAATTAAATATATTGTATAGAACTTTATTCTTGATGTGTTACAGATGAAAAAAAGTCAAGTAAAGAATTAAAATTGTAGCAAATCAGGCACAAGTCCATCAAACTATTTTGTATGCTGTGAACTAAGGAGTAAGCTTCAGAAAGTATCATTTGTCCTCTGAGGGCTTTTAAGGTTTTTTGTTCTTAGCCCGTTGGATTTAGTTCACTTTAAGGACTCTTCCATGGGATTGTATCCATGAAACTGAATCATTTTACTCTATATTGTACAAAATGTTAACCTGGGACTAAGCTTAATTCATTTTGGGAATTTGCTGTGTTTGTGATGACAGCAGGCAGATAACCAAAGTCATTGACAAAAACAGATAAAGACAGTAGCCTGGATTTCTAGCTGCTCAAAATTGCTTGGCTGCAGATCCTGATTCTCATGAAATCTGTGCCGATGTGGTCCTAGTAGTCTTTTTTTGAGTCTGTGTATAAATTGATTACAATACTTAGTAAAACAGACTCCTGACCATATTATTTCCTTTAACATATCTGTTGTATTGGGTGATAGATAAAATTTAGGCATGCCAGGTAGGACATTCTGCCTACAATCTGTCCGTACTGACCTGCCAAAAAGGCAGGTTGTTGCATCTCAGTATTATTTAAAGCAATAAAACTGAGCCTTTTGAAGCTATTGGGGTGTGAGTGCATATACTTGGAAGAGTGAAGACATGCAGTAGGTGGGATAACTTCTACATTTTAAATCTCATTTGCAAGAAACATGCACCTCCCTCAAGTGAATTTAAACATCTGTCTCTTTTGTTTGAAGAATGGGGGTTTTTGATTGTCACCTACTTGCACCATGTTAAGAAGCATTTTGAACCTCAGGAAAAGCGTGTTCTAGTTCAATATTGCCTAATGGATTAGATTTTCTTTGCTTTCCATAATTCTTTCTAATTATAAATGTGCATGTGAAGAACTAAATTGTAGAACAAATAGACACCAATACTTACAAATACATAGGATTATTTCTCATATATTTTGAGACCCATTAACCATATCAGCTTTTAACCCTAAGCACAGTATATGAAACCACAGTAAAAAACTATGTTTACACAACACAACCAATAAAACACAAAATACTGTTCAGTAACAGCCTGATATTTGACATCTGAATTATAGAGTTTATAAACATATCATATTATCTAGAAATAATAATCTGTAATCAATGGTTTAATTTTAATATCAAATAAAGAGGATTATGAATAGTTGGAATGAGAGAACCTATTTTTAATTAGTGAGTACACCTTTTAAGTGCTAATTAATTCATTACTTCTTCATACTTCACCATTCATCTCATCTTTTTCCTTTGTTTTCTTTTGAAGACCGCTGTTGCAGCACTTTTTTGTTCATTGCCTTGAGCTTATATGCAAAACTACCAGATATTCAGATTGGCCTGCATTTTAAAAATTATGAATGTCACATTTATATGGAGGAAGCACTTCAGTCTTCCCTTGGTTTTGTTCTTTTACGTATCTAAAAAAATCATAATCATGTTTCCTCATGTCACAAAAAAGCAGGTAACAAAGGAATTAAGACCTTAAGGCAATTGGCCTTAAGCAGCAAACACAGGCCAGGAAAATCTCTGAGGAAATCTGATTCCATTTTTTCAGAGCCTGTAAGATCCCTAGTAGAGACTTCTTTTGTTATGACTTTAGGACACTCCATGCCTTTTGTAGTTCATCCCCCATGGTAGGCTCTTAGCAGGTAGATGCTTTGTTTCACAAAGTCTTTCCAGCTGCAGGTGCTACAAGGTGCAAGCCACTTGAGGGGCTCTTTGGCATAATCAATTTGAATATCTATGCAGATCAGAAGGTATATTTATTATGGTAACTGCCCCTTGGCTACTTCACCTCCTGTCCTAGATGTGCCGGTGATTCACAAGGGATGTTAATATTGAAAAATAATGATAAAAGGTGCCTGAGCAGTAGCTCCACTATCTTTTGTCTCAGCCTTACCCTACTCACACAGGTTTAGTTGATCTGAGTTTTTTTGTTGAGATCATTGGGATCAGTATCCAGAAAGTAACAGAACTGTAGCTGAAATATCAAAGTAATTTCATCATCAATGCATATATGACACACTGATTCAGTCTTTTGTATCTGAGTGCTTTTTAGGATATATGGAAGTAGGGCAAGCAAGGGTACAAGAGCAACTAAAAGTTAAAAACAACAAAGCACCACGTTGTTGAAAAACGTTATCAGAAATAATGACAGTAAATGGGATTTGCTGGTGGTAACTTGAAATCACTGATTAAATTACATCTTTGGCTAATAAATTCACAGGAGTAACAGTGCACAGCAAGTGCCAACACAGCACAGCCCCAAGGCACAAATAAAAGTTATCTAATTGATGGTAAAGATAAATCAGAAAAGAAGCAAGTGGCTTGTTAATGTGCTTGCACTGAGTTCATTACAGCTGGAGAAGAAGCTCCTACTCTCTGCACACTTCCCTGCACAAGGCAAACCTGATGTTTTTCACTTTTACCCACGTGAATTTTTTACCTAACAATTTCTCTTGCATGTGGGTTTTTTTGAGAGCATACAATAGGTATCTATGAAATAACTCCATTCTGTCTAGCCTATGTCATGGTTAAATTGACACTTGAGCTTTCTTTAATTGCTTTCATAATTTTTCTCTGTTGCTTAAGAAGCCCTCAATATTTTACCAGATGACTTGACTTTAGTTAGTGGAGTGAGTCAGGGTCCCAAGCTGATTTCAAACCTACCTTTCTTAATGGAGTGAATGAATTCCTAATGGGGAGATAAAGTTGTTTCTAGTCAGTGCAATTACCTGTGCAGAGTGATGCACTCTTCAAAGATGTTTTCCTTGGACTGGACATGATATCCAAGTCATCAGTCTGGGCAGCCATTAAAATGTACCACTCAAAAAATATGGCATGGAAATTATCCTTTCTTTTAAAATAATTTCTGGTATCCTTGGTTGCTGCTTTGGGCTATATCATGTAGTTAGCAAATGAAGGCTTAAAAAGATCCACTTATCACACTAAAAAAAGGCAATATGATTTTTCAGCCTTAGATTTATCTCTAGGAGAAGTCAATGGGATTTTGAATACTATATTTCTTCAAACTTAGTTCTTCAGTTCTGTAATAATACCTCTTTTAGATGTCACCTCTAGGACAAACAGGTAAGCATCACTGCATATACTGTACTTTCTCATCTGCTGCTATTTATAGTTGTGTTCTGAGCTCAGTGTCACTGAGTAAAGCTCTCGGGTAGCTCTGCTGAATTTAAGGAATTTATTATTCCTCTACATATAGCTGAACAGAACTTGTCCTGCTACCTCAAGCTACAATTAGTAAGATGTAGTCACTTCACAGAGATTATATTGCGCTGCTTTTTTGAGAGGTGAATTTTGTGATTGATATTCACAGTGTTTCTGCAGCCATAAAGCTTAAACATAAATATGCATGCTCAAATAATGGCAGCAGACTGAAGCTTCAGGAGAAATCCCAGAAGCATTTTCAGTTGTGTAGGTAAAGGCAACCACATGCCCCACATAAGAAAAAGTGTAAAAGAAAACAAAATTGTTACATATGCAAGTAACTGTTGGATTTGAAAGAAAATAAAAAAAAGCAATTAAAACATGACGGTGATAAACCCTGAAAAACTTTATGGTCCTTCTACACTAGCACTTGCAATCTAGTTTTTCTTTGTGCTTTGAAGGTTCGGAGCTGCAATTTAGTGGGAAAACCAAGTGATCTTCTCTCCTAGAGAGTGAAAGGGTAATGACTCAACTTTTTCTGTCTTAGAAAGTTAAGAAAAGAGGCAAAAATTGCCTTATTTGAAATGATTGTGTAGTTCTCTGGAAACAGATTGACTGAGCAATCATGATAACCTTATTGCCTTATTTTATCTGTCATCAAATGAACGCCAGTCAGCATTGCACAATCCTTTGAAGCACATTGCAGATTTTTTTTTATTCATTATGAAGTACAACTTCAGACATTGATGAATTTGTAGAGAAGCAGGGTGAGTATCAGGAAAAATGATTGTAGTGCATTGGAAACTGGAGTGGGAGGAAACTGACTGCTTCAAAAACATATTAAGTGTACATAATAAGTGGACAACCTACATTTTTATCTCCAGAGGAAAAAAAAATTTCGTTGCTATTGCAGCATATTTCGCTCTAACCAAGCTCACAGATATGTGCCTGTACCGATTGTGGCCAACAATATTTAGTTTTGAGTGCAAAAAACTAAAATTACATTGAAACAACTAAAAGAGGTTTGTCCTGATTGAGTTTCTGTAGGCCTTTGCTAGTGCTAAACACCTCCGAAAACAGTTTCTTTTGCAGGGATGCCTAATTGAAGGTACTCATTTCTGAGGTAAAAATGGGCATGTTTTTTATGCATACAGCCATTCATTCGAGTCTAATGTTATATGTGCCGTGTGCAGGTATATGCTGAAAGCTGTCTGTAACTGGATATGGAAGGTTCTTTTTCCAGTGAGTCCAATAATCCTCATACTCAGTGGCAGAATAGAGTGGTGGGTCCCTGGCAGCTTCTGAATGTGGTATAACAGAAGGAAACTCTGAAGGTAAACAGAATAAGAAGTAACTATGATTTGCTCCTTAGTCTAGAGACTGGAGAAAAAGAGGTGATGGAGTGGTTGGGCCTTTGTAGAGGGCTACGGAGCCAGCTCCCATTTTACAAATGGGTTCTGTACCCTGAAGGCCTCCATAATTTCTTGCCCAGAGCCAGCTGCAGCTGCTGCTCTTATGCATGGGGAGGAGTAGATTTCCCCTGTAATGAGTATAGCAGTCTCTTTAGTACTAAAATGCATTAGTTATTATAAATGGCAGCGATGGATAACCTCCTGAGATTATTGTCATGGCTGTGTGCTATCACATGCCTTGACATCCCCGTTCAAGGGATTAGAGGAACAAAGAGAATACTCAATGAGCTGATTAAATCAAATAAACAGATTTTTAATTCTCATTAAAAAACATTAAACAGCTACTGCTTTTACCAACAGAGGGGAAAAAATAATAAAAATATGCTACTCTAATTCGGAAAATTTAAGGTAGTTTTTGCTTAAGAAATATTGGGCAAATGTAAGTGTATCTTGCTGAATGTTGCAAACCTTTTGCATTATAAGCAGCAAAAATGCCAAGGTACATTTTGTATTAATCAGTCAAAATGCAGAAAGTAAGATCTAAAACCTTGTAGAGCAGCAGAGGATATTCCTCAGGGGCTATTTCTGTGGAATTGCCTGACTTTTGCCACTGCACAATCCAGATATCAAGCTATTGATTTAAGTCTAATTATATGCTTTTTAGTAATGGTTTACATGTGTATTAGAACGGGTTTCAGGAATGGAGAAAAACAGATAAAATGCAGGGGCAGTCAGGAGTTAAGGAAGATAAATTCAGAAATGTTTTTTAACTGTAATGAAAAAGCCATTTTTTTGCAGGCACTTTTGCTATTATAAATGAACACTTATTTTGCTCACTATTTTGAACCCTGTAGAGGCAGAATTAATGTGTTCGTTTAGTTTGCTTGTAAAATTGTAAAATGTCTTGAAGAAGGGCAACTGATTTTCAGTCTGGAACAGACAGAGAGACAGAAGGGAGCAAAAGGGAAAACAGAACTGTGAAGAATTAGATGAATACTATTTTGAATTGTCCGTCTGGTTCCTTCTTTCCTTCATCCGTCTTCTTTTCATCCTCCTCTTGGCCACCTGCTTTGGTAGCAGCTCCCACAGGTGCTAGGGAGATGAGCATAGTTTCTGTTTACTAGAACTGGGGTGTGTTCACTCATTATAAACATACCAACTACTTTTGACCACCTTCTGAACCAAAATACTTCATTAAAATTTTCATGGGAATTTAGTAAAAGCAAATCTTCCAGTTCAAGCATAAGGTAGGCACCTGGAGGTTGTGCGCTTTTCTACAGTCCTCCTAGCACCTGGTGGATTTAAAGTCATTGCATTTGAAAAGTTTCTTTATTAAATGAGAGTAACAAATCAAAGGGTGAAAAAAAAATTAAACAAGGCTCTTTCCAGGCTCGGCTATATTACTCTGAGGTTTCTTAAGATTGAATAATATGTGTAGTGCTGAACCTAACAAACCATATGTTGTAGTTCTGTTTTGAGATTACTAAATTAGTGGTGAGAATGTTGTGAATAATGATTATTCCTTGAGGGCCTGTTCTAGCAAACATTTAAATAACACAGTATTAAAACACCCAAAAAAAGAAATAGAATGAAGTAGTCAAATAATAGTTAGGGCACCTGGAATATATGCACATTAAGAATAACACACTGCGTCCTTCTCAGAACCCTTAGCTTGCTAATTCACACACGTTTCATAAGAATAATTAGAAACTTATGGTTATAATAGTTGAAAATCAGTATTTGAAAGTAAGCTTTTACAGGGGAAGTATAGAACTGCAAAAAAACAGTTAATACATAGTTTCCTATCCTGTCATTACTATAATAATAAAAAGAATATTTTTTCTTTCTTTGATCAGATTTTTCCTTACTGAGTTGGTCCAGTTTCTTCATTTTCACGGAATCACAGAATACGATCAGTTGGAAGGGACACACAGGGATCATTGAGTGTAACTCCTGGCCCTGCACAGGCCCGTCCCCAAGAGTCACACCATATGCCTGAGAGTATCATCCAAACGCTTCTTGAACTCTGTCAGGCTTGGTGCTGTGACCACTTCGCTCAGGAGCCTCTCCTAGCGCCCAACCACCCTCTGGGTGAAGAACATTTCTCTAATATCCAACCTAAACCTCCCCTGACACAACTTCAGACCATTCCCTCGGATCCTTTTACTGGTCTCTACAGAGAAGAGAGCGGGGCCCCCTGGTGGTCTAGTGGTTAGGATGTGACACTCTCACCGCCACAGCCCGGGTCCGATTCCCGGTCAGGGGACTTCCCCGGGCAGATGGAGCTCGTCAGCCCTGTAAGGCCATCTAAGAGAAGGTCACTCTTAACCAGCCTACGTCCTGAGGACCTCGCTTCCACTCTCCAAGCTTGCTCGGCCCCGGCAGATGAACCTCAGGATTAAAGGGTGGACTCAGTTCAGCGCACACTGTGTCTCACCTAAAAAATCCACTGCGCAGGCTCGAAGGGTAAAAGACCTTTCCCAAATCTTCGTTCGCGAAGACTGGCCATGATGATGATGACAGAGAAGAGATCAGTGCCTGCCCCTCTTCCCCTCATAAGAAAGTTCTAGATTGCAATGAGGTCTCCCCTCAGTCTCCTCTTCTCCAACCTGAACAGACCAAGTGACCTCAACCACTCCTCATACAGTATCCCCTCAAGGTTCTTCCCCATCTTTGTTGCCCTCCTTTGAACAGTCTCTAATAACTTAATATCTTTCTTATATTGTGGTGACCAAACCCGCACGCAATATTCCAGGTGAGGCCACACCAGTGCAGAGCAGAGCAGGACAGTCCCCTCCCTTGACCGGCTGGTGATGCTTTGCCTGATGCCCCCCAGGACACGGTTGGCCCTCCTGGCTGCCAGGCCACTGCTGACTCATATTCAACTTGCTGTCAGCCAGGACCCCCAGGTCCCTTTCTGTGGCACTGCTTTTCAGCGTCTCATTCCCCAGTCCCCATTCCAGGTGCAGAATCTGGCACTTCCCCTTGTTGAACATCATATGGTTGGTGATTGCCCAGACCTCTAGTTTGTCGAGGTCTCTCTGCAGGGCCTCCCTGCATTTGAGGAAGTCAGCAGCTCTTCCCAGTTCTGTGTCATCTGCAGACTTGCTCAGTATCTCTTCCAGTCCTGTGTCCAAGTAATTTGTGAAGATGTTGAAAAGCACAGGGCCTAAGATGCAGCCCTGTGGAACCCCACTAGTGACAGGTCACCAGTCTGATGTTACCCCATTCACTATTACCCTCTTTGCTTGACCCGTGAGCCAATTGCTCACCCACCACATGATGTGTTTATCCAGCTGTGTGTTGGACATTTTGTCCAGAAGGACCCTGTGAGAGGCAGTATTGAAAGCTTTACTGAAATCCAAAAAGATTATGTCAGCTAGCTTCCCCTAATCAACTGGATGGGTTACCTTGTCATAGAAGGAAATTGCTTTTGATAAGCAGGACTTTCCTCTCATGAAGCTGTGCTGGCTGTGACCAATGACTGTGTTGTCTTTCAGTGTTTTTTCAATACTTCCTACAATAATCTTCTCCATAACTTTACCAGGCACTGAAGTGAGACTGACAGGCCTGTAGTTTCTGGTGTCATCCTTCTTGCCCTTCTTAAAAATTGGGACAACATTCTCCAGCTTACAGTCAACTGAGACCTCTCTGGATTCCCAAGACCCCTCAAAAATCAAGAGACCTTTTGCAATTACATCATGCAGCTTCTTGAGGATTCGTGGATGAATCTCGTCAGGCCCCATAAATTTCTAGGGTTTCAGCTGGAGCAGCAGATCCCATACAATTTCAGGGTTGATTGGGAGATAATCATTCTTTTCATCACAATAAATACTTATTGTAAAAATAATTTACTTAAGAAGTATTCTGAAGTAGGAAAAGATCATATTTTCAGGAAAACTTATTATCAAAGTTAATAGTTTTGAGAAGGTCCTGAAATGCCTGTCTGTAGCAGAGAGCACGCAAAGATCTTGACAGTTCTGGTCATGACTTACTGTGGAAAATAGTACAGTTTGAAAGTGGAGGCTAAATTACATACCTTAAACCAGAATTTATTAAGTAAGATGACTATTTTAAGTGTTTTCTGCTCAGTATTCTGAAGTGCATCAATAACTTTCCATGTACACAGCTTCCTTATCTTCTCTGAGCTTCCCGCAAGACAGCAACTGAACAGTTGTTTTATTTAATAAAGTCTTTCAGTTATATAGACATCAGACCTTATTCATAGATAACTTGATTGTACTTTTTTCCCAAGTAGTTATCCCCACTGCAGATAGTCCCAAAATATAGAGAATGAGTAATGGAATGATATGATAGATTTTCTTAAGTGACCAGTGAGTCATGCAGAGTCCATTTACAACTTGGGTGATATCCTTATCAAATTCTTCTGTTCTGAATCATATGGTTAACTAACTGTGTTTATTGTTCCCTATGGAAGAACACTACAAGGTATTGCTCAGAAAACCCATTGTGGACAGAGGTGATATATAGACTCTTAAAGAAATATTAACATTTTTCTGCCTTAATGTTTTTATATTATTTGGTGGGTTCACCACCCCACCCCATCCATGTCACTCTATTTCTTCAGTCCATTTGGAAAAAAAAAAAAGAAAAAGGATAAATTATATCTAAATTACTGCGTGGAATTAATATGTAACTGCAAAATAGGTATATTTTTCTGACTCTGCCTTTCCCTTTGCCTCCTGAATGATTAACTTTCGTTTATTTGTAATTAGAAAAACCACATCAGACTAAACCACAAAGCATGTCAAAGAATATGCAAATAATGCAGAATACTTGAAAACGTAGGGCACTTTGCCTTTAAATGCCCTGCGTGGTTTATTAAACTGTAATTGCACTCTCTGAAATGTCATATTGCAATTATATCCTAGGTTATTAATTAAAAGAAAAGGAACTATAAATGGTAAAAGATAATTCTGCCTGTGAAAAGCTTTAGTGAGATTTTAGAGAAGGGCATTTAGGCAAAATAATTTGTGAGAAAAGCCCACTGGAAGAAAATGAGATGTTTTGATCACCTTCTGGGGAAGTGAACCTGTATCCACCCTCAGTAGCTTGGAAACTGTAGCTAAAACACAGGGAACCACAGAGGAAGAATTATAGGTGATAATGACCAGTTTATTATGCAAATTCATTAACATAGCCTTTATAGGAAAGCTTTCATTTTCTCTAATCACATCTTTGGGAAAAAAATAAGGAACCAGCAACAAAACCACTTTGGTTTTTAAAAATAGTTTGCTTGTTGGAGTTATGATGATATGGCAGTCTTTAAAAATAGATGCAGATGATGAAGCTTCTGAGATTATCACAGGCATTGCTATCACTTCCAGTAAAAGTGGACATTATGTGCAAATCTTCACTATTTACGAAACAGCACTTCTAAAGAATAAGTATTTATGCACCTGATAGGAGTTCACTCCTCATATTCTATTGAATAATGGAATTTAATTTTATGATTTATAGAGCAGGCTTAAATGGCTGTTTCCTAAGTAGGCAAGAAATCTTTCTTAAGCTGCAACTCACTCATGTATGATTTCTCTTTAGCAGTTTGTTTATGATTGAATCCACCCTGAGAATGAGGGATTTCAGTCTGGCTAGAACTTTCTGGTATAAAAGGATCTGTTTCCTGGGTCCTTCTCTGAGAGAATGTACTTACACTTCTCAGATAACATCGTGCTATTGGACTATATTGCTGAGGTGGAGCATATTGAAGGATTTGCTTGTTCTTCTTTTCTGTCAAAGCATTCCTCCTGTGCAAGTTGCACGATCACACATATTGCTTTGCATCTGATGTCAGAAACTAAATCTGTCTACATGGATATTCTCAGTCAGACCATATATAGATTGTGTTTTTACCTCTCTATATGTAGATGTGGGAATATTTTCAGTCAGACCACAAATAGACTGTGGTTTTACTTCTCTATATGTAAACACAGGAATACTTTTTTCTTCAAAAAAAAATTTTACAATTAGCTGTCTTTGGGAGAGAGGGAGGAACATCCATCCAATTACTTGGTAGGTTTGTCTCCAAGAACAATTTTACTGTGCTTCTACATACTAGTGGTAGGTCAGGAGATGTACAGTGCTTCTGAAAAGTAGCTGTTTTGTTTTTTTCTCTAATCATTGTTCTGTCAGTGCAAGTCATAAGGTTGCTAATGATGGAGGAGTTTTCAAGTTACATGTTTTCAGTGTATGGCTTTCTTTTAATTCCAGAGAGATAGAGGAAGCTGGGTCAAGAAGTACTGGCAAAGGAAAAGGACCAAGAACAACTTTAAAAAGTCATCTTTTTTACTAGTCTTGCAGATGTAAGTAATTCTTAAAGTTGAAGGGGATGCTGGAATGAATGGAAAAGTATACAAATACTAAATAAACATTAGACTGCACAGTAAGACAGCTTTTTTATCATAAAAAGTCTTTAACTCCCTGTTAAGGTTTTAGGCCCTCAGCTTCAAATACCGCTCCTGGCAGTCAGTTTGGACATGACAATATCAGCATTGGCACCACCTAACTCCCACAGACTTTGCACTTTCAAGTGGCCCCCTATGCTTTCATACTGCACCCTTGTGCTGCACATTACAGGTGAACTCCATTTCGTGGCATAAAAATGCTACCGTGGTGGGCTACAACATAGGGTTCTTATTTTTTTCAGGTACTTTGAACTGACAAAACCCCCACAACAATAGTAATAATACTAATAGTAAAAATGATAGTAATTGCTATTGTCATCATAGTGCTCTTGGGCCAAAGAAATATGATATTTTCACAGCCTTAGACTGTAATGCTGTCTTTAGGGATAGAGAAGTCCTGGGACTTGTTTTCTTTAGTCTTAAAGGTCAGCAGTTTCTGCACTGGGATGACCTCTTCAATGAAAAATTAATGAGTAAGAAAAAAAACCCTGCTAAACCCCTATGTATCAGAGGTATCTGCATGCTGAGTCCATAAACCAGACTGTACTCTTAGCTACAGGGAAATAGTGCATTTTAGTAGAGATAGGTGAGCATTCATGGTATACAGGACAGTGGAGGGACCTCACCTTACCATTTTGTTTAGACATGTTCATGGAAAATGAATTTGAATTGGGACAGGTGGAGCTAGGGTAATTAAAAATTGGAAAACTTGCCATGTGCGGGGTACAAAGAGAGTTTGGCTTTGTGTACAATGCAGTACAATTGAGGCTGAGGAGTGTGATTACTTCTTCAAGGGCAGGCACCAGAGAAGGAAGTGAAATAATTATTTCAGATAAAGGCCAGTGGTAGCAGAAGGGCAAAATGAATGTAATTGTCCCTGAATATATTTGGTTTGGGAAAATTAATTACAACTAAAAAATGGGAAGTGGTTTTACAGGCTGTATGAAAGCCACAGATTTGTTACAATTTTCTGGTTTATTTTGTTTTTAATTTGATTAATATTTTACATATTTGTAATTAGAGTTTTCTTTTAAGGAAACCTATTTGATACATAAGAATTTAAAGCTCTATTTTTCCCCTTGATTTTTTGTTTAATCTTACAGTAGTTCTGGGGAATGTGATTTTGAAGTTCATCCAGATACAAAAATAATAATATTAGGTTAGCCAAAGTTTTCCAAATAAAACTTTTTGCCTACTTTTAGTAGAGATAATTCAACACTACAATTACTTTGACAGTCTTATTTTGTGTGCTGCTACCTTTTGCAGGTCTTGAAGGTATTGTTTGGGGAAGAGGAGAATTTAGGAACACTTGCTTTTAGAGAACTCGTACAGTGATCTGATGATAACTGGGCAAATTCCAGCCGAAGAAGGTCATTAATAGAGTAAAAATGTATTATCACGCAGGAAAGAGAAAAAAGGTTGCTATGATTTAAAAAGAAAAATTGTTGATTTACTGAGAGGGATTTAAGAGTCTTCAGGGTAGCACCTGGGGTCCGGAGTTGTGTGTCTAATGTTACCAGTCATGGAAATGTTGATTCATTAGGGACTGACCATGTCTGGATATCTACCAACCCGAGCTGTTATTTGTAGGATATGCTGCTATAATCTCAGTTCATGACAGCGTAGTTGTGTTGAAATTTCTCTTTGTGCTATATTAAAAATACCCATTCCAAACAGTATTACTGGGATGGGGAAAAAGGCTAATTTAAATATATCATGCAATTGTCTTTATATATCAGTATTCACAACCATTATGTATGTCTAATAGTTTCCTGTGAATAAAGAAACCAAATATATGCAAATGTATGAGGAGGCATCCATTGTTTGGCTGCTTTTGTGCTTGAGGACACTTTATGAAGTGTCAGTGATTACAGGTGCTTTTGTTTCGAACAGCATTTTCCCTAAAATAGCAACAATCACCAGTAAGAGGAAAAAAAAGCCTTGCCGATATCAGCAGCATAAATGTACTCAAGGGTGTTCAAGGGCCCTTCTAGTTAAGAAAGCTGGTAGGGAGATGGTCTCCTCTTGGCATATTAAATGTGTTTTATTGGGTTTTTTTTGTGAGAGAGGAGAATTATGCATCTCACAAACCCAGTGGGAGTGACACTGCAGCATAATGGGGCTAACTTTTATGCCCTCACTTGAAGAACCTCATCACAGCAGTGAGAGATTCAGGGAATGGCAGCTTCTAACCGTTGCTTGTACACAGTCCCCACGGTGCAAAGAAACTGGACAAAAGGTAATATTAATATAACAAAAGCTAAGACTTGTTAAATAAACTAAAAGGCTCCCTGAGGGGAGGAGTTATTGTTCTGTTACAAGGACAGGGATTTAAGTATTCTCCCTCTCTCCCTGCTTGCTAAGAACTCTCTGACTGAGGTTGGTTGTTGGGAAGGCATGTTGTTGCCCTACCTCCTGCTTTTAACTACTGTACTTTGGTGTTGAATATATTCACTTCCCACCTAACTATAGCTGAATAAAAAACTCTATCCTTAGAGATGAATCTTCATGTAAAATTAAGATGTTAATACTTAGACCATGGTAAATATATCATTAACATGCATCAGAGTTTCAGATTGCAAAATATAGGAAAATCAAGATCATATAAACCTATTCTTTTAATTAATTTAAATATTTTTCTCTCTGCTACATCGTATTACACATGATTAGGACACTTGCATGACATCACAACTGAGATTCAATCTTAATACATACTCTTTCTCCTAGGCGTTTTTGGATTAGTTGAGTCCTGGTCTGAAGATGCAGGTTTTGTTACATATCCAGACTCATCTAGGGTGCCAAGGATGCTGTTGCATTCTCTCCCCTCAATGGCTTTTCTGCAAAGAGGAAGAGAATAATTCATAATGCCTTAACAATTATCCCTGAAGGATGACTGAATGCAGTGTCTGACTTCTAGAAATGCAAACCTGGATGTGGTATCAGGTTGCAATCTCTAATCCAGGCAGGGAGAAGAATGTGCAGCTAGGCATTTTAGTAATGCCTTGCAGAAGTGTTAGCCTATTCTAACATAAACTCTTCCATCTGATTCACAAGCAGTAGCTCTCAGCTCTGGTTGTTCATGCTCCAAGAACTACATTTTCTGTACAAACATACAACAGATAATGATTCTTTATACAAGCATGCATTTAAATGAGAAAAATGTACCTGACTCATTACTAGCTCTTGAATGAAAGTAGACTTAATGATAGCCACACTTAAGAGAAAGTGTATTGGGAAGAAAAAGGTTGGAAGAACATTTTTTTTTCTATCAGCTGTATTTTGTTGCACCAGTGGTAATTTCAGATACTGCTGCAAGTGTAAAATAGGAAAATAGGAATTAAATCAGTATGCTTCTCTTGACATGAAAAAAAAATGTTATAGGCTTACTTAAAACAATCTTAAGTAGATTTTTAGATTTTTATTTTTAATCAAGATTCACCAACATTGGTAAGAAAAAGGGTTGATGTGAAAGTATATTAATTAAAATATGAAAGTTTAAAATTATTAATAGGTTGCACATATGGAAAATGGTGCAGACTCACACACTGGGAGATGAATGACTGTATAATGCAAAATCTAAATAGCAGAGAGCAAAAGAAATAGATGTGCCCAGCCAACGTTTCAGTGTGCTAGACTACTATGAACTAAAATGTATGATGGCTCCAAAATCAATAAGAAAACCCATTTTGGGGAAATAAAGGATGAAAAAATTGTTGATAATATGTTGGTTCCCCTCTAGACTCTTTAAAAAGCCATTTTCAATTTCTGGTGATCCATCAAAAGAAAGATAACGTCATTTTCTATAGTAGTGTTCTTCTAAGACAGAACACTTGAGTTGCTGTGATGAAATAGATGAAACACCAGATGCAATTAGCTTGCGCGTAACCCCTAAATTTTGCATAATGGTAAATGCCCTTAACAAATCTGATCTTTCCTTTATGACAGAGTGTATCAGGTCCTTTGTCTTATATCAAAGTCTGTATGGAGACCAATTAATTTCAGACTAGTTTTTACCAAGGTTCTCACTAAGACAGTTTTTATTGTAATGCAGATGACTTACCAGAGAAAAATAATGTCACATGATTTTCAGTAGAAGCCTAACTCAGTAGACTATAGTAAGTAATCCAGGTCCCATTTATCAAAGACTGATCCAAAAAAAGAAAGTCCAGTATATGGATACAGTCTCCTTTCAACAGTGTAAAAGGCAGTGAGCTGAAGAGTACACATAGAAAGATCTTGCAGTATAAGGTTAAATTATTTTGGAGTAATGTGTCAATAACTAAGCAGCTATCAGGTGTTTGAGTTGTTTTCAGATTTCTAGAAGGTCTTTTGGGATACTCTTTCATTAAATATAAGTTTTACAAAAGTTCTACAAACGGTTTTGTACTGTGAACCATTTAAAAATAAACCAGGAAAAATCCTAACAACCAATTATTATCAAATAAAGACAAATAATTCCAAACCATGACATTCCTTATATGAGCTATGATCAAATACCGTATTTAGCAATGCTTTTCAGTATTACATTAGTGAAACAGTTGTGGAGCACACATAGCCCATTTGCTTTGTAATTGGAATTTCCTGGGCATCTGAGCAGACATATGACCCTAAAGAAGAGAGTTAGTGATTGCAATCATATCTAGCTAATCAAGCCTTCTGCAGTGAAAATCCTCCACCATATTTGAAAATCCTCCTCATACACAGGATGTTTCAATCTACTTCTGTTTTTTCTCACACATTTTCACAGCAGTCTAATGTTGAATATTTGCTAATATTCCCTATGTGATTCTGTAATGTCATTAAACAGAGCATGGAAGATTGCTGGTAGGGGAGGAGAATAATGTCAGAGACTTCTGTAAACAGAAGTTGCACCACTGTGGCTCCTTTATAAGATCTCCTGATCTGTTTGTTGCTCTGATGTGAGAATTAAAAAAGCTCTGAGGTGTAAAACCAACATCATTGTAGAGTGAGGAATGATGCTTGATCCCCTAGAGAAATTCACAGGGTCTGTTTTTTTCCACAATTGATTTTTCATTTAATGAAAATCATGACAATGTGCTAGATGACCCCAAATAATAACTTCATAAATAAAAATGTTCATTTTTACAGGCAACATTCTTGATGAGACTTCTTTCTGAAAACACGATTTCTTCTATACCTACACTGTCACTCGTTCACATAGCAAGTGAGGATTTTCTGCAGGTTCTGCCATAAAGAAGCTATCTTACATGATTCTAGACAAGTTAAAAACAACCAAAGAAAAAAAAACTAGCCCTGAATTATTCAAACTATGACAGAGGTCTTTCTTCTGACTGGTTACAACCAATAATTTAATGGAGTACTTTCTGTACATGTTTCATATATGCCAGCTCTCTTTCCCATTTAAGTTGTCTCATTTTTAGGATGCAGGATTTTGTCTGTCTTTGCTGGCTGAGCTACAACTAAAGACAGCAGCAAAGGGCAAGACTGTTTTATCTGCAGTAAAACACTGGCTTCAAGGCAAATTTCTATGCCTAGTTCTATAAATTAACAGGAAATGGAGCTTGGGGTTTGAAATCTTGAATTCCTGCATGATAACAGCAGTTCTCTTGATTGATTCTCACTGTTGGAGAATCTCTTTTCACAGAGAATCTCTTTTTACAGAGATGATGGGAAGTGTAATATCAGATTAGATGATCACATTGTCCTTTTCTGGCCTTAAAAATCTATGAATAAAGTACTTCAATCTCTTTGTTCCCAGTTTTCCCAGTTTTAAGTTGAAATAATTCTTGTACACATAGGTCATGGGATATGCCGGGGTTATTTAGTGTTTGTGAGTACAATAAAAATAGAAAGGCTTTTTTTTTTTTTAAATAGAAATATTCAAATACTATTACAGGCTTGGTTTAAACATTTACTAAAGTATCATCTGGCTGTCAGAGTTAATCTAATATGATTAACAATTATATTATTGGGATATGCAATGCAGAAATTTCAATACACATTCGCAAGGGATTGCTCCTGCTTAATTTGTATGGTAATCCACAGTCATTTATTCTACTTTGTGCCTATTTGTATGAGGTGGCTATAGTCTATGTCAAGGTGTTTGCGAGCTGGGTAGCCAGCTGGATTCATGCTCATTAAGCCTCAAAGCCTCTCACTTTCTCCCCTGCCAGCAGCATTCAACGTGCTGTGGTTTTGTGATTTGGAAGTACAGCACTGAGAGAACTGATCTGAAACCACCAGTCTAATTTCGCTTTAGTCCTTTTTCACTTGACTGATCAGAATGATTTTCAGTCACTCCAGTTTCAGGGCTGGAATCCCAGAGGTGAAAAGTCAGCAAGTAATCTGTTTAGTCACCAGGTCCTCCAGGTGAAGCTCAGCAAACCATAACAATTATTGTATTCTCTTCTCTCTTATCGTAGCATGGCCATTGCTAATGTTGTGTTGGAGCTTCTGTTTTAAACCATGCTTTGCAGGAGGTGTGGAATTTGCTGTAAAAATTCCCTATATGATGAATCCAGACACAAAAGGGTGCAGTGCAAGAACCATTTTTGGCATCAATTTAAAGATAAGCTTCAGTGACTTTTAATGAAAAATTGACTTTTCCATCCAGAATATTCTCCCTCAAAATCCAAGCACAAAAGAAGCCTTCTAGAGAGGAAAAAGGGGTATTTGTCCAACCACAGAAGAATCCTTCTGGGTGGGGAGAAAGGGGTATTTGATGGATATGTGTCACCATTTCTCTCCAACTGCTCCATAAGTTGCAGAGGGCCCTTCACTTCTATATTGTAAGAAATGTGGAATAGCAAAGGAATACCTATAGACTGCCCCATCAGTTAAACAAGGTAAAATACATTTCTTTCTTTATTTGAACAGTAACACATCATTTTTTTCCCCCTAAAATTGCTGTTCAACCATAGAAATTGGTTCTGTTGCTTTATGGTTCGGTTAAGCTCTTGCCCTTCTTTCAGGAGAATATAGAACTGAGAAGTCACTTTTAGAACAGGCAGTTGCAGTTATCCAGTTCCCTGAACTTCAGCGTCTGGGAAGCAAACATCACAAAATTGTTTTGTTAAGTACAAGATCATGGAATCAGGAAGACTTTTTTTGTTTTAATAAATGCATTTTTTGAATCCCTGATGTAGAAAAAACTCCATTTTTATAAATTAAAATTAATATTAAATTAATATCCATCCTTAAAAAAATATCTTGGCAAGTCACATGTGCATGTATATGTATGACATAGCTACTTTCTCACTTGTGAATTTTTAACTTATAAAGTAACCTCTCTTGTAAACATGAAATAGTGAAAACCAGGTGGAACATGGAAAGGTCACTTACTATTTTTAAGCAACTGGTTTATAATTAATCTTATGTTTTGTGAGGCATTAACTGTTAAGTACTACATATGTGAAACTGAGGACACTCATGAAGAACTAAAATCACTCAAAGGAAATATTTTTGAACAGTATTCCACTTACTTTCAGTTCTCCTGTTTGGGCTTGGGTTTTGGTATCATCTCTTTATATTCCTCTCATTCCCAATAAGAAAATATTGGAAGATCAATGGCCTTTTTGTTTCCGGGCAAGGAGCAGTATTATACCCTTGTTACTACTGTTAACCATCCAGATACCTTCCCAGACATTATTTTTCCAGTTTATCTCAAGTACTGCTATTTCTCAGGATTTGATTTTACCATGGAATCACCTCGAAGCTTTTGATAGATACACAATTTATATTTTAGCCATCTCTTTGAAAATTCAGACTCAAAAAAGATCCCCAAAAAACTGAAACTGGTGGGGGGATAAAAATCCAACAGAAAAAAACCCTTCTGTTCTGTGTTATTGAACTTTCATAGCTGCTGTGCAACCTTTATATTTTTATCCTAAATTTCCAGAAAACAATGTAACATTTAGTAGTATTATCAGGTCTCGGTTCTCTTAAATCCTTGGTACTTGGATCTACTTTTGTACATGGGAAAAAGGTGGTATGCATAAATTTTATATCCCAGGTGTTTTCTCTTTGGGAACCAAAAAATAGGGGAAATTATCAAATAGGAGGAAATATTTTGAATGTGTCTTTCAGTGTACAGAACACAATAGAAAAGCTGACAAAGCCTTCTGAATTGAAGATCCTTTGTTTATTACAGATCTTTAACACTCTTGGCTGTTAGAAGCAAGATGGGTTCAACTATTTTGAAAGTGACAAACTCTAATCAATATTCAATTGTTGGTGTGTTAATTAGTAGATGATGCTTTGTCTCTATTATTAGCGCAGGCAATTTGCTGCTCAACTTCTTTTCTGTTTTGACTGCTCAATCTCTAGTTAAGAGAGTATGACTACAGAAGCAAGAGCAGTTGCTTTCTTGGAGCTTTAGGTTAGTATTTGGCTAAACGATTTTCTCGAGAAGCATGAAATTTCTCTGACGAAATATTTCTGTGGGATTATGTTGCATGAAGCACTTTAAAGAGCCTTTATTCATTGATTAGGCCAAGGCAAAACTGTAAGAGTTGTTACAGTATCTGCCGGTGCTTGTTTCTAAAGGGCAAGTGCGTTGCTTTGGAGTCCTTGACTTCAGTGCAAACTTGCTGGGATTATTAGTGTGCACTGCAATTGGGATGGTCTTTCTACGAAGCCAGTCCCTATAAATTTGTGTCTGGACTCCACTTTCCAACTGTTGGGCATTGTACGTATACTTATATTTGTTGAAGGCACGTTTTAATTTAGGAATCGGAGAAAAACAAGAGCTGGAATTATTTCTCACAGTCAGAAAAGCCTAGAAATGTATATCATACCAAATGACTGAATGATTGTTTACAGAAGTAATTTTAGAAAATGACACTAAATTTAGGAGACTGTTAAAGTGTTGTCTGCTTCTGAAAGTTCATTTATTTAGTTAGGGCAATGGAACTGAACCATATGACTAAGAGCATCATCCAGATGCTTCTAGTCGTATGAATTATTTTCATATAGCTTGGCAAGGAGCAGGGAGTTGTCTTCATGATTCTTATGGGTCCCTTCCAACTTGAGATATTCTAGGATTCTATGAAATGGTGTCAGTCAAGGATTATTAGTAGCGAGACAAAATTGAATACAGGCTCATTGTAACCTGTGGGACATCAGGAAGTACTGGAGCATGTGGCAACATATTTCTGGAGAATCTACCTGTTCCTACAGAAGTTGCACTCTTAAAAAATTAAAAAATTTGTATACTTTCCAAAGATGTATACTTTCAAAAATATTGTACTTTGTACAAAATATTGTACAAAATAGGGTATTTTGGTTTTTATTTTAGTGTTAAGCTATAAAGTTCTAGATCATAGGTGGTACTCTTGCAGTATTAATTGTGATACCTAAGGAAAACTGTGGATGATGCTAGGATTTAGCATCATGCCAATCCTGACCATTTAATTTAAAACATCTGTCAATTCTGCAAAAGATGTTTGAGTACTATCGCTTTCCAACCCCAGTATAAGACTGGCACATTTTTTTCCATCTGTCTTTATGTATTCTTTTTTATTTCCCCAAGACTTTCCTGCTGGGCTACTAAATGCACATTGCACTACAGCTTTCTATTTTTTTTTCAATATTAAATATTAATTATTATTAATGCAGTTAATCCTTACTAATTTTCCCTTGTTTTATGATACTGCTTTTCTCCTTTGTATGCAAGAGGGAGAAAATGAATGTTGCATGTGGAAAGGGAGGAATAAGAATGGGAGCTTTGGTTCATCGGAAACTGATGATGTGTAACCCACTATAGCTTAAGTATATTTTCAGATACAAACTTTTGCCTGGCCACTCTATCTTACCACCTCCATGCAGAGCTGAAGTCCTCAGTATTTTTCCTACCTCCCTATGCTCTTCTCTGTGTGATTTAGCTGGGCAACACTTAATTAAACTCCATTTCCTCTCTTTACGCTTCAGGTATTATTATGCAGCTCCCTTCAAGAGGTAATTCATAGGCTGTTTATCAAAGCTGTGAATTTAATAATATCAAAGACATGCTATTGCACTGTCACGGTAATAAGATGCATTAACATTTCTTATGAACAGAATTTTCTCTCTGTATGTATGTGGTTCCTCTGCTGAATACTGTGGGCTTTCAAAATCAATAAAAAAACCCACAACGTATAATTTATTTAGTCATATTATTCCATCACACTCACCTCCTTCATAGTTAAATACTGCCTTCTTAAACCCACAACCTCAGCACTGTAGTACTTTGACTGCAACAGGAAAACCATCCCATGTTTTATCTAACTATTACCTGCAGCACTCAGCTAGTGTTCCTGGTTTGAGGTATGAGGGAAATGACAGCAGTGCCCTTTCAAACTGTTGGAGATATAGGTAGTCTCTGTTGTGGTTCCAGAGCAGTACTGATTATGTAATTCTAGAACTGGTTGAAAAAAGATTTCCTGTAGAAATTTTGTGTGATTTGTTACAAAGTTGTGACTTTATTTAGGAGAGATTGTTCTGAATAAAAATAATTTTTGTATAGAAAGTAGATACTTTCTTTGATACAATGGAAAATTACTTGTTTTTTTTTTTCTATGTAGGTTCACACTAATATTTAGCATGATACAATGTTTGTTCTTTCCTTAAGTATTGTGTATAGCTCTGCTTTTTGTGTTGTTTGCTCTCCTTTCCATAATTCTTTCTATTGCATGCAGGAGGTCTGCCGAAATTGCATATCTAAAATATCCGAAATGCAAATACTAAAAAATGAGCCTGGAAGGAAATATAGAGGAAAACCCAGAATTCCCAAGTCTAACTCCTTCTTCCTTTTTTTTTAGTTTTCCTCTCCTTTAAATTTGAGGAAAGTAGTAGAATGAGAAAAGGAACACCTTGTGGACATTATACAATCAGCAATGACTTAGGTAGTTTAAATTTAAAGGTCAGAATATGCAGTATATACATGCATTAATGCTAATGTCTATGGAAGCATTGTGGCAGACCTGTGGTATTCTTTGAACAAATATTATTATTTCTTATTCAATCCTAATATTTTTAATAGCTTTTTATTTTATACTTGAAGATTTTTGTTGTTCCACTGTCACATTTTGGGGCTATTTTAACTACATCTTGTTTTGAAGAAAGTATGAATTATTTATTAAAGGGTTAATAACCAGTGACTGATGTTTCTGGTACTCTATTTATATGGGCAGCCCAATTCTTGTATTGTTTCTTCTTTGAATGAATGTCTACAAAAATTCTATATTTGATTAATGTGAAACTGATGCACATGAGACTAGATTTGTTTTGGGTACTACTGTACGTGTTGTGGCCATGGATGCTGCTATAGTTGAAAATTCCTGGCATAAGATAACCCCCACTTATGTTAAACCTTGCTTTCTGTTTACAAATTACTTCCTCTGAGCAAATGCAATTGTGTACTGGCTGCAGAATCTCTGATAAGATAGTCCTGGCTAGGCATTGTGACAAGATACGGTGTCTTGGAAAGATCCTGAAAAAAATGAGCTGTCCTCATATGCACTATCCTGTAGTCTCATCTGCTACCTCAGTGACTGCAGGTGCTGGTATAATCACATGGCCAAATCCAGAGGGCTTTCTCATTAACAGTTCTCTGAGATGTTCTTCAGTACTCTACGTGGCCTAGGGTTTCATTTGCATTGGGCTGAGTACACATAGAAGAAGGCACTCTAGTCCCAAATGGGACTTTTACTGGCAGTTACCTAAGCAACAAAAGAGGAGCTGGAGGCAGCTCAGGAGAGGAAGTTATGCAAGTACAGCAGAATTAGAAGTAGACCTGTAGCAGAGACTACAAAATATTTTAAGATCATCATAAAACACTCCCTTGAAGTAACTGTTAAATCAGTGTCAGGATATAGTAACCAGAGCTGAGAAAACAAATCAATTATGAGACTACAGTAGTGTTTGTAGTGAAATATACATTCAAGAGAGAGAACTTCAAAGAGAATTAGTCACTACATTTCAGTTGTGCTAATTTGTGTAGTTGACTTGTAAATGTATTTGTTCTTCAAATGCCTGTCTGTTCTCACGTGAAAGTTCACACAGACTGTAAGAGTACATCATAGTGAAGAAATGATTGTTGATGACAACAAAAGACCAACAAGGCAAGCTTAGCGTGAGACCAAATTCTGGCCACATGCTCTGTCTCTTCTATGACAGAGCTTACCTATGTGAAGGACAGTTGCATTTTCATTTTGTGGTTGAATTTTATTTCTCCTATTCTTTGAAATTCTATAAATTCGGTATTTTGGAAGGGTGGGAAGTGACTTCATATTTATATGTATACCTAGCTTTTCCCTTCTACCTGCCCTTTTCAAGAGACTAGTTACTGTGGCAGATCCCTAGTCCCCTGCATTTTGGGCTCGCCTGCCAAGTTCTTCAGCTTGCAAACACTCTGGTGGCTTCATCAGCTCTGGACACAGTTGAACAATTAATTTATTACTGCTAGAGGATCTCTCTGTTTCTGAGAAGCCAGTAAAAACTTCAAGTTTGCTGTTGTCAAGGGTTGTTCTTGATCCTAGGCTCATTATTCCAAGACCTGTGCCTGTAAGCATGAGTATTTTCTTTTTCTCAATGGTTATCTTGCCTCTAGTGTGTTTTCCTCTGCAGCATCTCAGACACAGACAGCTATGATTTCCACAGGTTTGGTGTTAGCACAGGTCATCTCTTGTTAGGCCACATAGCTCAGCACTGAGCATCATAGAATATCTTGAGTTGCAAGGGCCCCACAAGGACCACAGAGTCCATCTGGCCCTGCCGGGACAACCTCAAAAATCACATACCATGGCTGAAGCTGCTTAGGATCTTGGCCAGGCTTATGAGTTACTTCTGTGATGAAGTTTGCACTACTAAGTTTATCCTTCAGCTTGGTGTTTTTACTTTCTGTTGTAGAAACTGAAATATGGAAGATATTAAATGACAGTTATTAAGTCCTTACGGTAAGCGTAGCAAGTTTTAACTCTCTGCCAGGCCACAAGGTGAACTCTGGGAATGTTTTGTTTTCTCTGACCTTATCCCAAGGAACTCTGTTCATGCTCTGAATCAGGAGTGAGAATTGTGTGGGCAGCAGCATCTTACTCAATTCTGAAAATATCTCCTACTGTATCTCTGGGAAATTATTCTCATCAGCAACATGAGAACAGCAGTTAAAATATATCAGGACACTGCCCTCATAAGTTGTCCTTTTCCAGATTATGTCAGTGATCGTCAGTGCACTAAAAGCAGAAACAGAAGTGAAAGCTCTTTTTCTTCCTTTATTTTGAAAATAAAGGGTGTGCTCTTGTCCATTAGTGTAATTTCATGTTTCACAACTGGAAGAAGACACTTTTATATTCAAATAAATTCTTTGTGTACACGAGAGGGTGTCCCCTTTTTGTTTTCCTTCTGTATCCCAAAATACTTTATCCATCACTCAGTAATGCCTGCTAAGTAATGTTCACACTACTTTATTTGCTCCCTGTTTTGTCCTGCTGAATTGTCTGTTGCTTTAATTATCTGTGCCCATCATGGGATATCCCAGAATGTGCTGTAGCGTAGAATGGTGAGAGAAGGACTCTTCAGCCTTCTCTCCTGTACTTCCCCTGAGGGACTGCTGGGGTACATTTCTTCTTTGGCTACGTAGCCATCATGGGAATCATATAAGGAAAAGAGTTAGACTCTAGCCCATGGTAAGTGCAGGTATAAGTTCAAGCATGAAATTTAGGGATTATTTTTAAGTTTGCTAGAGATGTCTGGTTTAGATTTGGGGGAACCAAAAATTAGGAGAAATACATGATAATGTGAAAGTGGAATCATATTTTCAGATTGTTAGATAGAAATACTGATGGAAGAAAGGGGGGAGCTGGACCATGCTGGATGACAACAGGGATATTCAGGAAAAACACAGAGGGAGATAGAAATAGGTTTAGTCATAGACCCAGCAACTGCAACATAGGGAAATAACGGTAGTTGGGATCAGTAAAGAATTGCATAGCAAAGGAAAATAAGAAGGAAATAATATGGTTATAATGAAGAAAGATTTCTAATAACATGAAAGACATGAAAAAAAGGAGGAAAATAAGGGGAAAGTGCAGGAAATGAAACACAAATTTTTCCACATTGTATATAAAAATAGCTTAACAAACAGCTCAACTGTAATGATTCTGAAGAAGAAAAGACAAAAGATTGTGGCAAGTTGCGTTGGAATATGTGGATACATATAAAGACAGTTGTGTTTAAGGTCAAACCAAGCGTGGAAACAGTGCAGTGGTCTTATCCAAAGCTTTATTGCAAACACTTTGGTGGAAGGTCCATTCAGAGCTTGCACTTTTGATCAAATAAGGCAAGGCAGAGAAAGGGCATAACATGCAAAAGGAACAGGATAATAGCAGACATAATATGTCACTGTGTGCATGCACCATGTCATACTGTGATGTCCTTTTCGGGAGAAAATAAGAGAGGGTGTGTTGTTTACTGCATGCTTAGTTCTTTCTGTGTGGCCATAGATTGGAATGTGTCAACAACCAAGTGTCTAACTGTACTAAGAACTTAACTTTTATCCAGGTTTTTACTTAAATCAATAATATTAAATAATATATGTACATCATAAATGCATAAAGTGTTAATATTTTAAAATCAAATCACTGGTTATGAAGTGCTCCCTGAAA
Source organism: Pipra filicauda (assembly GCF_003945595.2). Classification (NCBI taxonomy): domain Eukaryota; kingdom Metazoa; phylum Chordata; class Aves; order Passeriformes; family Pipridae; genus Pipra; species Pipra filicauda. The sequence continues at coordinate 2,759,508 of NW_024104565.1, read as the reverse complement.
AAGCACAGTAAGGCATTAAAATCAGTTTTTACTGCCATGTGGAAGGTCAGTGCACTATAGTAGCCTCACACGGCATTTTATTTTGCTCGTCTGATAGCCCCTCCATGTTTGCTGCCATCAGACATCCAAATCAAAATATTCTAAGAACTCATCTTGCTATACCAGGATTAGGCAGACTCAGCTGTGTTATCAGCTTCAAAGTTGCCCTGTGCTATATGTAGGGAGCCATTGCATGGATGGTGAACAGCAAGCTCACTGCTTTAGTAGCCCAGTGTGCTGACATGGAAAACTTCACGTCTTCTGTTTTATCTAAATTTTACAGGAAATTCACTGTCAGAAGTAGGCAAGAGGTCAGGCTTTTTTTGGTCACAACACAAGATACTTGTGGAAAAGTTAATTTATTAATAAATAAATTAAGCCCAGTGTTGTAGCAAAACATCCTGTTCGTGCTGCTGCCAGGTATTGCTGTTAAAAAGAGATGGAAACCTGTTAGGCTGTGATGTACTTTTGATTTTAAAATTTAAGGGGAATATTTATAAATTTATTTCAATAAAATTTTTAGTTCTATTGAAGTTAATGTCAAAACTCTCTTCAAACCTAAGAGTTTTCAATGTCATATTTCTCAAATCCACCTTCTGTAGTTTTGCTTATGTATTCTTAAATTATTTTCAGTACATGAAGTATCTTTGTAAGTATAAAATGTACAAATATTTAAGTTATCTCTCCTTTAAGTCTCAAATCCATTTCCAGTTATTCACAGTGACTCTTTTTTCTATTCTTTTGGCTGCTTGTCAGCACGAGGAAAAGCTGTGGCTATTATTTCCTGGGGAGATCTGCCTTAGGCTGTCAGTTTCTGAGACTATTGTTGTCATCTGTTCAATTCTCACTTAAAACCAGAAGACTTAGGGCTTAACAGTGGGGGAAGTACTTTTCTGGACTGCTTTGCTATTCTGAACTTGATGCAATTTTAAGGAAAATACATATTATATTTAAATTTAGATTTAAGTTATAGATGCGAATTATAGGATGCTTGAGTAACTTTGTTAGGCTTTCCTAGAAAGTGAAGGATTCGGAATTTGCTACTTTCTAATGATTGTATGAAACTTCATATTTTGATAATATTTCCTCCCATCTGATATTTTGTGTAGCTGCTTCATTCCTCAGCCGTAGACGCCTATCTATCAGGCCTGAAGTTTCATTCCAGTTAACTCCTTGGGTTTGGACTAAGTACATATCTTCCATTGAATTTTCAGTACTGGATTAAACAAGAAAGGAAGGTGTGGCAGTGGAACATCCTTTCTCAAGTAAATTCCTGCAAGCAAAAGTAAAATATGGCATACATTTACATATTTTAAAGATTGGCATGTCATAAATTTTTCACTGATTTAGATCCTTTGTATAATATGATATACTCATATAGTTTTGTCCACTGTCAACCCAAAGCTTTTGCCCTCGAGAAACTGTTAAAAGATGTCTATTACCAGCATAAGTAGCCTTGCTACTCCCCTAAAATTACTCCTTAGCCTATAAGGGTTTTCTTTTTTTTTCCTTTTTTTTTTTTTAATTTTTACTTCTCATAACATACTGACATGAAATACCATCTATGTCATTTTCAAGGCTTTTAGCACATTTCCTTTGTAAAATCTTAAGGTACATACAAGAACTGTTAGTTCATGGATGACTTTGTAACTGTTCAAGGTCTTTCTGAATCTTTGGGTGAAACATTTCCATGAAATGTTGCTTGAATGATAGAAGAAAATAATGACAGTACTTAAAAATTATACTCTCTGCATTTTTAGTGAAAACATGCAAAATTATGGTTCAGAGTTGATTATTTTATAACAGCCTCTAATTATATTATTATTTGCAAAAACAAGGTGGTGTTTATACTTGCAGCAATTTGAAAACTATAATTTTCCAACATAATAACCTTGTTGGAGTAAGACGAAATTGACCCCAGCAAAGCATCTAGCCTGTGGTAACTCCAGCATAGCACCTTTGAGAAAGACTGAAGGGGAAGGAGTGTGTGTTCAGCTGCAGGCTGAGGCGTGTCAAGGTTTGTTTGGAATTCAGACCTCTCCTTTCAGTGATACTCAGTGTGTACTTAAGGTAAGAGCACATTCATCCTGGTCAATTTGAGAATTACTGTAATTTTCTTTTACTACCCTGCTCCATGCCTGGTAAATTGCTTTACAGTATAAAAATGATGTAACACAATGCCTTTGTCACATCCAAGAAGACTTTCAGTCCCTGAAAGGCATGACTGACTGGCACTGAATAATTCCCATGATAATTGCCAAAAGGACAGAATGCTAAGATATAATAATTTCCTTCTCACAGCATCAGCTGAATTCTCTTTCTTCTTGTTAAATTTGACTAACACAGTAATGCTTAAGAGTAAGTCTGAGAAGCACTTATGTGTTTGGCGGATAATATTTTTGTGTAGTGACCTGTAGACTAGGAGTCCTTGGCCCATCCTCTGTTGTCTTTTCCAAGGCTGTTAAAATTCAGTTGCATATTCACACACAAGGACTCTGCTGTCCTGTGTATTGTCCAGGAGGAGCTGTTTTGTAGAAGCTTCTTAGTGGGTTTTCTTGATAAACAATAAAATCTTGTACAGACAAAAAAGTGACAAGTAGTAGCATGCATAGAAGTGATATAAGGTTACTTGGATAGAAAGTTTGGAGAGATTTTATTCACCAGTATAAATTAGGTGTTTAAGTATGGTATGATAAAAGTATTGTGGCAGTGTCCTTGTGTCTTCCTTAGTTCCTGTTGTTTCTGTGTAACTATAAAGGATAGCTGCGATATAACTAAAGATGGTGCATCATGAATAAATGATGACCCTGCCTTCACACTGTGTAGGTACAATACTTACGATTATATGCATTACTGAAATACTGTAAACTTTGAGTCCCAGTAAAATACACAATAAGGAACATCTGTTGAGTATCTAAAGAACCTTTCTTTATTCCCCTCTGTAGTCTGGTCAAATGCCCAGAGATGTTGTTCTTAACTGACAATATTGGAGAACATATTTTAGAGGAGTGGGTTTCTGTTCAATGTGTTTTTCTTTCAGGCTTATGTTTGCACGGGAAGTTATCTTGACCTTTATAAACAGAAATATTTGGACTATAATTTTCTGTAATGTGCTACAAAATTTAATATAAATCTATGGATATTAAAATCTGATGAAACACCAGCATCTTTTGACTGCTGACAAATAATTTCTGGAGGATTTAGTGGTTTACAGATGAATGAAACAGTGGAACCAAACTATTAACTTCTCTCATAACAAGTCTGATTACCCATCTGTACTATGACTTGGATTCATCACTTCCTGGAAAAACTTCACATAACTTTTTCAAAAATACTCGGTCATGCCTAGAGAAATCACAGAACCAAATTGTTTTCTAAACGTTGAAGCATTTTAAGCATGCATGACATATGGTACTACACAAGAAAATTTCCTAATCTTCTAATGTGGGCTTCAACTTTAAGAAAGGATTCTGTGGAAGCAAGGAATTCATGAGCTTACTTTAAGAATGGAGAGTTAGTTTAGCATTTATTTTTGCAATCACTTCCTACTTTGTTTAAGTTTCATTATAGTTTTACCTAAGGAAGGACCAGAGGTTGAGAAATTCTTAGATATTAGGAAAATTCTGTTAAGTTACCTGTCCTGTCTGCCAGTGCACCATTACTCTCCACAGGCAATTTTCCATTGTTATGTCTAATTTGCTTTTAAAAACCTAAACCAAATTATGCTTTTGCTATTTACTATGGGAAGATCATATTCAATGAGTCTCAACGACCATATATTTAAATTATTTCTATATATATGATGTAATCAGAACTTTATCATCCAGATAAAATTAAAGCCGAAAAAGAATTTATTTATATTTTTTCAGAGAATTTCTGGCATTGTAACGATGTGTTGTTCTTCATAGCATAAATTTTATACCTCAGTGGACAGCAGCTGCCTATCCTGCAGTGTCCTAAAGGAGACTTCAGAGGAGATAGATTTATATAATGCAGTCGTAATTTACAGTCATTATATGAAGATGTTTTATCAATTACCTAAGCAAAAATACCCTGTAGAATTTATACCTTTTAGTTATTAAAAAACAGTGACTTTCTTAAATTAGTTATTGGAAATAAAGAATTCAGCAACAGAAATTAATCATTGTCACATTCTTCTGCGTGTCTGGTGGATGCTAGGCTGTGTAGAACATTTGTTTGGAAAATGGAAAAACATTATTATGATACCCTTAATAGAAACAGACAATCAAACAAATCTTAATTTGAAAAGGTTTTTGCAGTCATTGATCATAAGGAATATATGCTCAAATGAAGGAAAAACATCTTCATAACTGTCTGACATTGGTGCAGAGAGCCACATTCTGGGAGGGATATGCTGTCATCAGACAGTTTCATTTTTCCATTTCAAAGACAGGTGAAATTTTTGCCAAAATACAAAGTAAAAGTCATGCATTGTAGCTCCTGGTAAGATCGTGTTGTATTTATCCTTACATTTTCTGGCAATTAAATTGTTTTTCTCCAGTGTGTTGAGATTATCTCTCTGCAATAGGAAAAATGTAAAATGGAACTTAGGCTGTGCAAACCTCATTTGGGGATGTAGCATACTTTAGCTGCCATTTAGATTATCTGCCCATACCATTGAGAGGGGATTTATTTTTACATACGTATGTATATGAAAGGTATTTAATCTTTAATAATCACTTAATACTTCCATCCCTATTGAAGGGGAGAAAACAGTAGAATAGTGAGCAAATTAAAGGCTGAATGGTGAAGATATTTATCTTCAGCTGAAGAAGAGATTAGTATGAATTTAAACTAATGAAAAATTGGATAGCAAATTAAGATAGATGAACTGTAGTTATTTACATACTTTATTCTTTGTTTACAAAAGCTACTGTCATCTCACCTAATATTGCATCAGTGGGAAGCAACTACCACCTCTCTGGGCAACCTGTTCCAGTGTCTCACCACCTTCATCATAAAAAATTTCCTGCTTATACCCAGCTCAAATCTACCAGTCTTTTAGTTTGAAGCCACTACCCCTCATCCTATCGCAACAGGCCTTACTAATATGTTTCACTACTGAAGCAATAAAAGGCATAGCAAAAGATTAGTGATATCATTCCCTGGTGAACGTTTGTCCTCTATCAGTGTGTGAACTTGTATCATGTCTGCTTACACCATTACCATGCATTTCTACTGACCCTCTTTCTTTGTGTGATGTTATGCCCTTCCTACAGGTTTTCTCAAACAAGGATTTTTGGAATAACATTTTGGAGTAATTTTTGAGTGTGACATGTTTTCTGCTGTAAAGAGAACAGGCCCCATAATAAACAGCTCAGCAGTATAACATAATTTTTTTCAGGTCACCTTTAAAGACAGACATGGTGTGCCTACTGTGCTACATGCCCCCGACAAACTGCTTCCTTAGCAGGAGCTCTGTTGTTTTATTGATAGCACAACTAACTACAGATAAATCCTGTGATTTGGTAAGTCCCTCGTTACCTTCCTGCTACAAAGCATCTCCTACTGTGCTTCCTGACTAGCAGATGATCAAAAACCTGAACTGTGAAAACAACACAGTGAATCTTCCTTTCAAAATCCAGTTTTTGAAATAAAAGTCTTATAATAAATTAGTTGATGAATGAAATATTAATATGCATTGTAACAGTGAGAGAGAATAGATTTGGTGCTAATTAAGGAAATAGAGTAAGTTTGAGAGAGTTTAGCCTTGCTTCTTTATTAATATGGTGTGGACAGTTGGTCATTTAAATTACAGCATGGTATGTGATTCAGAAGAAACCTGCAATTGTAGATCCATAGAATAGAAGAATTACTGTATATGAGATGGTGCATTACCAGCTTTTCTGTACACAGGATCATGCTGTGATCTTGGTGGATTTTTGTAGTTGCTCTCACTAAAGAAGGCACTCACAGAGTTTTAGCACCTGCTCTGAAATGAGAATCTTGAAAAGTTACTGACTTGACTGTGTATATCAGCTATATGTCAAAGTGTCACAACGTTCCTTTAGCAAATCTCGGTTTTGGGATGTAGTTCAGTCACATATTTTCTCATGAAATCTCACTGCCTAAAGTGTACTGACTGTATCTGGTATCCCACACACATCTCATGTGGCCCTGTAAGAGGAATTTTAAGACTGTAGTCATAAATAAATGACTTCCCAAATTGCACTTCCAGGAACTCTTCAGCTTTACTGTGATATTTACTCAGTAGAGGTAGGAACTAGCAGGTCAGAAGTGCCTTAAAGATATTAAGGAGGCTTTGACTCGGTCTTGGTCAGTCATGTTACACATTGAAAAGGCTGTTAAGGTCTCTGGAATAGCTTTATTATAAGAAAAGTGGGTAGTGGTCTGGGCTGTGGGTTTGTATTAAACAGGTCTTGTTGTTCTTCATAGTTTTTGAATGGAGCTGTTAGCAAATAAAAGTGGCACTTACTAGAATGCAAGTGTTCCTTTCCTAGTGTTACTTTTGGAAGAATCTCAAACAATTTGAACGTATTTGCAGAAATCTAAAGGAACATTCAGTTGCTGAACATATTGACACCACAAACCAGTCCAGCACAACTGAAAAGAAACCTTCTCTGTTTTGCATCAGTCTGACCACAAGAGCTGTATTTTGTCTGAGATTCCTGTGATCTACAGATCATAGAAAAAGAAAATGCTGATGGGAAAAAGCTAGCTAAGTTTTCAAAGCTCAAAAAATGTTCGTTTGCTTGCGATTTGGGTTTTTGATAAAGAGACAGGGGAAAGAAAACAGTCTCTGTTGTCAAGACTGGTTTTGCTGCTCATTTGATTTCATGTTATTTCTGGTTCTTGTGTATTATGAAGGTCTAAAGAGCATTGATTTATACTTTTAATACATATATATAGATATATAAACACTCCATATTCCTTTAGGAAACCACATCTGCATTTTGCATCTGACTTAAAACATGGCAATGTGAATTAATTTATTTAAAGAAATAAGGTAATATTCCCTGGTTGTGATTATAATTAGAGTGCCAAGAATCTGTTTCAGAAACAGACATATGCCAGAATCTTGAAATACTGCACAAACAACTCGGGAGTGGGTGTAATTTCATTTAATGTGTTTTCTATACACTGAGAGTAAAGATGGAGAGATATGACAAAGGAAGGGGTAGAAAAGAAAGTAATGAAAACCAAGAGGCTACTGAAACTTCTTAAAATGCAGTAACAGAGTAAGGAGCTCCTATGCAGTATCTACTGAGTAATGCATCCTTGGACTTAGGACAAGAACAGGAGAACTTGCTGTAGATTTTTCTCCTGTTGGAGAAAATCCTTTCCTCTTTTTTTATCGATGAGGTGTTCTGGTGAAGCACAGGAAGCTGAAACTGTCAGTTTGGTTATTTTATGATGTTAAAGGGCTCAACATAAAAGGGTTGAAAAATGCTAGGCTTTTTTAATGTCTCAATAAATTATCATTAAAAAGAGGGCAGTCTCTTTTGGAAATAGAGGATCCCACTGTCCTCAGTTGTAAATCAGTAATTGTAATCATATTACCTTTTCACTAAAGACAGTTACATTGATGATTTAGGATGCAAAACCATAAAGTGTCAGTACAGGAATGCATTTTTTGCACTCAGAAAACTTATAAGAAACTTTCCAACTGTGCGGTGTTCAAAACTGAAATTGTCCTGTGCCCCTTAGGAAGAGAAGTAGAAGGCAGTTTTTGTTATGCCATGATCTAAAAGTGTTATTTCACCAAATTCCACAAGTTTATTTTATGATGAAACTAGTTATTTATGGTTTGGTTATAGATAGGAAGCATATGGATAGCATATGATAGAACTACATCTAGACTATTTTCTAAGTATATCCAGTTAGAGAGCATCTGAGGTTATCACATCCTGAAGTTCAGCACATACTGCACACAAACGACATCCAGTGAAGACATTTGTGCACTCTCTTCCTCAGACACATACGTTCTAAATTTTTGAGCTTTTGGCTCTAACTAGAAGGATGTCTTTGATTCACAGTAATATGCAAATGTTAGGGAAGCAAAGTATGGGCTGCCTGAACGTGACTTGTCATTTTACAAATGCATGGAGATTGTTAATTGTTTGTACAAGATGTTATTTACAATAATAATTTCTGAACCAAGTAATACTGTAGGATGTCACCAAATAAATAATTGAAAATGGCATTTTTTTCCTCATGTCCCCTGCTACTAGCACATTTCTCCACTCTGAGTATTAAAAAACTGTGTCCTGAACTACTTTTCAGACAATTCAGAACATGGTTACAAACATCTTTGTTTGCATCAGTCTGAATGTGATATGTGCTGACTTCAATCATGTAAACTTTGTATACTGGTAGTACTCTATGGATAACTTCTGATGCAGAAATTGGAGCTTAATTTTTTTTGTTTTTCAGATACTTGATGATATCACTCCATCCCTTTGTTTTGCAGTTATGTACGTTGTACAGATTGTCACATCTTTAGTTCTGCAGTCCATAACTCCTTAGGGCTTTTGCCTCAGGGCACACCATAACTGTCAACTTTCCTTGTTTAAATTAGTTTATTTAGAGCGTGTTGCAGGAAAAGACTGAGTAATAAAATTCACACCCTGACTGTATTTAAAAGGAAGCTTTTTTTCTCATTGGAAGGTTTGAACCTGTATATTAATTTTGGGCCAGTTGCAGAAAGGTCAGAAGTACCAGCGCAAGACTTTTTGAACAATCCTAGTTGCAAACTAGACCAAAAAGTGCTCCAGAGAGCAAACTGTCTTCTGAAGGAGAAAATGATGGATGCAAATTTTAAGCTTGTATTTAATTTTCAGCTTTTTAACATTAGAATCTTAAGTGCACTTCGCATGGCAGTCAGCTGCAAAAGTTTAAAAACAACTTACCGATTGCCTGCTCCTGCTGGACAGATGCATCAACAGGTCATGAGAGTGTTCGTTAACCAGTGCAAGGTTAAGTGGTTTTATTTTATACTGTCATGGAAATATGGTTTGGGCTAAGCTGCTGGATTTCGCACTAAAGCTGAAGAATGCAGGTCAATGCAGTAACCTCCAGCACTAAGGCAGTAACATATTGCTGTGGAACAGCAGCACCTTCAATTACTGCAGGTACTTGCTAGGCAAGATATACATCTGGTCCTTAAAATCTATATTCATTTATTGAATACGGGAATTCATGACAGCCTTTGCCTGAGTTATAGTACATAGTTTAATAACTAGATCTTCGAGTATGAACTTGATTTTTCATTTACTTTTCTGGAAGATTTTATTTTGGAAGTTATATTGTCTTTTTCTTTGCTCATGCTAATAGGTTAGTGTATATGCATACTTTCAGAGGTCTAGCTGCTCTAAAATAAGGATTTTAAGCACCCTGACAAGTGTTTTCCCTCGCAGCTGATGTATAGTTTCTCAAAGGCAAGAGTGAAATGATGTATTGATTATAAGGGTTTATTTAGAAGTATAACAGAAGATGAAGAATGTAGAAAAGAAACGGAGAGGAATTTTTAAAATAGAAACCAATTCTTGAGAGCTGTTTCTGACCACACCAGGGTACAGCATTGCTGGCTTCTGTTGTACTCATAAGACTGATACAGGGTTCTTCTTTGTTACTGGTTCTTCTAGAGAATATCTTATTATTTTATATTTAAAAAAAGTATAGATGCAAGGCACTTAATAAAACCAACTACATGTGTATGATTAGGGAGTAGTATCAAGAAAGGTTAATGAAGAAAACATAATACTTTCTTTTGAATCCTAGGTCAAGAAAACAACTGTGGCAGTTTGAACCACATTAAAAATCCAAAATCCAATTTCCAGGCTTCCCCACCCCTTCCCACAATTTATCTCAACACCGAAGAGAGAACTTTCAGGCCAGAGGCTTCTGTAGGGGAAGGGGAAAGTATTTACATTTATTTTACACAAATAAATACTATACAAACTAAAGGCAACTATATATATATATATATATTACACTTTTATCAGACCCTTCGAAGCTTCTCCCTTTTACTCTAGTCCAGGAAGAGCCTTTCAAGGCTGATATGTAACACAGTCTCTCTCTTGTGGGAGCGTTCAGGGCCCCTGAACACTCCCTACCAACCTTCAGCTGTTTGTGGAAGTCCTTCCTTCCTCACAAAGTCCAAGAAGGTAGCTCTGAGTCCTTTCTCCTCCATCCTGTGTCGTTTCTGCTGTGTGATCTCTCCCTCTCAGTCTCATACCTTGGTTCGCTGCTGCTGTAGTGTAGCTTATCACAGTAGGCGTTTGGAATCTTCATTCCTCCAAATCAGTTTTCGGCTGCCCCCAGTCAAACTCAACAGACAACTCCCAAGCCTCTTGACCCGTCTCCAATTTCGCCTGGGATTCTTCTCCTGAGTGCTGAGCTGTTTCGTTATCAACCCATCCACTTGGCTCCGCTTCAAATGCTGAGCCTTTTATCCACTTTACAACAGAGGGAAAGAAAAAGGTCCCCCTCCACAGCTTAACTGCGAAAGGGGGGGGAGGAAGAGGGCTTGGCTGCAAGGCCTGCCTTCTCCCTCCTCACTTACCAGTTGTTTGTGAGTCGCATCCCTCACAAACATACACTCACTCCAATGCTGTCTCTAACTCTGGCCTATGCAGGATGGGGGGGTGGCACAGGGCTCCCCCTTCTCCCCTGGGGGGGAAGGAAGAAGGAGCCCAGCCACCCCCTGGCCTTCTACACCTACACACAGCAGACACCAACAGAAACTGCCAGTAGCTCCCGGTGCTGTGTATATGTGATTTTTCAGCAAAAGCGAACAAGACAAATGGTGATTGGCTCTCCAGGGAACACTGCCCTGGCACCCAGTCACCTCTGAGCCCCCAACTCCCGGGAGGGCCATCTCAAACCATGACAACAACATTCTGAACAAAACCCTTCAGTAATATGAAAAAGTAATAAAATGTGTCAGGTTGGTAAACTGCCACGTTATTTCAAGGGCTTAGCTCTACAGTGAAGCCTTCCTTTGCGGTGTCGTCTTCACTGTCCCTTGAGGTGGGTTACAGCAGCAATTGTGTCATAGATGGCTTGGCAGCTGCTGAAGTGACAGGTTCCAAGTGGTCACTGTGCAATGAAAGGCCTTCCATTGAGACACATTTCCCTATTACAATGACAGTTGCTCATTTATTAATCACTCTTTACACAAAATAAAAGGGTATATGTACGTGTGGGTGTTTGTGGGAAGGCAATATGGAGAAGGTAAAGTCTTGAAATTCTCCAGTGAAACGTAATCATAGTTAGCCAGATCCTCATAGGCTGGCATAGCTTCATAGCCCAATGAAACCCATCAGCAAATGGAGTATACTCTTTTTATGGCTCTTTCAGTATGATGCCTCCAATGTATTTTGCTCAGACAGAGGTATTATGAAGTTAAGAAACTTGATTGCTGAGACTCAATTATTTGCCTTCTTACCATGTTTCTCCAGGAGTTTAGCAAATATGCAGAGAAGTAGATTATGCAGGGACAGTGTCTATGGGCAGGGCCCCACTCCTTGGCCCCAAGCTCCAGTAGCACAACAGAGTTTACACCCATATAGCAAACTTTTTTCCTCAAAAAAATATCACAACCTCATCCACACAGCCTATTCAGAACAGCCCCTGCATTCTGCTACAACCAGACTGTTACCCAATCACACCAGTACTACCTGGTGTGAGCCAAAAGCACCAGACAAGGTATTAGTTACAGCTTTGAGAATAAGTGATGACAAAGCAGTGCTGGAACCTATTCCCAGTCCTATTATCCATCCATGTTGGGGAATTGTATCTAAATATCTGAAGTGACAAAGTAGTAGATACTCTGGCTGGACTAAGATGACTGAGCCTCCTCATTTCTGGGATGCCAGAAATTATAGTGTATTCGAGAGCGGTAGAACTGCAAGACATTATTAGTCCCTAGATAGACTTAGTGGGCAGACTCAGTAGATTGCGTGGGAAGCATGTCTATCTAAGAGAGGACTGACTAAATAATTTTGTTTTTACAGTAGCTTGCTTAAAAGCCTATGGAAGTACATGAGTGATGGAGAAAAGCTGAGAAGAAAGCCTTGATGAAGAAGGTAAAGGAAGTATACTGTAGCTGCCACAGCGTCACTTTTTATTCATGTTCAGATAATAAAAGGAGCAGGTTTACTCTTGCTTATGTAATGCTTTAAAATGCTCTAAAATTGCACTGACTGATGGTTCTTTTACTCGGTCTAATCTTCAATTGCAAATGACTGTAACATAAAATGGAACAAACCTACAAGGTCATACAATTACTGTAAGGGTATGTTTGAAAGTTTTCAAGGGATTAAGAGTTGATATACAAAATTCACCCTCTCACAAGTCTTTAAGATGTAAAATGTAAGACATACACATCTATGCCTGCATATAGGGTACCTTTGAATTTGTAATGAGTCCTTGATTATGGTGATTCTAATCTAATAGCAATTTTCATCTTCACTTCCTTATTTTTGGCATGGAATACTCTGTCATAAAAATAGACAGTGTACTTTTCAAGTATATCCACAGTAACTGTAGGGAAATGCACTTCATGGTCTTAAAAAAGGGCTTCAGACTTCACAAAGCAACTGTATTGGGTTTTATGAACTCTTTCAGCATCTAAGTAACTTTATTCAATAGTAATCATGAGTAAAAGGTATAGAACTCTCTTGAGATGTGAAGGCAGTGATTGTTAATCATAGTTTTGTAGAGGTTCAATGCAGGAAATAGGGATATCAAACTATATGTATTATTTTTATTTAAGTGCCTGATTTAAATAAATTATTTTTATTAATTAAAATTAATTTAAGTGCATAACTGTGGGGATGGAGGGTAGAAACGCTAATCAGAGAATGCAGACAAAAGAGGAACTACCCTTTATAGATTCATCATGGACTTAGATCAGTTTAAGTGCCGAGACCACAAGGGATATAGACCAGGATGCTGTTTGCAGGTGTGGGCTGTCTTGCACAGCTGCCTACATATCCTTACTCTGGTTCTGCTCCTAGCTTCCTGGACTATGTGGGGATTTTACACAGAACAGACAGCAAATATGCTCTTTTTAATTAATATTCTTCCTCCAGCTATTTTAGTTTCTCAAGTTAGATCAGAATTACTGTTATGTGTAATTTTTTTTTTCAAGAGTTTTAGTACCTTTGCAAAAATTATATGCTGATTCAAAGAAAGGAGGGGAAACAGGAATGCGAATGTGTGGGCAGGACAGGAGTGCTTCTTTGAGGGGTAGAGCAGATTTAACCTGGCATAGGTCATGAAGCTTCACTGAGTATCTCTCTCCCCTTCCTCTTGTCTAGGTTGAGGACAAGACTTGGTTGATGTACGGGTAGTAGTAGAGCAAGGTTCATGTCTCTGCAATTTGTATAACTGTTACAATCACTATAGAGCAAACCACCTTATTCTACCGCCTAGATTCCACTGTTAGAACAATACCTCAATGTTTATGTGAAAGCAATACATTTTGCCTTAGTATTAATGTGAAAGTAATACATTTTTACTCCTTGTCTACAAAGGTAATCAGTCTTCTCTTTTTTCTCCTATTAGCTGATTTGGCCTTTAACCTTTCTCTGCTTCAGATCTTGAACTCTGCAACATGTACTCATTTTTTTTTAACTGAAAATTCAAATAATGAAGCATGAAAATGGCCCACATTATTGTTTTGCAGAAAGGATGAGAGAAGGTGGTTGAATGGGGGATATGAAAGATAAAAGGTTCTGAGAAAATGTCAAATAGGTAGAATATATAGAAAGTAGAAGGACCATTCTGGAAGCTGTGGGCGTCTGCTTGTAGGAGACTGTAACTTTCTGGATTTCATTATATAAATATTTTGCAGAATTTAACAATAATGATGACTTCTAAGATTCGAGAGAGGATAGCAAGCATTCAGCCAGATGATAGCTTGGTCCTTCCATGAATGTGTCGAAGCCTTTACTCCAGTAGGAGCAGGCCAGCTGACCCAGTTTAACAAAGCATATATCCCCCCATGATGCTTAAAAGAGCAGGTTCTGCTGCTGGAACCTTAAACATTGTAATCGAGACTGCATGTGCCAAAATTTCCAAGCTTAAAGGCTTCAGAAAGACCCAGCACATTAGGAATGTCTTTCAAAGGCTTTAGGAAAGTGTTGCAACAAATAAAACTGTAGCTCTTCTCAAAAACATTTGTGCTATAAAGCAGAAAGTGGTTATTTCTGAACTTCTTATGACAGTAAAACTTCTATAAATTACCTCAAAGTGGTACTGCTGTCATCTGGAAAGGTTAACACTTCACAGTGGTCTCTGTTTATCTCATTGATCCTTAATTTCCAGGAATTGCCTAGGGTTTGCATGTGTTTCGCAAATAAATGTTCTTCAAGAAATGGAATTAGATAAACTAATTTTAATTAAGATTTTCTGTTTGGATACTGGATAGTCATGCTGGCATTGTCTTAGTGGGATACTTAAGACATATAAGTCCATGTTTACACATCAGAAATAAACAATTAAGTTCATTGCCAAAGGATCCAAATTGTAGAATTTTAACTAATGACGTTTCTGTTAATCAGGCAGCTTTCATTTTTGTACAGCTTGGCCAACCAAATTTGAAAGCACTGTCCAAGTTTTTTCATCATGCCAACAATGATTTGGTGCTTTTTAGGAAAAAAAAAAAAGTTAACACAAAATTCTCTTTTAAAGATTTTGTGGGTTTTTGTTTTTTCTTTTCTAAGAACTTTCCTTGTGCCCTTGTGCTCTCAATGGGTATATCAGTACAGACAGCCAAGAGGCCCAGGACATCACTTTGTCTAAGGGCCCCCACACCACTCCTGAAAACAGCCCCAGGAGTTGTTTTGGCCTCTCCAGTTAGTTCTGCCTGAGACACAGCTGCAGTGGAGGGTCCTGAGCAATCGTATCATAAATAGAGCAGTTTCTGGCCATCCTGTATTCAGCATTATGGAGGAAACCTGTGTTTCGAATTCATCTGATGCCTGTTCTAAGTGAGGATCCAGAAAGGAGGCCATCCTCTCCTAAGTATTCAGAGGGCATGGTCCACCAGGTGCCTCAGAAAATCCCAGAAAAGTGACAGCCAGTGGAGCTCCTCATGGAGTGTGGCTGAAGCTACCACATGCTCCTGATGCACATGCTCCTGATGAAGGCTGGGCTGCAGGTCTTTCTCATCTTCTGCCTTTTACCGATTGCTTTTGCCTTAGGAACTCATCCAGAAGCTGCAGGGTCAGGTTAACTCCCTTCTTGACATTCATGCAAAGCTGTTCACCAGCAGCTTCCTTATTTATTCTCCTTTTCACAAGCTGTCATTGGCTGAGCATCAGATTAAGAAAGGAAGGACAGTGCTGGGTGTGAGCCTGCTCAGATGAGAGGGTAAGTGGCTCTTTTTGGTGGCACCAGGGGCTTGGTGAGAAGCAGTCAAACTAGTGCAGGAGAGTCTTTGCCTTCTCACTGTCTTCTCTTCCTACTGCAAGTTTATATCTGCCAGTTGTAATCTGGGTTAATGCCCAATCAACTTCTGTTTCTAAGCTTTTGATGCAACAGCTGTCTCTGGAGGTGGAGATCTCTGCCCCTTGAGAAGGAAAAGAGCAATTATAATTTTTACAGTTTGTATTTACTGCTGGCCTTTTTTTCTGGTTATAATTGTTAAATAGTTGGTTCTCTGAGTTTTGAACTTACCCTGTAAAGGCTTGATTTTTACAAGGTTCAGAGAGACTCAGAAGGAGCCCTAGAGGACTTGTTGCCAGCACTTTTGAGCTAAGCTCCAAACTGTTTCCTTTGTTCTGCTTGTAGCCATTATTGATTCGTATGAATTGTGATGGTGGTTTGACACATTCTTTTTTTTTTCCAATTATTTCAGGTTTCAGTGTAGTTTAGAGGGGTTTCTCCTTTATTATGTTCTCAAGGATTAGGTATGTTAAAAGAAAATAAATGGATGAATTATTCCAATCCATATGTGCAGAGGGAAGACTGTGACCTTTCCTTTTCTCCATTGAAACCCTCCATATTCAAATGTTTCAAAAGAGACCTGACCTGGGTTTAGTTTTGTACCTAGTTTTAGCAACTACTCTGCTGTGAGGTTGGCCTGTTGTCATTTTGAAGGAGTATTTCATATCCCATTGAGCAGTTATGGTTTTATATAACTATGTAGGATGTAAATTGAAACATTTGTGAGTGAAAAGGGTACAAAAGCTTGTCTTTATTTTGAGGTGCTGCTTCAAATCAGGTGTGATTGTAGGCATTGGGAGCAAGGTAGCCCGTGAAAACATATATTATGTTCATATTTGTTAGGTACATGACTACATTCTTCTGTTCTTGTAATACACAGAAATGTGTTTGTGCTTAGACTTGCAGTTTGGAGCAAAGACTACCATAACAGGAATGATATGTTGAGATTTAACTGCTCTGTGAATTGTAGTACAATAAAGCAGTAATCCATCTCTCCTGTGTTGGTTCTAATTTTTTGTTCAGCTGTGGCATTCTGTACCGTGCTGTTTATCTTGTACTTTCATTCACTCATGGTAGTGATAGTTGTGAAATTGGCAGATGGTTTATGATGCTTTTCTAGGAGTGGTTGTATCAATCCCAGTGATTAAAAGACTTGCTGATTTGCTTACCCAGAAGGATTAATGGCAGGCAGTGAGGGCTTTGTTTGAAAAATCCATGCCAATGGATTCAACAGAGGGTCAAAAAAGTAGACTGGAAGTAATCCAGTATTAGAGCTGCATTATGGAGCTCTTTAAAAAAACTTACTGACTCAGCAATTGGACATTTCTTGATGAGGTCTGAACTATCAAGGAAAATGCAGCTTCACACTGTTTTCTCAGTCATTCCATGAGGATAAAGTTCAAGCTTTTAAGCAGGTCAGCAGCAGAACTGAATGACATGTAAAACTTTGGAGAGCTGCCCTGCATATTTTGTTTCTGTAAAAAATCAGAAATGTGAAGTACAGAAGTATGACCTTGACCTATCCTCTCCTTCCTATGTAATTAAAGCATTCATAAATTCCTAATATAATCAAATGCTTAGGCAGACCAGACACAGAATCACAGACCAAGCACTTTAACCTGCTGCTTAGGCTTCTGAAAGTTATTGTGATGGCTTCCTAGGAAGTTGTAGTTGCAAATTGCAAATTACAGTCTACTGTAATAGTAGACTACTAAATTTAAAGTTAAATGTCAAGTATATAACATATAGCCCAGTGAAGAGCAATCTCCTCTGGGAGTTCAGGAAGCTGGTCCCTGTTCTCAAAACCATTTTTGAAGTGTATGCAGTGGCCCTTGAATAAGAACAGAGCTACCATATCAGCCTTTTTCATGTTCATTCTTTCTTCAGTCCTTTGCCTCTTCCATTCTCAATTTCCCAACTCTGAGAGGAGGCAGGTCCCTCTCAGTTCTGCCTCTTGTCAAATGAGCAGGGCACTCCTGAGCAGTGGGTTTCAAATGCTCTCAACTACTGGTTGCCCCAAGGCAGGGGCACCGAGGTAGACTTGGCTTCATCTGCCAAGTGTGAGCTTCCCTTTCTGGTCAGTGCAGGTTGCCTTAGTCATTTGTGAGTGATTTGTTCAAAACACATCAACTAACTTTATTTGCCTGGGGAATTTAATTGGAGTTAGGTACACCAGAGTTTAAATGATAGATAGACACCTCTGCATAGACTAAGGTGCTTCACCATATGCAAAGATATCCATTTTGTGCTTATGAAATTGAAATGGAGTTGTTTCTTGACTGCATTTCTGAAAATGAAGAATGGGCAAGATTAAACAGTCCAAACATGTCTATTTTGGGTCCCTAGTGGACTGTAGGCAATTGGTGTATGGTCATACAGACACAGTGTTGCCATCATTCCTTCTGTGATTTAGCTCATTCTGGATATTGGTATCCTTTCTTAAATATAAATTGCATCAATTTTATTTCTTTTCCTCGTTACGTTATCTCAGTTTTGGCACTTTGTGCATGCTTCAGCTATTATTAAATACACATTGAACTAGCTCCACTTGCTTTTTGCTTCCAGCCCTTCCTTGTGATACCTTTGCGTTTTTAATCTCACTCATGGAGTCAGAAACTACAACCTGATCAACATGGTGGGGGTTGCTGGGCAAATGAGAATTCCTTTGTAAAGTACTCTTTCTAAGTCTCTTCGAAATCTCACTTTGAGATTTCTGTCCTGTAGTCTGACCAAGAGTTGGTCTTTTATTGCAGCTAATCCTCTTAGAGTTGCCAACAGTTTTTCAGTCTTAGGTAAGCCACAAATATTTTTCAAGGTTTAATTTATCTTCTACCCTCAAGGTTCAGACATGCATGTTTTGAAACAAATGTTGGTCTTGCACAGTTACCTACCTCTGCATGATTACCAGCCAAAATACATCAAGAACACAGGAATCAGCTACTATCAGACTATTCTCTGCATGTTTTCTCTTCACCAGCACCCATTATTTAAAGGACAGATTGTGATTTAGGTCTCTTTCAGCTGTCTTTCATATATCCAGAGTTT
Organism: Pipra filicauda; assembly: GCF_003945595.2. Lineage (NCBI taxonomy): Eukaryota > Metazoa > Chordata > Aves > Passeriformes > Pipridae > Pipra > Pipra filicauda. The sequence goes on along the minus strand of NW_024104565.1, from coordinate 2,740,986 downwards.
CCATCTTTGCTGCTCAGATTATTTTCTGTAATTTCATTTTCTTCCTGGTGTTAGATGCTGTTCAGATATCACTTTGAACAACAGTGCTTGAGAGACAGACCCTTATGCACACTTTCATTCACTTCTGATTAATGGAGCACGTGCTTCATCACAAGATCTTCCTAGGTCTTCCAAGAATGAGCAGAATTATGTAAAGATTCAGTCCTTCTATCATACAGTATTTGTGATTATATCAGCAAGTTTACTCAATTGGAGTGTTGTCTACAGAATCTCTGGCCCAGCTAGAAAAATCTGTCTTATAAACCAAGCATGAAATTGTTAAGTGTGCCCAAATAACCTAAGACTCTACCTGCAAAAGACATAAAAATAATTAAAATTCTAGATTTCATTGAAAGTACTTCTACATTCTTTTGCATTATTCATTCTGCTAGATTTAAATCCAGGGATTTTAAATATGCATATTTTCCATATTGTCTTAGCATACCCTGGAGAAGCTCCATGTAAGCTGTTTTTAATTAGATTTGTGTTAAAGAGAGACTGCCTTTATCCTAGTTGAGCAACTAGATATGTTGAATACTATTAGTGGCAGTCTCTCAGTACATTAAATGTATGTGTGATCATTTATTGTCTTTTTTTCCAAATTACAAAGACAACCAAAAGTAGCTTCAATTAATAGACGCATGACACTGGTGTTTTTCTGATCTCACAGGTAGTAGATGGGAATAAACTACTTAATAAACACCTGAAAAGTGAATGAACTCAAGATGCCCATTTACTTAAAATGGAGGATATCTTCCACAATCAAATATTTTTCCTTTCATTCCTTCATATGTAGACAGAACACTTTTCTGTACATGTTTTCTTTAGATTATTTTTTCCCAGAGCTTTTGTTTTGACTAGAAAGGATTAACATAACAAGGAAAAAAAAAGTCATGCACGTGCATAGTTTGTGTTGCTGTGAGGAAGAGTGAGCAGTTAAAAACATGTAAGGACAGCACATTCATTTCTATTAATCTTCTCAATATAAGGAAAAGTTTCTCAAGCAACCCAATTTTAGCTTTGGCTTCACAACTACCTAATATATTTCAGTGTTTTGTTAACCTTCTGCATAAGTTATTTGTCCAGCCCAAATAGTTTAGGTTATATCGCTATCTTCCTGTGTCCAGCAATAGCTGATGGGGCTGAGCGTGTGTGAGCTCCTGTGATTAAGGACATGTGCATGTCCCAGTGGTATAGAGTGGTTTTGAAGAAAAGAATGTGAGAATTTTGAACCGTATTGTGGAACAGACTTGTAGAGAAGAAACTGTCTGTACAGATTTGTCGTGTGCAGTTTTATAGATACATTATTTGCTGCAATGATCAGAAATGCAGTGTAAATGTGGGTTTGCATAATAGGCAAAACATTTGCTATCTAAAGCCACTGTTACACAACTAGCTACATCCTGCTCTGTGACCAGTTTCTGTCAGTGCTTTTCTATTAATAGAGTACCATACAAAGACACATCTCACACTAAAAGGCAAATACTAGGACTTTCCAATGGGAAAATTCATACAATTCTGTTGTCCCTTGGATTAAGGAACAGTTAATTTTGTAACTTTGGAGTTTAATAATTTTTTTTTTTCATATTTACAAAAGAATCATCACATGTAGCCTATGGAGTCCATTGTTTCCTATTTGAGAACTGGACATAAAATTGGTTAGGACAAAAGTAAGCTCATTCTACTTTGCAAATTCGCAAGTGAACATAAGATACCAACATTAATAACATAATTGTCAAGCTTTTCCTTTAAAGGAAAACTGTTTTTATTTACCTTTCTGATTTGATTGCTAGGTGTTCACCTAATAAAGACCTGTAGAATCTAGATTGAATTCTAATGGGGCTTGTCCCTAATTTTAATCACAGTTTATAGTTTTTATCCATCTGAGAAATATCCCTTTTGAAAGTCTGATCTTCCTGGTAACTCTTAGAATTAGTTTGCTTTTAGACTATAGACTGTAACTATCAGATCCCATTCTTTGGACCTTATTTCATTGAGCTTCTTCTATTGTGTGAGGTATAAAAGACTCAACACTTTCCTGTTCTGTGCTGAATAAATAACTCCCTATTATAAAATTGAATATGGTCTCTGGAGTATAAATACTGTACTCTCAGGACAGAATGATTGGCACAGCTGGTCTAGTTGGATGACAGAAAAATTGGAGCCATTGTCTTCTGGGGACCTTGAAAGAAGAAGCATGGAAAGAGTCTGGAACTTATCCACAATTTTTTCTCCAGGATCAGCATTAAGATTTTCTTATCTACTCCATAGAGCGCTGGTCCTCCACCATATAAGCCTTATTGAAACTAAACCTTATTCAAAATCAGATTGCAGGTAAAAAAGAAAGTAGCAACCATTATGGAATAAATTCAAAGAGAACAATTACCTATGTTTTTTGATTCTTGTTTTCTACTGGTTATTGTGTGACATTTCCAAGCTCAGCAAGTCTTTAAGTTTTCAAAAGACTATTTCTGAACACTATATTAAAAGCAGCGATGGCTTTAGTCTGATTTGGAGTGAGTGATCATGAAACTGAGGGGAGAATGTTATTTTCTGTAAAAAGCTACCATGTGATAGATAACTTTGAATTAAACAAACCTATTACCAAAGTTGCTGACACAGGTGGTAACTGGTTTCTGCCAAACATCCACAGGGAAATTGACTTCTGTCATCACAACACGACACAGAATAGGCTGCTCTGTGGGTTTCCTTTGCGAAGGAATCAGGCAAACATCTTTGTAGTACTTTTGAAGAAGAGATTATACCTCCTCACCTGAATTGGTGGCTGTCATAAGGTTTTCCAAAAAGCACTACATAAATTTTAGTTTTTGATGACTTCTGAGATTGAATTCAGTTGAGCTGAAGCCTTTATTGCGTTGAATCGCAATGAGAGCCAAGGACCAATGGACATGAATAAGAATTAAAGAGATGCAAGAAAATGGCCCTAATAAAAAAGCGCAGCACTTGGATGCCACAGTTAGATTGAGTCCTGAATTGTCTTTGATGGGTTTCTCAATCTTGTCAGTAATGATGGTTTCCCATGGTGCCAGCAAACTGCGAGCAATTTTCTGCAGTAGCTGCTGTGACCTGATTGTATTAAGATGAAATGTTGTCAGGAGACATATACAAAAGCTTCTCCTTGCTTGTGTCTGATGCAAGGAAAAAAACCATCTTTCTCTGCTTGGTGAAGCATAGAGAACCTGCCTCAAATCAAGGCTGGAAGAAAATATGTTCGTGTTTCAGTCATGTGCCATTTATTGTAGCTTTATTAGAGACAAATTTTGTAACTGGAATAAAATGAGATTTTACAGACTATTTTCAATATATTAAATATCATGTTGTCTTTTATGTGGATATATTATCAACAGCAATGTTTTGTAGAGTAACCTAGCCTAGTATGAACATTTCTAGATAGCATTGCATTATGTCTAATGCATGTTTTCTGCACATAATTTAAATTTGAATTTCTTAGAAGTAAGCTAGAGCGGCAGTGGTTGAATAGAATAGAATATTTCAGTTGGAAGGGCACTCGAACGGTCATCTAGTCCAATTGCCTTACAAATTCAGTTGCTGTTGAGATGGGAGAACAAAATTGTTTAGATGTGTTTATCAAGGAGCACTGACATAGATGACAGGTATCTACATCAGAGATATTCAGTTCTGTTAAATCCATTAAATTCATTTGAGACCCTTAAGATGATGAGGGTTCAGGACTAAACAACTCTCTAATGGAAATTTATGTATTTTTATTATAAATAAGTATGAACCTAATTATGCCAAGTCTGGAAACAACAGGGAGTCATCATAGCCAATTAAATTTAAGCGGGAATTCTTGGGAAGGATTTTGGTTAAGGTTTGTGTTCTTGTAGTTACTTTTGCCAGTAGTAAAGGAGACATACTAACAGGTACTACATGCAGAACGGTTTCTGGTCATAATCAATAAATCAGAAAATTTCTATCTTTGCAAAATTGCAAGGAATAGTACTTTCAGTTTTAAGTGGATAAAGTACAAAAGCAGTCAGGTGCAGCTGAGAAAAAGTAGAGCAACAGTTCTAAATCCTTTAGACACACCATTAGCTGTAAATCACTCATTTTGTTTTATTTTTAGAAGGTGTTTATTCCTCATTATTGTGTAACTAACAGCAGCCTATAATCCATCATGTAAATCACTCTGGTACCTGAGGATTGGAAGGTAGCAAAAGTGACATCAGTTTTCCAAGAGACTTTCTGGGAAGTCAGGGTTAATATAGGCCTGTCATCTATAGTCTGTCAGTCTGTAACAGAAAATATAATTTTCAGGAAAATTAAAAAAATCCATCATAAAAATAGAAAAAATGGACACATGAATAAATATGAGGAACACTCATGGTGATTTTTTTTATGGAATGCTTGACTCCCAAAGCCACTGAATTCTTCAAAGTTCTCAGCAAGTACATGGAAAAAGAAGATTGTTAGAATTTCCAGACATTTTTCAAAAAGATGGCTTTCCCAAAAGTTTTAAGGAAGTTAAGTGACTAGAGAGTTACTGCCTAGACAGGTCCTTTCACAGACAGGTAGTGGATGAAAGACAGAAACCAAAAAATAGAAATAAGGGGAATGAATATAGATAAGACCATAAGAACAAGTCCGTTGATGATATTAAAATTAATTCAACAAGGTAATGACAAGGTTCATCAGCAACAAACAACAAGATGAACTTACGTGACTGAGCACTGAAATGGCAGGTGAAATGCAATGTAAACTGATATAAAGTGATGCACTTAGAAAAAAGGCTGAACTTCACACAGAAAATGAAGGCACTGAGCTCACTATTAATACTCAGGAGGACCAAGAGTGGCCTGGACAGGCTGAGAATCTCTTCCTTTTCAGTTTGAACTGAAATTGGCAGAAGGCAGGTTTGGAACAGTAAAATGAGACAGGTTTTCACCAGTCATAGTATTTCTTGACACAGAAAAAAATTTTACTCTGGCCTAAGTTCTAATGTGTTAAAGCTAAGGAGTTAAAATCACCCTAAAAGTTATTTCAAGCATAGTTCTCTCTCTGATGGTCCCAAAACGTGGCCTACATTGGTACTAGCAGATGAAAACAAATAATAACCTTCTTCGGCTGGCACAGAGAGCTGCTGAACTGTGCTGCTGTCAGCACCTTTCACAAGCAGTTATATAGCAATACTGACAAATCTGTGATGTGTTTCTTCACTGGTATTGTTTTGAATTTTGTGAAGATACAAAGGACAAATCCCACAGGTACTATGCTGTCCTGCATGAGAAAGAAGCTTAAAACCTCTGAGGTTGAATCACTCATGGATGATGGGGACAGCTGAACAAACAGGATGCTTCTGAGCTGATGAAAGGAAGAAATTGCATTTCTGAACTCCTGGACTCAAAAGCAAAATAGGATAAAGTGAAAATGGAGGAGTTAAAAATATAAGAAATACACCAGCCAATGTGATTGAGGTTGATGGGTACATGTGAGCAAAGTGCAATAATATCTTCCTGGCAGAAAATCCCTGAAGCTGCCTGAGTTATCAGGAGTAACACAATCTCAGTTTCTGATTCATAAGCTTGAGTGAAGTAACTTCACAGATGTCTGCCAAAATGAGTACTTCCAAACACAGTTTATGTGTATTTGAGTAAGTACATTGGAAAAAAAATTCTCCCAAAGAGTTTGTGTGGTTTTTTCCTTTTGATCACAGAAGATGTCACAACAAGTACAAACCCAGAAGAGGGTATGTTAAAGACTTACGTTAAGTCATTTCCCGTTCAATGGAAATAAGTAAATGGTATTTTCATATCAATATCACTGTGTATCTCTACTCTCTGGCAGGTCTTACAGCAATAATAAGTGTAATGTTGTGTAATGTTGCTTATTATCATCTTCCAAAATTGCTTTGAGTCCTTCAGTAATTTAAGTTCCAGTTTAGACAGGCAGTAAATATATGCTCCAGTAATCAATTTGAGATAAGTGTTTGGAGAAAGCTGTACATACTTAAGCACTGTTATTATATCCTTTATCCTGCAGGTGTAGAGCATATGAAAAAAGTAGAATATAGCAGGTGGAAATGCTAAAAACCTATTGAAGTTAATGAAACTTTCTTCATCCTGAGAAAACATATGATTAACTACTAATATGATTTCTTTATATTTTGCCTTGATTGATTATTTGCTTTATTAGGAGGCTTAGATTGGTTAATAATTGGTTCTGGCATTTGTCATGGATGTCATGGTTAGTCTTTGTAGCTCTAGTTGACAACATTCATTTATTTCTTTCCACATGCTGCATCTCTGGTTTAGCTTCCGATGTTTCTTGAGGCCCACTCAAATTCTTCATCCCAATCTTGTGTACCTTTGGCATCTCTCTTGAGTAGATAGTCTGCCTTTTGAAGTGGAAAAATCCCATTAGAAACCAATTTCTTGAATTTTCTTCCTCAAACTTGCCCATACAATTTTTCTATCAATGGCTCTTTCTGATATCTTTCTTCTTTTCATATCTTATGGCTACCCAATATATATACACATCTCTTTTTGCATCTCATATGTATATTGCTATATTTGAACTGCTCAAGATCTCTTCTGCTCTAAAAATTACCTGCTTGCTTTGCTTCAATGTATTTTGTCTGTAACCTTCTGACTCACCGTGATTTCTTCTTTTCTAACCCTTGTATTCTCCACAGTTGAGAGGGTGCTTAAATTTTCTCCTCCTTTGAAAGACCTTCTGTCTTTTAAGAATCACTCTGCTAGCTCTTTTTCTTCATGTCTCACTCTCTTTTTGGATTTCCCTCTCAGTCATACAGAATGTAAGCTATGGAAAATTACTTTTTTTAGCAGTAGTGCTATAAAGGTGAGACCTATATTTCTCATTCTGATTTGTGGCTTCCATATTGTGTATCGCTGGCATAAAAGGACATTCCTGCCCTCTTTAGAGAGTGTAGCTGCCTGCTTAGGGACTCACTGTGAATAGAATTGCACTTCTGAAAAGTTGGGGCTGCATGTGCTGCAGGAAGTCCCCAGCTACAGGGTGAGCTGGTGGCCCAGAAGATTAATTTGAACCATTTCTTACTGTGAGACAAGTTCTTTGGACACTGGCTAACCTCACTTATAACTTGAAGCAAAATAATCTGTGAGAGCATTAGCAAATAAAGCCTTTGCAACAAAAAAAATGCCACAGGACCGTTCTGATATTGCTTCTGACAGTACACAACCTGAATGCTGAGGTGCTCAAAAGATATCATCTGCCTAACATCTAAAATATCAGCTGTCAAAGCCCTTAAAATCCTGCTTCTTGAGCAGCATGATCTCTGAGCTGGGGTGGGAGGAAAGGTTATCACATACAGGACTCTGAGATGAATGTGTATTGTACTGGTTTCTTTCAGTTCCTCCAACTTTCACCAAGCATTCTGTGTGCAAAAGAAGAAACTGATTGAAGTGGAAGACAGACTTTAAAATGGATGCTACCTCAGAATTTAATTCACTTTATAAACAGTAACAGTCAATTTCCCACCAACCCATCTTCATTCAATTTTTTTAATAAAAATGCAGTGTTTTGCAACTGTTAATAAGACTGCAAACAACAGAGGCCTCATTCACTGTCTGTTCACTTAATGGCTTTTAAGTGCTTGCATCATTTTTTCTGAAAATATATCTAAATGCTTAATTAGAAAGGATTATTTCTTCCAATGCTAATCTAAAAGCAACTCTTCTAAATGGGTAAATCTTTATAAGTCTTTAAACTTCCATGGCATTTTTAGTTGGGCGAATCTAAAGGCATTAATGGGGGGACAAGTGTATAGAGGAAAAAATATCTATCACAGCCCAGATCTGGCAAGTATCTTCTATATTACATTGTCTATATGTGACTTAGGAATAGGTATTTAAGTATTCTGTTTCTGAGGGGGAATTTCCTTGACTTTCATGGTCATAGCAGTTGGTAGTTCACACAAACTGCAGTCAGATAGGAGGTGTCATTGACTTAATTTGTTATATATGTGATGGTTCTGGAAAGTTACTGTTATATTTCCAGGAAATTTGTATGGCAAATGCCGAGTGTCTTACTTTAGTTATAGAAATGCCTAAATAGGTTTTTACCTTAATCTTTAAAAATCTTTCATATAAATCTGTGTCTTCCCATCTCAGAAAGAACATTTGAAAAGATACCCTGTAAAACATTGCTAATTTTCAAATAGATTTTTCTCTTGTTAAGATTTTTACCTAAACTTGGTCCATTTTCTGAACAGAGTAAGACAAACACTGATGTTTCTCCCGAGCAGCTAATACTGAATTGCCTTATCATGAAAAGCAAGTGTGGATGAATCCTGCAAACACACAGTGGCACACTCCCAAGCTCCCCTTCCTATTGCTTCCAGATTGAGGTGCCATTCACTGGGCACAAACAGGAGGACTGAAATGCCAAACACCTGAGCTTAGTGTGGTACCTGTGCATACCCACACTTAAAATATCATACCGGTTTTCTGTCAGAACCGTCTGGCTCCATCTGTTTCTTTCTTCTTTCAGGGGCTAGCACTGGTCATTGCAACCTGACCCAGGGGGTTTCCAGCTGAGGAGTCCAGTCTGTGTTCTCCCTTTTCATACCGGGGTTCAGAAAATACATGGGATGGGGAGGGTGCACCCCACTATTTTTGGGAAGACTCCTACCTGCAGAATTGCTGTGTGTGGCTGTAGTGCATTTCAGGCATGGAATGGGATAGAGGCACTGGAGACGGATAAGGAAAAATCAAAAAGCTGCTTAAATCATCTTGCAATCATTTTGTTGATTTACGATATATATGGATCTATTCTGAATATTTTACATAGAGATATCATAACCAAATTATTTTTAAAAGTTGCCCCAGTAATTTTGTCAGTTTTTGAGAATTATTTTTGTCTATTGTATGCCAAATACATGTGCAATGCTCTCATGTCAGTTTAGCACTGTGGGGAAGTCATTATTTCTGCTTAATACTTCTTCCTCATGCCCAAGAATTTCATTAGTACTTCTTGTACATCATCCTGGGAGTTTATGTTCTCTCTCTGGCTTTATTATTTTCCAGAGTTCAAACCTCCTATTCTTTAAGTGAGGCCTATATTTTCGGTTCCTAGATGTGCTTACTTGCCCAGTAACTGGTTTCTGTGCACTACTTCCTTCTCCATATGTGAGTTTACAGGCATTCTTTGTGTAATTGGAAAAATGAGCCATATTGTTTCTTGGGGTTTTTTTATTTATTTCTTGATTTTTAAAAAAATGTTTAATGGGATCATCTCTAGTACTCAGCTTTACAAAATTACACTTTCTACCTTGTGAGAATTATTGGATAATTTTAGATCACTTAGTATGCCAAATGAATGCTTTACTGGTATTGTATGGGGTTGTGCTACTTTCTACTTAGTTAATAGTTAAAGTGATTCCAGCTGAATCAATACAAAATTCTAAGAATATCCCAGGTTATAGTTACCAACTTATAGCCTCCTAAAGTAGTAGAACTGGTTATGGCTGCCAAGACTTTCATTATGTAACCACAGATGTAGTGTTTAAATGTGTTCCCATCCTCTAGAAATCAAATCTTTGGCGATCTTTTCTTTCATCATTCACAATATTCATACTCCTTTGTTTTCCTTCGTTGCATACTGAAATGTTAGAATACTTTAAGATTTCTTAAGCATCCTGAGTATTAACGGTTTTATCTAAAAACTGGTAATTGTGGTTGAAAAATTATAAAAAAGAAGCTGATTAACTAATTCTTACCCCTAGTCCATGTTAGGTATTTATCCCCTTAAGTAACTCATACAATGAAGAAATCTTTTATCATTCTCATATGATGAGTACCACATTCTACTTTCTGTAAATACAAGTATTATTTGAATATTTGAGCCTCATCAGCATGTTATGAAGTTTTATCATTTACATTTGTAGCTGGAGATTTTACTGTTGCTAAGTATGCTCGCGTTACTATATTTTAAAGCCTTTTTCTTAATTGCTGTGTACCTACCATCTGCGATTTTATTCTGGTTGATCTTAGATCTCATCCCCATGTTTCTGATAACATCTATCCTACTTCATAATTTTCCCCTTTATCATTCTCCAGTTTGGCATACAGCCCTTGAGCAAGTGGTGATAGAAAAGGAGAAATATCATGTAGTTGAATTGTATTATTTGTTCTGGTTCAGTCCCTGTATAGTTGTACTGGAATAAAAAACATTGCTTATTTTTAGGTTTACCAAAGCAGTAACATATTTAATATTTTTTTGTTTGCATTGAAATTTTCAAATAGTATTTAATGAATTTCTAAAAATCATGAGAGATGCAGCTCCAAAAGGAAATCCCGAAGTCAAGGACTTTTTTTAGTATCAACAATTAATGTAAAATAAAATAAATTTTAGCAGTCATATTTATCTGTTTAACCAAAGAAAACAGACAATGCTCTTGCAGATAGTTAAGGTCTGACATAGAAATTGCATGTGTCTTTTGAAACAAGCTTTTATATACCTTAAACTTCAATGTAGTTAAATTGCTTCCATTTGCAAATCCTTTTATAAATATACCTGTATCAGTAGGCCAGGCATCATGTCGTGAATTGAAAATCATGTTGCTTTTTGCTCCCTCTGAAAGTCAGGTGTTGATATTTTTTGAGAAGCTGCTTGCTGTGTAGTTACTGTGCTGGGGCAGGGCTGAAGACATATTACTGTGGAGTCTGCAGTTTTTCAAACATGAACGGAACACCCGTTCAGCCTGCTGTGATGAATTTCCTGCACAGTCATGTCCTTGAATCATAAGCAATAGTGAAGCGTGGTTGGAGGAGAAGATTCTAGAAAAGAAACCTGGAGGATAACTACTTTTTAGAGGAAAAAATATAAGCAATAAATCTGGAGCTCAGATGCCACAATCAGCTCCAGGTTAATTCTTGAAATTATGTGCATTGAACCTTCCACAGGATCTTGGACTTGAAAAGACACAGGTCTGTAGTAATGATTTAATCTTAACTGATACAAGAATTGTCCTACTAAATTAGAGATTCCTCCATTCTTTAATAGACATGGAATAAAAACCTGTCTTCAGTTATTTTATCAAGTGATGAATGCCTTCTAAGAGAGCTGTTAGTTATCCATACCAAAAAGCCTAACCCTTTGGATACCAAAGTATAGATTTAGGAGTCTAACTTTAGGCACTTCTGTAGAGGAATTTCTGAGTGCTCTTCAGGGCAAAAATCTCTATTTCCCTCCTCTGTGTTGGATAAATGGAACTAACAAAAACTAATAGAAAGATAAGAGTAGTGGAGTACAAAAATGCAATTGCATGCATTTGTGTTACTTTCCTCAAAAGGAACTTTTTTTTAATGCATACAAGTAGTGACTGGACATTTTCTAGTTCTTTTTTTTTTTTACATTCCAGCTAACTCCAAGAAAGAAGTTTATCTCAGCACCCATTCCCAACAAATTTCCATTTTAATATAGACTACCATTGGGAAAAGAAGGATTGAAAGTCAGTTTTTTATATATTGAAAAGAATGTAACTGATAAGGAAAAAGAATCTCATAAAGATAGTCCCAATAGAAGAAAAAATATTAACTATTGAAGTACAAGACTACCATATATTTTTTTAGAACAGGTCATTTGTGATAGAAGATTATTGTGGAAAGTAGTTTTAAAATCTAACCTGAAATACTGATACAATCTTTCTATAACCCACTTAGAACTCTCTCATATGCTCCTTTATTTTTATCATTCCTTCAAAAAATATTTGCCCTGTAGGCCATAAAAATCTTAAGTGACATTGTAGCTTGTTAGGGTCCTAAGTATTATTAATTATTAAAGCAGCTGTGTTGTCTTCTTAAAGTAGTTATCCATCTGAATAATTGATAATATAATTAGTCGTGTTTATTCCTATTACCTAGGGGCTTGTCTATTTGCTGTTTTAACACAACTATCTGGAAGGAGGCTACTGATAATATGTAAAACAGTTTTTAGTGCTTATTCAAGAGGATAAAGGGTATTATACTGATTTTTGATGAAGAGTTGCTACGTGTTTATACAAAAATTACGCTATACTAGTGTCTCAGGGAGGGAATGTCACTGTGATTCACCTTGTGATATTATAATGTACAGGAGGCAGTTAAGACATTTTTGCACTTCTCTCTTTTTTTTTTCTAACCAAGCAGTTATTGAACTCTATCCCTTATGCAGAAGTTTTGTGTAACAGCACATGTAATCCCACAGCAGTCTTTGTTTCCCACATCTTGAATCAGATGGCAGCATGCAAAGCAGCTTAAAACCAGCAGAATGGCTGTCAAGGGATCAGAGTGGAAAACTGGTAAGGCTAGGAGGAGGGGAGTAAGGACCAAGAGGAACTTGGACCGATCTCATGACCATATGTAACACATGGCAGCCATTCTTGGGTCCTTCAGACTTGGCAGATTTTTGGCTAATTCTACAAGAACATTATAAATTGTGAATAGGATTTGCAAGGGCATTGTGCAAAATATTCATTGGTTGTGCGGGAGGATTGGCTGTAGAGCACGCGGGCAGTGAGCTGCGCCCTGATTGCTGGGCCTCCGGTCCATGCTGCAAAGTGGAGTTTTCTCTTAGGACAATCCTACTATTGCATTAGACACCTGCATAGGGTGAGATGTGCTTTTTTTACCTTGCTACTATAAGCAGAAAGAAGAGCAGCCTCTCTCGTTAAGTTAAGCTTCACTAACAGGCAGATATAGCAAATATGATGAATGGTTCATGATTCATTCTTTGGCTCACAGGGTCTTTGCCCTGGGAGTGTGTGGTGTGAAAAGGGAAGGAGCTCTTTGCCCTGTCATAAAAAATGAAAGTTGTCTCAGCATGGCTGTAAAAAATTATTAAGAAAATGATAAGGGAAGACATAATCTCTGTGGAGAGTGGTTTAATTGTGATGCTTCAGGAGGGGAGTAGTTGTACCAACAGCCTTTCTCAGCTTCTATATTAGATTGCACAAAATGCATATAATATTATAGTTTCATACTACATTTTTGTAAAGATCTAAAGACCACAAGCTCTGGAGAAATTCTAGGTGGCTGTTGCTTTGTAAAGCAGTGGAAAAACATTGCAAAAACTTTTTAATGGAGATGCTTGCCTATTTTTACATGTTAATGAAAAGAAGTTAATGCTTCTTCTTAGTTAGTGCCACTGTAAGAATGGATAATTTTGCTCTCAAGACTTTATTTTAAGCCATTGTCATGCTGAATACATAACAATGTCTCCGTTGGTTGCCTCCCAACACTATTTTGACAGCAAAACAGGTACCCCTGCCATTCTTTACCATGACAGTGGAAAATAAACATCTGGCTATCCATTTCTTCAGAAAATATAAAATGTGGCTTCTGAGAGAGTGTCTATATGTAAGAGCATTATTTTTTCGGAGAAATAACGCTTTATCGAAGAAAAAAACCAAGAATTCTTTAAAATCACAGTGTACAGCATTAACATCTGGTTTCAAGCGTGTTAAGAGCCAACAACTCAGTGTCAATTTGGTCTGACTTTATGGTATTACTTGCTTGATTATGGCTGTCACTGGAGGAGCTGAGCATTTTGATATCATCCAAATCCCCTGAGAACAATTCAAACCAGCTGGTATTCTCCTTATTATATAATTACAAAGTATGAGGTGCCATTTGGCATACTGAAGAGGCACTGGGGGCCCACTTCTCAAAATATTTACAGCCTTTTATTCTTTTCTAAACAATCATTTGCATAGTAAAAGTGATATATAGCAGGCCAACATGTGGATTTATTTTTTTCCCACTTTCTCAAACATACCTGGAAGTGGCTGTGTTTAGAAGTGAATAGGCAGAAGTGAGATGGAACTGGCAGGGGAAAAGGCTGTAATCTTTTCAGGAAAAACTTTACATTGACTCAGTCAGTGAAAGATGAGGAATCTTTCAAAGAAAATCTGAAAGATGGATAAATATTTTGCCTATGCGAAAGCATATTGTGAAACATCTGCCCTGGAAGTGGAGAAGTTAAGAAACTAGGAGAAGTTGCATGTGAGCAAGCTGGTCATGACGGGGTTGCTAATGTGTAGATGAGATGCAGTGGCTGCATCTTGTTAAGAGATGTGTGTGTCTGCATGTATACATCTTTAAGTAACATATTTTTGATTGTGAGATTGGTTTCTTTCTAAGGCCAAGTTGCTAAAATTCTATTTTATCTGAAGTGAACAAATAGCCATGGAAATTATCAACAGCTGAGATACCAGGGGGGAAAAAGAGGGGGAAAAGATGAAAAATCTGTTGGATTTTCTGTCATGTATCAGTGTGAAAGATTTAAAGTTGCAAAGGGGTAGGAGAAAGGTGGTTAACTGAGTATTTTCTCCCTACCACACCAATAAAACATATGCAATTCTTGTACACACACAAGTTTTGAATTACAGACCTCTTTCTGATGTTAGCACCCAAACTTACTGTCATGCCATGTATGGGAGGCATTACACAATGTAGCTAAGTTCCTTCTAAGCCCCTAAGTCTTCTCAAGTTTTCTTATTAAATTCATGTTGGTAAAAAGGAATCACATACAGCAATGTTAAATGATTGATTAATGAATGTTTAAAGGTTTTCATTCTGTGTGGTACAGGTTTTTTCTCTGTTTTGTATTGGTTTTAATGAAGAGATCATTTAACCTTTTAAAGAGATCATCACCAAATTTTACATCTTATAAAACTGTTTTGAGGAGGAAAAAATACTAACTGAAAGTGACCATAGGCAAATTATTAGATATTTAGATTATTAGATAGGGAACCTGGTATTTACATATTGTCCAGGATCTGAATGGTGAATCATTGATATGAATAGATATGATTAGTTGTAAATCTCTGCACCCCCGTGGGGAGTGTTATCATTCAATTTCCACACAGCAAGGCTTACTGAAACTGATTTTTGGTGCCTGCCTGTTTCCCACTTTAAAGATGTTTTAATGCATTGCATAATTTGGACTGCAAGTGAAGGTATTATAAGTACAGAATCAAAATGAGAAATGTAATGGCAATCTGAATGGACTGCCATAAGTGGCTTGCTGAGTACAGTGACACAGTCTGGCAGGTGCCACTGTGTAAAGCTGCAGACCACAAACCTTACTGAATTCTGAACTATATTTTGCCGTCTGGTCAACTGCAGAATTTGACTGAGTGCTAATGAGTTTCACAGCTGACTTCCTAAACCTGTCCAAGAGATAGAGCAAAGAAAGGATGCTGCTGTCACATAAAGCAAGGAGACAAACAGCTTCATCACGCAATGTCATGTTAAATAACCAGACATAAGCAGACCATTGTATCACCTATTGCACTATTTCTTAATTTAGGCATACTACCAGAGTACCTGTCACAGGAGATGCTACAAAAAATTACTTTAAGCCTGCTGGGCATCTGGAGATGAATTTGTTGAAGAAAATACCTGACTGTATTTTAATGTATGCTGGTTTTTCAAGAGCTGCATGAATGCTCAAATAGGAAACCATGCCACTGACTGTTGCTTTATAATTCATTTTGTCCTCTGGTTCTCATTCTTTATGATTCTGCTGGTTTTGCCTTGCAAGCTTTCCTGAGCAGAGACAAGATCACAAAGGAAAAAGAGGTAAATTGAAGGATAAAAGAGTTTCATTTATGACAAAACTTATCAATTACCCAACAAAAGGAAACATCTGCTGGACCACATAGTTACAAAAAAGGAAGAATTGCTTGGGAGTTTGAAGGCTGGGGGCAGTCTTGTCTGGAGTGATCATGAAATAGAGAAATGGAGAAGTCTGGGATCTTGCAAGGAATTAACAAGGCAAAAAGCAAGATCACAACGCTGGGCTTCAAGAGAACATGTTGATGGATCTTCTTGGAAGAATACCACATGATATGGCCCTGGAGAGAAGAGGCGTCTAGGAGAGTTTGTGCAGTGAGTTGACCCTGGCCAGATGCCAGGTACCCACTAAAGCTGCTGTCTCACTCTCCCCTCTGCAACTGGACAGAGGAGAGAGAAAAAAAACAGCTAAGAATTCATGAGTAGAGATAAGAGCTGGGAGAGGTCAGTGACTGATTACCTTCAGAGGCAAAACAAGACTCAAAGTGGGGATAATACTTATATTTATTACTGACAGGATAAGAGCCAAAGAGTGAGAAATAAAAAAGTCTTAAAAACACCTTGCCCCCACCCCTCCTTCCTTCCATGTTTTCCCTCCTCCCCCCCCCCAGCAGTGCAGGGGGATGGGGAATGGGGGTTGCAGTCAGTGGTTGTTTCTGCCACTGCTCAGGGAGAGGATTCCTTCCCCTGCTCCTGTGGGAGACAGTCCTTGATGGATCTCTCCAGCATGAGTCCATCCCTCAGGCAGCAGCTCTTCCCAAACTGCTGTCCCGTGGGTCACTCCTCCATGGGGTGCAGTCCTTCACAAATGGGCTGTACGGCCATGGGTCCCCCACAGGGGCCACAAGTCCTACTCGGGAAAAACCTGCTCCAGCGTGGGCTTCCCTCTCCACAGGCTGCAGGTCTCTGGCAGGACCCCGCTCCATCCTGGGCCTCCCATGGTGTCACAGCTTCTTTCATGCATCCACTTGCTCCAGCATGGGTTCCTCCATGGGCTGCCGGTGGGTCTCTGCACCCTGATGGTCCTCCATGGGCTGCAGGGGCACAGCTGCTCCACCATGGTCTCCACCACAGGCTGCAGGGGCCACAGCTCCGGTGCCTGGAGCACCTCCTGCCCCTCCTTCTGCACTGACCTTGGTGTCTACTTTGTTGTTCCCATGTTCTCACTCCGCTCTTCCCTGGCTGGAATTTCTTCTGCGCAACAACCTTGTTCTTAAATATGTTATCACAGAGGCATTACTATTACTCCTAATTGGTTCAGCCTTGGCCAGCGGCAGGAAGTCCATCCTGGAGCCAGCTGGCATTGGCTTCACAGAATCCAATGCTTCTAACAGAAGCCACCCCTGTAGCCCCCCCCCCGCCTAAACCCAGCCACAGAAACACACTACAGTTGATTGATTTTCCAGCACCTCCACTTTCAAGCTTGATGGTGGTGCAGTCTGATATGCAGGAAGTGAAGCAATGTTAGCGAGAAGCCTCTGTGGATGAACAAGGAAGTCCTGACAGAACCCAAATATAGTAAGAGAAGGTAGCAGTCAGGTGGAGACAGCAGTAGCTGTCTCAGTAGGGATATAGAGACATCATCCAAGTGCACAGGGATGGATTTAGGAAAGCCAAAGCCAGGAGCAAAAGACCATGTACAAAATTGGTGCTGATATAGACTTAAGGCTTAGATCTGTGGTCACACAGACTAATTTCTGTTCAGAAGTGGATCTGTTTATCCTGGAACCTGTTATCCTAAAAATAGCCACAAAGCATAGAAGGAAATCCAGATTTATTTAGTTACTTAGTTATTTAGTTTAGTTATTTAATTTTGTTGCTGTGTCTTTTCTGTGTGTCATATTTAGGCTTCTCTGAATGTTCTACTCTTCCAAGTGTATCACAGATTTAGCCACCCACTCAACTGGACTTCAAGGTTTTATTGGGTATCCAGTCTTTAAAACAAAATAAATTTTTATGTTCTGACATCTTTTAAGACTCTTCATACTTCTCTGATTACTCAATATAGTGGCAGAACCTGGTTCTATCTTTTATGATTGTGTAGATGCTATGGGGTTTAGGTGAGACAGGAAAGAAGGCTTCAATACAGGGCAGAATACAACTGCACTTTTGATAATTTATTCAGAAATATCAGAAAAGTCCTTCACAGTGGCTCTCCGAACTCGTGATGGTATCATTCGCCCTTCTAATCCAGACAAATAGTGTTCCCAGACCATAATATATACTTAGGAAGCACCCCAGAAAGGTGGACAATTATGTCCATTTGCTCTGTCTATGGAAAGAGAACAGTCAAGGTAATGACATATCTGGTGAAAGAAGTTTATGTTCTTCCAACATCAACCATTTTAATGCTGTTGTAACTTTTTTAAAAGCCATGCATTAGTTCATCCTATCATCTGCATTTTGTAGCCCTTCAAGGTTTTTGTTTTGAGGTTGAATTTGGAAGTCTGTAAAGTCAGAAACTTGGAGATTTCGGCTACATACTCCTTTCCATATATTCTATGCTTATTCTACTCACGAAATCAAAGGCAACAGAGTCATTGACATAATCAAACCTGGTTAAACAGATGATGGATTTAATGGAACTCCTCTGAAGTCTCAAAGTAAAATCCACAAATCAACTACAAATAAATCACCAAAGTTTACCTACATGGATTTCATATTTGTTGCCATAACACACAACCTGTTAAGGAAACTTGAACCAGTGTGTGTCGGGTTTGCATGGCAAGGTTTTGGTAGCAGGGTTACTTCTTTAAGAAGCTGCCAGAAGCTTGCCCTATGTCTGACAGAGCCAATGCCAGCCGGTTCCATGACGGTCCTGCTGCTGGTCAAGGCTGAGCAAATCAATGATGGTAATAATGCCTGTGTGATAACACGTTTAAGAAGAGAAAAAAAAGTTATTGCGTGGAAGTAAATGTAGCCAGTGAAGAGACGAGTGAGAATCTGAGAGGAATGGCTCTGCATGCACCA
Source organism: Pipra filicauda (assembly GCF_003945595.2). Taxonomy (NCBI): domain Eukaryota; kingdom Metazoa; phylum Chordata; class Aves; order Passeriformes; family Pipridae; genus Pipra; species Pipra filicauda. The sequence continues at coordinate 2,722,399 of NW_024104565.1, read as the reverse complement.
AAGTCAGTGAAGAAGGATGGCAAGGAGGTGCTCCAGCAGCCAGAGCAGAGATTCCCCTGCAGTCAATAGTGAAGAAAATGGTGAGGTAGGATATCCTCCTGCAGCCCATGGAGGTCTGTGCTGGAGCCCATAGAGGAGCCTCACGCTGGAGCAGGTGAATGCCTGAAAGAAAGCTATGATCCCATGGGAAGCTCCCATGCTGGAGCAGGTTCCTGACAGGACCTGTGGACAGAAGAGCCCACACTGGAGCAGTTTTGCTGGCAGGACTTGTGACCCCTTGGGGAACCCATACTGAAACAGCCAGTTTAAAGGACTGCACCCTGTAAAAGGGATCCACATTGGAGTAGTTCATGAAGAACTGTAGCCTATGGGAAGGACTCACACTGGAGGAGTCCTTGGAGGACTGACTCTTCCTGACAAAGAAGCATCATCATGAACAAATGTGATAAACAGATTGTAACATTCAATCTCCTCACCAGCTTGGCGCTGTGTAAGCACTGGTCAGCAATAAAAAAAAACCACCTCTGTATTATCAACACTATGTTCAGTGCAAATCCAGAACAGAGTCCTAATCTAGGCACTCTGAAGAAAATCAACTCTACCCCCAGCCAAAACCAGCGCACCTCCATTCCCCATCTTACTGCTCTGATTTGATTGGTGATAAATTCAAATAATTTCCCAGAGTCAAGTCTGTTTTGCCTGAAATGATAATTGCTGAGAGGTGTCTCCCTGTCCTTATCTCAACTCATGAGCCTTTATTATATATTCTCTCCCCTGTGCAGCTGAGCAGTGATCGATCGGCTTTGGTGAGCACCTGTCATCCAGCCAGAGTCAAACCACCACACAGTGTAAGAACGCTTCATAATGGAAGTCTAATTTCTACTAGTAAGACAGATTCCTCAAAAAAGGCTGCACATAAATCTCTAAGCAGGCAATGGGTCTTTCCATGTTGCAACTGGAAGCTTGTTGTGGATTAAACACTCATCTTCCTGAACGGACTCTGGTCTGCATACCAAAGTAAGGTCTTTGCCCTTTACCCTGGCACTTCAAATGCATGTGCACATAGATTAAAAGAGGACGTTAGACAAGAGTCAGATTTAAAACAGGTTTCTGTCTCCTTGCTTGTAGTTTCTGCTTAACAGACAGTGCAGCTTTCAAATAGTCAGTCTTTCTCTTTGTCACATTTCCAAAATAGTATTTCTTTGCATTCTGACATCTTTTAGCACCTCTGTTCCCTCTCCAGCTACTTTAATATAGCTGTGACATCTGGCTCCATCCTGTGTGATTATGTAGTTGTTTATGGAAACTGGAAAAAGCAGTTGTAGCTGGAAGCCTGTCTGCCTTGATACAGATAGACCCTACTAGTAGTTATCCAAGGCTGACCAAAAATTCCATTAATTACATGCAAGTATTTTTTCTCTCCTCAAATCTAAGATATTTTATACTCTGTTCTGTTTCTGATTGTGTCTGAGACAGAAACTTCAGTGTAAAGTAGACATAATCCTCTTTAATGACACAGGCAGAGTGAATAATGCATTGCATGTAGAACAGCCAACATACCTCTCCAAGTGTATGTAAAACAGTATTGGTGCTTTGTTCCTCAATAAGTTTAAATCCAGTTTTTAGCTGGCAGATTCAGTATCTGTATGATGCTACTATGTAATTTAATTATATTTAATGATTGCATTCAATACTATTATTAATAAAGTTCAACGAAAGAATAGTGTTGTGGAAAAGCAATAATATCCCCTATGACAGCTCAAAGAAGGAAGTAACCCTTATTCTATTGAACATGTGTTGTATCCTGATATGATTAACTTTAATTTGTGTTGAAAAGACTTTTCACCTGTTATAAGAGAATAAGCTTTTCACACATGGTTCAGTTTCTTTTACTGGCTTTAATAATTACATTTATCTGGTAATAATTTTTCTCCTTTGCAAAAACGTGCAGTAGTTTTTGTGTGTATGTATAATAACTTGGATTGCCTAATTTCTTAATCCTGTGAAGGTGCACTTTAAAAGTCCGTTCATCTTGCAAGAGGAAAAGAACTTCCATTGTGCACAACTGGTGTCAAGATACTCAAAGTGGATAATGCAGTTTCTGTTCTTCTGAGTAGTATTTGTGCAACTTTTAAAAGGTTCAGTATGTCATTGTTTTAAATCAGAATTGAAACCATATTTGCTGAGAGGTTCTAAGAAACATCACTTTAAAATGTGTGTTAGGCCATTAAAAGTGATACCTTTTTAAAATGCATGTCAGCTAGCATTTTGCTACTTGAAAATAGAAAAAAAACCTAAAGCTTAATGAAGCAAATGCATCAATTACATAATTAGCTTAAAAAGCAAAAGGGAATTTCGTGTCACTTCTACTTACTGAACCTCAGGATGTCTTATTAATTTACACGTTAGATTTTTCTCATACAGAGGTCAATAGTGTGCTTGTTACTTCATTTACATAGATGGTAAAAATAGAAGAAATAGAAAAGGAAATTTGTAAAACTTGAAGAATTGTACCTATTATGGATAAATAGTTTGCTTTAAAATAGTCTCAACATATGAAATTAAAATGTTGATTAATAAAATCATGCTTAATGCAGTTGCAGGAAGAACTTAAATAGGAATAGTACACAGAAAGAATACTATGTCTTGAATGCTACGTTGCAGAACGAGTAATTATTTTTACAGAAGAACATTTTAGTTTCCCTCTGCTAGAAACTGATTACCTCTGTTAGGGAGGCAGTTTCCAGTCTTTCTTTCTCTGCTTCTACTTTATAGGATTCAAATGTCATTTACCTGTTATGACTTATCTTTGCTTACTTGAACAATTACATGTTCTCACCACTGTGCTGCACATACAGGATGAGGCAAGTGAAAAGGGTTCCTTCAACTGTGTGCGGGTTTGTAAGTTGATGTGACTTCCCTTAAAATAGTCAATAACCATATCCTTTTCTAAAAAGCACCTAATACCTCCCCCTTCCCATGAATTAGATATGCAGGTTTTTTGATGGGTGAAGCTTTTTTATCCACAATATTTTTCAGCTGCAGTGTTCTAAGACACTTGTGCAAGACTGCATTGGAAATGAAGCAAAAAGCTTTTTTCGGTTTTATCTACTTCATGATACTATTATGGAACCCAGGAAGGGCCAAAGGAAAGGGGTATCAGTATAATAGTTTTTAAAACAATGAAATTACTGAGAGATGTTGCATATGTTTCTAACCTGTTCTTGCAGGCTTTAGTTATACTCCCTAATCTCTAAGTATCCTTAAATCTCAAGTTCCCTTGCATGAGGTTTTTATAATCAAGTACTGTATCAGTGCTGATACAGTTCTTGATGCTGTCATTATAAATTTCTCTTGGATCACACTTCAGTCATTTCTAGACTTCTATTACTGCTCTCTCACATTGATTAATATCCAAGGAAAATAGCTAATGGAAGAGATTTTACCTAGTTAAAATCCTGACCTTGAATTTTAACATCTTGTCTTTGCATGCAACATCTACTCTTGGAAACTGATTGACAACTGACTTTTCTTTGAAGCCCTTTTTTCTTAGAAAGAGATTTTCAGAGGCTTGTCTAATTCTTCTGGGTTCTGTGAAAATCCCAGATTAATTCTTGATTCACTTGACTATTGACTGCACAATACTATTTCCATTATACTGTTAGGGTCTATGTTCAAATAAATTAAATTGTGTTTAACTGGATTTTATGGATATCTTTCTTAGATGTACTTGTAAGGGCTTTTAAAACTAAATTTATAACTGTTTTTAAAGCTTAACTCTAACTCAAAATTGTTAATTCCTCAGACTGACCCAAAACACTGAGTCAGAGGAAAAGCTTACCATCAGGCTGCTCTTTAAGTTAGCTGCCAACCTGTTTGGAATGTGTCTGTACAGCCACTATAACCCAGCTCAGGGCTTCTGTGCCTCAGCAGAGGAGCAATATAAATGCAAGAATTTACTTGCCTGTATCAAATTTCCGTGTGAACTCCTGTAACCTGTTTGCAACCAAACTACAATTTCTGAAAATAAATCCTTATAAAATAGAGCAACATGTCACAAATAGACCAATTTGTACTTCCATATATCATGAGGCTATGTGCTAGAATCAAGGTTACTCAGATGTTTCATTCAATCTATTTGAGTTCCCCATTTTCCTTCTGCTTTCACCTCTTTTTCTCTTCTTCATTTTCTACATCATGCTTCGACTACATACCAGAAATCTCTAGCATACTCTGAGAGCCTGCATAGCTGCCTTTTGGCCTTCCTTCTGCTTAGGGACCATCTTGTCTCCATACCTGCTTTTACTGTACTGCCAATCTGCATAGGCCAACAGGCACAAAAGTAATATGCTTGAGGAAGTTCAATTAAGGTGTTTTTTTTGTCTCTTTCTTTCTTCTCAGTTTCTCTTTTTTTGTACCAGTTTGTCTTCACCTGCAATCTTACTAAGCCTAGCAATGTTTTTTATCAAAGCAATGTTGGTGAGCTTGTCTAATTTCTCGCCCAGTTGGCCTGCCAGCAACAATGGACTGGTTGCAAACCTGTCAACTCCAGAGGACAAGAGGGCAATATTTTGCTGTGCAGCTATAAAACCACTTCAGTAGAACTGTAAGAATTGCAGAAATATATTGCATGCATAGTATCATATGAACATTTCATAATATTGATACTAAAACATAAGAATCATGATGCTGCAAATTATGTGATGCTATGAAACTATTTCCTTACATTTTAGGAGTCTGGGGATCTCTCTCTTTTCTCACTAACACTACTGTCTTCCACATGGTCTTGGTTTTATTGTGAACAGGAGGACATTTCTCTGGGAGATTTTTTCTTTTATTATCAGCTCCTTTGCTGCAGCTTGTGAGTACTCTCTCCCTCATAAGTGGCCCCCCCAGTTTCCCTCCAGGTCCGTCCAGCAGTCCCTGACCCCACACTTGGCATTTTGCTGATAGAAGTCCCTTTTGCTGGTGTGCACAAGCCATGCTTGCAGTACAGTCCTCATGCTTGGCCCAGGCTGGGATGACTTGGCATAACAAAATCTAGTGGTTTAGCAAATGGTTAGGCCATGTATGGAACTACAGAATGAGACACAGGTCAGGTACCACCAATACCACAGTAACATTAATATATAATACCCTTGATAATACTAACAGGTTTCAGTTTGTTGCTATTCCAGTGAGAGGCTTCAAACAATCAAGTTAATTCCTGACTCGTTGTCTATTACATGTATGCTCCTTATCTACCCAAGATGATGGGTTATCTTGAAAGTGGAAGTATTTCAGAGAAAAAGGATATTAGAGGACTTCATCAAGTGAACAATCTTATTTAATATTCTCCTTAATGACCTTGACTCACAAATGAAATTTGCTGATAAAGCAGAGATGGGGTCAATCTCAATGCAGTGGAGGAGTTGAATAACAAGTAGTATGAACTAGGTAATATCAAGAGCTGAAATGAATAAAAAGAGATGGATTTTAATAGTAGAAGAGACAAAGCCATGTATCAGAAGCAAATAATAATTTCTGCTATATTCTGAGATCTCATCAGTTAGAATAAAAAAGACTTAAGTGCATTAAGCATTCATAGGATGTTTATGAAATACTGATGAGATTTTGCTGTGCAAAACACACGATAGCAAAAGGCATATGATAAAGTATTTCTAGTCTTTTACTGAGTAGTATTAGAAACCTGCTGAGCCACTTGGATCCTCACAAGTCTATGGGACCAGATGAGATCCATCCTAGGGTGATGAGGGAGCTGGTGGAAGAGCTCACCAAACCACTCTCCATCATTTACCAACAGTCCTGGCTCGCTGGGGAGGTCCCAGATGATTGGAAGTTGGCAAATGTCACGCCAATCCACAAAAAGGGCTGCAAGGAGGACCCAGGAAACTACAGGCCTGTCAGCCTGACCTCAGTGCCTGGCAAGGTTATGGAGCAGATCATCCTAAGTGCAATCACACAGCTACAGGATGGACAAGGGATCAAACCCAGCCAGCACGGGTGTAAGAAGGGCAGGTCCTGTCTGACCAACCTGATCTCCTTTTATGATCAGATGACTGTCATGGTGGATGAGGGGAAGGCTGTGGATGTGGTCTATCCGGACTTCAGCAAAGCCTTTGACACCGTCTCCCATAGCATTCTCCTGAAAAAGCTGGCAGCCCACGGCTTGGACAGGGGCACTCTGTGCTGGGTCAGGAACTGGCTGGAGGGCTGAGCCCAGAGAGTGGTGGTGAACGGTGCTGCATCCAGCTGGCAGCCGGCCACTGGTGGTGTCCCCCAGGGATCAGTGTTGGGCCCAGTTCTGTTTAATGTCTTTATTGATGATCTGGATGAGGGGATTGAGTGTATCATTAGCAGATTTGCAGATGACACCAAGTTGAGGGGGAGTGTTGATCAGCTGGAAGGCAGGAGGGCTCTTCAGAGGGACCTGGACAAGCTGGAGAGATGGTCTGATTCCAACAGGATGAAGTTCAACAAGGCCAAGTGCCGGGTCCTGCACTTTGGCGACAACAACCCCATGTAGCGCTACAGGCTGGGGACAGAGTGGCTGGAAAGCAGCCAGGCAGAAAGGGACCTGGGAGTTTGGATTGACAGGAAGCTGAACATGAGCCAGCAGTGTGCCCAGGTGGCCAAGAAGGCCAATGGCATCCTGGCCTGGAACAGTGTGGCCAGCAGGACCAGGGAAGTGATTCTTCCCCTGTACTCAGCACTGGTGAGGCCACACCTGGAGTACTGTGTCCAGTTCTGGGCCCCTCAGTTCAGGAAGGATATTGAGGTGCTGGAGCAGGTCCAGAGAAGAGCAACAAGGCTGGTGAAGGGACTTGAGTACTTGAGCACTTGGTGAAGGGACTTGAGTCCTGTGAGGAGAGGCTGAGGGAGCTGGGGTTGTTCAGCCTGGAGAAGAGGAGGCTCAGGGGAGACCTCATCACTCTCTACAACTACCTGAAAGGAGGTTGTAGCCAGGTGGGCGTCAGTCTCTTCTCCCAGGCAACCAGCAGTAGGACAAGAGGGCATGGTCTTAAGCTGTGCCACAGGAGGCTTAGGCTGGATATCAGGAAAATATTTTTTACAGAGAGAGTGATCAGACACTGGAATGGGTTGCCCAGGGAGGTGGTGGATTCACTGTCCCTGGAGGTTTTTAAGATGAGACTGGGTATGGCACTTAGTGCCAGTGTTGGATCAAGGGTTGGACTTAATGATCTCTGAAGTCTTTTCCAACCTGGCTGATTCTATGATTCTATGAATCACTTTTGCCAGAAATATTTACCTTTTTTCCCCCATGATGGATTCTTGAGGATTGTGTTTAAGTTTCTTTTTAACAGAAGGAGAGTTTTGCGCAGTATTGACTCTTCCCAGCTGCCTGTTAAAGCCTTTTCTTCAGAGAATCTGGGCCTCCTGGTTTGTAAAAAAAATATTTATGTCCTGTAGTTTCATGATTTTTCATCAGTTTGCCCTTGTGTGTTAGTTTCTCTGAGTTACCAGTCCCTCTTAAATTTTGCCCTAGTATAGACTGATTCAAGGCAATACCCTTCTGTCTTCTTTGGGTTTTTATCTCTAACTGCACTGTGTGTCTGGATTGGGACAGAAAATGCATGAGTAACTTTATAATGATAACATCTCTGTACAGTGACAGAATCTTTCAGCTGAAGACACTTTTCAGCTTTTTCATAGTTTTTTATTCTCAACCCAGGTTTGGCTATTCTAAAAAAAAAATATTCCTAGTTTTAATTCAGATAAAGAAAAAAAATCCCAGTGTTCTTTTTCTGAGAATGTCTAAGTATTTGCTTTCAAAGAACTCAAATTACTTTGACAGTGACCAGATATAATGCTGGTTACTTTCCAAGTTCTCATTAAAGATCATTTCAAAGACCTCAGAAAACAGGCATATAATCATTACAAATGCCTACATCTGAAAAAAGAGGTCAGTGGACTCATGAGGATGAGGATAACAAAGTCCCTAGTCATTTCACAGAAAGGTAATAATTCAGTTACTATAAGAATTTTAACAGATACCAATTCAGCATCCACAAACAGTTTTCTATCAATCTCCTAGACATTAGTATCTTAGGCTTCAGTACAAGAAACTGAGGGATTTACCTTACAGACAATAGGGATTATTGCATTTCTCAGTCAACACTAGAAAATATACATATTTTTTGGCTTGAACATACAGAACTTGACCTTTATCATGTTTCAGAAAGGACAAGATGTCAAAACTCACCTGAGGTATACATTACTGTTCCTGTACTGTTAATTATACCCATATCCTAATTTTCTGAAGCTTTTGGGTTTCAGTGGAAGAAATATTCTGTTTCCCAGCGTGCTCCATTTTCCCAAATTCTTAAACTGTCTGCAAAAATAAATATTGAGAATTACAGTAGCAAAATACTGTATTTAATAATTTGACTCTCATTATTTCCTGAACCCTTGATAATTTTACAGGTGGGCAACTTGTTTTAAAAACATTTTCTATTTGCAGTTATGGTGAACCCATAGAGTTAGTATGTATTGCAGCTTATACATCTGGAATCCAACGCAGAAAGAACCGTGTCTTGCAGAATATACCATCGAAGGAGTCTTTCTGCTGTGCCTTTTGCAATCGGATATGTCTATCTCGTATTGGCCTCATAAGCCACCAGCGTGCTTGTAACAAATGTGGATAGAGCCTTCCTAAATCTTCGTTCGCGAAGCCTAGCCATGACATCTGGAATCCTTATCTGTGCATTTTTCCTTTGCATACTATGGCTTTCAGGTCAAAAACAGTATTCTCTATCCTCTGAGAAGTTTGATTGAAATTTAAAAAAACCATCTACCTGTTTGTCTCTGTTCTAGGATTTTCACAACTGAACTAGTTGACTGCAACTTTGGTTGACACAACCAAATTAATGCAACAGTAAACATTAAACAGAAAAATTATGGCTAGTAGGTACTACCAACCACTGTCTACTACTTTCAGTCTGTATACCTAAAACATTTCTGCATGATTGTAATGCTTTGTGAAAAGTTACTGCATCTCACTTAAAGACCAGGGCTGCTGCTTAGGCAAAGAATGTTTCGGTTTTGTTGATTTGCTGCTTGGCTTCTCTATTTTCAGTGTATTTCTGCAGTCAGCACATAAAAGGAAGAGAAGAAGAAAAATGCAAGTTGTTGAATAAATGGCATTATTTTACATCCTCACAGTCCCTGTCTTCCTGCCTCTTCTCTTCCAAACTTCACTAGTTCTTCCTTGCCTCCAGCAATCACTATCTTCCCTGCTGAGTAAGAGTTATCTGCTGCTGGGACTGGCTTTGAGTTCTGGACATTCTGGTTGTCTATCTGATTTCAGCTGTTTAAAATAGGCAAAATATTCTTTCTGCCTCTGCTTTCAGAAAAGAATAGACACTTGTATGAGTCTTACCCTTCTACTTAGATGATATGTAAGAACTTCACTCCCGTTTACAGCACAGTTAAAGCATTTAAACACAGAATACTAAAATGTTCGATTGTATTTAAGGATATTTAAAAGAGATAAAAAAAGAAACAAACAAAAAAACTCCTAAACAAAAAAGTCCATCTTTTCCCCTCAATTCTATTTTTTACCCCAAGATGTACAGTTTGACGTACTATAAGGGAACATCAAGGACTATATGCACATTATTGAAGGAAATACCCTTCCTTGTTCAGCATGCCTTATAACAAAAGAATATCTAGAACGCTTTGTTAAAAAAATTTTAAAAACACTCCAGATATGTAGTCAACTGAGGGAAAAAGAATCCAAAGAGAATTAAATGAGTCCCATGGTAAGACCTATTCAGCAGAACATGAAACATAGATCATATTTTAAAAACACAGGTACTATCTGATAGCTTTGAATAAAAGTTTGCTGTTTGTTAGGATTTCCCCAGACTGCTCTAGATTAGCTGATAGGAAAGTTGCTGAAGGATGAGAAATGTGTAGCCCTCCTTCAGCATAGTTGTACTCTTGACCTTTGATGAAGAGGGTCTTCTTCGGGTAAGATCTGTTCCCAGCAAGTAATAGGAATTGAATGTGTGACAGAATATAAAGGAATTTCTTGATTTAGGTAGTATATAATCTGGTAAGCATAAAGGACTGTTATTTTTGGCACTGCAGTTCTCTTTGTATTAAGCAGATCTGGGGAATTTTGACTCCCTCTCCTAACTTCAAGAAACAGAAAGGCCCAATAGGTGTTACTCACTGAGAGTGTATCAGATTATTCACTGCCATTTTAATCAATGCTAATTTTCTCCTTTATTTTTTCACAGCTTTATTGTCCAATTCACACACAGTTTTTAACTCAAAATACTGTTTGTAGCTATTCTACCTTCAGGTAGATGCCTTGAAAATTTACCAGTTATGATTGCCAGTTCCAGTGAAGAAAATACTGGGAGGCATTTTTTCATTTTCTTCTTTCTCCTCCATGCTGCTCCAAAAGACACTGACATGTAGTACTTCTTTTGGACACAACAGTTGCTGTGGGAATCTAAAAGTTTACCCCCAGGTCCTTTGCAAAAGTGCACCTTCCTTATGGAAAAGGTGTTTCTATGGTAACATTTTACTGGAGGCCATAGAACTTATACAGGATGTGCTGTAAGGCTTCTTTTGCACATTATCTGTGTTAAATATGTCAATATAAGTTTATCTGTATTGAGGTAGGTAATAGTGAGAAGAAATGTTTCCCTTGGTGAATAGACTCTCTAGGAGTTGTTGAACACAATTCATAAGAATTTTACTTTATTCCAGATTTCTATTCTGTGCTCTTTCATTTTTTTTTCTGATGGAGTGCCCTATTTTTCAGTGGTAGTCATTCTCTGAATAATATTGGCTGATTGTATTATCTTTAAAGAACATAATGTATAAGTATCACTTCTAGTTCTTCTTTAATAAACCTAATAATACTTCTGATTTCCAAGAAGATAGTGTTGGTGCTTTTCAACTTCCTAAGATGTCTTGGTGTTTGTAAGGAAGGTGCTATCTGTAGCAAATGTATAAGACTGAGGGGTTAAGTATGGGGTTTTATTGTTTCTTTTGATTCACTATAGATCATTGTCACCTCTGATAATGGCTTTCACCTTAAAAAATGAGATGACACTTCCCAAATTAAAATGGGCTGTGTTTTCTTGCTGAGAGTCATCCATTGATGTCAGCTTCCATTTATGGCACAGCCTGAGCAAGCAGTAGCATTGTTGCCTTGTAATAAATAATTTTGGGTTATCATCATTGTTTTATTACTGTGCTATCAGCCTTTATATTTATTCCTATCCATCAGTGAAGGGATTCTTATTGCTGCCAGATATGTGGGCCCATTTTGTTTCCCTGCCTGTTTTAAAATGCTGGTCCTGGCTTTGCATCAGCCATTGTTTTGCTTTAACTATTGGGACCAGCTACAATATGGGTTATTATTAATGTCGATCATTCTCTGCTGGCAAGGGTACAAACAAAGGCTTTAGCCATCACTGTGCTATGTTAACAGGAGTCTTAATTAGATCTTCTTCCTTGGCCAGGGAAAGGTGGAGAAGAGAAAATGAGATGAGCTAAAAGAATTAGGACAAATAAAAGAATTTTGTTGATACATTTCTGACAAATCAGCTCAGACTGCAAATAGAGATTGATTTGTTTGGGTGAAATGGATTGGTTTTCAGGAATGTAAGGATCAGACTCTTCAAGTTTAAGGTGAGGGAAGGTATATTAAGAACCAATGTTATCTTTTCTTCTGGCATTAACCCTAAACTGAAGACTGAGTCTGAAGTTAATACTGTGGAAGCTTCTTACATATACAGTCTTATTGGGTAAGGATCAGCTGTTCTCACACAGAAGTTGGATAAAATGGAAATTCTGAAAGTGAGAAATAAGCTGAGTCATTCCCTATAGAATTAATACTACCTGCCGCCTTAAACATACTGCCACCACAGAGGAGGGTGCCAGCATCCCTTGTGCACATTTCCCCAGAAGACTGAAGAGTCTTAGTCACTGCTTGTGCACTTGGATTCACATCCACTTAAAATGAGTCTTCTCAAATTGAGTCGTGCCAGCATATGATTGATGCTTATTTTTATCTTTGTCGTGTCAAAGCACAAAGAGGGGAGAAGAAACTGTTTGCATCCAACCCATTGTCATTTGGAGTATTTAATTCAGACAGCATTACTTTATTCTGCTTTCTAACATAGGTGTCACACAATTAAAAGCTTTAGATTTGAAAAATTCATGTACACGTGACTTTATCTGGCATTAAGTCTTCTACTTGGAAGAATTAGCAATTCAATAAAATAGGAAGCCATATTTTCAGAAGGGTCTCAGAAAGGCATCTGAAATTGTTCAAATACTTTTTAACATGCATTAATTGCCATGCATGTTAGGTGACTGCACACAATTTGAGCAGTATGTGCACCATTTGGTGCTTAGTTTCAAACTGACTCAAAATTGGAACATTTGTTTACTTAGGTGGATTTCTTAATAATGTGCTTTGCCAAGACTTTAAGCAATCCAAATATTTATAGCTGCTGTTCGCTAAAGATTCTTCCTAGGAAAAAATCTCCCAGACCCCAAAAGTTAAATTATTAAGCCAGTTTACCTGAAAGGGTATGAGAAATGCTCTGTGGTGCCACCTGTCCACTCCCCTCTTTGGTTAATTTCCTTCCATATACCTTTACTTCTTTGAAATAAATAATTTCTGTTTTTAAAATAATCTGTTGAACCCTTTTACAAATGAATTGTGCCCAGCCAACTGAAGTCAGTTAAGTCTAGTATCTTGGCCAAATCAAATTAATTAATGCTGGCCTCCACTCCTTCCTCAGGTCTTCTCTGATGTTATACGAAACTGCACCCTGGATAAGTAGCAGGCCTTCAGGGCACCATTTATTTCTCTTTACTTAAGCCTGCTACCCCCTCTTCTCAGCAGTTCAGAAACTATTTGATACTGCATTTCCATGCCCAAGAAGAAGGATGAGACACAAAGGTTAGTATAAACCTTTTTCTCATCTCGTAGACAATGACAATGTAACTGCTTCCTCACTTCTTTCTTCTTCTCTTCCTTTGATTTCTATCTCCAGCAGCATCAGTATTGCACTTTTTTACTTTTTTTTTCTTTTTTTTTTTTTTTTAATAACTTAATTTTGTCTTCCTACCCACATTTGTTGCTCTTGGAGTGCAGCCCACTGATGGAAGACAGATCACATGAAAGGATAGCAAGGCATTTTAGCATTTTTTTTCATGACTTGCAGGAAAAAGATATTTTGATGTTTTGTTTAGTGATTTTTGTCGTAGTGTTAGAAGACAATGATAAAGTTAAATAAGGAGGTTATGTGAAATCTGCAATTTGGCATGCAGGGAATTCTCACTGGAGTTTTCATAGCTCCATCTGTGTCCTGTGAGCTGAGCAGTTTCACAGAAAAGGAGGGAAGAAGGTCCTGGTGATGAGCCATATTCCTCTCATTTTTTTTCCTTATCCAGCTGCAGGTTTTCCATATCCCTTGAAGTATCAGAAGAGAGCTGTCATTTTTGTCCTGTCATAGGTGGGAAACTGGGACAGGGAGGCAATCCTGTACCCGAGGAAAAGGGAGGGTGTAGAGAGGGTACCACAAGTGCTCTGGGCTGCAGCCTGCACCATGGGATCTTGACCTTTCCTGCAGGATCTAATTTGAAGCAAGGGTCCAATTTAGGGCAGAAATGGAGTTTTCTGTCTTTGCTTACTTTCTGCACTAACTTCCTTGAAAATTTTTGTAATATTTCTATTTAATTCATGTGGAGTTTTGGTGAGAAAGTTCAAACAATATCACCCTGGATATCAGTGAGAACCAGGGTAACCCAAGTAACAGTCCAATACTGAACCTTCTCTTGTGGCATCAGTATTTTATCCATAATTAAAGTAGAAGTTTCCATTATAAGTTTTATTTTGTATCCTTCAGTGACATCTGTCAAAGAATTCCTATCAGCTACAAAATAGGTTAGATTTCTTGCAGGACTGAGAATTTCTCTCTTCATTCCTTCCTCCAAAAAACCCAATGATACTCCTTAAGAAGAGCAGAGTGTTTATTCTTTTGTATCTAAACAAGAAAGAACAAAATAAAAATTGGTGTTTCAAATAGACTGACATGAGACAATGACTTTTCTTGTTAAATACTTGGTAAATATTTGATTTTCATAGTAGTAATTCATAAAAATATAATGTAATTAAGATTTTTAATATCATAATTGATAGAGTTACACTATCATTTGATGGAAGATTTTTTCCATCAATACACTTTTATTGTGACTATCCTGGTTTTTTTTCTAGTTCTCATTTATGTAAAATAAGAGAGCGATGATGTGTATGTGTGTTTTCAATAATTAATTGCTAGTTGGGATGAATATGGGTATACTCATATATGCCTAGTAGCTTGGCAAAACTAATCATTAGACTTTCAGTATTTTCATGGTAGCATTCCTTTGACAAGTTAGGTAGCAAGTAGTCCCTAAAACTGCTGTTAATGTAATTACCTTGAAATCACTCTAGATGGAGAGAGAATTAAGTCCAGGACTCCTACTTCCTGGGCAAATTATCTAGCCACTAGGCTGAGACTTGACACCATCCTTCTCCTTTCAGGACCTTAAATACAGTAATTAAGCACAGCTGAAAGTTTGGAGCTTTTCATATTTCTTGCACTGATGTTATTTGGGGGCAGGGTATGGCTTGCGGGGGTGGCTGTTTCACCCCACCTGGCCAACAATTTTGGTGTCACTTACAATAAGATATGTAGGCTTCAGTAATACAGCACTTGGTTACAGTTTGGCTATGCTGTGCAGCTCTGCTAAATGAAGCTCTAGCAGTAGGTCATGTGAACTCAATTGTGACTGACACCAGATTTTGAAGGAATTGTTGTGACTGTTTTTGCAGTCTCTTAACTAGCAGCCAAGGTAGGAAATACCATGTTTTGTTCTATAGGAGTAGAATAATTTAAAAACATATGAATGAACAGAATTTATTACTCTTCATTGTACCAGATTCTTCTCTAATGAATTTTGGCAGGAGGATCTAATTAAAGTAAATAGTAGTAAATGGTGACAGTAATACATGGAAGCATGTCAAATAAATAAATAGGTATCTTGAGAGACTTTATTGAATGTCTTTCATAGCCTGTTCAAGCTGTAGTATTATGCAGTGCTGTACTTTTCATGTTGTGTAGTGACTTGTTATTTTAAGAGATTTTTCTTTGTTTTAGTGGTGGTGGTTAACTATTTTTGGAGGTACAGTCACTTTAAGTCTAAATCAAAGCTTTACTTGTCATTTACTTTTTTATCTCTGTAAAACAACAATATGGCCTGCCCTATTATTTAAGTATAGCTGGCTGGATTATCTTAACTGTCATTTTTTTTTTTGAAAACATAGATTTCATGTTCTAATGCTTAGTATCATGATACTGATCTCTTTATGTAAAGACATACGGTGTGGGTGCACTGTAATCTACTAAAAGAGAAGTAATTCTTTTAGAATTGCAGTGCTTGGAAAAGTTCTCTTGGTTTTCTAAGCATGTGTGTTTCATGAGCACAGGCTGACTACAAGGAATCGTATTAATAAACATAAAATCTTCGGTTTGCAGTTCAGTGTCTTCTGTCTTTATGTGTTGTGGCCACTCCAGAATAGCACACCTGTAGGCAGATGTCTTGTGAAAAACAACCTTATTTCAAATGAGAGTTGAAGACTTCAGACTGGTTATTTTTGGAGGAGCTGTCACATTATCTAATGCTCCAGTTCAGTTTAGCCCTTATTAAAGGTTAGTGAGCACAGAGAGGCAACTATCATTTTATCCAGATATTTTAATTCAACAAATTCCAATAATGTTAAAAAAACCCAAAACCAACCAACCAACCAAACGCAAAAAAAAACCCAGTAGATCTTTCTTGTCTTTTACAAGGTAATTTTAACAAAATCCCATCCTAGTTTCTTTCTGTGATTTTGGCTTTCAGTTAGCTGTTGCCAAAAAAGAAAAAAAAAAAAGGTAACCAGGAGATTTGGATGGGAAAGGACTGTTGGATTGTCTTCTCTATTATCTCAAAGACTATGAGCACATTGGATAGGAGGCAACATCAAGTAACAAGAATTCAGGGATTTGTTATTTTCAGCGCTACTAACTTTGATTCTGCATAAATTCCATGTGCCTCAGGGGCCTGCTAGCATGGACAGGGGTTAGCCAGTAACTGCTAACCTTGTCTGCATTAGTATTGATTCTGCACAGTTAAAAAGACAACTTTCTAAATAAGAATTTTATCATAGACCACTGCAAAGTGTTTACCAAAGCAAGAGTAAAAATTATCTAAAATGTTCCCTTGTATATCCTCCTTAAACAGTGGGATTAATTTTGAGTAAATGCACATGCTTTCCATGAGCAAATGAAAAGAAGAGGGTCTTTTCCTCTGATATGATGGTAAGGAGATTAAACCTAGATACTGAGAGTCGCTGAGTTGAAGGCAAGGCAATAGTTTGTCTTCCAGCCCTTTTGTTTGCATTTTGTCACTCAGCACTTCTGAATTTCTTTAGCTGCAATTGTCTTTTTCTAGTCATTCTTCTAATTAAAAAACAAAACACAAACAAACAAAAACCAACTAAACAGAAAAAGTCTTAGAAGCTGCAAATCTCCAATTAAAGACTGCAAATGTTTAGTGTCTTTGTGGATGCTGAAAAGTGAGAGGCAGAATTGTATCCCAGGGCTTCAACCTTATGTCAGGCTTTTCTTCAGTCACTCCCTGGTTTGCACGATTAACCTGAAATTCAAACCTTCATGACTGAAAAGGGAAGGGATATGGGCAGACAGGGACATGGTAGTAATCTGTTGTGTCTCTATTCCAGCCAGTTTAGAGTTGCTCTTTAAATCATGTGTGCTGTGGTATGTTGTGTCATTTTGTCCAACCTATTGCTGAGAATCCCAAATGAAAATTTCCTTCCTATGGGCTCCTTTTCTTAATGTTATCATATTTTCATTTTTATGTCTTCTTTACAAACACCTTTAGTACTCTACCCACTCTACAGGCTGCTTTTATAGCTTTTCAAATAATTTTATTGGATTGTTTTGCTGAAGGAGTTGGGTGTGTTTGTTTACATTTAAACAGTAAAAGTTTTATCTCAGTCTCCAGGTGTTTATTGGTGACACTGAAAAATCTTTGAACCACTAAACCAATGTATCAAGGTAGAACTTGGCCAGCTGTAACCATTTCTCCTGTGGCATTCCCCAAAAGTCACAAAGTGGTGAATGAAGTCCTCTGATCCAATGTCCACCAGGACGTAACCACTTGTCTGTCTGCTTTTTGTTTACATGGATGAGTCTACTGTGACAAGTCCTCCTCTTCACCCATTACCAGATGCAGTAGCATGAGGAACGAGGTTGTTGTCTGAGTGAGTCCCAAGATCACTGACAGCAAGCTTTTCCTCACAAACAAACTAGTTGTAACACTTAAATATCCTGAACACTCACATATTTTCTCTAATAGCAAATGGTAAAGTTAAGAGTCTTTTTATAAGTTGCTTCATAGCAATTTATTTGCACATCACAGTTTCTTCTGTGCATTTTTCTCATCTGTATAGTAAGAGCAATGTATATGGAGTGGCTTGGGCAACAATATTAGGGGAGAAATGGGATGGAGAAATCTCAAGGGAATCAGTACATGAAAATGATGTTGCAGTAGTAGTGATATTGTTTTTACTGAAAGCTATTGTAAATAAATGAAATATTCCACTAGAGGAAATGGAAAGCAAATTTATTTTGACTTTACTACATACCAATAAATATTGTACTTTCAGTGGTGTGAAAGGAAACCTTTGCTATAGCCAAAGGAACAACATATTTCTATTGTAAGATATAGCCTTAAAAAGCAAAAAAACCATGCACTACTTTTCTTTAAACAAACAAAATGTCTTTAATGAGAAAACAGAGGAAAAAAAGTCATTATTTTCACTCAGCAACTAATCATTATGCCCTTGCTTTTGTAAACATATATTTCTCTCAGCTTAGCTACATTACATAATAAAACATTCTGGTTTCAGCAAATGTGTTTTCTGCTGAGTGTTGTGAAACTTAATAGAGAAGTAATGTCTTATTGATGCTTAGTTTTTGTGACCTTTTCCATCTTGTATTAGTGACATATTGGTCCTCTGTCTCCAGTTCTATGGGATTCTAATGGATAGTATAGAATGGGTCAGATAATGAAAGTCCCTGGTACATTAACTTTCAATTTCATGAATGTCTGAATACTGCCTGGAAGATGAATAACAGGCATTTACTTCCTTTTGCATTTTAACATTTATGACCTGGTTATGATTTTTTTTTGCTGTTTTACCTCTCAACAGGTCCTATATTATCCTATTATACTGTGTGCTTCTGCTTTTTGGCAAAGACCAAATGTAATTTCCAGAGAGAGGCAGACAATACCCAAATGCTGCTAAATGAGATAGTCTAATGCCTGGTTTTTTATTAGCAAAGGCAAATTTTTTCCCAAATTTATGTTCCTTGTTGATAAGGTCTCACTCAGATGGTTTAGGAAAGCAGTTAGACTTTTATAGGGGTTGATCTGTGACTGAAAAAAAAAAAAAGAAATTACTGTTATAAGCAGCATTTGAGCCTTGTAGGGCTGTAATAGTAGGCATGATATATGGAAGACAGCCAAGGATAGGGATTGACCATTTCTAGGATGTATGCAAGCGTACGTAGAATACAATATTAAATATATGCATATTATATTGCATATATGATATAATGGGACCTGGAAGTAGTTAGATTTAATATTGCCATTGTTAAAAGAAATTGAGAAAGAACTGTTAATGATACAACTGAGGATACAGCAAAGTGGGAACTCAATTAGTCTTCCACCTCTTCATAATTTATTAATATAGTAGTTAGTCTTCACGCAAAGTGCATAAGAACTGACCTGAAATTTTCTAGATAGGACGTTTAGACAATATTTTAGAAGGCATTACCTTGCAGGTCAGAACAGCTGCTGATTTCAAGAAGCCTGTGCAATGTCAAGTTCTATAGAAACAGGCACCAGATCTTAAATAACATCAGTGTAGCATATTCAGAATCTTTGTGTCAAAAACACTGTGCAACGTTTTCAGGCAATGAGAACAGGATAGGAGTGTTCAGCTGCATTTGGAAACTAGAAACAAAGTTATTAGTGTCAGCACTCTTTTCATCCACTGAGATTGATATAGATGAGTAGAGTGGTTAAGGTCTAAATAGGAATTGGACTAGATTTCCTCATTAAAGGTTGGTCTGTGGTTTCTGTTCCAGGACCAGTATGTCACTAATACAACCAGTCCAGGTTGGGACTACTGAGAAAAGGATGTTTCTCCCATGTTGAGAAGGAAGAAAATCCACAAACATTGTAGATTTAAGTGAGGTTTTCTAGAGAGACGTATGAAACATGATGCCAAAAGCAGAGTAGGTTACATCAGAATGTTTTATTGTTTTGTGGCTGCAACAGCTGAGTCTGTTCATAATGCGTCTTGGAGACAAATTGTTTTTTGTCAACAATTTTTCAATTCCCAGCATCAAATTTACTTATGATCCCAAAAGAAGAATTCAAAACATTCTGGAGCTGGATTGAATCTGTTGCCTAGGATCCCATTCTTTCTCTGAAACCATTCTATGTTGGAGTATTTCAGAAATAAGCAGCATGTGGCAGAGTGTAAATTTAGCAGAGGTTCTGTGGAACTGATCATAACACTCCTGCAGTGGTGTAGGCACTTTATAATTAACAGTTTGATAGACATTCTTATTTTATACCCAAAATTGCAAGGAAAAAAAACCACTTTTATTTTTTTAAACAGCCCATATTTATATTTTTGGTCTCTCCAAAGGTGTAATCTAAAGGCAAATGGGAATTTAATAATGCAGTTTGAATACAAAACACATTACATATTTTAGCAAAAAAAAAGGAAAAAGAAAGTTTTCTTGGGCATTCTGTATGTAGGAAGACCAAATTTTAAATTCAAAGTAAGAATTGCAAAGTAACTTCTATGTTGTGCCTTTTGATTTGAAAAGTTTTAAAGGTGCCTGTTTAAAATCAGTATTTTGGATGGAAGGATTCCTCAGTATGGTTCCTGATCACTGTCATTAGTAGTCCCATCTGTCGCAAGAACAAGAATTTCTTTCGGAACAGCTGCTGATTATGCAGATGTTGCCTCTTTTACAGGGGTTTCCACAAGTGTATATGCACATGGGACATCTTTTACCTGGATTTAGAGGATTGCTTCATCATAGGTAAAAAGCAGTTGCAAAGACTGTTGGAAGCACTGTTTAGCATTTGAGACCTGACCGGCCATAAAAGCTGTTCATGAATTTGGCATGTGTAATAGGCTGCCTCATACAATAATCTATTATAAATAGTTACCTAACTGCTTTTATGGTTAATTCTACTCAGCATCAAACAGGAAAGCTGGTGTTTGGAGGGTTGGTGCATGCACTTGTGTAGAAAATAATTAATGTGTGAAGTTGTCCTCCTTCCATCCAGCTCTGCCTTGGAAAGACCTCATCTGGGGCTGTGGGGTTGCTGCCATCCCTTTCAAGACAAACCTCTGACGGTCACCATAGTAGATGACATTGCCAGAACCAGGTATAATGGTACTTGTCCAGAGGTAAATTCTACACAATACAGATCTCACCTACTTCCCTAGTTAAAAAGGACAGTCTGCCATATTCAATGTGAGGTAGAGCAAATCTGTGATATAAGGGAGAGACAGCAGATTAGGCTGCCATCTGTAATGGACTTGATTTACTTGCATTTTAAAATGAACTGGATTGCATCAGTCGGTCTTGATCTACTCTTAAAATTTCATTTATTTTAATGCACAGACAAAAAGGTATAAGAAGTCATCATTTCAAAATGGAGACATAAAATAGTATGTAACATGTTTTTCCTAGATTTAAGGAAGAATCAATAGAATCAAAAAGAGATAATTTACAGTTTAATATTTTTTTACTTTTAAAACACATACAATACAACCAAAGAAAATGTATACTTTGTAGTAGAGATTAGTATAGAGTTCTTTAAAATGAATAAAATAAATCTGGTAAAATTAATATAATAGGCAGCCCGAAAATCTGTTTTCAACCAGGGCACATGACTGTATGCATTCATGATTCGGATTCAGACAAATATTATAAGGTCCCATTTTCAGTTTAAATGGGAGGTTTAATTTGTGTTGTGCTACGCAGAGATCTGAGTGACTTTTGAGATAACTGGGAAGCGACATTCTAAGATAACTGGGATTGCCTTACTCTATTGTCTTGCCAGGGCAGCGATCATCACAGCTTTTTTTATCGTGATGGAGAGAGTGACCTCTCTTTGTCAGGTAAACTGTTTAACAGCCTTGTGAAAATCAGAGAGGAAGCACATTGGAGTATTTCTGTACCAATACATTTACACACATCCTAAGTATAAGACCTTTGTGCTAGAGGAAGGGGGAGTTTGTAAATAACTTTATGTTAATAAATATTTTGTACTAAGAAAATGCTCCAGCTCAGGGCTGGATTAGGGTCTCTTTAAGTGAGAAGTGGCTCTGGAAGGCCCCTGAGTCTGGTCCTACAAAGCAAAGCATCTACAATAGTAAAACTTCAGTTGTCAGCAGGTCTGTTCTATAACCAAAAGTATATCCTGTTGATGTGGTCCTGCTGCAGCCTTGCTAAGAAGTGCTTCTATGAGGAGGTATGGGTGGCTGTTCTACAGATATATATGTGCCTGACCTAGGGCAGAGGCTGGAATAGTGGCAGTGCGAATACAACTGATGTTTCTTTGAAAGGACTAAGAAATTCTATAAGATAAGAGAATTCACATTAGAAAAAGAGGATTGGTAATGCTTACAGACACAAAATGTAACTAAATATTTCCAGGGTGAAACTCCAGGAGGCCTATGTGCTTGGGGAAACCAAGCCCAGGGGATGTGCTTTAGCAGGGAAGAACTGATTTCACTTTCCAGTGATTACAGCTACAGCTTGATGGATTATTGGTAATAAATTAATTCCTCCCCCAATTCAATCAAATCAGAACACATTAAATGTGGAGATGACATTTAACTTGCATTCACCAGAACTGGGAAAAATGCAACTAGGAAACCCTATGACAGTTATCATATTTCTCTCATTTTGTTGGAAAGCTCCCTTTAACTCATATTAACGTCTTACGCTAATTGAAGGAGGTAAAAAATTGCTTCATGGATCATTCAAACTCTGATGATGCAGTGACATACAAAGGTTTTCTCTAAAGAGTCATTAACTGATTATTTAATCTTTGCCACAGCCTGAAATTCTGTATTTATTTCCAGGCTTTTTTTAAAAGACTTCATTGAAAGATGCGATGGTCATATTCTAGAGATATGATGCCAGAGAATTAACAGTGAATGTATAATCAATATTTCCAGCATCCATTGATTTATGTCAGTAATTACTTCTGAACCCATAATGTTGATTGTTGTCAAAATAGCTTTCTCTTTATGGTGTAAAATACTACTTGTGCCAAAGGATTCCTTATTTATCTCAATAAATTAACTATAATAGTGATAACTCTAAGCAAGTTTTTATATTATATGGCACCTTTGACACTGACCAGAGAGTAATTCATTCAGAAGGTTTCTAATCATGAATTAGTAAAGAAAGTAGTAATTCCAGTCAGAACCAGAAAGCAAAAACCATGGGCTGAGTCAGCCTGAGCAATGCTGATGTAGAACATAGTTGAAAGATAACAAGTCAGCTCTCCTGAAAACTTGCGTGGCTCCTGTTCTGGTTTGAAACTCAGATTTACGCTTTTTTTTCTCTCTTTTTTTTTTTGTTAAGTTAAGAAGTAACAGTCCAAGTTGTATTGCTGGGAAACTTTTTACACAATAAATTACAGTTTATAGAATTTGAAATACAATAGTGAATTTCTCTAGATTAATAGTTCACTGATTGTGAAAAAAGAGGCCTGCAAATTTACAAGTTTATTGTAACTCCATCCCTGTAAAGACAACTTCCCAATAGAAAGGAGCTTTAACTTGCCAACTACATTATGCTTTTTCAAGGTGTTCCCGATTTTATCAAAATTCACAGGGAGCTGCAAAGGACTGGAGTCATGAATTTTTAGTAGCTTACATGTATACTCAGCTCCTTTCAGAAACAAACCCACAGAAGCTGTGGCAGTCTATTCTGTAATTGAGGAGCAATATTGAGGAACAGTAGTTGGTACAATTACCATTCAGTTCAGTCCATCTTAGAATATTTATGGAGCAGCCACAGCTTTATACCTGACTTAGTTGTAATAATGTTGATTATCACAGTGGTGATTCATCGCTTGAATCATTTGAGCATTCACCTATTGCTTAAATAGGTTCTTTTGTTTCTGTTAGACACCTTCCTTTCCTAGCTTGTTATTTTTTTCTGTTAAAAACACCAACATTTTAAAGGAAAAGAAACTTAAACTGAAAACAAAATTAAGAACATGGCCTCTGATTAATTTAGACATGATGGCAAAGGCCATATGTTAGTGCTGTCAGTATTACAAAACACGAGAGCTGAAAAGTCCTTAATGGAAGTTGTTAAACTTTATTTTTCTAGCAGTATTTAATATTGTCAAAAGATACTGTTTTAAGAATAATCCATACTAGTCCATACTGTTTTAAGATTAATTGTTCAAAGTAGCAGTGTAGCTTGCACAGTTGAAACTAAGCATGAGTGTATGAAAGGTCTTTTACCACAGAAGTTATTAAAGATATAAAAAAAATGTTTATAGCGGAAATCCTCTGGATGGAAAATGCTTGTCCATTATGTATTTCCCCCATTTTTCTGAGTTAACAAAATACAAAGCAATATACTTTTATAGGTCACATCTACTGAAGTTAACAAGAGGTTATGCATATGATGTAATGAGCTTCTGTCGTTCAGCATTTAATTTCTGATGGGTAATGCTATAGTCTGCCCTTCTGCAGTCAAGGACTGAATTAAAACTCTTCATATTAACTTCCATTATTAATACTTAAAAAAGTTAACTAGCAAAAAAAAAGTGCTGACAAATTTTTTTTTGAGTTACATGATAAAAGCACTGAATCTTTCCTTTTTGTCAGAAATGGACGTAAACATTTTAACTGCCGTGAACTGTGGCTTCTCCTGAGAGAAGCGGAGCTATGGTGCTAGCAAATAAGGAGAGAGAACATCACAGCCTAATTTTAGAATTCTTTTAAATTCCATTTTTATAGATATAGCCTATTTATTGTGGGGAAAAAGAAACAAAAACAAACCCACCCCAAAACAACACAACCAAACCAAACCAAAACAATAAAAAACCAGCAGAACACCACCACCACCACCCCAAAACCAAAACACCTTTAATAGCTCCAGAAAGGTTGAAGCTGTGGAATAACACCCCTCTTTCTATGCTGCTTCACTTTGTGACAGACACAGTTTTTAACAACCTTTCCCTCACTGTCAGAAGGATTTCTGTGAAGGCTGCAGCTAGATGTGTATAGCAGCTACAGCTGAGATCCTCGGGTTCCACTGCCACAGCTATTATGTGAGACTCTTCTTCAAAGAGAAAAGCATCTTTTTGATTAAGAACTGAATACCTTGAGCTCTCAGCATGACACATGAAGTCCCAGTTGCCTAATGAAAGATGGAGGTGGCAGTTCTCAAAAAGAGTTTGAATTCTCATCTGTCCAAAAAAAGAAGTACACAAGACATTTCACACTCACCTATCTGCCTGTACACTGAGGTTTCCATTCAGGCTGGAGATGAGGGGTTGCTAGGGGTATGTGTATATTTTGACAGGATATAGCATCCTTTACAGGCAGATCTTTCCCTGCCTGGTGACCATCTAATATATCTCTGTTTCAGAAGATCGTGGGCTACACAGCAATAATGTTTTTCTTGATCTTGAGGAAAAGGCCCAGTGACAGCTGTTCATTTGTATTTTCCTCTTTGGCAATTTCTAAAAGTTAGCACCTATAGAATTAGTAATTACTTTGAAGTATTCTCTCCAGTGGAATTAATTTTTGAGAGTTGAATATATCTGAAATAGATATCTACTTTCAAGGTTTGGCATCTTTGTTTATCACCTTGCATACGGCAAGTCCAGGGGCAATCTCTTCAGTAAGTATAGAAAAGTTTTTTGTACTTGTGAAATCTGGGTTAAGAGAATGAAAGCTAGAAAAGAAAAAATAAGGTTTGGTTGACAACCCATACTGGCCTAAGGAATGATTAAAAAGTTGATATTAAGACAAAGTGCTAATAGGTGTAATTGTTTGATGAGTGCAGAGTGCTAGCTGAACAGCTCCTCAAAATAAGCTGCTGTTACTGAGAGTGATAAGTGGGCCAAATCCTACCTTTGCCAGCCACATAAAGATGTCTAGCTGTAGCCTTATACTTCATCAAAGGAGTCCTAGAAAACCAGTGTGACGCAGCAGGCACATACTGTTTTTCTGAAATGAAAGCGCAAAGCTGTAACTAGCATTGCTATTGACTTTATCAAAGGTGTTAGCTAACCTGACAGTTTGACCTCTTGGGAAAGACTTGGTAATATGCACCGGAAGTTAGCTTGACTTGACTCCCTGTGCTTTATTTTGTGCTATTGCTGCTGCCTTTCAGCTTTTGTGAGGGAAATTGCCCTTTTCCTGCATTCTCAGCTCTAGCTGTAAAGTAGACTGCGATGAACAAATTTCTGCCCTGAAAACCTAATACATAAGGTCTGCTTGCCAGCAGTTTGCTAGCTGCTATTAAGCATGAAAATGGTGTCTTAGGATATGATCAAGTTTTTGCCTTAGCTTTATAAATATTCATTATCTTAAATTTTCACTAATTGCTCTAGAGCAAGAGAAAATGTTAATTTTTAATCAATAATACAGCATCCTTGAGAACATTTTACAAATTAGGAGTTCATTACAGTCCCAGCATATGTTGTTAATGTTGTTTGTTACATGCTAATTAGTTTGGATTTTTTTTAATCAGGAGTAACACTGGAAATACCAACTATGGAACTGGCATTGTGCAGAAATTTTCCAAGCAGAGGTCAAGTAAGAACTTCCAGATAGAAGAAGCAGGATGTAGTTACTTGCTGTTTGAATCTATGAAATCAGTTAGCAAGGACATTAACTCCTTTTCTTAATATAGGTTAACCAACTGTATGTGTAATGCTCAGGAATTTCTTCTGATTAGTGATTTCACCATTTTAAGGCACTATGGTTCTAAATTGATGGGGTTTTTGAAGGTTAAGCATTTTAAAGTACAGAGATTTATTCATGCAGACTATCAATTACTTTGATATCCTTTGAATTAGCATTAAAGTTGAGGGTCTTTGAACTGAAAGGATTTCATTAATTGCAGGCAAAAGATATGGAGTCCATAATTCCTTTGGATGTAACTGCCATGAATCTTGAAATGTGGCAGGAAGAGTCATTAGCAGAGTGCCATTCACATTGGCTCATCAGAAAGGGAGTTTGATGTGATTGCCTCGAGCAGAGTACAGAAGGTCAGCACGGGCCAATACCCTCAGCTAACAGAAATGAAGAAAGTTCACAGAGCTGCATGACAGCTAGCTCCAGTAATCCTGACTCCTCTGTCTAGATGAGTTGTTTCTCTGGGAGAAACCTATCGCCAACTGCTCAAGGCTCTTGCCATTTAAATTCTTAAAGGGATTTTATTTTTTATTAGGCGACATTTCTATAATATTCTACATGACTTAACATTATTTTTAGGGGTAGTAATAAAGTTCAATTAGAGATTAAGGATCAAGACAATTACCTGCTCCCTCTTTCTACATGTTTCACTTCCAGTTTTTCTCTGTGTGTTTAATGTTCTCCTATATCTCTTGTGTAATTTCACATACTATTAAATGCAAACAGGAAATCCTGAATCTTTGCAGACTGAGACAGGTCAGGAAGGGACATTTCTTCATTTAGCAGAGTGAACTTGGGCACAGAAAAGATGGATGTATGAGAGAAAGTGAGAGCACCAGTCACAAATTCTCAGTTCTCTTGTGCTTTAACTTACTCTACTGGTGCAGGACCAGGAGAAGAGGCACACTTAGGTGACTGGAGGAATTTACCTTTCTTCCCACTGCATTACTAACATGGATGTTAGTAATTGCCGTCACAATTCTGAGGGCAAATGAAGAAGTGTGGACTGACAGAGCCACCCAATACAATGAACATGAGAGACATCCAGAGGGTTTTTGTCCAATATAAGAAACTTGAAAGTATGCCAGTAGGAAGTAGAGTATTCCTCTAAACTTTTGCTTTTCTTCTTATCCAGCATCAAAAATATGATATCTGGAGCTGTTTCAGCTCCTTCACTAGATTTCGGTTACAAAAGTTTAAATCTTAACCAGTTCAATAGTGGACAACAAATACTTTAGTCTTTATATGGCAGTTGAAATTGTATATATGATTTCATACCTCCTGTTTGAAATTGTTAGAAGGGGTATCTGCCTCACTATTCCCTGCTTATTAATGCTTCTACTGCCTCATGTTACCACATTAGTGTTAAAGTGAATATTCCCCAAAATGAGATATTGAGATACCAAATTGATCCAAGTGGTCTGGCCTTCTGTCTAATTGTATATGACTTCATGCCTCTAGAGAAGTAAAGGTAGGAGATTAAGTTTTCTAAACCTCAGTTATTTCTGTTACGTCTGTAGAACAAATACAGTTTCTTCACGTGAGGCTTACTGGTCTCAGCCTCTACAAGAAGATTCTTTGAGACTGAGATTGACTGAATGATCCACTTGATTCATAAACCTTTCAAATTACTAAACTGTTAAATCTGGAAGGGCAGGAGAAAGACTGAGAAATGCCTGGATGTGACTGATTGGTAACAAAAATTGCTCTGATGTAAAGAATACAGTGCAGATAAGGTTCTTTTTCATTTTCTTTTGTTTTTAAGGGTTTTTTGGGGCTTGAGGATGGAGTGACTTTCTGTGGTAGTTTTAACTGTGGTTCTTACTTATCTTTTTAATACAGCTGCCTTTTAAGAACTATGTGAGACACACTCAGTTCTGGTTGCATGAAGTTCACACTTAGCCTCTGGGGCTGTGAAAAAGTTCAGTTGATAGTTGAAATAAAAGGTAGGTCACTTACCGCTAGTCAAATTTTAAATCTGGTGATACTTTTGGGGAACTACTTTCCATGCCAGAAAGAGGTGTTTTTTCCCCTTTTAATTGGCATTTCAGGCTGTAGCTATATTTTCTGTCATAGCCAGGTCCTGAGCTTTTATGTCTCTTGTCATAGTAACAAAGTGTTAATGATTTCATTCAAGCAGTCAGTCAAATTAAAATCTCACACCGTCTATATTATTTATCCGTCTTGCCCTACTATCTTTCAATAATGCTTTTGATCAGTAATGGTCAATGACTCTTAAACCTTGACCAAAGTTTAAGTCCATGTGTTATTTGGGGGGTTTCCTCTTTATTATTTAATTAAGTATATTAGGTCTGTGCCCCGTCACAGTATTGTTTTATTCATTCAGATTCATAGCGCTGTGTATACTCTCAGATTCAAACCTTCCATGCAAGTTTCAGCCCTAGTAGTCACCTCTGAATGAACAGCAACCGGAAGTGTTAGGGCCTGGAAAAATAGGGAAGTCACAAATATTTTGTATTTAAAGTAACAGCTTCTGTTACATTCTGATACATCTTCTATGTATCTCCTGTTTTATTCTCCTCTGGCATTATTTTGACTCAGCTATAAGTATATGCAGTTTTGCAGGTAGTAAATTCTGTGGTTTTAAAAAGTGGTAATTTGGCAGCACTACTCCCAAACAATGGAGCTCTAGTATTTTTCAGTCTTTTGAATCCAGTCTCAAACACAGGTGGTATCTGGAAATACTACTATGCTGTATGAGTTATTTACCAATTGGGAGCTGCTTTCCTAAAAACAAATAAATAAATAAAGTTTGTAACTCGTAATGGTGACCTGGCCTATGGTCATACAGCTTTTTCATATTACTTCAGTGCAGTCCAGTAGGGAAGATGCAATAGCTTCATTTTGTGGGCCCCAGAGATGCCAATAATATTGTGAGGGAAGAAAGAGTCAATGATGAGTTAGAGGGTTTATATATAACTGTGTCTGTGTGTGTATATATATAATGTATAAAGAGTAAAGAAATCTGATAAGAGCAATGAGTGATTTAATTTGGTCTGATTTTCTAGTTATCCAAGAAATCCATTGAACAACCTTTTTTCAGATGTAGATTAAATCTGAACATCAAACCAAAGCAAATTACATATCCATTTATTCCACACAAGGGAAGAAAAATGCACAAATAATCTTAGAATCAGCTTAGATTTTTTTTAATGTTCACTTTATTGCACGTTCCCCCTGACAGTTATTTATTTTAAATGGTTTTGGTTTTGAGTCATAGGTTTTGAGCACATCTCTTCAAAGAGATTATCAGTGTTGAATTCCAAAACAAACTGTGATATAAGTAAAGCAAAGTAAAAATGTTTCAGTAATAAAATTTATATGTACTTAATGTTGTAGTTCACAAATCTCAGATAATTTAAAACATCATTCCTTTAGTTTCTAGTTGTTTCCTTCACTTTTTCCTATTAAAAATGTAATAAATAAGTAGAATTTAAGCTATAAATTTATATATATACAGTGCATTTAATAAAAATGTAGTAAAGTATTGCATACACTATATACATATTTTCTGTTACTGTAAGCCGATTCAAAAAAGTCAATTTTAAATAAATTTTCCAGTATTGAGACCACTTCAGTTACTAATATGAGACCTGTTTTGATCTGTATAATTTGTTCTAAAATGGGGTTAGGTGGAAACAGATTTGTTGTTAATTTAAGTTGATATGAAAAGACACCCAACTGAGGTGATGCTATAGAGGGAAATATTTCAATTCAGCAATATAATAGACTACCTGAGTAACATTCACTTGTTTGGGTTTTTGTTGCTTTTCTTTTTTTTTTTTTTTTTAATTTACCTTTTGAGGAACAAAAATCACTCAGGACTTTCTTCAAAATATGTGTTAAAGAATAAAAAAGAGAGAGAGACAGACAGGCAGAGAAACATCCTAGGATGTTAAAGAGTTTTCCAGTACAAACTTCTCATCACTGTATTATATTGACTTGTCCTGTGGTTGCCCTCCACCTTTCCCTTGTATTTCCTCAAGTACCCTCATTAGGACTTAGACAATTCATAGCAATCCTAGGAAGAGTCTTATTGATAAAGAAAAGAATTAGCATAGAAGCACTCAAAATAGTAAGAAATGTCTATGTGGCATTAAAGTGAAGGTTCCAGCAACATTGATTATTTTCAGGTGTTTCCACATTTTCAAAGCCACAAAGTGATCTCTCTCAGGCTATCAAAGGCTGATTTAAGATTATGTGAATTCTTTGTAAGAAGAGTCCTTGAGGATTCCCTGCCATTTTTGATCCAAATGTGTATCTTTTGTATTGATTGTATTGAAATTTTCATGAGAAGAAATCTTGTAACATCTTTCTCCTTTATACCTCTGCTCTGCTCCCCCCATCTCAATTAAATCAGCATTGACCTTGCAACTCCCAATAGAAAAGACAAGAGTTATCCTTGTCACTTTTCTCCCTTACTGTTTTCAAGAAGTTCTTGTGCTCTCCAGAACTGCAGGATCAAACCTTCAAAAATATATCCAAAACACACCATGTACGTATTTCAAATACAATCTCTGTACTAAAGGTAACCAGTTGCACAACTCAGCATGCCTCTTCTGGAAATAGTTAAAATTGTACAGAAGTCCATCAAAATTAATTCTTCAGTCCTCATTTGTACTACTTGCTAACTTCAGGTCTCCCTAAACTGCAGTCTAGAAAGGTGCTGTTCCACGTGCCAAGCAGAACCCGGTAGCAGGGATTATTGGGATAGGGCTGAAGCAGTACAGGTAGAGCCCTAACTGGTTTAATTGCATGTTGAGAAAGCAGGTTTGTGTTTTATCACCCAGCTCAAGCAAACTGCACGGCACATAGGTCAGCCACTGGGTCTTGTAAGAACCTCTTGGTGTTCAGAACAAGCTGCACAGGAGATATATGAAGACCTGGACACTGAGAAAAGTGAACCCTGAAAAACTTTTTTTCCTTCAGCTCTGCAGAACAGCTTGTGCATATATCTATTTAATACAAACACAGAATACAGACCTACTGGGTCCTAAAGATGGAGGGATATTTTTATACAAGTGTAGACATTCCTAAATAAGAAATGGATAATACAGTTATAATTGATTTGAAGGCACTATATTGTCAGTATTATTCTCTACATTTTATTGAGCATTAAAGAGAAATTGCAGTATATTTTGCATTATGA
Source organism: Pipra filicauda (assembly GCF_003945595.2). NCBI lineage: Eukaryota > Metazoa > Chordata > Aves > Passeriformes > Pipridae > Pipra > Pipra filicauda. Next base: position 2,691,128 of record NW_024104565.1, on the reverse strand, counting down.
TTATTCTGACTTTCAAAAATAGAATTATCAAGTAGTTTTAACTTTTTACTTATGTTTTTATATTTTATATTTTTTCTTATGTCTAGACAGGTGTTATACTTTTCTTCTCTGCCATTTTTCCTACTGGAATTTTAAAAATCCTTTATATGCCATGCTGTATTCCAAGAGTACAATAAACCAAACCCTCAAGACCACTCTGTTAAGTTTGCTAACATTTATGCTTTTAACTATTGCACAATTTTCAGAGATATCTCTTCTATTACCTGAAGGGCTTTTTCTTCCTAAGAAGCAATTTTGTGTGGTTAGGTAATTCAGAGGCTTGTTAAACCCCTGGTCAGGAAGGACTTTTTGTTTGGTTTGAATTTTTTTCTCTGTTTTACTATTTTATTTGGATAAATACTAAAATCATGTATGTTATGGATGAGATTCTTCAGTAAAAAATGTTTCTTCAGGCATTCTCCCCAAAACTACAGAAGTCATCTCCAAGTTCATTAGTTCCTTTCTATTTACAAACCAAGTAATATGCTCTGGCTGGCTATATTTCATCTTTCTTGCAGACATTTAATGTATATGAGTGCAGATGTTTTTGCTGAGCATTGTCTTTGATAATATGTGTATTACAGTAGGGTTTACAGGATCAAAGACCGAAAGACCCAATAAATTCTCTGTGTCCTCTAATCACTTATTTGTCTCCAATCAGACTGGAATATGTATGTTGGTTGTAATTTCTTCTGCAGATATTAAAGGGGGACAAGAAGAGTTAATACTTGATTTTCATTTTACTAAAAATTTTGAGAGAGAACTGTGGCCAGGTAAAAGCAGAACAAAAAGAAAGCAGAAATAAGGTCTGAAAATCTGGGACTTAGAAGTTGTCCAGTCATAGCCTGATGTGTGCCTAACAGAAATAGGTCATGTATTCAGGGGAAGACATACAAAAGCAGCAGGCATTTTTGCCAGTTTGGATCACTTTGTTCAGTTGTCATTAGCTGGTACAAAAAGACGTAGGGTACAAGATACATACGTATAACATAAAGCACTTATTGTCTAACTCGCACACGGAAGATAGGTAGGATTTAATGAGCTATTAGGCTAAGCATCCATCCATAAGCATTGGCATTAGCTATTCGGCTAAGCATGCCGCACCTCCGGCCAGCACGAGCCCGGCAGGGAAGGGTCAGCCTCTGCAGCCCCCGGCACTGGCTCCGCTGCGCTGCTGAGCTGCCGTCTGCCACCAGCTCTGTCATCGCTGCTGTCACTGGCAGCTCAGGTCTGTGACCTGATGATTCCCAACTGATTTGACTTAAATCCATGGCTTTTCTATTTGGGATTTTATACCTTTCTGTGTTGGTGCAGCTTTTCCTCTTGAAGGTTAGCTTACCTTTCCCTCTTGAATTCTTGCGCTAGTAATAAGTCGCAGCTCAACAACTGTACCCATTGTAATTTTTATTTTCTCATCTTTTTACTCTTTCAGACAGCTCTTTTTCCCAACTTAGTAATTTTCTCAAAAACCAGAGGCACATTAACACAGTTGGGCTGGATCAGATCTGGGCCTCCAATCCTGGAAATGCAGACAGTCAGGGCCCTAGGAGTCAGAGGGGAACCTTACAAAGCACCACTGTTGACTTTTACTACAGCCTATTTTTTTTTTTTTTACTGTTAATATTTAGTTTTATCAATTTTTGGCAATCAAACAGTTGTGAACATTTTGTTTGTGGAACCATAGCATTACAGTCTGCTTTCATTCTTATATCAGTATCTTTTTATGTTAACCTGTATTTCTGTATTGACCTATTTCATCTTTCCCTAAATTTTTCAACCATTGACATTGTTTTCTTTCCACAAACAATTTCAGGTGCATAGTATATGCTGTAGGTTTATAATACAAATTCTACAATCAGGATATGTATGTGTTACATGCCTTAGAAAGGAAAGTAAGTCATATTTACATTAAGGAAATGGAAAATCCGTGCTTTCCTTTCACAGCATAACTGTTATCTTGCTGTGTTCATAGAAGTAGTCCTTATAAACATGTATTTATGTAAATGCTGGAAAAAAACAGATATTCAGTGAATTATTTTTTCTAGTATAGATTTACATTTGGTCCAGATTCCTTTTTTGAATAGAGATTGCTCTATTTCAGTGGATTTTGTATATTTATGCAAATTACTGCTCAAGTTACATAAATTTAGTTTGAGGTCGTTATGTGGATAATTTGTTACTTAATAAAGTAGTTTGCCAGGTTATAAGACATTAATCCTCCAATAGGTCTTTAATTAGGAGAGATGAACTAAATAATTCATAGCAAGACTTGGCCTGAAAACATTTATACTACTTGATTATACCATTTTACATGCAATGATAAATTGTTTTGGTGTAGTCTGGAAATAGCTGGACTTTATTAATTACTTCCAAGGTTTTAGACATCTGTGATAAGTTCTTTAAATGCATTAGATTGGAAATTCATACAAAGGCTAAAAATAGAGTTCAAGTCCTTGAGGTTAAAAAGCTGAGATTAGAAGGGAGCATTCTGCTTGCAGAAAAGAGCTGGAAGCAGCTGGAAGAGGAGAGGAATGGCAGCTAACTAGCATGTCCAATTCCCCAAATATTATTTTTGCAAAACTGAGCTCGAAATCATTAAATACTGAAAATGTCATGGTTTTATATTTGAGTAAAAGGAATGTGCTAATTACTCACCTTTTGCACATCTGGTCAATTAGATAGAAGAGATTGCTGAGAAAAGAGCCCTGAGTAGTTTAAAGATTATACAAATGAGTCAAAAAAAGGCAAGATGTTTTTCTATTCTGAAATCACATTGCAGATGAAATTAACTAAATTAAAATAATTTCTTAGACTGGAAGGAAGTGTTATTTAAAAAAAAATAAATAAAAACCCAAGCAAAATAAGCTAGATGTTGTACGGGATCACTATATGTCATTAAGTGGTGTCTTCAGATGATTGATTGGTGAATCATGCTGCTATTGCACTTACATCTAGTGGGAAGACCAATACCAACGGGTTATAATCATATGATCATATAAATCTAAGAAAAAAATAATTTTGATAGGAATATTTACCAATTTATGCTATGGAGAAGGTGGGGTTTTTTTTATGAGTTTGATACCGCCTTGAACACTTGAATTCGGAACCCTAAAATACTGAAATTCATGAACCCAAATCTGGAATTAATCTGTGTAAATGGTCCTTTTGAGTATGGACAAATACCTAATTTTTTCTTTACAGTCAAGTTGCTGACCTTTACATGTAGCATTGCAGTTGGAGCACTCATACAGTGCTCTCAAGTTCTGCCTTTAATTTCCTCTGTAGCCTGAGAAGACTCAAATGCACATTGCTACCTCACAAGAAGACATCAGGGTTCAGTAAAAGGAACTTCACCATTGGGCTGAATGCAACTGTGGGAGACCAGAAAATGAACAATCAAAAGGGAAAATAATGAAAAGATAAGTTATTTGCAGACTATGTGATGGGAAATGGCAGTGAACACCATACAGACTGAAAAGAGTGTTTTATCTATGACTTCTTTCTGACTTTTTGCTGTATATAACTACCTTGTACCTACCAGCAGAGGTATATAGGTTATACCTGTTTAGTTTATTGGTACAGATATAGCTTGTGGGAACACATGGAAGTTTGTGAAACATCCTCTTTAGGTCCAAGCCACTATCTTCCACTTAAACTGCATGTTAGGTGCTGTTTTAGACCTTGGTCACTTGAGTTTCAGGTTATCTGTCTGTTTGTGAAAGTACTAAACTGAAAACCTCCTCTGCTCAAAGCACTGGCATTAGGAAAAGTGCCACTGAGGACAGCAACAACGTGAGATGTCTGAATGGAAACAAGAAGGGAAATAGCAGTAGCCACCCAGTAGCCACTCCTGCTAGAGTGCACATACCTAGCCTCATTCATAATAGATTTCACTAGTAACTCTTTGTAGTGATCCTAGGAATTCTCAGAATATTTTCCACCTTTGGGATAATTCTAAACATCTTTAGACAATTTCAAACATATTTGATGAAGACAAGATCTGACATCTGCCACAGAAGCAAAATATCTCTATGTATTATAAGGAGGTACTGATAGTAGAGATGCAAGAGGCCAAAGGAAAGGAACATTTAGGGCTTCAGCAAAACAATATAGTTATATTAAGAAGGATAAATAGTTAAAAAGTAGACTTACTGATTGTGTTTTTCCAATGCACATATATGAATTAGGTTGAGGCTGAATTTTAGGGGTTATATGAGAGTAAAGAAATCACATTTCACAACTTCAAAGCAATTGCTTTACTTCATAACCATCCAAAATCAGATGAAGTTTTCTTGTTCCATTTTTCAGTCAGAAACAGATTTTTACAGAACCTACTTTTTAGTAAGACAGTGCACTTAGAAGGAGCTGTAGCAAACTCTTTCAATTCATATATCAAAGCATTTGCAGCACCCATTATAAAACAACAATAGATGTTAACAAAAGGAAGTTAATCTGTATTCTATAAATAAAAAGCTAGATAACATCAAAGCTACTTGCAAAATCTTACATTTCTTTCAAGTTTCATTCAGTTTCCCCTCTTTGCATCCATATGATGAAAGTTTATTTAAAGAGCCCAGTTAAAATTTGCAACATAGAAAAAAACAAAACAGCCTACATAAAGGAGAAATAAGAAAAATGCAGCCGAATGAGGAAGATGTCAGAAACAGCTTAGCTGTCAGTAGCTGTCATATGCTGCTGAGGTAAAACCCTGCGGACAGGCTTTACTTGGCTGCTGCTTTCCTCTGCGTGAGAGGTCAGCACCCGGAGCAGCTCCAGCAGCACTGCTGGAAGGAATCACAGGAGCACACTCTCCCTCCAGCATCCACAGCCCCAGTGCCTGCCTGAAGCTGAGCCTGGCTTTTGAATTAGCTGATGCTGCCTGCCAGTGTGGTTCCTCTCAGTTCACCTAAACAAAGCATGAGCTGTTGGCCATGGAGGGCCTGCTTTGCTTTCGGTGTGAATCTTTGGACCCTGCTGCAGTCTATTCTGCTGTTTTGAATTTGTTCTGAAGGAATTGATTGATAGAAGTGATGGTTGCTCCTGTGTCTCTGGCAGTAGGAGCAGCACCAATGGCTATGGCATTAAAGAACACTTGCCAAGATAGCACTAAAATAGCATCTGTCTGAAGTCTTAAAACTGAAATCAAAAGGAAAAAAAAATAAGTAAAGTTGGTCTCCCAAGACAGAGTGACAGTGGAGCAGTCTAGTAGAACAACCTCCTCTGCCAAGATGAGCCATTACCTGTAAAGGATGCAAGGCAGAGGCAGCAATGCCAGTAGAAGTCAACATGAGCTATCTCACTGTAGCCTGGCTGTCGAGAGACAACTTCAAGCAGTAACAGACAGTCCAAGTTTCCTTCTCCACAATAGAGTCCATAAAACCTGAGATAGGTGTCTTTCCAGGGCTAGATTGCCTCTGTTATATTCTGAAGAGTTTTTCATTGTAAAGCTTGTTGTGTGTTTGTCTACTATTGATGCATCTCAGTTGGCTGCATAGATTTTTTGAGGGCAGAACAGGTGGTTGGTTTGCCTGGTTGGAGAAGCTATCAAAACAACCAGTGGTAAAATCTTGCACTCATGCCACTCAAAGAGGTTAATTTCTACTTATACCATATATAATAAATCCTGGGAAATTGTTTGAATGTAAGTTAAGCTGACTTGTATGATTTATAGTTCTTCAGAAAAATTCTTACAACTGGATGAAATATATACCATTCAGTTCCTTTTACTTTTTGTTTGGAAAACAAAAAACAACACTGAAGCCAAAACTACAAGAGCCATTTTCAAAACATTAATTCACGTTGCCATATATTTCTTAGTCCTCTTCACTAAGAATGTTACTAAAACGAAGAATACTGAGCATCACTCAAGCTACTGAAGTGTATTTGCATTTCTCTTATTTTTCAAACCATTACTCAGCTGCATGCCACCATCCTAACCATACCACTGCAGTCATGAGATGAATCTTAGAACAAGATCTTGTATAACTCAAGCAGGATTTGCATATTTTACTGTTTGCAAAAAGAGCTATTAAATATTGGGAGTTGCAAGAAACGTAAAATCCAGCAATGAAAGGGAAAAAAAAATAAAAATAAGCTGTGCCATTCAGGAGCAGCCACTCTGTGCTGAAGTGTAAGAAATAAATAAGGCAGTTTTATTACAAGCAGGGATTTCCACAGTTGCCTCTTATCGAGATGCCTGGAAGTCGTTTTGTTTAGGGAGTTGGAGAGTCATTTAGTGGTTGGGGACTGGTGGGCTGCCTGCAGTTACTTACTGCTGCTTGCAGGTCTGCTTACAGTTACTTACTGCTGCTTACTTGTTGCTTGTTGCTGCTTGCAGTTACCTACAGCTGCGATGGGAAGGTGGGCGGGGAAGCATGTGAGGTAGTGAGACCAGTCTGGGCTCACTGCCAGGGAACCATGTGGCGGGGACAGGGGAACAACCTGATAGGTCGGTAAAGACAACCGATGGACTGCCAAAGGACAGTGTGAGCCAGCCCTGAGGGACCCAGTCAAATTCAAGAAGAAGACTATGTTACTTTTAAAGAAGAAAAGGGAGGGACCTGGGCATGGGAAGAGCGAGGGAGTGGTTATGTACATCAAGAAACCTTAAAAGGGCTCGTCCCTCCCCTTTGAGGTGTGCTCAGACCTGGTCACGAGGTCCAGACACTCAGCGCGCTGAAATTAAACTTCTTTGTTTCATGTTATTTGGCCATCTTTGAAAGTTTAGAGATATTTCTCACATAAGTGTGCACACTGTGCCAGCTTTCAGGTGTAACATTTCAGATACGGGGAGTGTTTGTACAGTTTATGTTTTTGATGGTGTCTGGTAATGGCAAAATCTTTCTTTCTCATGTTGAGGCATATGAAATGCAGAGCTTTTCTCCTGAACAGATCCCTCAGGAGCCTGAGAGCTGCTCCTGCCTGGCAGGAAAGAGAGCTCTGGTCACACCCTTGCTGGCCATGTTCCCGGCTGTACCTTGTCCCAGGTGAGTCAGCAGAGTGAGCAGGCTCCTGTGAGAATGCCCTGCACACCTGGCACGCCCTCTGCCGCCCCAGGGGCCCTGCAAGCAGAGGCACTTGCCTTTCTTCTGCTACAAGTCACCCCTCTCTGCCATCCTCAGGAGAGGCTGGTGCTGTGACCCACCTCTGCCTCCAGGACCCACATGCAAAGGAGAGGAGCTGGAGCAAAGCCCCCATACTTTGAGGTGGGGAGAGGCCACAATCATGTCCCTGGCAGAGGTGGTTATGTAGAAAGGCTGAAATGTGCTTTTGGGCTGAGAGGGTGGGTGAGATGGTAACAGGCCTGGCCTGGGATGGGCATGTGGACCTGTCTCAGGTGGTCAGAAGGACCTTCATGCTTCCCACTATGACCAGGAAGGGTGGCCCCCAAAAGCTGAGAAGGGTACAAGACACATGCCCTGGGCAGTGCCACACTCTTCTTGTGACACAACCACCATGTGGGGTATTGACATGATCTGCATCTTTTGCTCGTGTGCCATAGCCTGCTTGGGGTTTAGGGAGTCAATGCAAATATATTGCTCAAATTTTGATAGATTGTATAGATCTGTACAAACACCTCCTGGGTATAGGGATTTGGTGAAGCTTGTTTGCCAAATACTGGGGTGGGAGGAAAGGGGCACAAGGTAGAGCAGGCAGCTGGGCAGGCAGCGGGCTCATAGCGCCTGCATCACCTGCCCTGCTGTCCCACCCGCCATCCACAACCTTGTGGGTGTCCTGTGCTGCTTCTGAGGCCTGTGCCTTGGGGAATACAAAAGTCAGGTGAACAAAATGCCTCAGAGGGACGTGTATACTAGACTTTTAAGGGACCTCTATTTTCCATGGAAAACTCTTTGTCTCCATGAATCAGAAAAGGCTGAAAAATACTGAATTAGCAAATGCACATCCATTGCTGTTATCTGAACTGAGGTGTTTTCACATTATCCTGGTTGTAGTGTGGAGAGTAGTTTGAAAGGATGCCTCTTATTCTTCCTGTTATAACACTGCATTAACTTTTGGATAGAAATAAATCAAGTGCTAATGCTGCTTTTGTGAAAATACAATATCCGTGATTACTGGTAGTTAAGAAAATAATTCACTCTGTTTCAGAAACTCTCGAGTCTGCCTTCATTTACTGCTAGTTGTCAAAGACAAGAGATACTGTGTAAAATACCTGCATAATAAAGTAATCTGTAAAACTAGTGGTTATATTCAGAAGACATGTTCAGGATACTCTATGTTCAGATCATTAGGTAGCATATTGTAGCTCCATGGCTCGGGTATGTGCTAAATTTGCTCACCAATATTCAGTGTTTCAAAAGCTTAATTAGGGTGTAAAACAGAGATAATTTTTCAACTGCCTTCTGGTACACTTGCAGAAATGTTTCAAAAGTGAAATAAAGCTTTTGAGGCCTGCCTGTGCTGAGCCCCTCAAGGTGGTGTTTCTTGATGGCTCCTACCAGACTTCTGCACAGCCAGATCATCTGGTGGATTAAAGTTGGTCTGTAATTAGGCACAGTTACACACATGGTCTCTGCTACATGAGGGCAGTCATCCACTAGCAACTCTAACCTTTACAAAGCTTCCTGAAGTTCGTTTAAAAAATTCAGATGTAAAAGCCAAACCACTAATGGCTTTCTCACCTTTACCAGAGTGCCACTATCTTAGACCTCCTTTTACATACTAAGAGTTCTTCAGTACCTTTCAGTGTGTTCAAGCTGTATCTCTGTGAGATGGTGTCATCCACACGGATCTTCAGGAGAATTCCCGTGAGCAAGGAGTACTGGAAAAATGTCTAATAAAGACTTAATGGGAAGTTTTCTGTGCAGTCCATGTTCTCTGTCCACCAGGAAAGCCATTTAACTCGTCTATGTTTGATATGACCTGACTCCAGTTATTATGACACTATAATTCGTCAGCCACTAATGTTTCTCTATGCAATATTTGTTTATCACTTTGCATGGGGTTTTTTTCTCCCTCCTTGGCCTCAGTCATTAAATACACTGGAAGTGCTGATGGAGGAAGCTCCATGAAAATATTAGTTGGAAAAGAGGAAAGAGGGAGATGAAGTTTACGAATAGATGAAACATTGAGCAGTCTCTGGTTTGAAATACATTCTGCAACTCTCTTCAGGACTGCGTTGTTTGGGCTTCCTGCACAGAAGTGGTGTGTGCCTGGACCTAGTCTTGGTGCAGAGAGCTCTCCCTGTCCCTTAGTATAAGCATAACCGTGTGAAATGTTGATTTAATTTGTCCCATAACAACATCAATAATGAGTAAAATTGCTAGTTGTGTAACTTCTAATACCTCTTTAATCGTATATTCTATTGCAATAGCAAGTAATCAATCCTTGTAAAATAACTGATTCATAGAATTGTTGAGGTTGGAAAGGACCTTTTAAGATCATCAAGTCCAACCATTAAACTAACACTGCTAAGTTTATTACTAAACCAACTCTCTAAGTGCCACATCTACACATCTGTTAAATACCCCCACAAATGGAGAATCAACCACTTTCCTGGGCAGCCTATTCCAATGCCTGACCAATCTTTCAGTGAAGAAATTTTTTTAATACCTCATCTAAACCTCCTCTGCTGCAACTTGAGGCTATGAGGCCTTTTCCTCTTGTTCCTCTTGTTACTTGGGAAAGAGACCTATCCCCCACCTGGCTACAACCTTCTTTCAAGTAGTTGTAGAGAGCAGTAAGATCTCCAGTAAGCATTTAGGCTACAAGACTACATATGTAGATATCTCTTATACTGACATATTTATTTTTGTGCCTTCATGGTATTAATTTAATGGTGTTGGAGAAATATCAGTTGTGTGGGTGGCCAGATCCAAATGGTAAATGTCCAGTATGGCCTGGGATCCCTCACAGGGAGTAGGGAGAGACTTTTGCTAAGAAGCCTCAAAGAGACATGAAATCTGGGGGGAGTAAAAAAGGAGCATAAGCTGTGGTACCTGCTAGAACCAGCTGTCAAAACACTAAGAATATGCTGGATTTGGTGGAGTAGCTTTTCTCTTTTAATTGTTGTTTTTATGTATTACAGACTTTTCTGTGTGAATGTGAATAATTGTATTATATACTATGCTTGCAATTTTAACTATAGATAAAAGGTGATACATGTGTGGGAAAGGCAAGAGAAGTGGTGGGATGCATTATATAATATATCAATTTCAGGTTTTGCAGATGGTAAATAAAATAAAATAAATAAATATATATGTATAAATGTATAAAATAAAAGGTTTAATTTAGAGTTTAGCTACTTGTCAGTTAAAGTTCTGCCATATCCCCTATAACAGGAGGCAGGAAAATCATACTGGATCGTTCCCTTGAAGGCAACTTATGAAAAATCTTCTAAATGGAAACCTCCATTCCACAAATTACTCTTTGCTTATTACATCTTGGAAATAAAAGAAGAACACGTTCACAAGTTGATTAGGTAATTCTTATTATTGAAATGCTGTTTTCAATAAAAAATTAGCTTTTCTCACAATTATTGGGAAACCAGCTTTAAGACACATTAAACTGAAGCTTTTGTACTGGTGCTGAAAAGATGATCTTCAGTTTGTTTGCTCTCTACAACCTTTATTACAGACAGCTGGCTGCTTGATAAGATTTTGGGGAGGGGAGGGGTCTCTCATATTTTAGTTCGGTCTTCCTGGTCTTTGAGTCTCTGCTTCATGTTATTAAGTCAGCTTTATAAACCTTTTGCTCTGCCTAAATTCTGTGCATAAAGAAGGATGAATATGAAAGTTTTTTAGGCAAAAGATTGTCCCCTGAAGATTATGTAGCAGTCTTATAAGCATACTTATATGGGGTAGTGCATCAATGTTATCTTTAGACATTGAATAAAATGATTTCATTTTAATTAAGTTATTGTAGAGAACATAACTTGCTATTTTCAAATTTGATTCTTATCTCCGTTATAGTTGTATTACTAGTTGCTGTTTTCTAGTAATGGCAATTTTATATTAAATAGACTTCTAGCTCCTTTCTGAATCCTTCTCATCCTGCTAAACAACATTGGGAGTACAAACAAGGATCTAACTATGCTGGCATATGGAAATTAGATGCTATTTGAGAAATGCTTTCACCTGCTGTCTTTTATATTTCATCTTTTCTGCTCAGTGATATGCTTTTCAGAGCAGAATCTTTATGTTTGTCTAACATTGCTTTATGTGTTTTTTATTGATAATGATCATGGTAAGGAGTTATCTCAGAATATTGGGTTTTGCCATAAACCATTTAATATTTCATATTTTCCTATAGCATTTGAAAGTACTTAAGCATCTGTTTTTTTCTGTAGATCAGTTTCTCCTTTTTATATGAAAGTGAAAATGGCACTCTTGGTGAAGATTTTAGTTTTGCATTTTTTTTTCAATCTGTAGTTTTTCAGTAATCAGTCATCCACATGTAAACTGGTCATATAGATCTACCCTTTCTAGTCAGTGTAGAGAAAAAAAAGCCTTTCTAGGATGTGGTCAAGATCATCCTAATATTAGTGCCAAAATTACAACAGAAGTGTTTGTTTCTTTCCACTGACAGTAAAACTCATCTACAAGTTGACATTCTCTAGACATTTAAAGTGACATTTCTATCAACCATTCTCTCAACTGTGGAAAGTGCACAGAGATACAGAGTTTGAGTATTGCTTACTTGCAGCAGTCCGTAATGCCTCTGTGTGTTCAAGTTAATTGCTGTGTGGTTTTTAAGATCTTTTGAAAGAAAAAATTGTAGGTTTGGGGAAAAGAAGGATTGGCTTTTAGATAGGTGATAATTTTTAAACAGTAGCTGTGCCTTATGGCTAATAAGGCATAGGGGTGTCGAGATAGCAGAATGAGAAAGAGAAAGAGAGAGGGATTTGTGGATATAGGACAGGTGAAGACAGTCAGGTGCTGAGAAAAAGCTATTTATCAAGTGTTTTACTGCACAAAGAATCCAATTTATTCTGTAAGTCTTTACCACGTAACATTTTTTTGCTGTGATTCATCATAAGCAGTGCCTGTACCATGCCACTGCAAGGGACACAAGGTAGAGAATGACTTTTATTCTGCTCTAGTGCAGAGGACTAGAAGAGGTTCATAATTTTTCACACAACTTCTCATGAGGATTTGTACAGGAGCTTAATGGTGTTGCGCTTTACCTAAGATTTTGTGGAATACCTCTGTCTCCAGTTTCAAAGAAATACAATAGATTTGGAGAAAGCTTGTCTTTTATGCCCTAATTGCTTGATGACCTGACAGAAGAATGCAACCTTTCTGCTACTGTCAATGGTATACATGCTTCCTGGGGTTATAAAAGACAAGGGGTTTTTTTTTTAATGTGACAAAGTATCAAATGAAATAAATTACTTATATTTTTTTAAAGAAAGTCTGTTTAAATTTGGTTGTGTGCTGATAAAATCTCCGAGAAGACAGAGAAAAAAATTTTAATAAAGAGGGAATTCTGATATTTATGTATTGGACAAACAGGCATAATACCTCCACAGTTAAATGTTTTTAAATCAATCAAGGGGCACAAGCTATGAACTATCTATACTTTTCTATCACATTAAGTTATTCATACATATATAATATGAAGGTAGACTGGAATTCATACTGTATATGTCACTGTGTTTATATAAGGAAATTGTTTTCAATGCAGTATAATAAGCCAAAGTATCTTAAAAGTAGAAGAAAACTTTTTCTCTGAGAGACTGATGTGTTTTGTGGTGTTTGAGATGGCTTTTTTTTTAACAGGAAAATTTATCAGATTAGTTCTCATATAAAACATTGAATTTATGTGATATTATAATTACAGATACTACCATCCCAAAAACTAAATTTAGGCAAGTTTTGACAGAAACATGACTAAATTTAAAAGCATTTTCTTACTTGAAGTATGTTATAATTCTAGAAACAATTAATGTTGTGCAAGGTCTATGGTAAAAACTATTGCACTTTTTAGTTATGCCTTAAAAAAGAAAAAAAACAAAGATGAGTTTTCATCAAAGTAATTCCAGTGTACAAACAGGAGCTATTAATGTTTGTATGCAATGTCCTGTCATAAGCTACATGAGAACTACGGGGATCAATACTTACTAATTGTGTTTGTCACCTCCTAGGGTATCATTTGAAGATTTTAGGGTGGCTTTCAACTTTCACAATATGGATATAGAAGTTATATATAGTGCTCGTGAACTGTGTGAAGCAGTCTGATAGTGTATTTTTACTCTGAAGAAAAAATTTAAAAAAATTCGTTAAATTTCGTTAAAATTTAAAGACCATAGGAAGAGTAGAAAAATACCTCAATTTACCCTTAATTTATTCAGATATGTGATTCTGTGAATGGGTAGGATAATTTGGTTATTTAGGTGAATTTCTGACTTTATGCAAATACAGATTCAATGAGGCAGAAAATGAAAGCTCCACACTAAATAGAAGCTGCTCTTTTTACTCACAGTTAACTGATTGGAACAAGTGGAAATTAAAAGCAAGCCTGGAATTTAGTGACCCACTGATAAGATGCCTCAATTCACGTAGCACAAGGGTAGGAGAAAAATTCATCAGGTTCAGGAAATAACATGCAAGGGTGCTGATACCAGACAAAGAAATATCAGTTTTCAAACCCTGTGAACTTCATCAGGAGTTTCTCACAGACTCACAACTCTGTTTAAGATAGATATATATATATATGCATTTATAGTATGTATATTGTAGTTTATATTTTACACATAACTTTTTTAAAAGCACATTCATTTCCTGTTGGCATATTAGTCTATGAACTTTCTTTTGATCCCTCAGTAGTTCTTAACAAAAAGAAAGGTTCTTAATGTTACATTTCTGGCTCCTTTGATGTTTACAAGAAGTTGTAAGCTCCATAGTTGAATTCTGTGTGCATGATGAACCATGTGAGGAAGCACATCTTTCTTACATGGTTGTTGCAGCAGAAGTACTAAAGTCATAGTTAAATACTCCAGTATCTCTAGTGTGCAAATGCTTTTTAAAACTTAGTTATGATCTACTGAGACTATTTTTTAATTTATACGTTTTATGATTATGTAAGTGTATCTCCAGAGAGGATCTTTGAAATTAATATTATTTGGTCTTTTCAGTCACATTTTTCATAGACTTCATTTTTCTCAGTGTTCTTTGTAGTATAATTTCCCTCAAGTAATTATATAACTTGGCAGACTAACCTTCATCTAGTCTCTGCTGATCTTTCTCAAGCTAGAAACAGATTCATAAATAGATAGTGAAATTTCTGTTTGATGGCAAAAGTCTCAGTTGAAGTCCTAACAAAGGATTCTAAAATCTTCACTAAAACCTAGACTTTCTAAATCCTTTTCTGGGTCTTACTTTGTAGTAGGGACACTAGCAAACTGCTAGTGAGAGAACAGATTTTTTAAAGAAGACAATCGTTAATACTTCCACACTTACCCTCACCTTTTTTAATTAGCACTTTTTACACTGTAGAGGTAGAAATAAAGTTGAAGACTACAGAATTCAAAGTGGAAGAGTTTTGTTTGTTGGTTTGTTTCAAGTTTGTGTTGTCGGTAATGCATCCATATTTACAAAGATGTCAGATGAGATTATGAGCGTACAGAATTCAGCTAAAAAAATTATAGTGTTTTTTGTTATAAATTCAGGTATGTAGTTGCAACTGGCATAACCAAAAAAAGGGTCTTCTAGTTAGGAGTTTCTACAATATTTATTTCTTTCATAGATATCTTTGTGACAAAAGTTTAAAGATTGCATATCAGCAGTTAACAGCAAAACATATTGTTTGTTTAAATTGGATTTGTTCTTACTTTAGTAGTGCCTTTGTGCTGTTGATTACAGACAATTTCTTCTTTCCTGTCAGAAGATTACTACCAGCCAGCAAGACTCTTTTTGTGGTGTTTCTTTTTCCCTTTAATGATGTGATTTGCCAGTTATACATTACTACTAGCAGGAACTGGCGGTGATAGCACCTATAATTGAGTTTTATGAACTTTTACCTGTTACATATGTATTTAAAATTATAATAATAAAAATTTGTCTTCCCCCTCCGTGCTTGTATCTAACTTTCACCTTATTTAGAAGGGAGGTTTAACAGACAAGGGTCACTTATAATATGTGTAATCCATAAAATAATGTATAAGGGCCAGGAGGGATATTTTTGTTTTTATTCATATGCATTTCTAATACTCTCTTAGAAACCATGCTTCAGACAACTATCAAATCTGCTCTAGCTTTTCTAAGGTGGTAAGTAGAGAGGAGACACACTGCAATTAAAGAAAATACTTGTGGAACTTACTTGATGTAAATCAGTGCAATAGTTTCCCTCACTTAATACACATCACCTGAGAGGTCTCATCCTTCCAGAGCACTCTCTCAGAGCTTTTTCTCTGATGTGCAGACATGAGGCTGTGGCAAATGTTTGATGATTGTGCTTTGCTTTCTGTTGTATTCAGTAGAACTTTTCAAGGAAATAGAATATAATCCCTGTGAGTTTTCAGGGAAATAGCGTTTTGATGTTGATGGGTAGAAATTTTATCTGACCTAAATTTTTAGAAGTGACTAATGCTTCAGGGAATTGCATTTTCTAATGCTTCAGCTGAGGTTATGTGAGGAGACCTCGTATGGCAGATGAGTGCTAACAATTGGGGAATTGACAAATCTTAAGTGATCTAAATTGGTTATCCGAATATTCGTGCCTTGAAAATATATGGAATGCAGTTTATGATCTCAAATTGTGTAACATAAATACATTTTTCTTAGTATTGCAAAATCTACTCAATTATTAACTAGTGCACAAAGACATGATAACATGAATTAAGGCAGGATTTTCTTTTTCTGTTCTGATTGAATTGCTCCTCATATCTTCCTCTTTCTGATTCATTTTATGAAAGAGCTGGATTAAACTTTATGGAAAACAGACATCAGGATATGAATAAAAATGTAAATGCACAGAGGTCAGAAAAATAAAAGTAGGGCTCTTGTGATCTCTGTCACTTTTCCCATACTGCATATATATGCATTATTTTGTTACTGAGACTTGCAGTGCTAAACATATGGCAGAAGGGAGCTGCTGCTGGAAGAAATATTTTTGTCGTTTGATTTTTGTGCAATTTTTGTCTTTTTTTAACAGGAGGTCTTCAAATTTTTTGTGGTTTTCTTCCCTGGTTAGTGCAAATGTAAATTCTTTTCATTAAATTCCATTGAAATTCCATCTCGTCACCTTGGAAAGAAAATGTGACTAAAGAGATACTTGCTTTGAAAGGGGATAGAGAGAGGTGGATGTAAGGTTTCTGTAGTCTCTGATGGAATAAAATTTGCAGGCTTACTCCTACGCTGACTGAGTGGCTTTGGGTGATGGTCCTGCAGATGTAATGCAGCTTTCCTGAATGTGCTTCTTGTAGCCCATTTTTCACACTGGTGTTTAGAATTTGAAAGAAATACATGCCAAGAAAAGCTATATTCTCTTATACAGATCATTTAGAGAGCTAGAAATGTGTCCTTGGCCTCCAAACCCTTCAGTGGGTTTCATATTTGGTAGCTTTAGTAGTGCTGCTATACTATAACTGAAGTTAATTTGTTGTATATGAGAACTGACAATGTTTTTAAATGTGTTGTAGAAGAAACTGCTAAATTTTAGGCAACTTCTGAAAACCAGATGTTGATTACATTTGATGAAATTTAATTTGATTGAAGTTTACATCCAGAAGGACTGTAAATCTTTTGATACTTAGCATATCCATATCCCATTTAAAAAACTAGCTTTAGTAGTTAGGACAAGATTTCTAAATGTATGAGATGCCTAAAGATGCAGTGAATGCCTAGCAGGATTTTGGAGTCACATGCATTTGAATGTTACTGGTTGGTGACATAGCTCCTGAAACTCCCCGTGGAGGGAACAGTCTACATAAAGATGCAGCCACCTAATAGTTTGACCATACTCTGACAGTAGGCACTCTGAAAGTGAAGGGAAATTGCAACTTTTAATCCTACTCTGTAACTTAGAAAATTTTCTCATTGTCTCACACACTTAAAATTGTTTTGCACCTTTATGTAAAATTTAATGGCAGATGATAGCAGAGAGAAAAATCTGGATAAAAGGAGAGATAAAAATACCCTGTGAACAGAACTCCCCCTGCCAGGGAAAAGAGAAGGGATGCCACAACAGATGATGTTTTTGCAAATTTGGTTTACTTTAAGAAGCTTTTAAATCTGAAAGATGAGTGTAGAATTCAGCTGAAAAATAAGAAGCCTCAAAACTAGGTGTTAGGATTTATTCAATAAGGTGATTTCTTGCTGTTGAATGCTGCATTCAATACAATAGCTGGATATATCCTTGCTGCACACTGTTCTCTTATCACTTTTTTCCTAAGTAAATTTGTGTGAAGCGCTGAAGAAACATTTCCCTACTCTTGAATTTTTTGCTCCTTATAACAACTTTACCATACCTAAAGGAGAGCTATAAGAAAACTGGAGAGTGACTTTTCACAAGGGCATGTAGTGATAAGATGAGGAGGGATGGCTTTAAAATGAAAGAGGATAGGTTTAGGTAAGATATTC
This sequence comes from Pipra filicauda, assembly GCF_003945595.2. Lineage (NCBI taxonomy): Eukaryota > Metazoa > Chordata > Aves > Passeriformes > Pipridae > Pipra > Pipra filicauda. The sequence goes on along the minus strand of NW_024104565.1, from coordinate 2,673,552 downwards.
GGAAGAAATTCTTTACTGATGTGATGCTGAGGCACTGGTACAGGTTGCCCAGAGAAGTTGTGAATGCCTCATCCTTGAAGTGTTCAGTGCCAGGTTGGATGGGACTCTGAGCAACCTGGTCTAGTGGATGCCTACAGCAGGGGGCTTGAAACTGGATGATCTTTAAGGTACCAAATCACTCTATGATTCTATTATTCCCTATGCAAAATTCAATAACAATGCTTTTGAACATGAGATTCCTCTCTAAACATGCCTGGGGAGAGGGGAAGGAAGTTAATGTTATTAATTTATTCAACCCATCAGCCTCACTGATCTCATAGGATTTAAAAGTCTTCTGCATTATTAGTTCACTTTTATGACCACCGAAGTAATTATTTCTTGTTCCTTAAGTCAGCATAAGACAGGTTCTTGTTACTCTTGTGGTTACTCTTGAGTATACAGTCAGCTAGTTTGGGGAATTAAAGTCAGCAACATCAGTGTAAGTTGTATATTCTCTTTTTAGTTCTTTCATGCTATTGTGTGAAAACAGCCCTTCCTACTTCGAAAGCTTCTCTTTTGGCTGCTGAATACTAAGAGCTATATCTGAGTTAGAACTGGAGAAGGCATAGCATGGAAACTAGCACATCTCATAGTAGATTCTGATGGCCTGATGGATTCTTTGATCGGGGCTATCAAGGGATGCATCTTACAGGATTTAATTCAGTTCACTGTGTTCAAAGAAACTCTACATAGATGTGTACAGAAATGTCTGGAAGTAATGTTCATTTGATTACCTTCAATAATAAGACACTGGTAATTTGTTGCAAGTATTACACTGAAGCACCTATAAAAGCCTTGGTTAAAAACACCTTTTCAGTTAAGCTCTTGTTTTGAAGTGATATTTAGATGTTTATAACTACTTTGAAACTCTTTTATGTCCATAGAACCAATGGAACATCATAAAATACGAAGAAAGATATAGAGTTACAACAAACATCCATTTGTGAAAGAAAATACACAAATACATTTTTACTGATATTAAAATTATTCTTTCCTTGCATCATGCAATTGTTTAGATCTTTGGCTTATATGAAAAGTTTTAGTAGCATTACATTATTTCCAATCCTGAGTTCATAGTTTTCTCCTGTACAACGTGAGCCATGGAAAGCTCAGTCTAATCTTCAGTAGCCTCCTTTATTATATGACAACTACTGATCCTGTGAAAGGGCTGTGTCGTGCTACATTGTGTGCTGCATAACTGAAAAGGTGTTTTTAACCAGGGCTTTTATAGGTGCTTTAGTGTAATACTTGCAACAAATTACCAGTGCCTTATTATTGAAGGTAATCAATTGTGTATGTGCATTATTTCTCAAAGAGAATCACCATTCAGAATAATTAATTATAATTAGCAACAAAGCTGGAACAAGGTCAAAATACTGACTGATTTTTTTTTTCATTCACATCAATATCACCTATTTATTGTGCTGTCAGGAAAAAAAAAGTAATTTTTTAGAATGCATGCTTTAGTAGCTTGGATCCAGCAGTAAAAGAAATTTAAATGCAACTGCTACAGCTGGTTATTCAGGCCTGTAAGTTGCTGGGGTCTTTTTTAGTTCCCTATGAGTATACTCCCATGAGTGCCAGTGACATATATCAGCACCACAGAATGAAATACAGAAATGAAAATAGAATTTGAGGCCAGCACGTGTTTGTTAAAAGCACTGAAAGAGATGTCCTTAGCAATAAACAAGAAAATAAGAGGGAAGAGCATGACAGGATTTTTTTTATATCCTTCAAACAGGCACCAATGCTATAAAGCTACACAAATGGAAATAATAAAGGGGATGATTTTACCTCTAGGCTTGACTCCAGTAACTGATAAAAAGAGGAGGAACAAATCTGATCTGATTACCTGTGCACTGAGGACTGAGGAGCTGGAGAAAAGTTATGATTGATTTAACACTGGATACGTTAGAAAATCAAGCTCAATGCAAGACTATTACAACATGATGCTGTATGCTGGTTATCCATGTAGATAAGAACCAACCAACTGAAGGCACATTTGAAAGTAAGAACTAGGTGATTTGTACTTAATGGGTCAGAGCACTCTGAAAAGGTTAAATCACCTTAGTGATACTTTAGTAGCCATTCTACTTGAAGGACAAAAGGTTTAACAGAAGTAAATAAACCAACGAAATTCTTTCTATTCTTGAAAAGTTAATGAAAAGAGATCTTAATCTTTGCCCCTTTCCTCTTTAAATTTCTTTTTTTGTTGTTTTTTGTAAACAAAGATAAATAATTTCTGACATAAAAGATTTATTCCTGATCTTAAAACCGATGTTTTACGCATCATTTACACGCTATACGCCAGATGTTGTAAATACAAGCTTTGATAACTTGGAAGCATAGGTTTTTGAATGCAAATATATCAATGTCCTGACTACTAAAACTCAGGAGGGAGTACTACTGGGACGTATCACCTATCACAAATGATTGAATCAAACCAGAGAACACAGTGAATTGCTCCTTAAGTAACTGCAAGTCATGTAAGGAAAGGGAAATATTATTGAAAGGCCTCAATTTGCAACAGGCATGCTAGAAATTACATACAAACAACATTTTCTACAATTGATGGAAATATTAACCTCTATAATTTTTTAAGCTGGTGAAGTTCTGTAAAATACCCTTTTGAAGTCACAGTTTTTCATAAAGGAGGGAAAAAGATATAAATAGGAACATGCAAGACAAAAAACTCAAATAAGGCCTTGAGTAACATATACTTGGAGATAGCATTTCAATGTCAATGAATCAAAACAATTTAAGATCTAAATTAGAGCTTCTGAAAGAGGTTTAATTACAGTGGACCTAAACAGTGTATTTCTGTGTACATGAATGCCACATTACAGGTTTGGCCATTAGAATTTTCTTGATCAATATTTATCTTTAAAGTTGGTAGAGGTGCAAGTGGCTCCCTATTTTTCCCTCTCCTTCCTAGTACTTCTTTCAACTGAATTATTTTAATAATTGTATTTTTATTTTGTTTTCCCCTCATGGAAGGTCTGACATGAGATTTCTGAAATACATCCCATTTCTATTCCCAATATTTCAATAACAAAATGAAACAATATAGCAATATTTTTGTGTATATATCATGAAATATTTAAGAAATATATATATTTTAAAAAAAGAGCAAATTAGGAAGAGTTTATCCAGTTTCCTTTCTGTTTCTTCCAGCTTCCTTTCTCTGAAGGAATACAGATAACTAAAAACTCAATTGTACTCAGATCAAGCCAAGCTATCAGAAAACCTAGTGAGATTGGAGGAAGTCATGTACTCATCACCTTTGCATATTTTCTCTCCTTATAAAATCATTTAACTGAGTTACTTGAAACCTTAGAAACCACTGAGGACAAGATTTGAGATAGGAAAATGTGGAAATGGCCATAGCAATAACTAGTTGTGAGTTCTTTTGACTGGAGAACAGATGTGAACTCAAATGCCATTGTCTGAAGTGCTTGCGACCTTCTTGAAAATGACTTCAATGATTTTTTTCATTACTATAGAAGACTAATCATTTCTTACTTCTGCCCTCTGTTCTAAAGTGCTGCATCATTCTAGAGTGCTCTGCTGATGGGATACTTCCCCAGCATCCTAGATGTTATGTTTTAATAAGCAGATATGCAAAGGATGCTCTTATTGTTTTCCTGATAATTCCGTACACATTAAGGTCGCTGAGACGGTTTCTAGAAGATTATTAAAACAAATTGTTTAAAAGCAACAAATCTGAGTCACCAGGGCTAGACAGACTAACAGAACTTAGATGCAAAGCATGAAGCCACCTTTACAGTTGCTTTATTTTGTTTCAGCAGCCAATATGCCCTTGACTAGATCGGGTCTAACCATCTAGTACAAATTCTTATACTTGCTGCTTCAGTGGGTTTTGTTGAAGATACTGACTTCTACTCTATGAGTCAGCAGTGTTTATCAATTTTTATATCATGCCTCAGGAATATTACCACTTACGCTTTAATATGACTTTGCTTGTCAATTCAAATCTTGTGGTTTTTTTTTTTCAATTTTAAACTCTCATGTTGCTATAACTTATAGGGCTCCGTGAAAATTCATAAAACTATGACTCAGTTCATAGATAAACCGTTTAGGAAGATGTGGCTTTTTGTTCTTGCAATGAGCTGATTTATTTTGCAGGTTTTATTTAAAGTTGTAATATTGAGGAAATTCTAAATACAGGTTGAGAATTTCATATTTGAATCACAGTGGGCATCTCAGTTCAAAAATGCTCCTGTAGAGGCTATCCTGTAAAGATTTAATTCTTGTTCCTGATACACCCTACAAAATTCTTTTTATATTCATGTATTGAAATAACACCTTTTTTAAGCCTACTTATGTGGGAAATTATACCTTTTGATATCAACTGATACCTTAATTTATTATTCTAGCACCTTCTAATACCCATCAAAAAAGTCCTGTTTCCCAGTATGTGCATAGCCTGAAATCATGACTCCTTGATACAGCCTTTGGTGTAGAATTTTACAGGCAATGCACCATGAGAATTTGGGGAATTCGCAACACTGTTCTCAGCTTTGTATGGCCTTTTGGGAACTTGCCTCCTCTTTGTTTTGAAGTTCTTTGAGTGAAGACAATAAACCTTCTTCCAAGTCATCCTACTCTGAGTAGATACCTTAAATTAGTCATCAAGTCACTGGCATGTTAGAAGCCTGCAGTGAGTTTCTGGCATAAATTGCTTTTTGAATGGTGGGCTGATATTTGCTAACAGCATCTTCCTGTGCAGGAAAGAAGGTGTATTTCATTGCCTTGGCTCTTCAAAAATATAGATAGGTTGTGTTATGCCACAGACCACTTAGAACTTTAGTGACAAAGCAGTGTTTTGTTATTTGTATGAAAGAAAAATATATTTGATTAAAATAAGCAACATTGCTTATTTTGTATAATTTTTCATTTGAAAGTTGTACATACTTTTTTTTTTAAGTTGTTAAGACACATTTGTAAGGTATCACATAAAAACAAAATCTTTACATGTATCAACTATTAGTGTATTATGATGTAAAGGTTCAAGTACTGTAGTAGGAATACAGTAAGGAAAGTGCGTTGGGAGTACCTATTACTTTTTGGTTGGTGTTGGGACTTCTGCTTTGATTTTTGGAGATTCTTCTATATGAAATATGGTTGCAATACCACATGGTTCCTCTTGTGTTTCCTTAGGCAAACCTTGCTGTCATTAACGAGGAAATTCCAGAGCAAACCCAGTTATTACCTTTATAGAGGGTTTTGGCTCACAGACAGAACAATGTAAACCAAAATCAGGCTGAATGAACACTAAATCTGCAAAGTATGCTGATCATTGAGTATGCTGCTGAATAGTAGCTTGCAACATGTTAGAAACATTTTCAGCATGTTTCAACATGTTATGAGTGGTAGTGATGTGGTAAGGGTTTAAGGGTTTTTTGTTGTTCTCTTACCCGGCATTTTATCAGTCCTATTCTTTTGTTTCCCTATTTTCTTGTCTATAGCCCTCCCTATTTGTATATGTGCAAGTTACTTGGTACACTTCTTTCTATCCCTCCTGCCACCAAGGTACTTGGTACTATCTCCAAAATGATACTCCAAGTGCACAGGTGGTAACCGGTGGGTTAAAATTTTTATCAGCTGTAAAAGAATAGTTTAATCAGGAGATTTACTGTGAAGTATTTACCATCATAGGGTGGACTCAAAACATCTGCATTTGGAAAATAGTATTTGCAAAATATGCTGCTCCTGTACTGACAGAGAATTTGTACACCTCAGATGTTGGGTATTGCAGTCTGTCACGCATAAGTTGACACAAAAAGGAAAAGCAGAAGGAGTTCCAAGGATTTAATTTATAGTATATGATAGAGTCATAAAATTGTAATCTCGTTTTATGTGTTTAGTTTTCTCTAAACTGAAGTTTATGGGGTAAAAAAATATAATGAATCCCTATATATCCCTTTCCTTTATTCCAAATTTATTACTTTAAAAAGCTTCAGTGAGAAGCTGTTTATCTCAGCTCTGTGCATTTTGACATACAGGACTCATGTGGCTTCATTTATTTAATCTAGAATGCTTGTGAAGGAAACACCATTTGCAACTGTGGATATTCAGAAACATAATGTGATAATATAAGAGCGGGATATCTTCTTTACTGTATGGTCTTGATTTTTCAATATTTTTACTCTTCCGTGAATAAAGTAAACATTTAGGTAAAATTTGTAGAAATTTAGTATAATTCTTTTAAAAACATCAAAGTGAGGACATGAAATAACATGGTTTTGTATCTGTGTATATATAAATGTGTGCACACACTAATTTATTAAATACTAAGTTTCCTTATATATAATGCTCTTAATATTTACAGGTGATAATTTTAGTGGAGCTTCCTGACAATAAAACCTTAGAGTTCTGTAGGTTTTCTTCTGTGGACATGTGCCTTTTGCTGTTCTGCAAACTGCATTTTGCATTCAAGTAACAGTGTCTGGAGCATATTAATACTATATAGAAACTAGATAAAAGAGGGGAGCTGCAATACATTGCAATACATTGCAGCGTTACATTGTTCCAAGAGTAGAGCTGAGGGAATTGATAAGCTGGTCTGTAGTTTTATATAGGGCAGGTGTCAGAGGTAACAGACTTGAGCTATAGGAGAAGGAAATTTCTGATAGCTTCTTAGAGGTGCGTTTGGGGGTCTTTTGTTTGTTTTTCCACAATGCTCAGTGACTTGCTAATCTTACGTTTTCTTGGTGTCAAAGTCAGCTCTTCTTCCTTTTTCGTGATCTTAATTACAGGTCCATTGCAAGAAACCGTTTAATTGATCTTTGTGATGTTTATAGTGAAGCTCAGTATATTGCCCTCCTTAAATAAACATTAGCAATTGGTTCCATAAATTGGTCTGTTCCCTCTGGGCAGAGCTGTTACATCTGGGCTCACCCAGAGCTGAACAGATAGCAATGTGGTCACTGCTGCCATGGCTATCAGCCATTTTACAGATAACTTCACAGCCTGATGTGATGCATGTAAATAGCTCCTTGCCCTGAAAACAGTGTTCTACTGATTCAGCCTTCCACCTGTTTCCTGATTCTAACCACCATGTCATGCGGTTTTTCTCCTAGAGGTTGACCTTTCTTATTTATGTAACTGCTTACATTCTTGAATTTTCTGTGCTTATGTATGTGAAAGGAAGATGTAGTATATGCTAAGAGCACTTGTGTTCCTTCATTCCTAAAGCTCTGTGTTTTGTTCCTCCCTCCAAACCCAACATGTCAGGGAAATATATTTCTGAGATGCAGTCTTCTCATCCACCTCCTTGTCTGTTTGTGCAACATCCTTTATCACTTCTAGGTGCCTTGCTGACCACAGGGTAGCTCTGTTTTCCCTTAGAGGACTACCATGACTGAGTTTTTAATTAGGACAATGTTTGGTTTAACACCAGCCAGCAGCTCAGCACTACAGAGACACTCGCTCACTCCCCGCGGCAGCATCGGGGAGACAACCAAAAGAAAACTCATGGGTAGAGATAAAGACAGTTTAATTATTAAAGCAAAAGTCTCTCACACAAGCAAAGCAAAACAAGGAATTCATTCCTGTTTTCCATGGGCAGGAATGTGTTCAGCCATCCCCAGAAAAGCAGGGCTCCATCATGCATAATGGTGACTTGGGAAGACAAACAGCATCACTCCAAACGTCCTCCCCTTCCTTCTTCTTCCGCCAGTTTTATACACTGAGCATGGTGCCATATGCTGTGCAATATGTCTTGGGTTATGTGGGGTGAGCTGTGCTGGATGTGTTCCCTCCCAGATTTTTTTACACCCCCAGCCTCCTCACTGGTGGAGTGGGCTGAGAGTCAGAGAAGGCCTTGATGCTTAGCAATAGCTGAAACATCCCTATGCTCTCAGCACTGTCTCCAGCACAAATCTAAAACATAGCCCCATACTAGATACTATGAAGAATCTGTCTATTCTATCCCAGTGAAAACCAGTGCAGATATTTAATTAAACTCTATGACCTATATCACATGAATAGTAAGGGGATGTGTTCTTTAACAGCAATGGATAAAATTACATAGAATGGCCAAAATTTTAAGCAGAGGTTAGGAGAAACTGTAACAGCAGAGAACATGTCTCTGAGCTCCCCTGCCAAGCAAACATCTCCTGCCTTGGCTCTTGAGTAGATTACAGCCATTAGGTCACTTCTGACTCCCCTGTACAGACCAAATACCTTGGCTCTGTGTTTGTCTCTGTTCTGCTCTAATGAGCCTGGAGTGACTAGAGAACCTAGTGAGTGACTCTGTCTTCCGTGTGATGTCCTTGACATATGGTAATGTTTTACCACACAGTAAACCTGGAGTTTCGAGGTATTTCTTGTCTACTGTTTCAATGTGAGTGTTTCATTACCTGTAGAGATTCACACTGCCCATTTTAATGGTCTAAGTATGTCTAAGTGGCTCCTGACCTTCTCTTCATGACTTTCTGTGCATCTATCATAATGAGGCATAAATGAACTGTGACTGTCAGTAGCAACATTTTTTTTAGTAGCAGTGTGTAGCCCAGCTGATCACTAATCAGACCCATAACCTGTTTTACTCCTGTGGATGAGTGCAGAACCACAGCAGTTAGCTGTAGCTATGAATTTTGATCAGAGTAAACACCAAGGGCTCATTTGTTATGGAGATAGGTGGGAGCATGACAACAGGCGATGATGGTGAAAAGCGGGGCTGTGTGCTGCTAAGAAATGAGACAGTCAAATAATGTTACACTTCACAAATTTTCAGACACAAAATATAGTATGAGGGTTTACAAGGCTGGTATAATGCAAGTGCATGACATTATCTGGTAGCATTTGGAATGTAAATTTGGGGTAACTGAGTGTCTGTGCCTACACTGTACATATAAATCTCTTAGGCAATGCCTCTAATAAAAATTAGAAAAAATTGAAAATGCATTCCATGAAAGACATTTGCAAACTGCCTATAGGTGCACTCAGCCTACAGCTGTTAGTGTTGTAAGAAAGTCTGTGTTAAAATTGGCTGCTTCATCAAATGGACATAACATCTGATGTCCAGTTAGACGTTGATTTTGCTTGTTTGTAAAATTTTCTTGGGTTTCTCTTCCCACTCTTGGGGACATCCTTTTGGGATTGTACAAATTCCAGTCTTCTATCTAGCACATTGACATGGTTTATTAAAAGCAAAAGACCTCTTTTCTCCACCAGTCTATCATTTTCATTTTATTAGTTAGCTCACATGCTTATGGTAAAAATACGCTAAAAGAAGGCACATGGGGACAGGTAGGACTGCATTTGAAAGAAAAGTGACAATCACAATCTGGGTTAAATTGCTAGTTGGTAAGCTCCAAAATATTTTAGGAAAAAATATTTTGTATCTCTAGTACCTTTATTTTCTTATGTTCAAGCAACTCTCAGTTTTACGCAAAAGACTTCTAGTGATAATTAGCTATAAGGAATATTGAGATAAGTGGAAAAGATACTGATTTGTTCATTGTTTGTGCTGTACAAAGGCCCCAGGGCTAATACATTACATTGTAACAAAAATTCATCCCTGCCTCTAAAGCTTTACCAAGTCTGTTTAAAAGAACATTGCAAAGTCAGAGGCTCAGACATTATAATGCATTTGCACAGAGTTCCCATGCAGCTTACAGCCAACACCGTTTCCGTGAGAATTATGGCATGCTGTTCCCTATTTTTCCTACCCCCTGAAAGCCACTGCCTCACCTAGTACTCAAGATCTTGATGAATGCTATATGGAGATCTAATGTCACTGGCTGTGGATCATCTGCTTTGTTTCGTCTTGTTTGACTGCATGCAAATATTTTCAGTGCTTCCAATTGCACAACTGCATGTGTGTGCGTGTACATATAATCTCTTGGAAGTGTTCAGAGTTCATCAGAGTTTGTGCACCGCACAGATTCTTCTGTGATTGAACAGCATATAACTAACCACATACAATTTCTCAGTTCTGCCAGGATTATTTTGGGGTGCCATGAATATAACTCAGGCTAACACAGAAGTTCACAAAGATAAAGTCTGGCTGTCCATTGGGCAGGTTTTGCACAGAGATAAAAATTTCGGCACCAACATTGCACAACCAATACTTTTCCCACTGTGAAATATATCTGTGTATACAAGTTTGATATGCTTATAATTTTGGGGTTTGTATTTGTATGTATTAGTAGGTCATACAGGTGCCAAGATGGCAGATGCAGAGAATTTACAAATTTATGTTCAGTAACTTACTGAGGGCCTATCAGTGAAAAGGAAAATGTTGATTTTAAAGAAGATATACATAGAAATGAAAGATTTCTCAAATATGGACAATGTTTGGCAGAGATTTTATGATTAGCACAGTTCTGTGAATCAGGAATCAAGTGACCAACTTTATATTCAGAGGGATTCACCCAGCACTGACATCAATTCTGTTCACGCTGTCACTGGGTAAAGTACTGAACAAAGCAGAAAAATTAGATATTTGTTTTTTATTAGAAGTAAATTCTTTCATATTTGTATGGAAGAATTGCAAAAGTATGCCAGAACTAGTATGCACAAGCCTATTTTATAAAACAGATAATACTTTATTAAAATAATACAGACATAACGCCCTACCCCTCAACTTTACAAAGTGTATTTTAAAATAATAAGTGACAAGCATTGGTCTAGAAAACAAATTTTCATGGTTTATACACTGTATGTTCTAGGAGGAGTCCATTCTCAACCACTGGACCACTGTCAATTTTTTAAGTGCCACAGTTGATAGAGCTCTCAAAATATGATGAAATTGTATCACTGCTGAGGGATTGCTATCAGGAGTCAGTGAAGAAATTCTTGGTCTGACAGATAGAATCTACCTATCAGTTCTGCTGCAATTAATGTAGAATTTACAACAGAAAACCCAGACTGTTGGTGAAGTGTTCAGTAACTCGTGCCAAGCTCTCTTATCATTAATTCTTCTCTTTGGAAGAGGCATAGTTAATTTCTTCAGTAGTCCATACATTACTACAGAACATACAAATCTGCTATAAAATCAATGCAACTAATTGTAAATTAACAGATTTCTAAGTGTGAAGGAGCTTGTAATAATGTAGATGAGTCCTTGAATGAGCATGCCAGTTCTGGTGTCAGGGGTGGGAGCTTCCAACTGTTTTATGTGACATCTTCGAGTGTAAACACATTTCTTTTCCTTTCCCCAACTGATTTAGCTTGCTAGTGTAGCGAGTAACATTTCCATTAGCCTCCTACCGTTAAATCGTGGAGTAACTATAATCACAAAAACATCCACCATGCAAGCAAACTAATAGAGCAGCAACTGTGGTCGTGGCTTATCTCCATCTTACAGGCATTTTTTGTGAGTTCACCACAGTTGGTGCAGAAACAAATCCCTTTAAACTGAATCTAATGAAGGAGAATAAAAATGGTTGGTTGCAATACAGACTAAGGATTTGTAGATATTATTGAGTGAGCTTGCTAGAAAGAAAAATGTTGTGATGTTTCCCTTATGTGCAGTACTTAGCATCAGGGCAGTGTCCTGTGTGTTGATGTCTAGACTGCTCAGGGTTGAAGTGGCAGAAGAGGAATAGTCTGAATTCAGGATACTTCAGATTTTATTTAAACTAAAATGTATGTAGATGCTGACAGGTTAAGCTGTGTTACAGGCAGTACGACACAAACAATTTTAAGACAAGAACTTTCCTGCTTATTGCTTGCACTATTTTGCTTCTGGGCTATAACATACTGTGTTTGCATATGTGCAATAGCCATAATTTTCAGTGATTTAGCTTTCTTTTTAACTAAAATCAAATAAAAGATAGCCTTAATTGCATAGCTAATTAATTGCTAAGCTGTTCTTTTTCTATAACCCCAGTTTTGTAAAGTATGTAGACTTGAAGCTGAAGTGACTCTGAGGCAAGGTTAACTTTTACACACAAGTTTTTCTGATCTGGTATTTCAAGGTGTCCTTATCTTCCTCTGAGACTGAAGTCTGGAAACTTGGCAAAAAGCCATTCATGCCAAGGGCTTATCTTGCAGCACAGCTTCTCTCTTCTGGATACAACTGTAAAGGTTCATATTAGTGAATTTCATGGTAGCACCTATAGTACATATGTGCTATGGGTTTGGTTTGTGGTTTTTTTTAAAATATAGAATCATGAACAGGAGGGTAACACAAGGTCTCGTAAAGAGTAGTCTGTATGTTAATATATGCAGTAATGGAACATTTGCAATGTGTTGTAGTTTGGAGGGAGGACAAAGTTTTAAAAAGCTTTGTAATGAATTACTAGAACTAAAGTGTGCAGAAAGTAGATGCTTTTGCTTCTTTGCCTTTTTTTTAATTTTCTCATTTTAATTAAAAGTGAAATATGGGACTTTTCTAACAGCATGTTTGGTGATATAACAGCAGGGTGACATGGAGGGGGAAGCACAGCTTGATGCGCAGCCCTGCACAGGAGGAACAGCAGCAGCAGAATTGTGATTCCTACCTATATCAGATGCCACCCAATCATTCTGACAGCCACCGCACTTAAACATTTTGATAACTCTTTCCAGGATTGCTGCTTACAGTTGAGTAACTTTTAATGCTTATATATGTTTGTCAAAAGCCAGCTGTTGTACTGGGTTTCTAACTGTTCTGTAGCAGTAAGATAGTGGTAGAAATAAGAGGTACCTTAGAAACAGTATCTGACCTTTGCTCTACGCTCCCAATCCTAGTTTTTAAAATGTATCATGAATATGATTTTTTTGTCCCATTTGAGCATTTCTTTAGGGCCTAATTTGAGTCCTTTCCTGCAGACTGTCTCTTTGAGTGAAAGGACACAGAGAAACAATGTCTTAGCTAAGAGTAATTGCAAACATTAGGTGAAAGTCTGAAGGGAAATTTAGTTCTCACAAGGTCTTAGTTTAGTTAGCAATGATATAAGTTTTTAAAAAGTGAGAGTTAATGAAAAGTTTTACAAAGGTTGAGAGAGGGGGTTTTTTGGTGTGGTGTCATCTCTATTATGCTGTTTTCTGGCCCCTGCCCCATCTTCCCTCCTTACCCTTGGTAGGAAGGAGGTGGGTAACAGGTGATATCTGCTGAATATGAATAGAAAATATCTACAGTGTGCTAGCATCAGTCTGTATCCTCATGCCCAGCCAGGAGGTCCTGGTGGAGGAGCAGTCCACTATGGAGCTGCTGGGAAAGTACCCCCATCTGTCAAGGGTCTGCTGAGGGTGAGCTCTGTACCTCCGGACCAGGGCGTGGCACATTATCCATTTTTCTCGGTAGCTCTATGATGAAAGGGGCTCTGCAACTATGCTGCATGACACAGCCTTCTGCTAATTAGATGGCATCTCAGTCTCCAAACTAATCGGAACATTTTACTGTTTTGAAAAAAAAACGAAAACTATGCACTTTAAATATATTTTTGAATGGTACAACTGCATACAAACTATTTAAAATCTTCTGATAATTAGAGGTTTATTATATAGTCAACTATACTCTATAGGAAATCCTTTGTTTCTCCTTAACAGGCTTTCGAAGTTCCTTATTTAAATGTAAAACATCGTGTTCTAAATTATACAAATACTTCCCTATGATGAAAAATTTAGAAAAGAAGCAGCGCAGTTCAAAGGTGGTATCAATTTTAAATGAGAGACTTAGTTCTTTTCCTTTTTCTTTCCTCCTAGCCTCTCTTTTAAATGTCCTTGTGCATTAACTATTTTGTGTGGTTGAACAGTGGTGTGCCCTCAAACTACCCTTTCTTTGATAATACATGCTAGTATTTAGAAAGGGTTTGAATGTCTATGTGCACATTTACAGTGGAGACAATATGTTCTACTTTTTAAAAGACCATATTCCAGGAACTTTAAGACACTACCTCATTTCATATTTTGTTGAATTAATTTTTGTTATCACAATTTTTGTTTACAAAGATAACGAATTATGGAGGACTTCTGATCTAATCATTCCAGTTACTAAGAACTATTTAAGCTAAGTGGATTAACTGCTGGGTTTATAATGATTTTCACTTGCGCTTGACTAAGGCCACTGAAGTCAATCCACCCAATTAGAAGGGGTGAAGCTGCCTCAGGTGTGCAGTGACTGAGTGGCAACTTCGGCTGTTGCCTCAGACAGAAGGATTATTCCTGACATAGCCCCATGAGGCAGTGGGAGGGTGAGCTTTGGGGCTGGTCAGGGAATTGACCAGGGTCGCTGTTCTGTCCATCCCTGCCAGACAGGGTTTTTCTCCCCACCTCAGTTCTCCCTGTCACCCTAAATGCTGTATCCCTTTTCTGGTATTCTGAATTTCTGTGCGATTTTGAATAAGAGGGGTATTGATGAAGATGTGTATTGATTAAATATATGTGCTGGTTTGTAGTACACATGCAGACTACTATAGTTTCTTCTCCCCTGCAGAAAAAAAACTTCTTTTTTTTTCTTCTTTTTTTAACGTGGAAGAGGGGGGGAGAAGGTAGAGTCAAAACTAAGTGAAGAAAAATTTCTTGCCTTTCTCTGAATGTCAGATCTGTAACAGAGTTCCTGATATATTTTAATCTTTTTTCGTTTCTTTGTTTTTATTTTAGGTAAGTGGAAGCTTTCTCTTCATGACTTGGGGACACATTTAATTGCTGTGGTAAGTGTTTTTCATCATGTGAATATAGGGATCAGCTGTGTGTAATTTGATACCTTAAGCTGACTGCATAAGTTGCAGTGGATGGTTTCTAGAAGGCTGCATATATATATACACACACATACTGCTTCTCCTACTTAAGTAACTGGTATTTTTGAACACAGAAGATGATCTGTTCTCTGTAGATGAGCTCAGTCGTACAGCTTGCAGGTATCCTAAGTCATTTTTACCCATGTAATTGTGATTTAGCATTAGCTTTGTTATGTTGTTTTTGGTCTTGCAGTACAGAAATTTGTTAGCTGAAGTGGTTTTTCTCTTTTGGCTTCTCATCCTCCAAATTTCATATCTTCGGAATGTTGCTTTCCTCATCTCCTTTAGCATTATTTCATACTGCTTTGTAGTTGCACAATTCTGATTGCTAGTGGCTTGGGCTTATTGCTGTATGCAATTTTTTAATTGCAGATTACTTTATAAATTGCATGTGTGTATAAAAAAATAAATTTGAATGCTTAAACATTACTTCTTTCACAGTAAAAATGAATGCTTGAATTATCTTTTGTGCACTAGCTGTTCCTAATTTATCATAGCTGGGTGAAAGGGAAGGATGGACAAGGTTTTTTTGGAACTTGGTTTTTAGATGATAAGGATGATATTTTCTATTGGGAGCACGTGAATTCTACAGGGTTTGGGTTTTTTGTTTGTTTGGGGGTTTTTGCCTTAGTAGATATATGATGAATGAGGCAGTGGACTGCAGGAGGGACAAACTTCCTTTTGTGTTTCTGGGATTTTCCTGGAGGCAATATGTGTGTAATCCTCCTGTTGAAAGGATTATGAGCACATGTTCTAGCATCATCTATTTAGTTGTGGCTTTAAAATGAAATTTTATGACTCTGCTTGGTTTTTGGTGTCTTTTGGAGAGGTTTGGGAGTTTTGTCATTGTAATCTTTTTTCCTCTGTAGTTTTTGCATATATATCAGATTAAAGAATACAGCCATAGTATTTCAAGCATATCCATCATGCTCAGCATTATTAATATTGATGGTATTTTGGGTGCAATTAAAGGAGGTTGTGCTGCTGTAGAATAGTTCTCCATTAAAATGGCTTTTTTCAGCAGTTCATGTTTTCAACCAAATGAAATCGGTTTATTTGTATTGTGATTATCTTTTGTTGCTTTTTTGAAAAATATAACAGTGGTGATACTTCTCTTAGTTTTTAAATAATCAAGGCTTGTGACTCTATCTACATTGGCCTGGCTATTTTATGTGGAAAAAGTTCATTATATAGCTAAGTCTGTACTTGTAAAAACCATGTTTAATTCAAGGCATTTGTGAATTAGCTGAAGGATAGCCAGGTGTGCTTTTTTTTGTTCCAGATTTTTTTTGGGTTTTGTTGTTGGTTTGTTTTGTTGGTTTTTTTTGCTTGCTTAAGGAAACATACATTCAATACTATACATAGATCAAAATTGGATATATGTTTTTTTTAAAGGCTATAGATTATTGCAACTGTAGAACTAATACTGGTGTGAAGGAGAAGCTTGTATAGCAGACAAAATCACAACATGTGATTATGCACATATATAAATATATCAACTTTTTATTTAAAGATGTTTTCCAGTGAATCAAAATTCTTCCAGTGTTTAAAGTAACTTAAAAAACTCAAATGACAACCAAAAAACCTTTCAATAGCATATAAGTTTTAAGTAGGTTGTATTGAAATAACTTTTATAGGACTCAATGACATTATTAAGAATGTTACGTGCTTGTTTCAAAAATTTTGAATTTTTAATGGGAAAGTAATTCCTTGCTTCAAACATCCTTTCCCCTCACTTCCTTTTTTCACTGAATGCTTGTGTCATGGTTTGAGATAGTCCCAAAATCCAATTCCCTAGCTCCATCCCCCCTCCCACATCTCAACCTAATGTGAGAGAGGTTTTTCCAGACAAAACACACCAGACTCCAAAGTGGGGGAAAGGGAAATATATTACAATGACTGTACAAATAAATACCATATCACATTATACACATGATCACAACTATCTCTACCATGACATATAGTATTTACAATGGATCAGATCTCTTCTCCCCTCCAAATAAAAGTCCAGGAGGGAAAGAAGGACAGATCCCTTCCAGTCTCTGAACAGCAGCATCTTCTAAGGCAGCAGGTTTCTTCTCTTCATGCAGCAGCTGATAGCTGGCTTTCTGCCAGCAACGAGGGAGGTTCAAGCTCCCTCGGCCCCATCGAAAAAGGGGTCTTCCGTGGGCTTCGTAACCCCAGACAAGGTCGTTTCACCACGTCATATCACGAAGACACAGGGGGGTCTTCGTGACGGTCTGGTATCTCTTGCAGGGCCTCTGTGCCCTGTCTCTCAGGCTGCCACCGTGGCAGCAGTGCAAGGGGGGGGAAGCCAAGGTCAACTCCCCCTGCATTCCTCTCGGAGCTCTCTAGCTCCTTTCTACAGTGCATGTCGCACTTCAAGGCTCTTTCAAGTAAGAGTCCATCATCTTCCTCCTTCCAGGAGGTCTCAAAGGAGTTTTGGGGATCTGGTATCAGTCTTACCCCCAAGAACTCTGTAGCTCTCAGCTGCTGGCTCTCCTTTCCTCGACTCTCCTTCCAGGAGTCTCCTCTGCAGTGCTGCATGTTGCTTCTGCTGCTTCTTCAGTTCAGGTTCTTATCTCTGGCTCTCTGCCACTGTTTCTCTGGTCAGCGTCGGCTGCTGCTCTGTGCCCATGGAGAAAACATCTCCCGGCATAACTACA
Organism: Pipra filicauda; assembly: GCF_003945595.2. Taxonomy (NCBI): domain Eukaryota; kingdom Metazoa; phylum Chordata; class Aves; order Passeriformes; family Pipridae; genus Pipra; species Pipra filicauda. The sequence goes on along the minus strand of NW_024104565.1, from coordinate 2,656,151 downwards.
GGCACCTAGCCCAGCTTTATGCTGTTCCAGGTCCCTGCAGCCCCCAGCCAGGGGCTGGGAGGGGGCCAGAGGCCCCAAGGGGCTCAGAGCCCCTACCTCGTGGCTCTACAACATGGCCACCTCTCCAACAACAACCAAACTACAACTCTTCTTTTCCGGTCTGGTTGTGATATGTTTACATTTCTGCAGGAGCGTCCATTGGGCAGAATTTCAAAACTTCCAGGGGTTTCCACCCCTTGGGGTCTACCACTTCTCTTAGCCTCTGGGGAGAACAAGGTTCAAACCACTACAGCTTGTTAAAATATTTGATGGGGGGTTTTTTGGAAGTCTTAAAAAAAGTAAATTTGTCCAACGAGATGAGTAGATCCTAAGTAAGTAAAAAAAAAAAAAATCCAATCACCCCTTACCAACACAAAAAGTATTTTATTGCCTGGTGATGTAAGGTAGAAAAATGTCAACTCTAAGAAGTACAGAATGTCCAAAGGGAAGAACGTTTCATGTGAAAGTTGAATAAAAACCCTTGTTGCATTAGTTGAGCAGGGGAAGGAAGCCATATACGTATGGAACACTATATACAAGCTATCTGCTGAAGAGTTGCTGGTCGTCTATATATGAAGGAAGCTGTTTGCTAGAGAATGCAGTTATATCATTGTCAACTCTAGTTACACTGAGAATACCCTAGTATTCTTTTTCAGCTTTTAAATTATATCTCGTTGTTGGGTAGGACATTTAAAAGTGAATTCCTGGCAGACAAATAATTTTTTCTTGAAACATACTAAATCCAGTAGATTTTACTTTAAATGCCACATCGAGATCTGTGCCCCATGCTGTTTCCAACCCTGTTATGGTTTTCTTTTCTATTGAAGAAGCAGGACAAGAAAGATCAGAAAACAGAAAAATGGGAAGGCGAAGGTCAGTTTTTCTGCTTGCATAGGCTTTTTATGCTTGTGCTTTGAACCCTTTTAAGAGTGACAGAGGCACACGTATACAGATGTTGTTTGAAGAGCTACCTCAAAGGAGGTGGGTCAGAGCAAATGACACAGTGTCAGGGCAAATCTGTGATTCTGGTTTTTCGTGACCATATATAGTCCAACATCCAACACCTTGGCAGCTGCATCCCATTTCAGGTGTTAATGGTGTACTGCAAAAACACCCAACCAAACCACTCTGTCTTGTCTTTTGGTACAGATGTGAAATTTGCGATAACAGATTGCTTCAAATAAATTTACTTCTACTGCATTAATCTGATAAGTAACATCTAACTTTGCTTTTCATTATTATACCATTGAGACTTTTCTAAGCAGTCTTATTTCTGCAGTGGGCCGGTTAGAGTTATCTCTCAAAGAAACTTTAGCTTCCACCCAGTGTCTTTCACTGAAGTAAACCATAAAATAAAAATAATAATCTAAAAGTTTTGAAACCTTTTTGGGTTTATGTGTGTGTGCATGTGTAAACATGTATGTAACAAAGCAGGTTTACAGTACCAATCTAGATAGATTATTTGTTTCAATTTGTTGTTTTGATGGTCATAACTACGTTACTTTTCTGATTATGTACACAGACATTCTGTATTGCATTGTTGTCTCTTGTAGTCCATGACTTCACCTTTACCTTACCTCATTTTTAGAGGGATTAGTTTGGATTGCCTTCCATAAAGCAAAAAGCACATTAGTTGCATTAATTCAGAAGTCCAGTCCAGAGGGATTGTAGTCATAAGCTTGTCATTGTACCTTTTAGTCTATTAAATTTCATTCAAAAGGCTTAATAATAAGCTTGTAGCTGCAGCTTCCCGCCCCCCTCCTTTCTTTTTTGCTTTGGCTTCTTAATTTTGAAAGTGAGGGGTGGATTTGTATGGAAATAATCAGTATAATCTCTGAAGATGCACATGGTCCTCCATAGCAGAATTTGTTTCTTTATGCTAGAGTGAGCAGAACCACTGTGGCAACAATAATAGTGAGCTTGTGTGTGACAGCGTTTCAGATTGCTTGTTTTACTTGGCTTGTGCAGTGTCTGCAGTGTTCCCTGTACATTGTCTTGTTAAACTGGAGCTCTAAGATTTGACTGAGAGCCTGTAGAGCGCACTTTGGTGTATGTGTACCTGCCCTTTTTTATGCCAATGAAAGCAGGACTTTTGAAAGTAAGCATCTGCTAGTTTACATGTTAATGGAGGAGTTGGCTAGCCTAAAACCATTTTATGAAGCCATGATCTTTTTTGCAGTTTTTCTCTATCAGCTAGTGAGGGCAAACTGAAAGTCAAATTATCTGATGGTGTGTATCAAGACTGGATGTTAAAAAAGAACCATCGTATGGTTTATGGAGCAGAATAACTCCAGAGCAATCAATTGCTCTGAACATGCAAAAGTTAAAAATTATATTAGGAATTGCCACATAGGTATTGTTCTATGCATTTTTTACCATTAATTTTTTTAAACAAAGTGGAATTTATGAACTGTAACTGAAATCCAAGGGTTTTTAAATTATTTATGAAATATTGAAGTGAAACATTTTATTTTGTGATCATTATTTCAATGAGTTTTCCTAATTACATTAAATATCTGCTTTCCTCAGGCTTTGCCTGACAGCAAACAGTAAAATCCTATTTTACTATTTTTTTAATGGTTTCTTTTTTCCTTTTCCTTTTTTTTTTTTTTAAATTTTGTCATCTGTGAGGATTTCTCTCTGTCCTCTATACGCAGAACTTAATTTTCTTTTATGGAAAAGAGATGAGAAGAGAAGCTTCTAAATATCTATAAAAACACCAGAGTGAAGTGGCAGCAGAGGTGTTGACATCAAATTGTTTTAACCTTTATTTACAAATGTAATTAAGAACTGAAAAGATTACCTTAAAATAAAATCATGAGAGAGAGTCTTATGCATGGTAAAATCTGCTCTTTCATTACTGCACACTTTCAGTGCTCATTTACATTGTTATTTCCCGAAGTCCCTGCAACTGTTAAATTATGCAAATCAAGTTACCATAATATTCACTGCCAAAATGTTTTATTTAATAGCAGTCATTAATTTATTTCTCTAATCGAATCCACTAGGAAATCATTTTAAATGTATCATTTTGCTTTAAACAGGTCCCAGTTCAGCAGAAGGAAAACCTGTTGGGCCTTACAATCATGGGGGGGAGTTTAACACATGCATGACAATTCAGCAGTGACACCTCTCTCTTTCCTTCCCATTTACCCAGTAATCTTGCATAATGGGAAAATCAAACAACATATTTAAATGTGACATAACCAGTTATTTTATAATGCAATGAATAACTACTGTTGTTAATGCTTTTGCTCAAAGTGAAGCATTATAAGAGAGAGAAGAGTTGAAGACAACCTGAGAGAACTAGGGTAGCACCTCTGAGAGATGGTAAAGGTAATGGTAATGACACTGAGGAAAAAAAAGGAGAAATTCTTGTATAGCTCCAGATCTCTTAGTCACATGGTATTTAGAATAGAATACAAGAACATCTTGAATGCAAATGGTGCAGTGAGGTAAGTTCAAATCATTTCGGATCTCCCCAGGAAAGTGATACTTTTGCTAAAGTCTTAGCAAAGGGGAGGCAGGAGAATTTTCTGCTGATTCATCCTTCTGCCATCCTCTCCTTGTGTATTTCAAATGTGCTATATAGAGGAGGAAAATTCTGAGGGACATGATTTAGTTTACTGCAGTCAGAAGAAAAAGCATGGTTATGGACTTAGAGTTGCCCTAGGTTTTGGGAGGGCTAAGCATTATTTAAATGTTCTGTGATCTGAAAATACTATTTGAGTGACTTTTTGTCAGAGGAAGCTATTGCATTTGAAATCCTGAATTTTAGGTATAAAATATAAGGCTTTATATGCACATATTTTATAAGCAAAACCTGGATATGGATAGATTTTCTTTCCACTTAACTTTAAACCTTTGCACCCCTGCCTTCATCCCAATACTCTTATGCAGTTGTGGCAGGAAATTAAATTCAGTACAGGACTGGAGATTGCAATCATCTCTTCTCCTGTACCTGATACATTTTTGCCTTGTTCCATTGCAGGGAAGTTCTGGCAATTTGTTTGAAAACGCAAGTGAAATACTTTTGCAGGGACAAATAAGGTTAACCTATTTAAAAGCCACAGGAAGCAGAATATCCTGTTGTCTTTGAGAACATGCAAATGAGATTCTTGTCTAACTGAAAAATAGGACATTTCTGGGTTAATTGCTGGAAAAGACCAATTATCCAAATACCTCTAATAAAAGAAACACCACCACCCCTCTGCTATCTTTCTTCAAAGAAACTATTATCATCTTTAATCTGTAAGCACATTCACCAGAAGCCTACATGACTCTTATTATTCAGCTTTGTGAATAACTGGTGAGATTGTTACCCAGCTATCTTATATGCAATTAGATGGAGCTACAGTTCTGATGTCAGTGTGTTGCCTCAAACCTGTGAGTGCTCGTCTTAGTGACCAGTTATAGATCCTTAAACACATGAAGTGATGTGAAATAGTAGGTAGGTGGCCATCATCACATATTTTCCCACCTTCCCTCTATGCAATTTAATCCAGCCCTAAACAGGTTGATTCCTTCCACTTCCATTCTTCCTTCTCCACTTCACCTCTGTAAGTGTTGCTATAGGACACAGAATTAAAGGAGTGGAGGACCTGATCACAGTTGGTATGGAGTGAAGGGCAAAACAAGGCTGCCCTGGTCTCATTAGGCTTCATCTCTCCCGCTCTCCAGCAGGTAGGCTTCAGGAAGATCTGGCAATGAGGAGGAACACTCCTGGCTTTAATCTTAGAAACAGTCTATAAATGTTCATAGGTTTTTTTATATAGTTTTGTTTTTCATGCAACCCCAACATAAATAACATCATGGGGTTTATGTGTCTTTTTGCCTAGTCAATGATGTTTACCTCAGGTAACTTTGTCTCCTTATATGTAAAATATCAGGACTGAAAATACATTAGAAAAATAAATAGGTCTTTTGGAGAATTCTAGTTATATTTTGTTGGCTTGAAAACTAGGAAGTTCTTCATACTGAATAAACACTTATTTTCATACTCAGGACAGGTTTTTTAATAATAATTTTCTGAATCATAAAATCTAAATAACAACGGCACATAGAATAAATATATTAACGTTAGCCATAATAATTATTTTTTACTAATCTCCCCATATATAGATTTTGTATTGTGAGACAATTAAATATTCCATTTAACTAAGATAAAACAATAAATAAAAGCAACAAACAAATTAGTGACTATCTCATCTTTTTCCTTACCTCTAGACTTTGTTCACAACAGATTTCCTGTCTGTGATTATATATTTCTGTATTCCCAAAATATAAAGCTCTCTGCTGAATCTCAATGACAAGAAAAAATCTTAGCATTTTTATTCTTTAGTGATCTGACCTTTCCTCTGTTTACTTGTTTACTTTGTTCTGCATCTTTGATTCAACTGGCAGTTTACTGAAAAGTGAGAAGCAAAACTCTTCAGTTTACCTCTCTACTTCCATGGTCTGTAATTTCTTTTGCAGAATAATAGTTTTGAAGAATAAATGGAATACTTTTTTCTTTTTCAGGAGTTCAGGGTCTTAGGCTTGGAATTTTGTAGGCACTGTTTGCTATCTTGAGGGCTGTTTGCCTTGATGCAGCGCTAGATATTAATTGGATCAAACGGAGGTAACCAGCTGCTGACACTTCAACTCCTGACACTTCTACATAGAGACAAAATGTAGTAGGTAAAGTGCTTTTTCCACTTTCCTGGTTGAATTTCTTGAGGGTGATCTAGAAATACTTTTAGAAACTCACTGGTGTGAGAGAAGCCAGTTGTGAGGGAAGCCTCTGTCAAGGCTTATTTTCAGGAAAAATAATTTACATCTAGGTCCCCTTTCCTCCTCACCATGTTTTCATCTGTCCTCAAGGACCAAACTTGTCTTAGCTAAACTGCATCTGCCTAATCTACCTACCTCTAGCATTTCCTGTGTGCATAGATGATTTTCTATTGGTTTTGCTGCTTATGGGATGTTCATGTTTAAGTATTGGGCTTTTTTTAATTCATAACAACAGGGTAAAGACCATACTCATACATACAAGTGGGTTTTTTTAAAATCTAACAGCACTTCCTTAGCTGAAGACTGTCCAGGCTCAGAAAGTGCATCTGCTTTTATTGGGATGTTTATTCTTTTTGTGTATCACAGCATGTCCTATAAAACAATGTGGATTTTTCTTTCCCTCTTTGTCCTTTTAGGATTTGGTTTTACTGATGAGAATTTTATTTTTTAAGTAATACAACACTGACTTAGAAGGTCTTTAAACAGAGAAATGTTTACATAAACTAACTGCCACTTTGGTCATCTTTTGTAGCTGTCACTAGGCTTCTCCTCCCTTAGATTTCTCTCTAGAAGAACCTCTTTGCTCAAGGCTTGGGAGGATGTTTGGGGACCTTGCCATTGCTTGGCTAGGGCTGAACTCTCTGAGGGTACCCGGGGTGGCAAGGTGGGCTTCTCTACCAGCACACAGCGAAGACAGCTAGTAGTGAGGATTGTTTTCAGAAGTTCAGAAGTGCTTTGCTCATTAGCTGCCCCTGTTAACAACTAGCATTAGCTACGAATAATGTGTTAGTTACTCATTAAAACCCAGATTTTTGAATTTATTTGTATGACCAACTTATAACATAGGTTTCAATATGGAAAACCTGAATAAATTTTGTGAAAGACATAAGTGACTTCTCAAACTTCCCAAACATCTATACACAGTTTGCGCTCAGCTTCATTTACTTGATAGTCACCTGCCATGCTGCTGCGCACTCTTCTTATGGAAAGTGAATAAGGGAGCTTAAAGTGTATTTGCAGATTGGTTGTTTGTTTGTTATTTCCATCAAGAAGACAGTGACTAAGAGATTTCTTTTTGGGTTTGTTTTTTTTTTTTTTTTCTCTTCCCGATAGCATGTGGTATGAAACACCTGAAGACGTGCAAATGGAAAATAATACCTGTATTTTTATACTTGCAACTTTTACTATTTTGTATTCTGCTTTATTGATCATCATCAGAGATATTTGTTTATCTGCTTAGTTTATTTTTACCAAGATATAATTAATTTGTATGGAAGAAGTAGTAAATTATTTAAATGTCCCTACTTGTCTGCAAAGATTGTTGTTCAAAGTGTACAAAGGATAATGTTAGCATGTTTATTATCCTTTAATGACACCGGTTTCAAGTGCCATTTGAAGCCATTAGTACTTGTGAATAGTCTTGGGAACAATCCACCTGAAATTTTGAAGTGGTTCAGTACATTTACATTTCATCAAGTATGTAATTAAATTGATATTATTCAAATAAATCTGTAAATTAAATGTACTCTATACCTCTCTCTCCTGATAGAATTAAGCTTGAAAATTTCTAAGATTTTTTTGTAAGAGTAGGTGGAAATCTTGTGTAATTTGTCAAGACAATCATTGTGAAAACAATGCTGACTAAAAAGAACTAAGATACATAACTGAAGTTATTCTGAGTGAGTGATAGCACTAGTACAGCCTATAGACTCTTTCAGGCAGAAATTTCATCTGTTAGATATCTGATTTTTTTGGTCATTTGACTTAGAATAAGTCTTGCTGGAAACTATACTGCCCCTTCTGATTTCAGTGAAGATTTAATCTTGAAAAAGCTTCTGGATGCATTTGCTGGATGAAGCTGAATGCTGATCACTGAACTATTTTTTTGCATGCGACAGGAGTGTAATCAAAAGAGATGGGAAAACTTGTATATTTGTTGGTTTTGAATGTCAGATTTTTTTTTACTGACAAATTATACTTGTTTGTTTTCAAGTTTCAATTTTTAATCAATACTAGGTCTGCATTTTTAACAGAGCGAAACTGTGTAGAGTTAGGGAAGTTGTTAAATGTGTCTTGGAATGTTGAAGAACAATGCATTGTTAAAGTAATCTGAAGATCATTAAGAACATGTTGTATATGTAAAATGTATGTCCACTCTAATTATATAGCAAATCTGATTTGAGAAGAGATCAAAGTCCTAATTCTAGTCTTAGCAGCTTGCATAAGATTTCTAACCATGGAAGATAGCAGAACCTTTTCCACACTAAACAAATTAATGATATTAGGGAACAGTAGTACAATAAACTGAAGAGTCTAGAAAACATGTAATGCTGATATTACTTCATTTTGGATATTACTTCATTTTGCTTTATAGGAGTTCTAGAGACTGCTTGGCAGGTTTATAAACTTTACTTCTGAGGAAAATGCTCTGCCCAACAGAAATGCAACCACAGCTAGAATGAGTGTGTGCCATTTACATTTTGAATAGTGTAGGAGTTGTGTAAAATCCTTTCAGCCTGTCTTGTACCTAGTAAGCCAAGGAAGGAAGATGCTTGTTTGCTGAGATTCTTCCTATTCTGTGCTTTAAGTATCATAGTCCCCTCAAACTTTTATTATTATTTTCTACTAAATTCTTTTCAAAAGAAGGCTAAGCATAGAAATAGCACAGCAATTAAGTGTATATTACCTAATACACTCAAAACCATACTTTTTTTCTGAATCAAAAACGTTGGCCTTTAGTTGACTACGTCATTGCTGCTAATAGACACCATCAGAAAACTGATAACAATACTCACCTCTATTAAATGTATTTGCTCAGCAGAGGCATATTGCTGCAAATGAAGTTCACTTAGAAATCTGGGAAAGTGATCTTTGGTATGCTGTAGTCCTGAAAACTGAAGGGATAGCTGACTTAATCTTCTCTGACAGGCATTTATTTGCATTTCTCATACAGAAATGCATTGCACATCTAGAAAGCCACTGGAATGTGTTGCAAAAATAAAAAAAAATTATTGTTTAAAAAAGATTCATCTATCATCAACATGGATGACATTTCATTTAAGTGTGATGAATGCATATTTGTATAAGAAATGGGACATCCTGATTCTATTGCACATACATCTTGGCAATTACTGTTGTGCTCTCTTCTGAGAAGCAAGTTTGTTGCAGATAAATATTTTTGCCAAATCATGCTTTAGAATGTCACAGGTACTTGATGCTCTAGTAATACCTGAGAGAACCTGAGAATATATTACACAGTTCAGAATTGTCTCTGGAAGCAGCAGTAGATCCTGAAAACCACATGGACAATTTCTTGATTGAGTTAGTGGCCACAGCATTGGAATCCCAGTTTTTATATTCTTTCCCATGCTGATGTGCCTCCAGCACTTTGTTGGACTTTGTATGTTGGTGAAATGGAATACCTTTGGAATTATTTTGCCTCCTATGTGGCCATGATGGCAGCTCCAGTATTAAATGTCTGCTAATATTTATGCCTCATAGAGACACTTGTTTAACTGTGCCACATGAACTTTCCCATCAGCTATTCATCATTGCTTCTAAAGGAAAGGAGTAGGTCACATAGCAGCAGGACAGGTTGTTCTCACCTTTCATCTCTTTGGAGCAAGGAAAGGTAAGAAGTACAGATCTTGAAACAGCAGAATTTGTGATACCAAACAGAGATGAAATGCAAATAGTAGATTGTTTTCTACTTTAAAATCTGGTTGAAGTTTGTTTTATTAGTTATCTCTCAATTAGCATGCTCAAAAATAGAAAAATAGTAGTAAAATTATTCTTAGAGCTTTGTTTTGTTTTTTGTAATTTCTTGGGCTGGGCTCTTAAAATATGATTTCGTGTGTGTTTATAAAGTATGATTGGTATGTTGAATTAGGTTTAATTAAAACAGCAATGCTCTTCATATTCCTAAAGTGCAAGCCTCCACTTTTGAAGCCTTCTCTCTGATTAACCTTCTTGCCTTCATATTTAGAATAACCACATCATGTAATTTTTTATAAGGTCAAGAAAGGAGTAGGTCACATAGCAGCAGGACAGGTTGTTCTCACCTTTCATCTCTTTGGAGCAAGGAAAGGTAAGAAGTACAGATCTTGAAACAGCAGAATTTGTGATACCAAACAGAGATGAAATGCAAATAGTAGATTGTTTTCTACTTTAAAATCTGGTTGAAGTTTGTTTTATTAGTTATCTCTCAATTAGCATGCTCAAAAATAGAAAAATAGTAGTAAAATTATTCTTAGAGCTTTGTTTTGTTTTTTGTAATTTCTTGGGCTGGGCTCTTAAAATATGATTTCGTGTGTGTTTATAAAGTATGATTGGTATGTTGAATTAGGTTTAATTAAAACAGCAATGCTCTTCATATTCCTAAAGTGCAAGCCTCCACTTTTGAAGCCTTCTCTCTGATTAACCTTCTTGCCTTCATATTTAGAATAACCACATCATGTAATTTTTTATAAGGTCAAGCTATAAGGAATTATTTAATATTTATAACAATACTCTGTTTTAGACCTAATAACATGTCAGATTGTAACATTATATAGAAATATAGAAAATTGTTGTAAATGTGTAAAAATAATTTGTTATCTGAGTGCAGAAACGTGTTTTCAGTGCACTCAGGTGTATTGTCTGATTGTGGGAGAAGAAGGGGATATTTGTGGAAGACCAAACAAGCTCGTGTACAGGGTAGATTTTATAGTTCACCTAAAGTCTGAGCCTTTTCTTCTAAAATTCATCTGACACCTGTAGCTTCAACTGTGAGCGTTGGTCATTTTCAGTTTAATAGAATTTTGTTCTATATAACATTCAGTGAAGTGACTGCACAGTCAGTTATTATGTCATCAGTGGGGGGATCATTGTCTGGAATACCAGAACAGGAACACTTTGAAGGATGATCATATCTATACTTTGAAAATCATTTAGTAATAGTCAAGTTTATCAAATATATTAAAACCTGATCTTAAGGGTTATTTCACATTTCACTTCAATATCATTTGGAATAATAAACTTGAAAAGTGTTACAGTCAGTTCTGTGGCCAGGTAACTGGCTAGTCTGCATACAGCAGGTCAGTGGCACATGCTCAAGAAGAATTTCTGTAAGTGTATGTTCATGTGTGTAAGTGTTTGTTCACTTAACAGGTACCAGGTGAAATTTAACAAACAAACAAAAAAAATACCCAACCAAACAAATAAAAGAACAAACCCCCCTGTGCTTTGTTATTGTATGTGCCAAGTAGAACAGAAATACCCTCACTTAACCATCAGTGAATAACATGATAATCTTTCAATATTCCAGTATATTGTCTCCTGGGGAAAAAAATGTTTGTGTTAAATAAAAGCATGTAATAGTAAAGTCAAGAATGTATTTCTGTTCCAGTTGACATTTTATATAGTGGACTCCTGAGTTTGTGGCATTCGGCTCAAGTAAAGGGGGGGATTCCTTTTGGAAGGGCAGAGGAAATACTCCCCTACATACTGCAAAGCATCAGCAGAGCTGCCCTTCAGTGACCCTGCCACTTGGCCTGGCCTTTGCATATGCCTTCCCCAAAGCATGGGCATTATGACAGATCCTCAGCTCCTCCTGTTCTCTGGCCAGTCTTAAACCCTGCAAACACTTCCACACCCATCTGAATCCAGAGACAAGCCATGTGCCAAGTACTTGATATGAATATGTGGCTTCTGCAGTTTGTGCTGCCCAGCTTTCTTCTGAACTGTTGTTAAAGCAGCTGTGGCAGCTGGAAAATGGGGATGCAGAGTTTGCTGCTACCTGCTTGTTTTTACCTCTGCTGTGTTCTTCAGCTCTCAGTCAGCCTAGTCTATTGATAAAATGAGTTGCCTCTTTAGCCACATCACCACTGTATTTGTTTATACTCTTCTGTTTGAACTCTGGCTTCTTTTTTTTTAAGTACAATTAATATTGCTATAATTACACATGGCAACCTGTCTCCTTATCAATGGAAACAAAAGGCAGAAAGCAACTCTGCCTTTTTTCAGTTGGCTTGCAACTGAGCCAAGTGCAAGACTAAAACTTCCAGCAAGCTGAATGTTTAACATCTGCATTTCAAACCATTTGTACCTTCTCTCAGCCTTGCATGGCACAAGCCCACTCCTTCAAAATTGCTGTTATCCTGTGTTGCAATTACATGATCAGATTCCCCCAAAATCATGGCTGGGTCTCCTGCAGACCCAGCATATGTGTGCTCCCTAGAGAGCAGGAACCATTCCTGGTTCTTCCAAAGCTTTGTTAATTGTGCAAGAGGATGATGACGGTCTGGTGAAAAGTGTGACAGAACAGGATTCATAAGTCTAGGGAAGTAGGATACTCTGTTACCTGTTTTGTAATAATTGTTTTTGTAAGTTGCATGCTACAGGGAAGTTGATTCCTTTCTGCATGTCCCATATTGGTTTCAGTCATTGCATGTAGCTGCTCTTTACTTTTTTAACTTGTGGGGCATGTTTTAAACTGTATGTAAAATATGATATGGAGATTGTATCAATAGCATTTCCAAACATAGCATTTCTGGTTTCCTTTCCCTACTTTGATGTCAGGGTTTTGACAACTGCCCTTTACTTACGTGCCTACCTGCTGCAGTTGGAAGCCTAGCTCATATGCCATATTCTGTCTTTAAAACTATAATATTTTTCCTTTGACATTTTTTATCTTTTTTTTTTTCCTCTTGAAGGCTTTTGTGTTTTCATGCTGATTTTCTATTACTCTGGTTTTTTTGTACTAATACAAACAAGTTCACCCAGGTTCAGTACTTAGGTGGGGTTTTTTTTTGTTTCCATAGTTTTCCAGCTTCCCTGTTGTTCACAAGCTTTGCATCAACATGCTGCACTTTACAGACGTTACACTCTAGTCAAGCATTACACTGTATAGTAATTTGTAATCAAAATTGCTTGAGATGATTTAACAAGCAACATCGAATGCAATTGCTAAGTATAGGTAGTATGGAAGTAGAGCCCGATTTAGGGCCTGGTCTTAGGTCTTAAGGCATAAAACTAATGGTGTTAAGCTGGTAATGGGCAGACAACTGTATGTTATCTGAGACAGGTGTGATAGAAGCCTAAATTATGTTAGTGCTTTACTGTAGTCATCACATGTAAAAAATACTGCTATGCATAAGGAGAGTACAGAGAGACATAAAATCAGCTCTGTCTGTCACAAGTGAATTCACAGATGATTCTGAAGAGGATGGGCAGCCTATTTGTACAGTTCTATTACTGATGGTTTCCTTGTTCTGAAGCAATGGGCTTTTCGGCTTTTACTTGGAAAGGCTAAGCTGGGGGGAAAAGTGTTTCCCCTTGGAAGAGGAAAATAATTCCTGTTAAAGATGCAAAGGATAAGAAAGCTAATGAGGATAAGTATGATTAGGTTTTGTGGTGCAGAATGATGAAGAGAAATATTCTTGCAGTCTGTGGTTGAAGAGGTTACATATGATTTTTACTTCTGCAGGTGGCTATAATAAGCCTTATTCATTATATTTCTTCACCACCATCTCAGGATTTAACTTACAGAACTCAAAATTTAGTACTGACTTTCATGGTGCTACCATTGATTTGCATCAGTTGCAGACATCTATATCTTAAGTGGATTTCTAACACAGGTTAACAGGTTGTTCTATTGATGTGTTAATTAAGCTCTTAATTAGGTAGTGGTATGCTATGACGGTATTGTGTGTGTGATGTGACGTCTTCCCCAAACTGTTCATGAGAAGTTATGTGTTTAGAACAAAGAGTGGGGAGTATTGCAGGTAGCAAATTAATTTCCACTAAAATGGTAATAATGCAGTTTTTAAAATCAAATTTGTTTTACCATGGAAAAATACGACTTCAGATTTATTCTTTTCCTATGCTTAACATTTTTGTTTTGTAATCTAATTCTGAAATATTTTCATTTAGTATTTTTTGCTTATGTTTATTTGTTTATCAGCCTTTTCATTCCTTTGCAGTAACTTTGTCTACAATTTAATAGGTTTTAATTTTTTTTCTAAGTCTTTAGAAATGGGAAGTTAGCAGTTCTTCAGATAGAAATGTCCAGGTAACATCCTCCTGGTGAACAGAAGGGAAGAGAGAAGGCTTCTCTGGGAGCATTTCATTTGCATAAGAAGGCAGTGTCTTTCCAATTGAAGGAAATTTATTATTATGAAAAATAAAAATGCATTCAATCTTTTTGGTGATAAATTGTCTTGTTGCAGTCAGGCAACACTTCTTTCAAAGACAAAGACATTGACAAACTATTTAAACTGAGAGGTGTAATAGGCAAAGGTAATGTGAGTTTCTAAATGTGGGGTTTTATTTTAATTTGAGTGATCTAAAGGTGAAGAATCCAGAGAAGGGCAACAAAGCCAGTGAAGGGTCTGGAGCGCAACTCTTATGAAGAATGACTGAGGGAGCTGGGGTTGTTTAGCCTGGAGAAGATGAGGCTCAGAGTTGACCTTATCGCTCTCTACAACCACCTGAAAGGAGGTTGTAGCCAGGTGGAGGTTGGTCTCTTCTTCCAGGCAACTAGTGAGAGGACAAGAGGACATAGCCTTAAGCTGCACCAGGAGAGGTTTAGGTTGGCCATTAGGAAGAATTTCTACACAGAAAGGGTGATTATTTATTGGAATGGGTGGTGGAGTCACCATCCCTGGAGGTGTTTGAGGAAAGTCCGGACATGGCACTTAGTGCATGGTCTGGTTGACATGGTGGTATTTGGTCATAGATTGGACTTGATGATCTTCAAGGTCTTTTCCAACCTAATAGTTTCTGTAATTCTGTGATCTTAGGGAATATATTAGTGAGTTAAACCACAGTCAGAAGCCACTGATGCTGCTATTTCACTTGTGGTGGCAAACATAAAAGTTGCAATGTCAAGTTCTTTACAGCTGAGTGATGTAACCTGTGCCTGGGCAATAGTATGCTACTTACTGGTGAATAAAGTTGAGAGAGTGAAGTGGTGACAGAGAATTATGGTTTAAATCCTCTGACTGGTACCCTTGTCCTTATCTACACTTAGATTTTTTTTTAATTTTTATATATTTTTTAAAGCTTTCAATGTTATTTCTACTTTCACAGTGTGATGGTTGGGAGCATTGGTATGGAAAGACACAGCTGCTCTCTGAAGCTGTTTACAAATACTGCAGTCTCAGTAGCTGCTCTGTACACTTCTATAACAGGTGGTACTAACATTGGCTTCCCAGGAGAAGAATAAAAAATGCTGTGGTAAATAAGATAATAGTATATCTGTGTAGTATTTTTGATTCTGTAATTATATACTAAGGCTTTGAACTATAATTATTTAACCCGCCTCCAGTTTACAATTTGACAACACTGCTATGTAAGCCTAGAGTCATAACAGAGGATAATTTCAGGCTTGAAAGCTCCCAGCGTAGATGTGTCCAAAAGTCCATTCTGCACTCTGAACTCTCTGTGGTTTTCAATTACTACACACAAAGGTCATGATTTCCAGCCCTATTGTTCTGGTCTCCACTAGCTTATCCAACCTCTGATTTATTATAGTAGAGAGTGAGATAAGAGCCACTAAGTTAAAGTGTGTATGTTTTGATGGGGGATGGGAGGAAAGACTACAAATGCTATTAGTAAGGCAGAATGCTCTCTTGGTGGCTGCTTTGCTGGGGGTTATTATTTCATGTGCCTTCAAATGACTCCTGCAGGTGCTTTGACAAATGGATTGAGATATTGCCTAGTAAATTCCTCTGCTTCTTGTAAATACTTCTGTGGCTATGTAGATGATTTGTAACTTCCTATGCCAAGGTGTCTTTGTAAATCACATCAGAGACCTCTGTGCCTTCCAAAAGCCACAATGTGGCTTGGAAGGGGACGTGAATGAAATCTGAAGAAAAATACTAACAGAAAAATTATTAATAGAAAATTAAGGCATTGAAATTCTAAATGTGTTTTGAGGAAAGAGATGTCATTTTTCCTTTGCTAGTTCGCATGTGTTGTTTGCCCATGGAGTTATAAGACCAGTTCTCTCTTCTGCCAAAAGCCAGGGTCCTAATTTGAATCTCCTCCTCCTAAGTCTCATTTCTGTTGTGGCTTTTTCCTGCTCCCTCACTGTTCCTCAAGTGATACTTCAAACACTTGAGTTTGGCTCATCCCAACACCTTCTCTGTCTTGAAAGAGAAGTTTAAACTTGGCATAGGGACTTGAATTATTCAGAGCTCCTGTTGATAAGATAAGGTATTTGATCTCTCAAAATATTTAGAGAAGAGATGACAGCAGTGGGTGTTTATGATGCATGAAGGAAGTGGGAAAATCATGTTCTAAAAAAACGAAACAATTACATATGTAATAATCAAATTAATTTCACCTTGAATATACTTTAAAAGCATTTAGTCAGTCTTGTATGCAGCTCTGAGGTAGGGAAGGGAAGAAGTGGTGAAGAAAGTATAAAGTGTCATTTCCAAGGTTCAGTCTCAGGATCTGCAAATTCCTGAGTCCCTCACTTCAATCCCTTCCTTGTTAAAAAAGACCTTTTTAGTTTTCTGCAAGATCCTGTAGCTTAAAATTCAGGGCAGCACCCACAGGTGAAGGACATCTTGGTAGTATATAAGCTAAAAGGACTTCTTAATTACTTTTTTTTTGCTACTTCCAAATGGAAGATACCTGGTTCCATACTGGGATAAATGGGTAGAACTTAATTTGCTGTGATCTAGTAACACCTGACTGATTCTTCTTCTCTTTGGGAGCAACCTATTAGCAACCTAATGGCTCAGATTTGTTTAGGCTGAGGAAAAGCTGTTTTACAGAACAGGGGGTTGGGTTTTCTGGTTTATTTTGTTTTATTGTTATTGGTTTTTTTTAACTAGGACAAGTTTCTTCACTAGAAGAGTTGTCAAGCACTGGAACAGGCTGCTCAGACAAGTGGTTGAGTAACTGTTTCTGGAGATACTTAAAAGATGTGTAGATGTGTCACTGAGGACTATGGTTTAGTGGTGGACTTGGCAGTGCTTGCTTAATGATTGGACTTCGTGATCTTTGAGGTCTTGTCCAACCAAAAAGTTCTGTGATTTAATCAATTCTGCATATGTTTCCTTCTCTATGTAAAATATTTCCATGTATATATACATATGTGTGTTTGTGTGTGTATGTGTGCTAAGGCTGGGAATAGTACTGCTGTAACTTACTATGTTAACTTTGTAGATATTTGTGTCTTATAATTTCTCCTGAAATGTTTACTGTCAAAGCTGGGCTCAACGTTTTAAGATTGATCTAATTAATTATATCCAAAATTAATAGCATTTGAAAGTTAAAGATACTGATTTTATTTTTCCTAGCAGAAAAAAGTTTTAGAAAGAATTTTCAAGTTTCGAACATCTCTGTAAATTCTTTTGGTACTTTGTGTTCCGGTTTCATGAAACATATCCTATGATCTTTTATAGAAATATTTCTGGAGTCAAACTGAAGAGAGATTATTTCTGACAGAAAAAGCTCATGAGAAAGTTTGCTAAAATTGTATCTTACTTTTAGAGAATTTTGTAGAGAAATTTCTAGATACTTTGAACAATCTAAGCTTTTGTTACAAATACTAACAAACTATTTCCCATTAAAAGAAATTGTTTTTCAGTGTGTATTTGTATACATTTTACTTAACTTCATTATCCTTTTAGTTTTTAACTCTTTGCTGTAGGCAGTGTCTCTGGCTATGCAGAAGAGAGAACATATTCTCTTAAGTCATTCAGGTTACTGAAAGTGTTTAGAAATAACAGAATAAAGTCCTTTTGAGTTCATTTAAAATATGACATACCAAAACAAACTCACTCAAGTTGGTATTTGTTTTGACAAATCTGTGCACATTAAGTGTAGTCATTTCAACCTATACTTAACTAATGAATTAAACAAGTTTTTGCTTCCATTTTGCATTCTTAGTGTCTAGTTTTGTGCTGTGGGTACTTCAATGACCCAGGCAGACTGCTGGAATAAGAAAGGTGTCAGGTGTATCAATCCCCAGTTAGGTGGGGATTGATAAGGTGGTAAACTTTAAGGTGGAATGAGGCCTCTGTCTTGCTGCAGCATAAACACCTGCATGGAGTTGGGTTAGATGGACAGATGCACAAGCATATCTTCATGCTTGATATTGGTGAAATTAACGTGGAAAGCTTAGTACCACATTTTCTTTTACTTTCTAAAGCTAGTTTATATGCTCACAGAGTATAAAGCCCAATATTCTAGCACTAAATGACAACCGAAAAAAATTGGTTCTTTATGGTCAGGCATTAATGAGTACAGCATCATGGTATGAGAAGCCTGTGTAAATAAACTGAACACCAACTCAGAAAACTTTTGTTATAAGCCTTAATATAAAACAGAGGAAAGCCACTGTGGTCAGTAGAAACAAAAATAGCAGTATAGAGGAAAGCACCACAGGATGAGCTGCCTATTGAAAAGAATTGAAAGCTGCATTTTGTAGTGGATATTTTCTGGATTCTCTCTCAACCTTTACGAATAGATCACAGCTGGAGTAGTTGCAGAACTTCACATCTTTGGGGCATGCTCAACAGGGGCTTTTAGTATAGATTCATTTTTCCTTTTGCTGTCTCAAAAGGAATTGAAGTTTAGGTCAAAAAGAACATCTGACTGAAAGTACCCAAGTAAAGATACCAGGACAATTAAAACAGGAAGAAAAGGGGGAGGATAACAGCAGGACTCAGCAGTCATCAAAGCATGGTAACCTTTGTTGTTGAGCCTGACCTCTTTGCCTTTCAGCTCCCTGTGTTGTACTTACATTTTGGGAACAAAAATAACTGAAAAAAAGAAAAGGAGGGGAAAAGAAGAAAAAGCAGACACCTAAGAATACTATTAATAGCTCTTTGAAATGGGATATTGGTATTGCAGTCTGAATGCTATTTAAACATTGTTTTAAAATGCTAATTTTCCATTTTTTAATCTTTTTTGTGAACTGAGAAGAGATATACCTGGGGAAAAAAACACTTGGCATGCGGTGATTTGAAAATCACTGTCTGTCCCTTGATGTCTTCATCTGACAACATCTATATGTTGCCAGGTTGCCATGACAACTAAGTACAGTTGTAATTGCAACCCTGGAAAGGTAATTCTTTCACTCAAAATGTGGCATACATTTAGCCTGTCTGAAGTTTCAACAAACCATCTTTTAATGACAAGTATTTTGAAAGGCCTGAATGAGGTAGTTTCTTTGATGTCAATTTTTTTTATTATCTCATGTAGCCTAACTAGAAAGATATGTTGGCTTTTATTCAGCGGAGTCTGTATTTTTAACCTTTTTATGCCTTATTTGAGTTTCAAATATATGGTATCAACTGTAAATCTGGAATTAACATATGAAAGCAAAATATCACATAAAGTGTTCATTTACTTGTATTGGAAGTTGTGAAAGTAGAAGTTCTTGATACATTGCTTATGCTTACTATCCTTTGGGTTAAATCAAATTACTTCTGTTGTATGGCTGACTGTATTTCCTAAAATTGAAAACAAACAAACAAACAAAAAGCCAACAAAACCACAACCAAACAGCAAAAAAGTACACCCATCAAACTCAAAAAATAACTGCAAGTGCTTCTACTCAGCAGGCTACATAAGGTTTATAGTACCACAAAAGCAATCTTAAGAATCAGCAAAACTGCAGTAATTCTAAGAAATTTTCACCTGATTTGTATGCCTGTGGAGGGAACTAAAGAATCAGGGAATTATGTGTGCATAGCTGAGCCTTCTTATTCATCTACAATCCTGGATGCTGAGAATTGGCAACACTGGCTTCACTTTACCCTGTTAACAGTATGACCTGTCTCTTCCATCCACAATGACATACAGTCTCTCACCATCCATTTCCGTGGCACAAGGAAAGTAATATGACAGTCAACTACACCGCTTTGTAGTAGAGGAAAAAGTCATCTTCCTGGAATGTTTTGGTTGTCATTTAGTGCTAGAATATTGGGCTTTATACTCTGTGAGGATATAAACTAGCTTTAGAAAGTAAAAGAAAATGTGGTACTAACTTTCCACGTTAATTTCATCAAAATGTGGTATGATTCCATGAGGACATGGTAGGAACATTTCCTAGGTTACTGAGTTCTTGCTCACTAAATGATAGTACTGTTATTTTGGGATACTCTGGGATAAACCGGGCAACTTTAGCCTTCAAATTTGTTAGAGATTCAGTGAAGACTGAACATAATTCCACACTATTTAACTTCATATGGGATAAATGCCTGCATTTATCTGCTTATTTTTCTCGGTGATCCCCAACACATAAAATCACTCTCTATAAGACCCATGCAGAGATGTTTGGGATTTTTTTTTTTCCCCTTCCCTGGAATACAAGAGCAGGGTGGGGCTCTGAATGTGTTTTAAAATCAAGCTGATTTTGCTACCACAGCTTTGCCTTTCCAGCATACACTTATAGTCAGTTAAATAGTTTAAATGCATGAAGGCCATGTTGTAGTTCAATCCCAGCTGGCAACTAAGCCCAACACAGGCACTCACTCTTCCCCCTGAGTGGGATGGAGGGAGAGAATCAGAACAGTAAAAATGAGCAAAACTGTCTTTATCTCAGCCCACAAGTTAACAGGTAAAGCAAATGCCACACACACAAGAGAAGCAAAGGAAGGAATTCATTCATCGATTCCCATGACAAGCAGGAAAGCAGGGCTCTATCACAGATAACAGTGACTTGGGAAGACATGCCATAACTACAAATGTCCCCCTTCCCCCTTCCTTGACGAGAAGCTCAGTATGACCTGGCAATGTGCATTTGCAGCCCAGAAGGCCAACCACATCCTGGGCTGCATCAAAAGAAACGTGGCCAGCAGGCTGAGGTAGCTGATTCTGTCCTTCTACTCTGCTCATGTGAGACCCCACCTGGAGTACTGCATCCAGCTCTGTTGGCCCCAAACATAAGAAAGACATGGACCTATTGGAGTGGGCTCAGAGAAGAGACACAAGGATGATCTGGGAGCTAGCACACCTCTCACATGAAGAACAGCTGAGAGAGTTTGGGCTGTTTGTTCTGCTGTAGAGAAGGCTCCAGGGAGACCTTACAGCAGCCTTCCAGTAAAGGGGGCTTAATAGAAAGATGGAGAGGGACTTTTCACAAGGACATGTAGGGATTGAAGAAGAGCGAATGGCTTCACACTGAAGGAGGATAGGTTTAGATTAGATATGAGGAAGAAATGCTTCACCATGAGGGTAGTGAAACACTGGCAGAGGTTGCCCAGAGAAGTTGTGGATGCCCCATCCCTGAAAGTGTTCCAGGCCTTGTTGGATGGGTCTTCAGGCAACCTAGTCTAGTGGAAGTTGTCCCTGCCCATCCTAGAGGGGTAAAACAAGATGAACTTTAAGGTCACTTCCACCCCAAACTATTCT
This sequence comes from Pipra filicauda, assembly GCF_003945595.2. Lineage (NCBI taxonomy): Eukaryota > Metazoa > Chordata > Aves > Passeriformes > Pipridae > Pipra > Pipra filicauda. The sequence continues at coordinate 2,634,983 of NW_024104565.1, read as the reverse complement.
ATGTCATACAGAATATCCCTTGAGTTAGCCTTGGTCAACTAGCTATCCCAGCAGTGCCCTCTCCAAAATTCTTGTGCACCCCCAGCCCACTCACTGGTGGGCTGGAGTGAGAGGCAGAAAAGGCCTTGACTCTCTGTAAGCCCTGCTCAGCAATAATGAAATCAGTGTTTTTCCTAGCACAGCCCCATATAAGCTGCTATGAAGAAAATTAACTCTCCCTCAGCCTAAACCAACACATCCTGTCTTTTTTTTTTTTTAATAATAGGTCTCCTTGTAAGTCTAGACATCTATGATCATTTCAGGACAAGTCCTCTGCAATAACTGTGGCATTATGCCAGCTGACTTGTTTCTTTAACTATTTTTTTTGTCCTTTAACTTATTCAAATAATTTTTCTTTCGCTTGTTTTTTGGTTTTTTTTTCTCATTGCCCCCTAATAAAACAGAGGACAAAACCATGGTATTATTCAGCAAAATAAAACTTGAATATTTTGAAACAAGTCACAGATGCATCCCTTGAGATGTCCTAAAGCTTATTATAACCGAAGTACTGAGCTAGGCTTTCAATATTTTAACACACAACACAGTAGTGTCTGTATAAGTTTCAGAGAAAGAATCATGATTGTTTAATTTGAAATAATCCTTTTACCTCTGAGGCCTGTGCTTTGCATAGATATGCTGTATCATTTGAGTATTTTGTGTGATCTGGTAAACAGTGTTCTAATTGGTTTTGCAGATCACTAGTTTAAAAAACCAGGCACACCTTCTACACATGGTAGAAAACAGCCGTTCTGTGATTAAAAGATGTTGAGCATCAAGCACGTAACAATACCAACTGGTAAGGCAAGTGGAGTAGGGAAGGGACAGCAATCCCCATGACTCTTTATGAATCTTACTCTGAATATCAATATGGGGAGATATTCTAGTGCCTCTGAATAAACAAACTAGGGTGTGCTGGTGTAATTCAGCTCAGAATTTGCTGCCTAGTATATATGAAATATATGAAGTGTTTTATGTTGAAAGTTAATTTTCTGCGCTGGGAATTTACCTAGTAAATCCCCCATTTACTTCCTTCCATAAACTTTAAATACTCACTTTCGTACACAGGAAGGTCAACAAGGATCTTATGTTCTGGTTTCTGGTTTATGCTGTATTTGTTAGTTTTCATTTCCAGTATTCTTGCAGAAAAACAGGTTGTATATGTTTTGAAAGCTAGTTATAACTATGCCTTTGATTTCTTAGTCCAGTTGCTACTGTTTCCTGGCAGAGTCACTCTGTTGTACTTTCAAAGTTTAGAAATTCTCTCAATCCTGTAGTAACTCCACACCATTAGTTTGTTGGTTTGGATCTTCACCTACTGCACTGTTGTGCTCCAAATTTTCTCCTGGCCTATGAAGGGACAGAATTCTCCTTCTTTGCTTCTCTTTCCTTGCATGCTTGCTGAGTACAGGTTCTTGCCTTCCCTTAATGAGAGCTGTGATTTCTGACTAACCTTGGAATCATTTACATGCTCTTGTACTCTGCCCCCTGAATTCTCTGTACTGACAGTTTATCTGTTCAGAGTTGAATAGTAGGGTATAATTTATAGATATGTTTATGTTGCATAGGATTAGAATGTAAATTTTTCATAGCTTGCACAGGAAATACAAAAGTGGGAATCCCTTTAGTGTGCTTTCTCAGTTGCCTCAAGGTCCTTCAAAATCCTGTTTCAAACCCACTTGCTTTCCCCCTTTGTTTGACACTGTACTTAAACAGGACTCCACCTGCTAAGAAAGCAGGTTTTTCACTTTCTGTATTGTACCTATGCTCTTTAGGGGCTTGGTTCATCTATTGTTATTGTGACTTCATTTACCACTTCAGCACTCCTTTGCACAAAGGCTTAGACAAACTTGGTGCCCACTGAGGTAGCTTGCTTAGCCTGCCTGCCCTTGGGTCAGGGCAGCAATGTCGAGAGATAACCACTTCACCTGAGCCTGCTTCCCACAGAGATGTGTTACAGTTCCCTTTCCCACACGCTCCTCCTTAAAGCAAATATGTGTCAACATCCTAATGGTCCCAAGAATTTATAAATTATATATAGACTGACTGTATCACTTTATTTCTTCTTTGTCAAGGATATCTCATTAGGAAAGAGGTAAGCTAGTCCTCTGGGTGTCCTTCTGATGTTTTGGTATTTCAGTCACAACACACCTTATAGTCCTTATTAATTGAGACTTCAGCATTCACTTAGTGTATGGCCCCCTATCAGGAAATTGTTTTAGGTCAGTTTTCATCTCCCTTGTGTAAATCTCTTTTCCTGTTACATGTGGGAAAGCTGTACAAAAAGAAGCACTCATAGCTCCCACTTCTCCTTCAGTTCATTCACCTATGAAATCTATGTTTCACACATGAATATTAAAAGAGAGGATTTACATGAGGTAGGTGTGAATTAACCTGTAATGGTTTTGCAAATCTCTACATCTGTGTGATCACTGAGGCAAATGGGTGACTGTGTGAAAGAGAAGCTACTTATATACAGTTTTATCATTACTGTAGAACCTTCTTGGAGAGGTTTGGAGTCCAGAAGCATATTTGCCTGCCCAGCAGGTGGGACTTGTAGAGTAACAAGTATGTCTTTTGTATTGCCCACTCAGCATGCATAAAGAAGTTGTTTCTCACATAGAAATGTGATATAGAGATAGTGCCTTGCATACTCTGTAATAGTTCTGGTCTTTAATATGCATACTACGATTAATACAGTCCTCACAGCCTTTGGTTATGAATGTGGAAATGAGCTAATCTGTAAGAATCAAACTTTCAAAATGTATGATCCATGCCTATAAATCCAAGAACCCATTTTGGCAATGAAATACATGTTTGAAGGGAAAACAGTATTTAAATCAGAGGGTCACACAACATTTTCTTGAAATTATAATTCAATAAAGAAATTGATGCTAATTAGCATTTAAATCTCTCATCTTGTCAGCTCTGTGTGGTGCCTTGTTTGAAGTGAAATGTTTTTCGACAGAACCTCCTAATGCAAAATTTGTTTTCCTTAGTTCTTTGATGTTGTTGTTAAAGGGAAAGACATAAAAAAAAAAGCTTTTTTTTTTTTTTAGTAAAGGAGAGGAATTGATTTGATATTCGTATATGCAAAGCCCCAATGGATTTATCAAGAACTCTGACCTCTCTTCATCAAGAATGAAGTAAAAATGATTTTTTTTTTTGTATTATAGTTACAACTAGAGGCACCATCCAAAATCAGCTTTATCATATTTGACATTATACACGTCAGTAAGTCACAAATAGGCCAGGCAAACATTAAAGTAAAACTGATGTTGTGGTAAGCTGTCCTGTCTGGATTGCTTTGAGAAACTGAATGCAGCAATGGCAGCATCAGCTTGAGGTGAGCTGAAGGAGGGAAAATGGTGACAGGAAAGGCTTCTTACAGGCACACTTATACTCCACAAATTTGTACTTCTTCTGCACTATATACTCCTAATGCAGTGTAGTATAAAAACGTGTGTGGAGGTTTGGCCCCAAAAATCCAATCTCTAGGCTCTCCCCACAATTTGCCTCAACACAGAAGAGAAGTTTTCAGACAGGCACAACTCAGCATGGGGGAAGTATATCAAAATTTATTACTAACATGATAAATATTATAGAAACTAAAAAGCAAATAAATACACAGTATTAATACAATCTCTACCACCCCTGCTGCTCCTGCCACATCAGTTCAGATGTGGGATAACCCTCCAGGACGATAGTTAGTCTCTCTTTCATTGGGGTATCAGGGAAGGGGTCTTTTGCACTCCCACCAGCTCCTTGGTTTCTGCTGAGGTCTCCTCCTGAACTGCAAAGGAACATTTGCTTTACTAGGTCTTCATCACGAGGTCCAGGGAGTCAGCTTTGAGTCCTTTTTCCCTGGTTTGTGAAGGTTCCTCCCAGACAGTAAGATGTTCACTCTTTCCAGATTGCAGCGTTTCTGGGTCTTGCTCAGTTTTTTACACCCCAAATAGTTTTCACCAAAAGTCCCTACCCAGAAAAAGCCTGCTTGGTTTGGCTTCTCTCTGCTCCAGCTGCTGCAGCTTCTCAGCTTCCACATGTCACAGGGGGGCATTCCTCCCCCCGCATTCCTCCTTCGGTTTTCACCTGCCCTCACCCAAACCTCGCGTTGGGCCTCCTCCAAGCCCTTCGGCCTGTCTCTCCGTTGCTCAGTCTCAGCTCAAGGTCACACCCTCTCCCCTGCCATTATGGGGGGGAGAGGGTAGCAGTGAGACTGTTTCGGTCTCTCTCCTCTGCCTGGAATTCTTCCAGCTCTGTACGATCGCAGCTGCTTCTCTGGCTCTGGACCACCCCTCGGCCTGTGTCTGGCTCAGCTCCAAATGCCGTGCCTGCCTGCCGGGGGCGGGTTAGCTCCAACCCCCTGGCTGGCCTCTCAAGTCCACACCACCGCCTCTCCTGGGCAGTGGGGGGGGGAAAAGCCCCCTAGCCTTTGGCCACAAGCACCTGGTTCAGTTTCGGTACTGCCCCAGGTTCCTTGCAGCCTGGCTGGGGAGGGGAGAGAGGGCCTGGCCCCCCACAAGGGGCCTGCAGGCCTCTCTCCTCTCACCTCATGGCTCCAAATCTCTCACACTGCCAACAACTTCCTTCCAGCTGTTGTAATATGCTAATTTCACAGGTGTGAAATACAGCTCCAATTGGTCCCTGATCGGAAACTCACCTGGGACCAACCACTTCCAGCCCCCCCGGGGGGGAGCTCAAACCACCACAACGTGCTTTAAGTGCTGTGATAGTACAGTGCATTGTAATCTGCTGTTCATCTTGTACGTGGCAGATGCATAAAACAAAGTATTCCAGGTGTAAGCGAAACAGAAATAATAAAATACGCACTACAAAATATTAACACGAGGGTGTGTTTGTTGGGGAATGTATGTGTGCATATAGGCATTGTATAAGTCATAAATAAACCAAGATTATATAATATAATACACAAAAGCAGTGTTCAAGTAGCCTTGTGAAGGTCATCACATTTAGATTTCAGGAACTAAGAGGTGTTGTTGTGAAGGCTTTCTTCCTGGTCTCTATTTAACCTTCTTTTCCCCTCTCCTGTTCATTCTTTGTGCACAGTCCCTGTACCTGCTTTGCATGTCATTCAATTCCTGTTCAAATAAAACAATTTATATCCTTGTGAGTATTCTAAATTATCATTACACAATCCAAACATTTAAATCTTAATAAACCTGTCACCAATACTACTGTGAAATTGTATTGATATCATTATGCTAATTTAAAGATAGTTTTATCACAAAAAGCACAAAAAAACTGGATTATGAGTAGTAGGAAGTCTAGAACTGAGGCAAATGGGTTACAGTTTTATTTGCCTGATCAAAGATGTCTGGGATTGTGCTTCTCTGGGTATTGTTCGGTTCAAAATATAGCACCTGCAGGGATCCACAGCTAAGAAGTTTGGACCTACATCACTTCTACAAATTGGAACCAGACTCTTAGCTAGGAACCTCAACAATGTCAAACACAAACGTTTAACCAACTATGAAAGTTAACATTCTCATTTGTCTAGTATTTCTAGTATTCTGTCTTCTCACACAGTGAATATGCACTAAATTCACCATGGCAACATCCTTAAGACATGACTTTTATTTTTTTCTGCAATATCTCTCCAGCTTTCAAAGAGACAGCCAAACATGAAACAAATGTCACAACAAAATCGTGGGTGATAGTAATCTTTACAGATCCCCAAGGGGAAGTAAATTATATCCAACTGCATTTCACATACATAGTCAAGTAAAACAGTATCTGGTCAATTTTAAAGATATATTATGCAGCTAGCAGCCAATGTGACACATCATTTTATTATCTGCCTTATGTCATTGTCAGGAATGAAAACTGTAGGACTACCCACAAATGATGACTGAGTTAACAGAGCACTCAACAGTAATGGAAAGTTATTTTTCTTTAGGTCAGACAGAAGAACTGAAGGTTTGGTGGGGATGGCTGGGTCTTGGGTTTGGGTTGGAGGTCTTTTTTGTTTGGGGCTTTTTTTTGTGGTGTTTTGGGTTCTTTGTTTTTTCTTCTTGAGACACAGTACGGAAGACAGTTGTTTAGTCTTAAAATCAAAATGGCCTGTATCCTACTTCAATTTGTCTATATTGAGCATGTTGTTTTCTATTTTAAAGAGAAATCAAGTTTTGATGGTGCGTACTGAAAGTTTTAAAGCTTTTTCTCTAAAATCAAATATAAAAAAAAAAGATAAAAAAAGTTGCATAAACTCTGGGTGTATCTTTTTTTTTGTAATATCATAATTTCTTTTCAAGACACCCTGATGACTCTTGAGTAGGTATAAGAAATCATAAGTTAGGATAAACTTGATGACCAGAGTTGAAAAAAATAGAAATCTACATTAAAATAGATTCTTCTTCTCTATGCATAGCACAGAATTAGCTAAAATGCAGGATGCATCTAGAGACTACTTCAAATGTGTTTCTATTAAAGGACATTTCATTTCCAGTGATCTTAAATAATAATCAATTGCATGAAGCTTTAAATTTCTAGATGGATTGGTTTATTTTGTTTGTATTATTAATGATGAATTGCAGTTGCATTAATGATGCATCTTCAGTCAATAAACAGCTTCCAGCAAATATTTGAAAACACTGGCAAATCTATTGGTATTTTCCATTAATTAATTTGTATTGTATGACATCTGATTTTCTGCTCAGAAACTTTCTCTCAAAATAGCAATTATTATAATGTGAACTTTGTATGGAATATCTTTTACTAAGAAATCTGATAATTATTGGTTTCCTTATAATATTAAAAATTTTCCATTAGCATCCCTAGTGTTTGTTAACTTGACAATTTGAAATTTTCAGTCCTTCCTCACATTTTAAAGCAGCTCTAAATGTAGTATGATAGTGCTGGAGAGCAGTGAGTGTAGAGAAAACATCTCACAGAGCTGTTTGTGAGAAAATAAATTCTAGTATGTATTGCTACTCCCAGGTATTTTCTCTCCTTGGATTAGGTTACATTCCATTTGAGTTTCTTCTTCCTTTGCTTGCTGTGTGCTGTAAAAATGTTAAAGCATTCAGGCTATTTTAATAATCTTTTTAAGTACTGCTAATACTGTCAGTTAGCTGATCCACAGTGGAGCGTTATTAGTCAAATGAGTCATTTCCCATGTTCTAGTAATAAGTGGCATATTTAGAGATATTAATAGCATCTTTAATTTGGGTTGGTGTTGCACTGTTATTTCAGTATCTGAGTAGCTTGAAAAGGTCAAAAAGTCTCGCTTCCTTGGGAAGAAATTATTTTTGTGATCTCCAGGCATACCTGTGCCAGCAGTGTGCTTTGGCAGTGGGTGCCAGCGGAGGCACAGAGTGCGCTCTCCTGTTGTTGGCTGGTTTCTTCTCTTGTGTCATGCGTTTGTGTCTTTCAGTCTGTGACTTCTGCTTAGGTCAAGGGCAAGCTTTGACAACGCTGTACCTTTCTGTGACTGGAGCTAAAGGCTGTCTGTTCAGGCTTAAAGGAACTAATTGTAGTGTTAGTATGGTATGTCAAAACTTTTGTACAGTCAATTTTCATGGATTCTTTAATATAGCACTTGCTTTTAAAGTTTCCTCAAAGTAAGGAAACCCAGAACATCACTGATTGTATTTGCAATAGCCATCAGCACCGCTGCCTATGGAGTTATGTGAACACCCACTGTCTGCAGGAAATACTGCGGTTGTTCAGCTCTTGCTCTGCCCAATTCAAAAACGTCATTATTGTCAGACAATGCATCACCATTAGTGTGACCATTTAGATGGCAAGGAATTTTCCTCTTGTCATAGGGTAATATGTTAAATAGAATATGTTAATAATGTCAACCTTAAAATAAAAGGGTTTCTGTATGTTTGGGGTTTCTTTTCTATTATGTAGCAAAAGGTCTTTCCCTTGAAGGTCAGGTACTCCTCAGTAGCATTTTGATAACGAAACTTTTCGGTTACTGCAAGATCTGTTTAGCTTAGTAGCACCAAAATATCTATCTCTGAATTAGTGAGAAAACTGTAGATCTGCCAGAGCAGTTTAAACATTTAGGAAGCGTAGCCAGGCAGAAGGGATATTCTAATGGTTCTGGGGCTGCAAACAGAGAAATGCTTGTTCTCAAATTTATCTTTTCCAACATATAGTTATGCTGAAGGTCTATTGGCTTGCTGTACCTGTCTGACATCTATATGTGAATCTGTTTTTTGTCCACAGTCAATTCCTTAGTATTTCATTTACCTACAAGGATAAAAACTTTAGGAATATGTTGCTTTCCTCTTTGATAATGTTGGAAATATAGGCTCAGTGTTTTTAATCTCTCATTAATCAGGAGAGTAAGGAATTTTGCAGGAATGCCATCTGAATTTAGTTAATTGCATGTGGAAGATAAATCCATATTCTAAACACAGCCCTCAAAGGCCCGAAGTTCAAAGGTACCCATGCTGTGCCTACATAATTCAGACCAGTATCCTGTGTGGAATATATGTGTTACTTTTAAAGCTAAAAACTCATGTATACTTGAAGCTAATATTGCTAGTGGCTGTGCAGGTAAAAAACAATTAAGATATTGTATTACATCAGTATGCTTTGTCGTGAAGAAATAAAATAGCAATAGTTTTTCTACTTGTGAGCAAAACTGATTAATTCTATGACTTTTTTTTTTTTAATCAGTTCATGTGAATTTAGATTCCATAAAAAATTTTGGGAGGCTCTTTTCTCATGTAACTCTTGTACTGACAACATGACCTGTGTTTCACCTCTTCATTGAAAATGTGGCTAACAAAATATATTTATAGATGGATGGATGGATAGATAGATAAATCTACATTTTACAAATATATATTATTGCATATTCAGTTAATTTAAAGGTAGAGGTAATTTTTGAAAATACTATGAATATGATTGACTACATCTGTAGAAATGATATCATGCTTGAGTATTTCTGAACTTTAGGGGAAACTAGGAGAAATGTTTTGCATGCCAAAAGTCAGAACACTTGCTCATATCATTAAATACTTTTGCTACTGAATTATATGAAGGAAAAAATAAAACTAAATGCATCTGAAGCAAATACACAGAGTTTAGAAATAATCAGAAAATACTTCTGTAATGCTTTATCAATGTTTATTTTCTTCTTGGGATAGATTTTATTTTTTTGGGGTCTTTTCAGCCAGTTTATATGGCAACTATTTGGAGTTCAGTCTGCCAGATAAACAAGCAGAGGAATTAAAAGGAAACTTGCCTTTCAGTACCTCAAGAGACTTCAGGATAATTTTCCTTTTTAACCCTCTCAGACTAAAGGAGCTGAAAATATGCAGGGAACTGATGTGCTGGCACCCCAGAGAAGGAGAAAAGCTGCACCTCTTATGTCGCAGAAACACTCCTCTGTGGACTGAAGGGTTGGAAGCTCAAGTGGAGAAAGCTCACTTGACAGGAAGCAGGCAAATGTAGGCTTCTGCAATTTTATCCTTTATGTCCAATGATAAAAAATTTTGATTTGGAAGAGTACGTTTGAAGGTGCCTTTACTTATGTATTGGGTAGGTTGAATGAGGAAGATCCAAAGGCCCTTAAGCTTCAGTTAAAATTCCTGAAAGACAGAATACAGTCTGAATCTCTTGTCTCTGAAAGCAGTTAGGTAGCTCATGAATAATTTCGCATCAAATAATTTTTGAGAGAGCACAGTCCTCAGGCCCAAAGACTTTAAATCTTGATTAGATTCAAGCCTCATGGGTTGGTCTTGAAATAAATTTATGTATTCAGTGCTAGAAATTAAAAGAAATTGCTGTCTCTTGAAAAATGAGAGTCAGCATGTGTTGAAGAATCCCTTTAATTATATTTCTAGTCTACATTTTTTTTTTTAAATTCATTCAGCATAATCTTCATTGCTGCCTCCAAGATGAAACTTACCTTAGTTAATTGGCTCCTGAAAGTGAACAGGATCTTACGTAGTTGCAGCGATAAGATGGGCAGTGGGCTGTATCCTCTATGCAGAGTTATCAGGACATGCATATTGCTGCTGACAAATCTTGCTGCATTTTCTATTATAATACTTGTTTTTCTTCTGTCTGTATTCCAGACAAGCATGAATATTTGTATGTGTTTTCACACACAGCTCTGTCAGCATATTTTGTCACTATGCAAACCCCCCTTATTTCTTTGCAATATCTGCTAAACATCAAACGGAGTTTCAATCAAATTTAATTGCATGATTTTAAATACTTTAGAATAACTTCACAATAAGTTATTTAAAAAAAGATAGGTCCTTTGTGAAAAATGTTATTAGTGGAGCCCTTGAAGCAAGTGCTGGAAAATGGCTTTTCCATTACTTCAGAGGCAGCATTAAAGTACCATGAAATTCAGAGCTTCTGGTTTTATTACAGACGTTTTTATACTACTATTTAAGCATTTCTCTTATAGAACTTATAGCTAACAGCCAGCAATTTAAGAGAACTGATATACCTGGAGAAGGATCACCAAACGATCGCTTAACAGCAAGTTATAAACCCATCAGTTTTTCTAAGTGTTGTAAATAATTTATATCACTAACTTATATTAAAAAACATATTTGGTTTTAATTAAAATTTTAGTGTACGTAGAACTTGCTTTTGTAAAAGGAAGTTGTAAATTTAGCTGGCCTGAAGCCAGTTATTGGATTTTTCAATTTTTTTTTAATCAGTTAGATCGACCTTTTACAAGTTAAATGAAACTATTAGTTTGTCTCATATAAATGAATAAACTTCCAGAGATCATTCAATTATGGTACTTGGTCACAATAGGAAATTTTCTTTCCTATTGCAGTGTCATCTGCAGTCTATTGAAGAAAAGATTTGCATTTTATTCCTCCCTGGAGACAGGTTATAAGAAAGAAGAATTAGCAGGTAAAATGGAGCAAGTCTGAAATAAAGCACTTGTGTTGACTGTCCACCCTACCATCAGTCTTCCCTTGCCAGCAAATTCAGTGAAGCAATATATTTTCAGACCTGCAGATTATTTAAGGTAACTGTGGCTGATGACTCCAAGAATGCAGCTGCTAACACCTGGGTTATAAATAGGGGGTAACTGCGGAGGAAGAGCAGATACATACCTGTCTCTAAGCCAAAACATTTTATTCAAGGAGCATTTTCAGAAAAAAAAAAAAACAGACTAGGACAATGGGAACAGTTTCTAAGAAATATGCTTAAATGGCACTGTGCCAGGGCAAGGCAAGAGTGGTTACAAAATAAGAGCAAAGACTTTGCTTAATATTCAGAGCTATGGTTTACAGGAATCCTAAATGACAGAGGAGCTGGGCAACTCAAGAGATTAGATGGGCATTGCCACACATCTTGCTATGGCACTTTTTGAATCTTAAATAACAACAACAACAACATGGCCAGTCTTTGCGAATGAAGATTTGGGAAATGTCATTACCCTTTGAGCCTGCGCAGTGGATTTTTTAGGTGAGACACAGTGTGCGCTGAACTGAGCCCACCCTTTAATCCTGAGGTTCATCTGCCGGGGCCGAGCAAGCTTGGACAGTGGCAGCGAGGTCCTCAGGACGTAGGTTTGTTTAGAGTGACCTTCTCTTAGATGGATGGCCTTACAGGGCTGACGAGCTCCATCTGCCCGGGGAAGTCCCCTGACCGGGAATCGAACCTGGGTCGCGGCGGTGAGAGCGCTGCATCCTAACCACTAGACCACCAGGGGACCCCCGAATCTTAAATAATGACAAAGGGAAATGGTGTTACAAAGCCTCTTCCTTTTGTGAGATATTTGGTGAGATTTTGTGAGATATTTGGTGCCTGCCTAGTACAATGAGGCGGGTGTACTGTTCTTGTCTTCCATTGCTGGTCAGATGACTGCTCTTTGAGTATGTTGATCACTGTTAGCATTACAGAAAAAACTTATTATATTATAACCATAGTGCTTTGTTGTCTTCTCTCACCATGAAAAAGGACAAGGCACAGTGAAGGCTGGTCAGTGCTTGGTAGGTAGGTCAGTTGACTGGTTGAGATGATTCATAGGACTGGTTGGTGAAGGCAAAAAGGGGTAAATGATTGTGTTAAGAGAATACTGTATAAAGTTTCTTCTCTTGGAAAAGTTATAAATCTGATGTTTGATCACTTGGAGTTTTGACATTCTATTTCACCTTTCATAAGGTTCTTTCAGAAGTAACAACTACTAATGTGCAGACCAAATTTGACTTCAGGTAATTGTCTCTGACTGTGTTGCAATGCTTCTAAAATAGTGTAATCACATCCTCCTGAAATATGGTCTGGTGTTATTGCATTTTATAAAATAATTGTTCCTTCTTCCCTAAAGCATATGTATTGAAGGAGAATAGGCAAATTGCTTCTGACAGAATAATTTTAGGCAAGCTAGAAAGGAAATAAAGTTGCCTAATGCTTTCCATTATTAAAGTCTTCTTCCTGTAGCTTATAGTTTTACCAGACTTAAATTTCTGGTTTGGATTTTTCCATGCTTGATCTCTGTCTTTTTTCAAAACATTTTTTTCACCATATTAAAAATGAATCTTGAGACTGCAGGTATAAACTCTTTGCACTAAACAAGGTTCACAGATATTCCATACACCTATAATTATAAGACCAGATCACTGGAAATAAATTTTCTTTGAATCGGTGGACTTAACTCCTAAAATTTTGTGAACTCTTGCATGGTTTTAAGAAGGTGAAACATTTCAATAAAATGGATGTGGCAGTCTTGTGTTTGGATAAGGTAAGAAGTACCTGAAAACTGAGAAGTCAAAAGTTACCAAATATTATATTATGTATAATATTCTTTCCAGAAATTTAAGGTCAGTTTTTAGTATGATGAATTCATAAGTTTGAAACAATTCACTTGTTTAGTCACTAAAAAGCTAGGGGAACTACACAGAGGAAAAGCAGTGGCCTCTATTTCATTTGATCACTTTATTGTAGTTGGGAGGCAAAGTTATTTAGATTAAAAATTTTTCATTTTCTATCAGATCATATGAAATATCCGTAAAAAATGTAATTCCAATTGACTTAAATGCCCTTCAATGGATGAAAAACTGACAAGCAGTAACCAAAAACTACTGAATGATCAATGGGAGTGCACTGATTATAGGAAGCAGGATCCATTGTGGGCAACACCGGTTGTCGGTACCCTTGCTTATGTTGAGCAAAGAGTTTCAGTAGTTATTTCTTGCAAAAAATACCATATATTTATAAAACATATAGATTATACTAAACCAGAAGAGGAAAGAAGAATTGAAACACCGAACAACTATTAATACAGAAAGGCAATAACAAATTTAAATTTGTTATGTGACATAGGGAAGAAAAACAGATGCATATTTAGTTTAAAACCAAATCTTGTCATGATGAGGATATCTGTTTTTATAGTAAGGGCTACAGTTTGGCGCTATCAGGCTCTAGTGCAACAGCATCAAAGCTGCATAACTTGGTGTTACAAAGTTCTGCACTGAAAGAGGAAATAACAAGTTGAACCTACAATAATGAATCCTTGGTTAGAGATTGTTCTCTAACTTGCAGAATAAAGAGGTCCAGAGTGCCTCAAGTCCACAGCATTCACATTAATCCCTTTTAGAATGACTTGATGGTGTTCCTGTTGTGTACTTGCTGGTCTCCCCCAGGCTACATAGGGTACCTCTGCCACTCCCAGACTTACTTATATGAGCATTGGGTGTGGACAGAAGGGGAGAAGTTCAGTTTGTAATCTTAAATAGAGAGAAGACTAAGTCACAGCCCACCAGACTGGTGGTTTATGGCATAATGGTGGTGTGACAGCAGTAGTCAACTTCTTTAACAGGGGAGCTGGTCCTGGTAGAAGGTGATGTTAAATGCTGCTGCCTTATTCACACTGCCCCTTGGAATGAAAAGCTGAAGAAAATCCCCACAACCTCACCTCAGTTGTGTCTGAGTGAACACTGTCCTCAAAGAAAGAGACACAGATAGTCCCTGAAACATGACCCCTTATCAGGCTAGAAATCTGTGTTGTTTGGTGGTATATGTGCATCGTCACAGTTGTTTGTGTGGGCTGGAAGGACAATGAGTCTAATTGTCCACTGTAATGACATATAAGTAATGGCCTACAAAGATCAATTAATAAATATACCAAATGAAGATAGAAAATCATGATAGCTTGTGTTGCACTAGTTCCAAAAAACTTATGACCTGATGGATCGTTGGTCTTTTATATATATCTCCAATGTCTTCCACACCATTGAGATCAACAGTGTATGCTATAGGCCTTTAAAAAGCCAGAAGTGACTATACTGGAAAAAAATTCCATCACTCTGATGATAATTGTTCTTCCCAAGCTAATGTGGTTGCTGACTGTTAACCTGAGGATTATTAGGTATTGAATCAATGATGTGTGCCATCTGTAACAATGTAACAACTTAAAATGGCAGAAAGCATTGTCTACCATTAATAAATAATGAATATTAATAAAAAGACTTGCATTAGAAATACTGTATCAAGGTGTACTAATGAGATGTATATCTAGTTCTATTAATCTCAAATATCTAGGTTTTGTTTAGAATCTAAAATAGAGATCTAAATCTATATAGAAATCCCCAAGGTGGAGCATCAGTGCATGTTGTCAAAATTTAGCAAAGTAAAAACTTATGGACATCTTTGCAAAACCAAGAAAGCTTTTTTTCATTTGGTTTGGTTTTTGGGTTTTTTTTCCTTTTTTCTTTTTTTAATCTCCACCATATTTCCCATTCTTCTTTTTAGAGTGGAGCTTTTGCAGAAATGAGAAGCTGTTATGGGATAAATTCTTTGGACGAAAAAGTCTGTTAAGCTCATTGGTAAAAATGGCTACTTGAAAATATTGTTATTATAGTTATAGAATCATAGAATAGTTTGGGTTGGAAGGGACACTTAAAGGTCATCTCCGGTTCAACCACCTTGCAGTGAGTAAGGACATGTTCAACTAGATCAGGTTGCTCAGAGCATCATCAAACCTGACCTTGAATGTTCCCAGGCATGGGGCATTTACCATTATTCTGGACAACCTGGTCCAGTGTTTCTCCACTCTCATTGAAAACCTTCCTTATATCTAATCTAAATCTACCCTTCTTCAGTTCAAAATCATTACCCTTTGTCCTATTGCAATAGGCCCTGTTAAAAAGTTTTTCCCCACCTTCGAAGGCACTCTTCATGTGTCGCTGATAATGTCAGAATGACCAAAGCGACACAGATATCAGACGTAGTCCAGGTGTAAGGTGAACAGGAAGCTGTTTATTGCTCTCAAGTGTTTCTTTTATACTCTTTGTACACTATCGTGCCACAACACAATTGGTCAAAAGTCACAAGCATAAAAAACTGTAGACACTGCACACACTCTTATTGGTGACACTGAAGACACTGTGCATGCTGTGACATGCTATTGGTGACACTATACACATTTTAATTGGTGACCTTTGGTCTGGGCTGCATTACGTTTGTTCCGTCTGGCATTACAGTAAATATTTCCTAAAAGTTGCTTAAATTCCTCATCACTAATTGCCAGGATGCTGACAGGTTCTCTGTCAACCCCAACATTCATGTACTGAAAGACTGCAATAAGGTCTCCACAGAGCCTTCTCTTCTCCATGCTGAACAACCCCAACCGTCTCAGCCTGTCTTCCTAGGAGAGGTGTTCCAGCCCTCTGGATCATCTTCATGGCCCTCCTCTGGACCTGCTCCAACAGATTCATGTCTTTCCTGTGCTAGAGACCCCAGAGCCAAACATGGTACTCCAAGTGGGGTCTAATAAGAATGGAATAGAGAGGCAGAATCATCTCCCTTGACCTGCTGGCCACAATTCTTTTGATGCAACCCAGGACACAAGTGGCTTTCTGGGCTGCAAGCACACATTGCCAGCTCCTGTCCAGCCTCTCATCCACCAGCACCCCCAAGTCCTTCTCGGCAGGGCTGCTCTTGGTCTGTTCATCCCCCACCTGTATTAATACTGGGGGTTACTCCACCACAGGTGCAGCACCTTGCACTTGTCTTTGTTGAACCTCATGTGGTTCCTATGGGCCCACTTCTTGAGCTTGTCCAGGTCCCTCTGGATAGCATCCCATCTTCCAGGTGTGCCAACTGCACCACTTGGCTTGGTGTCATCTGCACATTTGCTGAAGGTGCACTCCATCTCACTGTGTATGTCATCAATGAAGATATTAAACATTACAGGTCCAATAAGGACACCTTAGAGACACCATTTGTCACCTATGGCCATCAGGACATTGAGCTGTTGACCGCTACCCTCTGGATGCAACTGTGCAACCTACTCCTCACCACCAAACGGTCCACCAATCAAATACATACATCTCCAATTTAGAGAGAAGGAGGTTGTGGGGGACTGTGTCAAAGGCCTTACATCCAGATAAATGACATTGGTAGCCTTTCCCTTGTCCACTGAAGTAATCACTCCATCACAGAAGGCCACCAGGTTGGATTTGCCTGTGGGGTGCTTAGAAAACTAAAATTCCAAATATGCTTGTCATTAAGATGTAGCTTATTGTTTATGAAAAATACTCCAGAATTTGGTCCCAATATATATGATGTTATTGCTGTACATTGAGGCAGATCTTCCAAGATGAGAGCTACTATTATGAGGCACTTTCTGTGATTTTTCCTTTAAGATGCTACTTGGTCTACGTGCAGTTCCCAGTGAATCCCTTGCCGTTGTGTGAAAAGTATGTTATAAAAATTGCCTGTGAATATGTTTACATCAGTCACTTTGTATGAAAACAGAAATTACATCTGAGCAATGACCTACAGAGAGAGGGCAAAAGAAGGAGCAGTAGGATCTATGACAGTAGTATGTCTTATATCTTGAGTAGAATGACTTTCTAAGATTAATTCATTTTAGACAAGAGGAATCGCCTTGTTTTATGACCATGTAGTAATCTCAAGGTCTGTACATTAAGTTTTGTCATTATGAAAGGAGGTTTCTGAAGTCACATAAAAAACATGACCTGTTAGAATAATCCAGTGCACAAAGCCTATTTGCAAAGATTGTGTTATAAATCATGATTCATTGTGTGATTGTGATCAGTATGTAGTAGAAAAAAATAATCTTTGGTGGCATATTCTTTTATGACCTTCTTTTTATACAGTTAAATTGCTTTACTACTTTGTTCTTTATCTGAGTTTAAATAGTTTTTACATCTTTGCTTGCATATTTTCACAGGATCTGTTTTATTGCACTGCAACCTTTAAAAGAAAAGGAAAGCTTTCTTTTCCTTCTTTTGTTCTTTATAGAACCTTACATTTGCATTCATGCATTAATGTTTCAACACAAGACTAGGCACATAATAGTGAAGTATCACCTTGCTCATTTTTGACCCAAACTGTGGAAGATGCCTTTTGGCAGAGGAAGAATCCCTAAGTGTTCTGCACCACCGACCTGTGCTATAAGTTGTAACCCAGTGGGCGCCAATCAAGTGCTGCTAAGCATGAATGAGAGCTGAAGTAGAAATCCTTCCTCACTGCTGCTTTTCTGCTACAGTATGCCTGAGCTGTCA
This sequence comes from Pipra filicauda, assembly GCF_003945595.2. Lineage (NCBI taxonomy): Eukaryota > Metazoa > Chordata > Aves > Passeriformes > Pipridae > Pipra > Pipra filicauda. The sequence continues at coordinate 2,617,458 of NW_024104565.1, read as the reverse complement.
CAGAGGTGGGAACGATTTGGACAACCTTAAAACTGTCACTGTGTCCCCTTTCCTTTGAGTTACTGCCTGACACAACTGCCAACTGTGTGTTTCTCCCTTGGGTTTTGTATCAAAGGTAGAATTTCGTCTTTTATAAGCAAATAGTTTAGGTGTTTGCAGTCTTTCTGGAAACTTCATTTTCATTGACTCTTAAATTATTTGAAAGTATAGTTTTAGTCTAAAACATGATGACAACACAGACTTGTAACTTTCCTTTATATGACATGAAATCAATTTACACCCTGATTTTTTTTTCACTCTTCTATGCTTGAAGTACTTGAAAATATTTTTCCCTGCCAGCAAGTGCAGAGAGCTTACAGACCCTCTATATTTAAATACCCCATGTATTTAAGAGTGTTGCTAGTTACCAAACTTCAACAGTATAAGGAACAACAGATGGAGAGCATAATAACTTTACTATCTCGGTAGAAAGCCAAAAAGCATCAAACTGACATGTGTGCCCAAAAGCTCCTAGAATGATACAATTTTTCCCCTAGAGGAATTTGAATCTAAGATATCATTTGACCCACAAAATGTGAAAGGTACGCTTGGACATATACAGTTTTTAATATAAAAATGCATTTGTAGTAACTCGTTTATATTCAGATCAATACATTCAAGGATCTATAGCCATAATAATTTAAAAATAAATACTTATAATACTTCACGCTAAGAATCTCTGATACAGGCTACTCTATTATTGAACTGAGTAAGACTTATAAATCTTTTACTTATATGCAGAATCTTGAACTCTTCTACTGCAGACTATCAAACTAAATGTCATTTTTTTCTGCATATTATGATTAACGGTGTGCAGGCCTTTGAAATTTTGAGCTAAGCTTTTCTGACCATATCAGTGAATTATTTTTCTTTCTTTTTTGTTCCAATGACATGACCTCTGAATCAAAACATGCAAGCCTTCCCTTAAAATTAGTCTCTGACGCTTTGAGAGCTAGCCAGCAAGGGATGTGTAAATTATGCAGAGAGCAAATCCTGACTGTGTGTCGTTTACTTGCACAACAAGCTCAACTTTAATTAAGCCAGGGCCTAAGATCCTTTGCCAAGTTGCTTTCAATACTGATTTTACAGTTCATAGAGCAACATCCTCACCTATATGAAAGCCTTTTTAACCCTTCAAAAACCTGCCTGTGGTAGAATGTATGTGATAAAAGGTAGTCATAATTCAGTAGCTGACAGAAATGCTCTTTGATAAATATAAAAATGTTAGCAGATTGCAGACTTGAATTTAAAGCTGTGGATTTTTAGAATTCTTCAGTGCAACAGGCATAATGATTGACATGACCTATCACTGTAGTGTCGGTATTAAATCTATGAGATTATCACTTGCTAACATCAACTGGAAGGATTAGAAAGAGATGGCCTAAAGGGCACACCCAGGACTTGGAAGTGAGATAAATTCTCATAACTCAAGAACACTGAACCTCCCATGTGAACTGTGAAGGTATTTCCTAGTGAGTAGAATCCATTTTAGGGGAGCACACTCCAGTGTGAATTCTTTCCTCTATGAGCAAATAAAATATTAATCCATTTTGCTTATATTCTACAGAGCTATATATTTCAATTCTATTACAGCTGCCAGCTAGCAACTGTGACTGTTACATTTCAGAGGGATTGTAGCTACAGTAATTTATGTTCTAGTGTATTAAGCATTATTTCTAAAAATTATAGGGTTTGATTTCCAGTACTAAACTTCAGTGTTGTACCTAGTAGTAAGGTCCATCTAAAATGCTCATTTTAACAAACAAGAAGTTGAAAAATATTGACCATCTGACAAAATTTAGTGATAATTAGCTGTAAGTGGTTAAACTTGGTATGTGGTGTTTGTAGTTTGGGCTTAATTTGAGAAAATCAGAGAAAGAAGTTTTAAAGAAGAAATAAAAATAAATATTGGAAGGATTTTCCTTTTTTTTTATTGTTATGCTTTTTAAAACCATTGTACTAGCTCTGACAAAGGACTTAGTGCCTTAAAGAATGTGCAGAAGCAGAACTTAAAAGAATGCAGTGTATGTGCTGAACAATAGGTGGGAGGTGGGGCAGGGAGGACTGTTTTGTTTTGTGCTTTTTTTTGTGTTTGGAGGGGTGTTATAGTGTTTTGTTAGGATTTTTTTCCCAAATTAGGCACCTCTGTAATGCTCAAGAACTAGTTTTCTCTAATGAGCTTCAATAGGTTCTGTTTGCTTACTCAGTTAATTTCAAGTTTTTGTTAGACCTCTGCAGAGGATGGGGATTTGGACTTTTAAATAGGATTAAAGGGAAATTTTGGCTGTTGACAGTCTGTTTTACAGATATTACTGTATGTCAAATACAGCCAAGTTTGGTTTTGTCATTGGATTTTGAATCCATTTATTTATTAGCAATTTCAAAAGTAGTTTAAGCTTCATTATGCCTCAGACCTTTTGAATTAAGCTCTCTGGGGCTTAATGGTGATGGTTAAAATTGCAAATTGCTGTGAGTCCTGGTCATTGAGCTGAAAGCCATTATCAGGTAGTGCTGTTTCTAGTGCACTGATCATATGCAGATCTAATGCATGCCATGATATGTTTTTATGAGAGATTTCCCTTTAGTGCAATCTCTGGAAATATAAGTAATAATTTAATAGTAAATGTGTGTAAATATTAATGCCTGGTTCAGATGAATTATCTTTATCTTACATGCCAGCAGTGTTTCTTCTCTAATTTCTGTAAGACGCTCAATGGATTTCTTAAGTTATGTGTTTGTGTTGGTATTTTAAAAACTCTGTATGGTGCTGAGAGGTAAGTAATAAATGTTAGTTTTCAGCTCATGGTTAGGCAGAAATTCAGTGGTCGTTAGTTCCCCACTAGGGACCCTCTGTTTTACTGGACTTTTCACTAGGGTTTTGGTTTTTTTCAGAAACTTGCTATTGATAATCATGTAAATATTAGACATGGGTATATTGTAAAGGTTCAATATCTAGTTATCAGACATAGAGGCACAGTCTCTACAGAGACTTCATGCCCTTTTGTTTCTATCTGAAGGACTGCATACATCTCCATATCTTTTTTCTAATTCTTTCAGTAGCTTCTCTTAGTATCTTTTTTTTCTAGTCATTATCTGATTTTGTCATGAAATATTCTGGATTCTCATAATTGTGTCTTACTCATTAGTCAAAAAAACTTGTCATGGTTTCCTTTTCCAGCGTCATACAACTCTTGGTCCTCTCATCCCTCACCCAAAGTTCTTGCAATATTCTTCACTCTACTCACTATAACTCATGGGCCAGCTCATCTTGATTTAGTGAATAGTGATTCCATAGCTCTCAGTCCTGAGAAATTTTAGAAAATTACTGAGTCTCCATTCTTATGAACCCAGTTGCTTGTTTCTGGATCTTGAAGCTTTGAACGAGTATATTTTTGGTGGAGTCTACAGATGAATCTTAGCTTGTTTCAACTTCTGGTTTTGTTGATGTTGCTGTTTCACTCCCTACAGTCCTCCTATTGGGTCTTTTTGGAGGGAGCATCTTCTCTTCTGATATCACTTCTTTTTGAGATACTTTGTCCTTGTAAGGTAGCATTTGAGTAAGGACTTCTAGGAGTTTAAAGAAGTTTTGATAGAGATCAAACTTACTGTCTAGAGGCATGTCACAAGTTGGAAAGGCTACAGTTGCCTGACTGTGGGGAAGGGGCAATTCCCATAGCTTCATATGTTCAGATCACCAGAAATACAAGCTAGTTAAGAGGAATAGACAAAGTTGTAGATTAATAGTAGCAAATATAAATAAAGCAAATGCACATTATGGAAAACGTAACAAGCTTTTTAAAAGAAGCTCTAGCTAGCATGTACCAAAGAAGACTAGCATTTAAAACCATCTCTTGCATTTCTTAAAACACTAAAGCTCAAGCTCATGTTTGGTGGTGTGTAGTCTACAATAACATCAGGCCAACAAAAGAGTAAAATTTAGGCAGGGAATGTATGTAATATTAACCTAGATGTTACTTAAGATTTCTACAGGGAGATTCACTAGTTATGGAAAGCATACAGCTCTGCTCTTCAGGGCTCTGCTTTTAGGACACTGAATTTCAAAGTGAGACCTTGGAGGCATTTGCCCAGCAGAAGTCAGCCATGGTCTTATTAATCACACTCCCCTTCAAAGACGAAAACAAGAATGATACTGAAAATTTCAAAAAAGCCAAGGGTGATTAAAATGGTTAGGGGGCTGACAATTATAACACGAGAAGAGAGATTGAGAGGGGTGGGTTTTACAGCCTGAAGAAGAGAAAGTTAATCAGGGATATAATTGCAATTTTCAGTTAACATGAGGTGGAGGAAGGTTTTAGAGGAAGAGATTGGATTCCTCTGGGAGGTGCGCACAGAGAAAGGACAAGTAGTAGCAAACAGTTGTACGTATAGGGGAGAAAAGTGTTCCCTGTGAGGGTTCAGAACTGGAACAGAAGCCCGGGGGGGTTCATCTCTCCACCCTTAAAGATTTTCAGAACTTTGCAACTTGATCTAGCTTTGGAAATGCATCTAAACTTGTAAGTCATCCCTGCTTTGGCAGATGGTTGGACTCGGTCACCTTCAGAAGTTGTTCCCAGCCTAAATTATTAGTTGATTTAATGATTCAGTATTAAACCTTCTACAGGATATTTGATTTGAAGTCATATGGTTAAAAGTCAAAAATTAATACGGCATACACAGAATAGGTTTCAAAATGCCAACCATTATATGTTTGTAAATGCCAACCAGTGTGTGTAAACAGGGAAGAATTCCCAAAGGATTGTTTTCTAGTTGGGTCTTGTAGGAATTTATCCTTGTTCCATTGCCAATTGATATTTTTACCTGTCACCCTATTTTCCTCCTAAAATAGAAAATATGCACTGACTGGTGAGGTAAAAGGAAAAACCTTTTTCTTAGTTTATTTATTTTTCTCAGTAAGCAAATGTTCATAAATTTAAGCAGTGTTAAAATGGGGAAAAAAATTCCTACTGTCAAAAATATGATGTTACCAAGAGGAAAACTGGCTGTGGGTATTTGAAAACAGAAAATGTCAATTCCTAATGTGTGAAGTAAAACTCACACCTTGTTTCTAATGAAATACCTTGTATAAACTGTATAAACAGTATAAAGAATAGAAATGAAAAAATGTGCACAATCTTCTCCATATATTTGATTTATTGAAAGAGAACTCTCAAGTAAACTTACTTAGCTTTCAAAAATTATTATTCTTTCAGTAAACTTTTTTTAGTCTTACTTTTGCTGTCCTCATCACTGTTTAAATTTTCCATTAGGTATTGGACCATTCTTGCATCGAGAGCTGTAACCTGTCTCTTTTCCCACGTCCCATGTTACTCTTGACTAGGACTCCTCTGGAGCAGGGAAGGCTGTGACTGGAAGTGAGCTTTAAGGCTAGATCATGTTCCTTTCCTGCTGTGCCTGAGAATAAACATGCTGGTCTCATGGCAAAGTATTCACAGCCTTTAATTCAGTTCTGTTAGTTGTAATTGACTTTGTTGTTATGTTGAATAACTGTAATGCCCTTAAAGGAAAGCTGGGTTTAAAGAAGCTGTTTTAGTCCATTTGTAACTTCATTATCAAACAAACCAGTAGGAAAAGTGGGCCTATCTTAAAAGGAATAGAAAAGAAAAAAGCTCTTAGTCATTTGTGAGCAAAGGGAGGGAACACCAGAGACCAAGGAAAGGATGCAACAGAAGCACCCTGTGTCCAGTATTTTGCTTAAAGAGAAGAGGAGGTGGGAAGTCTTCTAACTCCTGACTCTTTCCCTTCACCTCTTGAAATATTTTTTGGTTTACAGTACTAGTCTCATTTTAAGCTGCCAGATATTTATTTGAAAACTAGAATTAAGTTGCCATTTTTGATACTTTTCTTTTTCATTTATTTAGCTCATTTGAAAAAGGATTTAGCTCATTTGAAAAAGTTGGAAGAAGGGTAAAAGAGAGCAGAAGAGAACACCCTACCAATTATAATGCCTGGCAGAAAAGTCCTTAATATTTTGAAGTGAGCATTTTTATACTTTTTCATTAAAATCTGTAAAAGGAGAGTGAATTAATTCAGGACTGTTCATTGAAGTGCACATTTTTGGATGAGCTGGGATAGACATGGGACAGACAAAATGCTGGCATAGTTCTTGATTCCTTTGCTGGACTTGTATGATGGGGAACAGATAGAAAGTTATCCACTACTCAGGTAATGTTAGCCATTTCTTACCTCAGGCTCATATGTGGAATGGGTTTAAATATGCCCTAAGGAGACTATTCGACATCTTTAGTGCATTGGATGAAACCCAACTTAGATCTCACAGGTATTACCAGCAAAAGGAGGGGGAGAAGGAGGAAGGAAAAAAAAAAAAAAGACCTTTCATAGCAAAAGTTATGCCCAAGAAAGAATGCCACATTTGTGCTATAGGAAAAAAAATTAATTAAAGTGCCATTATGCAGCAGGAATTTGTATTTGTATTGTTTTTATTTGCTTTAATTTTTCATTCATGCATCACCCTTAACCTTTAGGGTAAAAGGTATTTCACATTAGCATAAATATTAAGCAGATGCCATTTCTGCTACATAAAGAACCTTCAGCTAATCATTTTTCCATGCATTTAAATAGGAATATTAGAATGAGGGTAATTACTTCAGTTTTCCATGAGTGATCCATCAAGACATTGACTTTTGCTGTATTTTGTTGCACAGATTAGTAAGGGTGGAATTAAATTACAAACCAGTGTTGGAATATTTTAAGTGTTTTGACAAGTTTGATGTTGTTTTGTTTTTTTCCTAACAAAAGGTAGAGTTTTATTTTTAGAATGTATTCCCTTCTTATGAAGAGGTTATTTTGTCAGGAAAAGGTACATCAGACTGGCTGATAGAGGAAAGTTTTAGTTTTAAGATGTGACCAGTTATATGAAGGAATAACCTAGCAGCAATATATAGAGTGTGAAAAATAAATTAGAGAAGTTGCTTTAGAATTAAAGATTTTCAAATTAATGTTGTTATCATTATTTTATTTCACATCCAAGATAGTACTGTTGACACTGGTGAAAGACTGTACAGCATTGTTGAAGCAAATGTTATTGTAACAAGTACAACTTCAACATAAGTATGTCTGGTGTTTCAGATTGGACGATTAACAAATTAAAAGAGTTTTTATTTGCTTTTCCAGTTTTTGGCCATTATACCCAGATAAATTTTATTTTCTAAGCCTTTACAAGAGGATTTCACATTAAAATATCACACTGAAATAAGTGCAAGAATGTACCCTTCATCCTTTTTCCAAGTGAAGAAGCAAAGCTCTTTTTGTGTCCGTCTCTAGTTAACTGTATGCTTGAAAGCAGATCATCAGCTAAGCAGGTGATGGGACTTTGAAAGAAATTTGCTTTTTGAGTAAAACAGAATGCGTTGCCAGAATAATGTATGAGAGGAACTGCTTATTGCATGAGCACAGATCTGATATTAATAGGATGCTTTGTCAGTGGTTGGAAAAATCCTAAGTAGGCATTGACTTCTCTTGCCAATATCAAGATTTATTGGCACGAGAGATATCGACTTCAGCAAATCCATGACATTATTATATCTCAAAGACTAATAAATCTTGTTACCAACTAAAAACATAAGTCAATATAATTATGCTTGATGATGCATGTTTTCCCTAAAGATCTCAGTGTCATGTTATACTTCCAAGAAATATCAAAATGTCAGGAAAAAAAAGGGAGAAGTTAGTATAAATAGCCACATTCACATCATATGTCTCGTAGTCTCTGGGTCTTTGCAAAAGGTACTTGCCTGTTTCTGTGCCATTTCATATGCTTTTTGAAACAGCTTGTTTTCTCTTGAAAAGTTGGACTCTTTTTCAGGAATAGGATTTAATTTTTATTGTTGAAAAATAGCCAGATGACACGCAAATGTGTCCATGGGAACTTCTAAATTCACAGATAGTCTTGTTTCCAAATTATATAGTAAAATACATAGGCCTAAGGGGCTTTGTACGACTGTGGGCTGTTGAAGAGACTGTGTTATGTAACGCCCAAAGGAAAACAGTTCTCCAGTGTGTAATTTAGGTAAAAATCAAAAACATGCTCCCTAGTAACCTGATTTATTTTGAACCAATTTATTGTTATATGAATTAAAAAGTAATTTATTTTTTTTTAAAGACCCTCTGCCATTGGTTATACCTAGGGTTTATTTTCATTGGGTTTTTGTCTTGGGCTGTGTTCTTTACAGCAGAAGGAAGGTGGGGAAGGCCCAGGAGGGCTGCTCAGCTCTCCTGTGGTGGGAGGGAGTCCCCCTCACCACACCTCCTGGAGATGGCATGGTACCAGCTGGGATCTGAAGCATTGTATTCCTTGATGGGAGGGCTGGACAGCATAACTGCTCAAGATTCACAGTTTCTGCAGCTAATAGATCCTGGGAACAGCATCACTTTGGGACTGCGTTTGTGATTATACAGTAATTTTGGGGTTCTCTGTGAAAGGTATGTATGTAAATGATGGCACAGAAGGAGGGAAGAGTCATGAAAATTCCTTTCCCTGGGTTAGTTTTGACTTCTTTACACTTCTTTATTTCTCAAACTATTGCATATTTCAGATAGTTCTTTTAAATCATCCTCTTGCTCAGCTTGCTGAGCTCTTCTTTGTTTTCTCTTAACCATGATATTTTCTTTACCTGTTGACATAATCAGCATTAATAGCTTTTCTTTCTGATTTACAAATTAGGCATCAATCCTCTTATTGTGGTTAATCTGTTAACTTGTAAAAATATATTACAGCTGTATCACATCAAACGTGTAAATTTCTGAGGAAAAGGAGGAAGGTTCACAAAATGTAACCATATATTAAATTACATATTTATATTTCTACAAAGTAGATAGAAAAAAACCCTGATATGAAGACCTGCAATCACACAGCAGTAGTGGTAATAGCTCCGCACAGAAGTTGAATTCAATTCTGTAACAAACTGAAAATGTATTTTAGTAAAATTGGAGATACTGATGGGATTGACGAAGGAGAGTCTTAAGTTTGTTCTTTTTTGTCAACTACTTTAATTTCATATTTGTCACTAATTTGAGGTGAGAGGTGTTTAATAAAATATCAGAAGGTCACCTTTTTTCTGGAAAGCCTAAGACATTTATTAAAAAGGGGGACAGTGTTAAGAATAGGCGCTCTGTCACATCTGATGCAGTTGAGGTTGCAAAACAGTTTACATATAGTGTGAGAGGATGTAAAGTATTAATGGCTCTACAAAATGAGACAGCAAAATCCCCCCCTATAGTCTTCCTTTTGCTCCCACAAATTAGTTGGAGGATTGCAACTCAAAGCAAGTAAGAATTACCAAGCGCTTCTCAAAAGCACAAAAGGGAGACGTATCATGTTACAGGATAATATCAGTCAGTATTTTAATATTTAACCACATTGTGTGGTTTATATGTTATGCAAAAGTGGAGACAGTTGGTCCTACACAATTTGAAGCAATTTATAGAGATTAGGGTTGCAGCCAAAAGAAGAACATGAAGATAAAAATAAAAAAAGCTGAATAAAAATGCTCACAAAATTACAATGGCCTTTTTAACCCTGTCTGTCCTGGGCTACTCAGGGGGTTTCAAGGTGGCACCCCTCCTAGAACAAATGTGTTCTGCTGATCCAGACAGTACTAGCATTGCAGGAAGAAAGCAGTTGCCACTTCATCTGTAGACTCAAATAGCATGTTTTTTCATGTGAATGTGTACATGTTCTCCAAAATAAATTATATTTGATTATGCTTTTTTAAATATGCCAAATATTGTACTTCGTATTTTAAAGACAGTTTCAGAAATATAGTTCCCCCCTTAACGTGTTATTCGTCACAGCACAGAGCATAGCACAGGAGACTGTATCAAAGAGAAAAGGTAAATGAGTGTATAGTAAAGTCTAACTTGATCACTTTCTGTTGTGATAATCCTTCTCCCTTTCCCTGCTGATTTGATGCACACTCATCTTTTTCTTAGCAGATGAATCTGTCTGGCCTCTACAGTCCTTTGGTAGAGATCACACCTAAAAATGTGCACTCTAATTTGGGGGGTATTTGTGGCAGTATTGCACTATCACATTGTGGTTTAGTGGACTGTCACATTCTGGAAGATGTGAACACATGGTCAGATTAACTGTTGTCTTCTCAGAAGGTTCTAAGAGTGCAAAGGAATGTGTAGGAGGAGAGAGTGAAGCAAAATTTGTGGAAAAGCTGTACCAGAAAAAGAGGAAAAGCATTATAACTTCTATAGATACAGTTAAAAAGTTAATTCTTTTTTGTGAAGGTAGTAGGGATTTAAAAAAAACAAAACTGTTCAGAGGGAGGATTCCATGAAAATTAAAGACAAATTTTAATCCTCTGGAGAGATAGCAGGGAATTTTCTGAGACTGCTTTGGCTTCTTTGCACTGCTTTGAAACCTGTGCCTCTGATGTAACCAAGGCAGAACTGTGACTTATTGAGGTACACGTGACACATAAGAATTTCATCCTTTTACAAAGTGTGTAGGCCAACCCTCTGTCCTAGTACAATTTTAATGAAAAGTCTCTAAACTGCTGAAATCTGTAGCTAGGCTGCATGTCCACAACAAAATAATTTTTCATATTTCTGGTAGTTGTTCGTAGCAAACTTCACTGAGTCTTTTTAATTTTCGTTTCAAGTTGATTGTAATAAAAATAGTGTTGGCTGGCTGAGATGCTATTACAATATTATATTAATTTTACTCACATATATTGTCTTTTTCAAGGTGAAACACAAGATTTCTCAGTATGTTATGCAAAGGTGAAAGCAAATATGACACCTGCTGTTCTTTAAAGATTTTACAGTAGCACAGCTAGAGCCAGTTTACACTGCAAATACCAAACTATATATTATGAATTTCCTGATGAATCAGTAATTTGTCTTTTTACTTATGCTGTATGTATATACTCCAAATAAAAAAATCCTGTGCAATATCCCTGATCTACTGATCAAATCATTTTCTTTATGAACAATATAAGATAATGGTATGTTGTACTCTGAGCGTAACTGAACTATAAACCTTTGCTGTCTGCTCTGGTAGGGGTTCAATTTGTAATCTTTGATTCAAGCCATTGCTCATTCTTTTTATATTCTTCACTCTCGGTTGGCTGAGTCCCAACACCGTTTGTTCTTTAAGCAAGCATTGGGAGCAATAACCATTAACCTTTTTTAAGTGGCTTTTTAGCATGTCATGAGTTTAGATGTCTTGCTTCTTTTCACCATTAACCTTTCTGATGGGACAGTGCTCTGTGTTTTGCTTACTTCATCATGTCATGCACATTATCACCCCTCACCCATCTGCAGGTGCTGTATTTCATTACAAGAAGGATGGGGGAATGTGGTGGGGAAAGGACAAAGGCAGTGCATGCCATGCCTTTTCCCTATGCACACAGGCAGCTAGTATGACCCTAGTTAAGAAAAACAGCCCCTTAAAGAAGTATCCTTGTTCAAGTGCAGAAGCAGTTCCTCTGACACTATCATTGGCATTTGCTACCAGGCCATAATTGTCAACCATAAGGCATTGCAACCAGAGCCCTCAAAACAAAAGCTGTTCATCTGAGGCCAACATCAGTGAAAGGTTCAGTTATTCTTGCTTTACTGAGCATGAAATGGAACTGAAAGGCAATATTAAATGGGTTATTAAACTTAAGACATGGTGTATTTTGATCTTCCCTTGCAATTGCCCTTACCAAATGCATATATAATGTATTCTCTATAGGGTTAGTCACTTATATGGCCTTTAAGTTTCAAGAAATGTTAGCATTGCAATTATTCAGTTGTCATTTTATGATAAAGCAAAAATGTGGTTCCTTTGGAAATTAAACGTCTAACCTCTGTTTATTTTCATCCTCTCTCTACACCGGCAGGTATCTACCACAAAGGATTAAGAAGTAGAAAGAATATACATATTTCTAGCACAGTTTCCCTCCCTCTCAAAAATTCTTAAAGTGGGAAAGATGTACTTTTGTTTCTCTTCAATATTAGGACTAGTGTCTCAAGTTTTTGGTTTATTTTACATATATATGTCTTCCTACATGTCCTATTGAAAAGGTTCTAGGACAATTGACATGTTTCCTGGAAAAAAACCACACAAAACCCCCCATGAATTTAAAAAGGAATGCCATTGTCTAGTAGCATCTTGATCAGAACCTTTTATCTAGTGAGCACTGAAGAGTTGTTTCAATCAACTGTAGCTGATTTGAAGGCAGGCCCAAGGGAATTGCATAAAACCCCATTTCTAGTGCTGGATTCAGCGTTTGTTCAGCTTACATTGAAACCAGAAAGGGCTGGAACATCAAACAATAGGAATGATCTAAAGGACATTTGCCAGTTATACCCAACAGCTAGTAAAGGTGCCTGGTAACACAGCATTTCCACTGCTTACTCAAAAACTACAACCAAATTGGACTAGGAAGCTCCCATGTAAAAATCTGTCATTTGCCTGGCAAAAAAAGTATTTTCTAGATATTAATTATCTCCCTAACTAACTGAAAGACTTCTGCAGACTGGTCAATTATCATCAGACAGGACTGTTCAGTATCATGAAGCAGAAGTTGGAGGAACTGACATTGCACCTAACTGGCAATTAAGCAGAAAATAGAGCATCCGTTAATTTTGCTAAATGAAGCTTAGCTGATATCCAATTTGTGTTTAACCATTTACCTGAGAGTTCTTGCTAAAGATTTTCAAAATTTAAAAGAAGGGGAAAATATATTCCCCATGGAATTAAAGAAATGTTACAAGATAATTCCCAAAAGGCATTGCTAGAAATGTAATCACTTCCACTGGGATTTGTCTGTCTTATTTTGACAGTTTGTATTGAAAAAAGCAACTTGACTTAGGAATGGCTGAGAATTATGGTATAAAGGGGTATATCTGTATTAGAATTTCTGGTATCTATAGCTACAAGGTATGAATATATTTCTAAAACAGTAGTAGAGAAATTCAACCTTTTCTTTAATGATGCTAAAATATTTTCAGTGGTATCTCTTCAATAATTCAACTAACTCTGGAAGCTCTGTCAAACAGCAAAATAAAAAAATAAGTGTTGATACAGTCAAAGCAGTCACAGATCAATCAAGAAAATATTGACTGGAATCAAAGATGCCACTTTGATGGGAATTTGGGTTTAATCTAATGACTTGGTTTCGTTTCTGTCTGCCAACAGGTAAACCACCACAGCTTCATTTTAACACTTTGCAAAATCATCTTCCAAATTGCTAAAAGCACAAAGAACATGTAAGGGCAACTTTCACCTGAAAATAAATTTCTGTATCAGAAGAAAAGTAAGATTAAAATTAAATGCTTTATCAGATCAGGTTTAAGTTACTTAGACCAATACAGAGCAGGTAGTGTTACTCTGAAGATGCTTTGAAATTAGGATTCTGTCTTATTCAGAACTAAAACTACTTAGTCACAGATATTTAAGGTCCTAACAAATATTGGTATGTTTTATGCCTGGGATTTTGGCTTATCTTACTGGTCTTTCACAGGAACTCTGGAATGTGACTTCTAATTGTGGTGCCACCTCAGCCTGTATCTAAAAATCATAAATAATTTTTCAGTCATAGTATTTTACACCTATATATATGCTGGGGAAAGGATTTGTGCCAATTATTTTGTGTATTTTCTTATTTTTGTTTACAGTAATGAAATTCCAGGTTGTATTTTTTTCCCACCAGATATTTCCTTCCCCACCATTAAATCTTTTGTTGTTCTTCAGCACAACCCCTGGAGTCCAGGGAACTGCACAGAAGTGCTTTTTATTTCAAACACTAACACTAATGATCCTACTTGCTGTGTTAGGGAAATGGGTAAATCCATCCTTTCTTCATGGCTCAATCAATTTCCTTTTTAAAGGGAAAACCTGTGCTCCTTTTACCTTCAGACAATATGTCACTATTTCTACTGTGTTATATAGACAGATGGATTTTTTTTTTCCCCATAAACCAACTATATCCACACTGCCTCTTTGCTCTGAAGTTCATATTTGAAATATGCATACTATACTTAATCCTTCAGGGGTTAGTTTTAGCATTGTAGTTCGTGCTTCTGCCTGCACAAGGTTGGTTGTTCTCACTAATTCTGTTCTCTTATCTCATACTGAATCTGCAATATGGATTCATATGAGTGGTGCAATCAGTGATACTTGGTGTATTCTGTTTTCCAGTGACTCCAGACACAATAAAAAGCAGGGTTTGAGTGCTCTCCATAGAGCTGCCAGTCTTCTCTGTGTCTGAGCTGCATGTGGTTCCTGCTTAGCTTGCTGAGGTCCACTGAAAGAGTGGTAGTACAGTGCACAAAGATGTGGGGAGTGCTTTGTGATTTTGTACAATAATCTTTTGTAACCTTATTAAGACATGAGGTCTTAGAGGCTTGCTCTAAAACAGACAGAGAAAGAAAGCTGCTATTTGGCAGGAAACTTCAGTTTGAGACTAAAATTTGCATTAGATCATATTGGGCTTTGATGCTTCAAATCCCTTCTTTAGTTTCTCCATAAAACATCAATTTACTGTAGCAGGTGCAGGAAGCTCCAGTATCTCTCTCCCCACCCAGCCCAGAGAATCCTGTAAAGAAGTCGAGCTCATTTTTCCTAAAGAGCCTTGTGTTCAAGAAGCACAAAACATTAAAAAAACCCAACAAACAAAGCCAAAGTCCCATCCAGAAAAAGTTTATAAAGGTTGACTTTTTGCACTTTCTTTTTAAAAGATCAGTTGTGCTTCCCTGAAAAATCTTTAGGCCGGTTCCCTGATGTGAATTGCAGCTCTCTGACATTGGCAAGGGCAGGGCCACAATAAGATGAACATACTGTACTGTCTTCATCATATGTAGAAACTATATGGTGAAATCTAAGAACTGCATATAGACCTTTATTTTATTTTTAGCTCCTACATCTTATACTTTATTTATCTGGTTTTCCTTTTATAATTCACAAAGCATATCTATTAATCACACCAATAAAAGATAAATAACGTATTTAATCTAAATGTACACAGTTTTGAAAGAACCTCAGTCTGGCACTTGAAACCGCCACTGAGGATAGAAGTAAAAGTACAAGTTTACATTGCTTTGCAGGTCTTAGATAGTATTCTGAATATGGGAGAGAATGGTAGAGAATATAAAACAGAGCATGGCTGTCAATCCATCGTACCCCTCACTGGGTTCCCTTGATAGAAGAGTGACTTCTGTAACCTGTCAAGAAGTTTAGAGGCAGTTTAAGCTCAGCAGCTCTAAAAAGATTGAAATTTATTTTCTTTTTTATTTTTTCCATTTTTTTAGGGTACTTGTAAATCTCAGTGGTGTCTACTCTGACATGCAACAGGGATTCTTTTTTTACTCTGAGGTAAGGCCTGAGGCTCTAATCCATGTCTGCAGGTGACCTGCAGTAAGGGCTTGTCAGAATAATTACATCTTGCTGTGGATAGGCATAAGCATTCTTTCTCTTTTTTTAAGATTCTCCCCTGTAAACTACCTGACCTGAGCTGACTAACCTTCACAATGGGGGCGAGGAGCACAAAGTAAAATTAGCTATGCATGTCTTGCTGTCAGCCTGAGATCTCCATCGTTGACTTCTGTCAACCTCCTTGGCACTTTCCATTCTTCCCACTCTTTGCTTTATGAAAACAATGTTTGTTCATTAAAGTTAGGAAGAAGAAACAAAACAAAACCCTCCATCATATATTTAGTTTATATCAAATAGTCCCAGAAACCAAACCCCACATGTTTATTAAGATGTGTCTCCCTGTTGCTGCGACCACCTGGCATTGCAAAGAACAGACAAGGAGTGATTGAGTGTGGATTTTTCGTCTTTATGTATTATACTTGAGTTTATTCTCAGTCTGGCTCCTAAATAGAATAATCAATGCCATTATCTCTTCCTCTCTTATCTAAATCACATCAGGAGATCAATAGCTACAACGAACCGGCCAGTGCTTTCTTTCCACTGGGACTCATTACTTTGCTGCCCAAGATGGGGGTATAGATATTCTCGGGAAGGTTATCTGGTGTTCCCTGGTAGTTAACAACAACTGTCAGTTATTAATGGTGCTCTGCAGCCTCACCTTTACAGTGCTGTGACTGATAGCAGGACATGTTTATAACAAAATAAATCTCTTCTGTCTTTTTTCCTTACCCTCCTGAATCTGGCGTGCTCTTTAGTTTCCTTTCTCCCCTCCTGTCTGCTGTTGCAATCTCGGGCAGCATGTCTGAGAATATCAAATGTTGGGGGCCTTCTCATTGAGATTCCTCACAAGTGCAGGTTTGCTTTTATACAGGCTAACATCTGCTGCAGTATTACAAAGGCTAATTAAAATAAATTCAGATCCTAAATTAGTCTTTTCAGTAACATTTATTACACAAGACACTGGGTGATAAAGTGTATTATACAGTTAAGCTGAAACAAAAGTTGTATTTTTATTGGGTTTGCTGGCAAGTCAGGAGCAATATCCCCAAAGAAGCTTGTATTTGCAATACAGTATTTTCCACTAGACTAATAAGGAAGTCTACCACAATGTTCTCGTGTTTATTTATACATATCAACTAAATGTAAAAATTTATGCTAAAAAAAAAAAAAAAGATACCTTTCTCATGTTAGTTTGGACTACACTCCCAGTTTTTCTTGTCAGAAACAGACAGCAAGTTCACAAATCCTAGGTGAACGGCATGACAGACAACTCACACATCAAATCAAATCCTCAAAGGGGTAGTTATCTGCTAATTTAATGGCTTCACTCTCTACAATGGCACAGCCTCAGTGTAAGCGCAGATCCCACACTACACCATAATCTCCTGTGAGGAAGCTGGGCACGAAAGTTCCGTAACCCCAAATTTCTGTGTAGCGATGAGCAAAGAGAAGGAAGACAATGGTACCTGAAGTATACTTTGTATATATCAAGCATTTACACGAGTTAGAAATATATGGATGACCAGGATTGTGTTTAGTCCTTATTACGTGTTCCAGAGAAGCGGAACAGTGCTCAAACAACAACATAGTCACTTTTTTGGCCCGCAAGGCTGTAAATGAATGAAAATGAGGGGAAAGCAGTTGTGAAACTGTGCCCTCCAGACACACTAAGCTAAGGAGCCAAAACATAAAGCAGTCACACTGCGTCTTTTTTCTAATGCAACATCAGGATTTGCTTGTCGAATCTTATAGGCCTGACCTTATGCCAAGTGAAAGTAATGTAAGTTTAGTGGTTGGATTTGATAGGAAGAAATTCCTCTACAGGAAAACTAGGGGTTTTCTGACAAATGAAGGAGAAGAAAAGAATGTGGGATATTTCAGGTCTTCAGACCATCAGTAAACATCACCATGATGTGAAATATGTAGCTGTAAAAAGGCATATCTTAATAAGAAACTGGATTATTTGTATTTCCAGTTATTTGTGCTGCTAATTGGGAGAGGTTATTATGATGAGGTTTCTGTGGCTTTATGTTAATAAATTCCTTTTAAACCTTTGGTGATTACTTTTACCTGCAGTCATGCTTCATTTTTGATGATATAGACTAAGACAGAGCAGAAAACATTTTTACTTTTCTTTTGGTTGTTTCTTAATGTACCTAAGAAAATATTCAGGAATGTGGAGTGTTGGAGGTATTGCTTTCCTTTGCCTGCACAGCATTTCAAGTGCAAGACATCTTGACCTGGACCATTCTCACTTTTATTTCTTTATACATTTTAGGTGCTTTTTTTGTTATCTTTTTCTTTAAGTATTTGGATTCTTTTAAAATTAATAACTTAGCATCTGTACTGCTACTCAAAGACTTTGTATGCCTTCCAGTGGATGGGAAATAAGTTAGTTGGCAAATATCTGCATTTCTTTATGTATGAAAGAGAGAGGGCCCTTACTGTTTGCTTTGATAGCTTTTATTCAGGGCCTAAAATATAGCTTAAGACATATTTTCCAATAGTTCTCCATTGACTACTCATTTTTTCTTACATGAAAGAACAAAGCAGTGCAGGAGTTAATAAAAAGACAGGTCTGTAAAAGGGCATAATATGTTACAGACGACTCAGCACCAATATTTATGTTTTCTTTTACTCTGACAGTCCCCAGATTATAATATACAGATTGAGTATTTCCAAGGACACAACGGGGAAACGTGCAGAGAATTCAAAATGGGCTATGGTAGGACATAATCAAAATAAACAAGAAAAACTTTCCAAAAAATAGCATTGTGAATAACCAAGCTTCAGAGTAAGAAAATCTCAGCAAAATACTTAAAAGGAGAGAATGAAAGAGATGAGCAGTACAAATAACTGAAGCTGTCTTAAATTAGAAAAACACAAATGAAATGGAGTTGTCTGTGACAGGATTTCTTGAGAAATCTGTCTGACGTTTCTTTTTTCTCTGATAGGGTTCTTTTGACTTGGTTTGGTTTGTTTTTTTGGTGGTGTAAATAAAATTACTTATATCTAGTTTGTTGCCTAAAATCAGTCTAGGAGGAAACATGAACTGATAGTTAAATTTTGGATTGGCCAATATCAGCTTCTTACATTTTTGTTACAAGGGTGACATTTTATCTTCATCTCACAAGATGATGAAAGGCTTATTGTATCTGTTAGAGTACAGTGTTGTTTTCTTCACCTGGAAATGTTTTTGAGCTTTTTTCTGCAGATTTGGGGGCACTAGTAGCCATCCACCACTATCTCTGCGTTACTATTGCTCTCAGTACTGTTCAAGACCAAGAACAGATGAGAGCATCTGACTTACATCAAAGTGTGATCCTTAACTAACACAAACACAGATCATTGCAGTGTAAAACTGGGAAGCTACATTAATGCACACCTTCACCTTTGCCACGCTGAAAACTGAGTGATTCTGGATTTCAGATTCAGTCCCCCAGGAATAATAGTGAAAGTTTGGTCATATTGTTCACAGTGTAATGCTTGGCTACAGTTCAGCAAAAAGATGAGAAGGGAGGAGCAAGGCAGCAAGACAGGTATACCATGCAGGAGTGCTGATGCTGATGAGATGTTTCACTAAGATGATTAATGCCCATTTACAAAATTGGGCTATTTACAAAATTGAGCATGTAATTTAAAGACTGCCTGGGTTAAAAGGAAGTGTCCCTGCCCGCTGACACCGCTTTTATCCCACACTGTTCCCTCTGTCCCATTGTGCCATAATTACAGCTGAGCCTTGTGCAATGGCCTGTCCCAGGTGGCATTAGTCCAGGTTCTGCTCACTGCAAGTGCTCCTGTTTTTCCTGGTGTGTTGTGTGAGGCTGCGGGAGTGAGGGGACAAGGGAGCACTTAATGGAAGGCAAGAGATTTCCATTTATGGCTGTTACTCCACTGCGATTCTGGGGTAAGAGCCATTATAAAGGTGTTTCAGAGCACAACAGGAAAAAACTACCATAACTAGGAGTAGTGGGATAAGGTTGAGCAAAGGCAAATGGAGGCCATATCCTGACAGCGAGATCTGTTAGACTGTGGAATGGATAAGTCTCCCAAAGGAAGTGGTAGAAGTCCAAGCACTTGAGTAATTTAAAACTATAGTGGACAAAGAACTCCGAAGTGTATAATAGGGAATAATGTACCAGTGACCACAGAATGGAAGATTGATGTAGTATGTCCTTCCATCTCTAATTTTTGGAATACATACAGATTGAAGCTTTCCAGCTAAACATATTTTGGAAAGTCCCTTTGTAGAGAAAGAGTAATAGCTGCAGGTGTCTCCTAAAGGAACTACTGCTTGTTTGTAATGTTGTTCCACAACCATTCTATAGACGTTTCCTCTTCAGGTGACAAGTTTCAGGCTTTTACAGCTGAGTGAACTCCAGCTAGAGGGACAGCTTCCATTTCAGAAATGCCATTTTTCCTCCTCATGTCCTTGTACATGCCCTGTATTCATATATGTCCAGCAGTGCTGTACCCAAATATGTATGGCACTGTTAATATCAGTTTCAAGCTCTTGGATGCCTTGTACCTTGTTTAACCATTTCTATACATTACCTAAAACATAGAAACAAGGTTTCCATGTTGTCTGTGCAAACTATATCCTTTACCTTACAGGCATATGTTGGCATGGTGGAGTGGGCCTTGTAGGAATAGAAGTTAATGGTGCTACACTTAAACTCAGGGAAGGGAAAGCACCTCATACACCTCAGGGAGGGACAGTAACAATGGCAAGCACAAAGAAAGTACATGTGAGAAACACAGCAGTCTAGAATTTCTAAAAGAAAAAGAAATGGGGAATAATGTGGTGCCAGAGAGCATCCAAGGTAGTAGCAATGAGGTTTTTAAGCGTACTTGAGCATGAAAATATGATGCAGAGGGATAGTGATGTAAGCAATACAGTGCTCAAGAGCGATAGACCTGAAAGGCCAATTTTTTGATAACTTGGAGGTAAAATTAAATGTGTTCAACAGGAGTCACTGGGGAGAGCAGAGAAACATGTGAAATATTTTTGATTTTGGAAATTCCACTGCCTCCAGTGGACAAGATTGATCTTATGATGCATTGAATTAACAACTGCATCTAACCTTATAGTATAACCTTAGATTAAACCACAGATTGCAGAACTCAAGAGCAGGTGCAATGTATCTATGACTCGCTTCTCTCAACCTTATACCTCTTCGTGGGTGCTGGCAGAAAATAATACTAGCATAAGAATAGGCTTGATCTAATCTGCAATGTTGTTTGTGCTAGAAAATGGAGTGGGCTAATATAGTCCGAAATCTTTAGCACCCTGTAATGATTTGCTGTCTTCAAAAAGTTGGTTTCTTTTTTACTGTGACTTGTATTTTTTTTAATGTTGCAAGATTCATTTTTAACAAATCTGATTTGAACATTCCCTTGTTTACTCCATATTTTTTACCTTCTTTCCGTTTTGCTTTTTAACATGTATATGTTTCATGTTTGCCATTTACATCTAAACACACATGTGCTGCTATCTCAAGATTCTCTAGTTAAAAACCTTATCTGAGAACTGAAACAAACACATGAGCCCACTCTGGACTATGTACATATCACATTAAGTCTTTTTTATCTTGGGCTGTTTAAAGGCAGGATTTTGTTTATTTATTTTTATTAGCTGCAATGGTTAATTCTAAAATTTTGACCTCTCACTAAGACGTCCATTTGGTCAGCACCTCCATTTCACTGATGTATGTGGTCAAGATTTTGAAGAAAATGTATTGTGCTGCAACTTGGTGTGTCAAAAGAAATGACAAAAATTTTATTTGTCTTTTTTTAATTCAGAACTTCTATTTTGCTTGAGCTGTAATCTCCAATTAACAATAGCAGCTTCAGACATTTTTATATGTTTTCTGTTGTCTATACTAAGCAGAAGATCTGTTTCTTGTGAGTTTGTTTTATTGCAGAGCAAATCCATAAACTTTCTGTCTTAGAATAAATTTGTATAGGATAATAATAAAACCTAAGTATCAGAATTGTACCTGAATAGTTCTTTCTTTATATGTATTTTATATTTATAATGCTCTTCTATATTTAAAATAACAAAGGAACCACTAAAGGAGGAGCAAAATTCCAGTGACTATACCAGTATTTATCCACTAAATGAATACCTTTATTGTAACATTTAGATGAAAGATAGGTATATTAAAAAGCATATGTAATGGTAAGATATAGAGTGTAAATGCATACTTTATATAGTCCAGTAGAAAGATATGCTGAAATATGTAAATAGATGAACAGCGCATGTAACCATTTCCTATCAATAAATATATTTCCACATTATTTCTTGTAAAGCGTTTTCCAAGAGGGAAAAATAAGAGCATGTGAATGGAATACTGATTCCACTGGTGGTAATGGCATCTGACCTAGAGAGGTGGCTAGTAGATTCAAATCATTGTCAGCTCTTGCCTTATAGATAGCTATTTTTCAATGCAGGATTTACCATAAAGATCAGAAAAATAGCTGGCAGCAAGCAACTTGTTATAAAAAAGACTTCTAAATGTTGTCTTCTATTTAACTGTGATGTAGTGTGACTTACTTTAAAATGTAGCAATTGAATGCACAAACTTATTCAAGATCCCAAACTCCATTTAACTGGCAAAATCCAGTTATGACATTAATTGTTTTAAGGTTTCCATGGGAATATGAGTCAGTGGAAAGCTGAAAGGGTGTGGGGATGGACTATGTTCTGGAAATTCAGTTACCAAATTGTGAGAAGATTGTTTCACTGGACATATCTGCACTGTCATTAGTGAGCAGAGAGACACATGGCAAATATTACAAGATAAGATACAGCAAACTGCAAAAAACTATAGCTGAAAAGGAAAAGAAAATTGATGGTTGAAGGACATATTGGATGTTTAAAGCAGGGGAATAACTGAGATAATGATTTTTCCTTTCACTCAGTTGGAGCAGCAATGCAGGTGTACAGTCTATACAAACTCATGCACACTCTGCGCTGCTGGTGGGAATGGTGTTTCTGCATCACAGCCAATACTGAGAGAAATGGATTGGGATGATTCTGAAGATGAATTTTCAAAGCACCTCCTTTCCAAAGCAGAAAGCTGTGAAAAAATGAAGTTGCCATCAGCAGGATTTTTATTTCTGTTTCTTTTGTAAGATGCTAACTTGTTCTTCAGTCTTCTTTATTTTTGTTTCCCTCCACAATTCTTGGAGCTCTCTCTGCATTACCAAGTATCTAATTCACCTTTCATATCTGTTTTAGCTATCTCTTTGTTATAGCTACATTTGAACAAGCTATCTGGCTAAAATATTCTGTTCTGAAAACTCAGACCAACAGCTGAGAAAAGTGAGTTTGGATGGATAGATAGATAAATGGTTATTCAGAATAGCTCTTAGAGCTGTCTATTTTAGCAAACTATTTAAGCTGTCAGCCTCTGTGTATTTATAGCCTACTTATCACACTGGTATCTGAACACCTATCAATTTAGCGTTAGAAATCCAGTCCAAGTCTCAGTCCAACTGTGGAAACTCACTGGCCATTCCCTACTGCTTGAGATGAGTAGAATAAAAGATGTGATATCCAGCCATACTTTGCTTTCTGCTTTCTAGTCTCCTATCTGAAGACTTGATCTACGGCTTCCTAAACTGTCAGGACAGACTCTTTTTGATGATTCTTTAGAAAAGGTAGTTTGTGGTTGTTCACAGCTCTTATTTGAAAAAGGTTTACCTCTTTCCAAAAATGAATTTTCATTAAAATGTCTTGCAAAGTTTCCAAGCTAAAATGTTAGTTTCCATTTTTCCCAAACTTCTCCTTTTTTAGTTTGTTACTGTTTTCCATATCTTGTCTTTTATCTGTAAAGTTGTTTTTGTTTTTCACATTCCTGCTTGGGCAATATGCTGTGCTGGTATAAAAGTAAACTGGCTGGATAAATGAACCCAGCTCAAGCAAGATTACAAGTCAGAGTTACAATTTACTAAAAAGATTACAATACATACAATGATACAGAGAAAAAAGTGGTTTTAATCCACAAAGACCGATGTATAACACCGCACTTTGGGACAAGAACAGAATGGTGTTAGTCAACCCCTGTGCTGAGCACCACGTGGGCCTCCTGGGGGCAAAGTAAAAGGAAAGGAAACCTGTTGGTCTAGATGACGGTCGCAGTTCTGTCTAAGTGATGATCACAGTCTTGTCAAGAGTGGCAGTCGCAGCCCTGTTGAAGTTCTGGTCCTCCTCTGGATCCAACAAGTGGTACCAGAAGTCCCAAAACCCAAAGTTTATAAATGCTCAGGTTCAGGTGGCAATGCCCAGTACCTCCCCCAGGGTGGGAAGTTTCACAATAGGTGATTTAATTCTGTGAGTCTGGGGATATTTTTGGATTCTTTGATGGTCTAGGTCATTGCAGTTGCCTATTATGCCAGTTGATTAGCATGGTTGATTAACAGAGATGACCCCTCAGGCTGGGCATGAAGGTGCTACTGCCTTCCTGGAGGAGAGTTATCACAACTGAGTCATTGGTGAGAAGACAAAGAAACACTCCCCTTTCTCAAACACTGCCCTGCCTTGCAGGGCTCTTTAACACCCAGCTTATAGCCTGAGGTGTCAGGTGTGCCCTGGGCAGCTGCTGCAAACAATCCATTATTAACAGTCCATCAAAAATTACATAGAGGGTGTAGATTACAGTCTTGGTTATACCCACATAGTGATAGACGGGTCCTGGCCCCTCTAACTAGGACATATGCCGAAGAGAAAGTGAAGATTTTTTTTTTTCCCAGTAAAGACAGTGGATAAGGACAACACTTTGCTGAATGTACCACCAAGGTAGAGATAATCACTTGACAGTCAGAAATGCTAAGCTTTGAAAGGGAAGCTGTTCTACAGAATGCACAGCTGAGAGTCATCTAGAAAGAGGAAAAAGGAAATCATAAAAAAAATTGAAAGTTTCACCTCTGATAACTGTCTATATCTCGACCTGCAAGAGTAAGAGCAAGTTTTTCTTGCTTTTGTTCTTCTGATTCTTTCCCCCACCCCACTGTGGGGAAGTGAGTGAGTGGACTGGGTGGGGGCTTAGCTGTCAAACAGCATCAGCCCACCACAGTCTATGAGGACTTAACTTTGGAAATGATGAAAAAGACTAAGTCTCCTCTGCTGGAGATAAGAACATGTTATCAGCTCCTCTTTGCTATGCAGCTTTGTTTACTACTAACTTACTTGCTGTATTCATAGGTTGTTTGCAATAAAAAATATAATGGGGAGAAAAGGACATGCATATAAAAATAAATTGCTGGAGGTGTTAGTGACAAGTTGCTCTCAAAGGAAACAGCTGATCAATGTATAGGAAAGATGAAGGGGTGTGATCATGATCAGACAATAAGGTTAGCAGTATCAATCAAGTCTCCTAAAATAGATGGAAGAGTTGCCATTTCATGTCTTCAGCTACAACCTGGCCTTGTTTTCTGGTGTCAAATCTAAAATAGCAATAAAGCATCCATCTACCTGACATCCTTTTATGTTCTCTTTCAATCATGGGCCACAAAATGTTTCTTTTCAGGTTTACTCTGGTTTGACAGCCCTGTTATTGCCTATCACTTTAAGGAGTTGAAAGGCTGGGGATTGATTTCATTTTCTTTTAGCTCTCGAGCTTTTTTATGTGGAATCTGTTTCTCACTTGGTTTGCATTTCATCTAGGATAATGCTGGCTATCAGTGCTTGAATAATAATTGAACTGAAGCAAGCTGTTCAGCCTAAGGTCTCAAGCTGGGAAAGCTGTGTATGTCATGTGTGGGTATTTCAAAAGAATTTAACATTCCAAAATTAAGTTGCAAGTAAAAACAAATGTAGGGGGCAATCTGTGCAGCTCTGGCTATGCAGCTGTACTACTGCCTTCAGTAGTTCCTCACTGAACTTGAGCTAGCCCTTCATATTCTTAAACAATTTTCATCAGTGGTATGTAGTAATGCACTGAGGGGTGGAAAATGGCATACTGGTAATTTTGAAACATGGATGAGCCCTGTTTCTCCCACCCCTTCAGATGCTTACCTTCTGTTGAATGTCCTTTAATAGTTACCATGCTTGAAACTGAACTTTTATTTTGATACCATTAGTGCTGCTAAAATATAGGTGCTGGTTGTAGCTTTTGTAATTATGTTGCTACATCTTTAGTTGACAATAATGCTATATCATTATTGTTCCACCATCTGTAATCTCTGCTGATAAGTGTTTGAAATTGTGGCTCAACTGGCAGATAAAGCAAGCTTATTTTACAGAATCAGTCTGTAAGTGGATGGGTGATCACGCAATTTGTAGATTGCTTTTATATTGGATGTCACTGTTCGACACATCCTACTTAAATTTGGCAGATCTTGGTAAGTGGATATGAACAGTTTTGGGTTGCAGTTTGGCTTCACCTGCACCAAGTACTCAAAAATCTCCTGTCTGCAACAGGCTTTAGCTGTGACTTGGAGGCAGCATTTTAGTTGGGGATAGGGGAGCAGAAAATTTTTCACTTCATGAAACTTAACAGACTTCTACAAAACTACAGAATGTTTTAGCCTTTATTTCCATTATATTGCTGTTTGAACCACTCTAATACTCTTATAATCTCGTATATACCATTTTTTCTTCAACTAGGGTGAAAAATTGTATTAATGGTCCAAATAATAATCACATCTTGTAAGTCACAATCTGATGGCTTGAAAACATGGGTTAATTAAACCTTTGCAGAGTATTTTTGAGAAGCTTTAACCTTCTTCTGGCCTACTTAATCCAAACATTGGAGTGAAACTTCACCAATATACAAGCACTTTTACATGTTTTCCTAGTTATTCACATGCACAGTTACTGTGCTGCCAGACAGACAGTGTGATTCCACTGTGCTCTGGAGATAAGCAACAAGGAAGGATATGTTAAATATGAAGAAAAGGTCTTTCTATAAGAAATTCTGCCATTTGAATAAAAGATGCCACAAGACACAAAAATGTGAGTTAATCACAAAGGTTAAACTATAAAAGAAAACACCATGCTTAGAGAGAGAGAGATTCCTGTTGTAGCTATCTATGAATTTATGATACTGCTGATGGATATCTTTTAAACTTCAGAATTAATGAGCACCCTGGGGATAATGAATGACAGTTGGTTAAAAAGGAATAGAAGAGTGAAGGGGCAGTATTGAATATAGGCTTTTTTGCTCTGCAGGGTGAGGGCATTTTAAAATCCTTTTGCTGATAAATATAAAATAACTTCTGTTTTGAAAAAAAATATGCTTCAGCCAAATTAGAAATTGCACAAACAAGTTACAGTGTAGCCCCTGCAGCTTAGTTCCCTTATCATGTAAAAAAGAGAACTAAATAGCATAACTTAAACCAAAACCCCTTAGCTTTTTCTTTATCTTTGAAATTTCAAGGAGAAATGCCAAGCTTTCAAATGTCATATCATACCCAAACTGTTAGTGTCTTCGTTTTTTTATAAGAGAAGAAAGGAAATGTGCTGCATTGGGACTGTATTTTGGTGTATACATAAAGTTAGGAGTGTATACACTTGAAACATCCCCTCCTGAGCAGGTGCCTGCAGAATCCTATAAGACGTTCATTTCTAGCCTTTCTGAACTGGTAAAACGTTGCAATTCAGTGTGAAGTACTTGCTCAGTATTTTCTTTCTCAGGTCTAAAGTGCTTCTCATCACTTTTGAGCACTCCAGATCAGCAATGAGATTTGCTACTTTCAGCACTGCCCATGCTGATCCACATGATTTTGATGAGTTGATTGGGATTCTGACTAGCCTCAGACTCACCTTTTTTTTTTTTTTATTTTAGAGTCCTAGTACAAAGTAACATTACTCACACATACAGTAATCCTCAAGAGATATTCAGCATTTTTAAAGGTTGCAAAAATTTGCATGGGCATCTCTTGGCGGTGGATGGTCACTGTCATGGTACAGGGGTTTGGATTCAGCTTCCCTCTCTTATGGGTTCATACTGTATTATCACCCTTGTACAGGTCTCTGAGGTTGCACCTGGTCTCTTGCCTGGCTGTACCAAACCAGTGGCCATAAATGTGTCAGCCACCTGTCAGTAAGTGGTTCTCTAGGTTGTGAATCTGCCACCTGCATAATGGAGTAGTGTATTTTAGAGAGTTGTCTTGGTCACACAGCATTGTGTCTACACCAGATACCTTTATCTTTGCTCCATTTGTAAAATATTTGGGCAATTGCCTGCAATTTTGCAAGTTACACGGCATTTAATTGTGAAATTTCCTGAAGCTTTTCCTTGCCTCTGGAAAAACTTTTCCATTAGCCTTTAAACATCAGTTCGGCAATTTGTTGAAAAGCTCTGTATGAATGACAAACTCCTTTTAATCTCACTTATCTGTTCATTCTCTGTCGTCAGCCCTTGACATAGGAACCCCTCTTTCATATGGGTATTTTTTCCTTATCAGGCCTGAATGAGTGCTGTTTAATATAAAGCCCTTGGTTATGACAGGGTTAGACAAGTGATTTCAACTAGCCTCATACTTCTTGAGTCTCAAGCTGGTCAGTTTTTTCTTTACCGAAACAAACTTGTGACAGGTGAACAAACGGATGAATGTGCAACTAAGTAGGACAAAATCTTCCCTCCCCTTGCAGAAGCAGAGTTCAAATGGTGAAGAGGAGGAACATAAGCGGTGTTCCTCTGGTTGGGTTCTGTTATCAGGGGAAAGAGCAATTCTGCATCTCTTAATCACAGCGGATATCAGACAAACATAGTCTCCCAAGGCAACAGTGAGGCTAATATGATCTGCAATATGTGGATAATTACCAACTTGGGATATTGAATTTGGTATGACCTCTTCTGCACTACTGTGTCTAGTTCTGAAGTCCCTGGTACAAGAAGGAAACCAGCAATTTGGGAAACTCTCAGGTGAGAGCCTTGCAGTGGCTTTCTAAAGGATCTTAATTGGTTCAGTTGGTCAAGAAAATGGTTGAGAAAGAACTAGATTATTAGATTAGCACTACTTGCACAGAGAACAGAAGTGTGATGTTAGAGGGCTGCGTAGCCCAGCTGACATTTGTATCTAACAACTGGAAGCTAGACAAAATTGAGAGAAATACAGTGATAAACACTGGCAAAAGGTACCACAGTCAAGGAAGGATTTTCTAAACCACATCAGTGGTAGAATTTTCTAATTCAAACAGACATTAGTTCCAGGAATATCAGAGGTTCCTTCTAATGTCTCATATGGAAGTCTTTAAAAAATCATTCATAATACACCCTCCACCTTTCTCTTTAATACTCTTACAGGTGTTCCTTATAGTATGGAATAATGCCTTTTGCAGTATTTCCAAACTCTCCAGCAGTTTCTCTTTCTGTTTAGGCACACAGTCTGTACAGTATACCAGGGGCAGTGATGTGAAGATCCTGACCACATTTGATCTGAGTGCATAAATAGCAATATAAAATGTGAGAGCAATTACTTGATTTTTCTGGGCTTTGAAACTGCTGTCTTAGAGGACAAAGGAGAACAGAGGCACATGAGAGCATTTCTTATCCCATTTTCAGACATGTCACAGTTCCTACTCAACAAACAAGTCTATGCAAGGTTTGAAGTGTTAGCAATAGATTGCCATAGTAATAACATAAAGATACATAAAGTGTTCTGTTAAGTGTACTAGCTTAATTAAACATGGAGGTTTTTAATAATCATTCCTGAAGCCCATTCCATCACTCTACAATTCACTCACACTTCTTGCATGGATCTCTTGAAAACAATCCCTAGTTCTGCAGTCTCTTGAGTCTTCACCAGGGCTATGGATAGCAGCTATGATTTTTTTTTTACTTTTTTTTGTTAAAGGTGGTTCAGTGCCTGCAGTACTTCATGCTCAGAATTGAGAAAATGGCAATATGCTCCCAGAAAGCATTGGAATATTTAATCCCCAGGGCTAGGAGGTGTGGTGTTTATACCTATATTTATTTCTCAGGAGGTTTCAATGTCTTGGGTTCCTTTTACAAAATAGGGATGTTTGCAGTAGATATATTTTTTTATGATGATGAGAATACAGACACGAAAATAATAACTTCTATTTTCATTAGCTAAATCTCTGCTTGTCCTGACATTTTGTGATGAATACCACCTAGAATTTCAGCGGCAGCAACAACAGCAAAAACTACCAAATTGAGGTTTCTTAGCAGGCTGAGAAACAGGGAAGGAGAAAAAAAGAATATTCCAAACGTATGTTGACAGTGGCAGAATTTGTGTCTGCTTCTGATTAATACAACCAAAAATAATACACTTGAGAAATAAATGAGTAGGAAATTATTTGTATTCTCAGGCATGCAATTTGTATATCCTCTCTCCCACTTTTTAAAAATACGAAACTCCTGAGTATGAGATCCACTGTATTTTTAAAGCTTCATCTGCTCTGTGTGTAAATGGTATAGATCAGGTACAACTGGTGCCATTTGTTTCAAACACCCTGCTGAATGGAACCATTTTATGGAGAGTTGGCTGATAACTGACTTTAACTAATGGCAGCAGCCAGGAGGGCAGCTACGCCTACAACTTTCTCAGCAGTGCTGAGTTGCTATTTAGTCTGAGTCCTCAAAGTAAGTATAAGCAATTCTTGCAAAATATTTATTGGATAGACAAGCCTTTGCCATTTGAACAAAAAAAAAAAGTATTTCCATTTGATCTACGCAATTATATATCTGCCCCAGTGTTTTTGTCTCCAGCAGTGGAGAGTATTAGATCTTGGAGAAAAGTGTTAAAACTCCCACAGTGGACAATTATGGAATAAGCTGCTCTAAGGAAAAGTTCCTTCCTAGCCCCAGGATGCCTTGAAATATTTCTGTTCTGTTTAATGTAATTGGAGATCTTCATATTAGTCCTATAAATGCCAAATCCCTTTATTAATCCTTCTGCAAGATTAGTTCTTTTAAAAGTCAATTCTGCACAGTGGCTGTTCAAAAAAGTAAAAATCCATCTTTAAAAAAATTCTTTCTGTTTTCAAAGCAAGACAAGATCTAACTGATAATTTAAAAACATATTTCTCTTCATGCCTAGCCTGATACATTCCAGTTGAAAAATAAGAATGATAATTCACCCTGGTTGTAGGCAACTGAATCAATTATGTTGCTACTAGAGAGTATATTCTTGAGACTTCTTTTAAATGTTACTATTTTTTATTTATCTGTTCCAGTTTCCTATAATTCTTTGTATAACACTTGTTCCATAATCCTTTGTAACATACCTCAGATGCTCTTCAGAGCATTATGCACCTTTTTTTTTCTGCAGGTTCATGATCTAAGTTTTAAACATGTAATTCACTACTAATCTTTATAAGAAATAGGATCATAAATTCAGGCATTAAAGATAAATATTAGGTAAATTATAAGGCTAATGTGTTCCCAACTAAGCCATTTTCTGATAAGCATTGACATTTCTGGAAGACATTTAATTATTGATGTGCAATAGATCAGGAATGATTAATCAAAAGGGTATCGTAAGTTCAAATGGATATAAATTATATGCTTTATATTGCTGACATTATTTAATTTACTAGGATTTTAGTTTAGTAGTCATCTTGGATTAGACAGTGTAGGGGCACACTCTGGGAATATTAATTTTTTGTCTGACATCCACCGATTCTGAACTGGCAGGAACTGGGCACAGTTTCCAAGGCTAAAGCCTATGTCAAATTTTAATATAAATGCATGCCTGAAAGACTGTTTAACATGTATAATAGTGTCAAACACAAGCAATCTTTTAAAATAAAATTACATTGGCTTCACTCTTCTATAACTGATGGGGAGGGTGGTATTTAACCTTTTAATGATCATAACAGTAAGGCCTATTTTGCACCATAAGGTGCTGAAAAATACCATAGTCTATTTTTATCTGAAACTATATATTCTAAAGTTACACTGAATAGTTTAGATGCTGTATATTTGATTTTTCTTTCTAAAACAAATTTTTCTCTGATAGGATAGTGTGATACTGCTTTCTCATGAATATTCAACAGCATAAGGAAAGAGCTGGACAGTATGTGTTCTATATTAAGAAATCTATTTTCTCATCATTATAAAACACAAATATGTTTCTAACAGAACTATCCATATTATAAGTATGTTTAAATCAGCTGTTACACACTGGTCTTATGCAAAAATGCAGTTCTTTTATATTCAGTTTCTAAACATGCTGTTGATTGTGCAGGCTACATGCTATCTGACAGATTCATTGCTAGTAGGATCAGGTCCGTGGTGATATTTTCTCATCCCTCATAAAGGTTGTATAAAGTTTCTGGCCTTTCAACTCTGAAATGAGTTTGGGTTTCAAAGTCAAACTCATCTCTAAGGTGCCTTTTCCAGCTGAACTATCAGCTTACCAAAAATCTTCTAGCGTGGCACAGTATCAAAGTAATTGTGAATTTAAAGCTTAAAAAAACAAAGAAACAAACAAACCAAAAAACCACAAAAAAAAAAAAAAAAAAAAAAAAAAAAAAAAAAACAAAAACCCACACACAAAAAAAAAGAGAGGAGCATTTTAGTGCCCTTCAGGCAAAATCATGTTTTCAGTGAAAATCGGGATGCAGTTTTAACTAGAGAATCTGTAGTAGGAAATATCAGCAGATAAGAATGTTTGAGCAGTTTGGTATTTTCTCTCAGTCTGACTCACTCAATTATTCAAAGTAGATAGGAAGCCCATTATTAGGACCTTTGGTTATTTGGTCCCTTAAGTATATTGGGGTAATACTGTTCTTCCCACAGCTTCCATGGCAACTGAGGAATATTTAGAGGTCATGGCAACTGAGGAATATTTAGAGGTTCAATTCAGCAGCACACATCAGTGATAGTAGGGAAATGAAAATAGCTGCCTGACAGTAACCTCTCTGTTCTCAGTTACCCTAGAGAGCAAGCTAATGGAAGGAAAAAAAGAAATACCCCATCTCAGCTACAGGTGAGAGCAGTCCAGGGTCTGCCTACATCTCGTGCATGGAAGTATCAATGGCTTCTTAGGCATTTTTGCTTTCCCAGCATACCATCCAGCCATTACTGGAAGTCATGCAAACACATATCAATGTATTACTTTTTTGCCCTTTTTTTTTCCTTGAAAGAGGTGACAATTTCTACTGTATAGCCAATATTTTGCTATAAAAAAGACAAGGGGAAAAGGTCATCTCCTTAGTATGGCAGACTTCAGCCCTTATGATAATAAAAATTCATGCAATTTGTTTTACACAGAATCACAGAATATGGTGAGTTGAAAGGGACCTACAAGGATCAGTGAGTCTAACCCTTAGCCCTGCTCAAGATCATCCACAAGAGTAACACCATGTACCCAAGAGCATTGTCCGAATGCTTCTTGAATTCTGTCAGGCTTGGTGCTGTGACCACTTCCCTGGGGAGCCTGTTCAGGTGCCCAACCACCCTCTGGGTGAAGAATCTTTTTTCTGATATCCAACCCAAACCTCCCCTGACACAACTTCAGGCTATTCCCGTTGGTCCTACCGCTGGTCACCACAGTGAAGAGATCAGTGCCTGTCCCTCCTCTTCCCTTCATGAGGAAGTTGTAGACTGCAGTGAGGTCTCCCCTCATGCTCCTCTTGTCCAGGCTGAACAGACCAAGTGACCTCAGCAGCTCCTCATATGGCTTCCCCTCAAGGCCCTTCACCATCCTTGTGGCCCTCCTCTGGATGCTCTCTAATAGCTTAATATCTTTCTTATATTGCAGTGCCCAAACCTGCACACAATATTCAAGGTGAGGCCACACCAGTGCAGAGCAAAGTGGGAAAATCCCCTCTCTCGACCGGCTGACGATGCTGTGCCTGATGACCTCCAGGACAAGGTTGGCCCTCCTGGGCACTGCTGACTCATATTTAACTTGCCATTGATCAGGACCCCCAGGTCCCTTTCCACAGCACTACTTTCCAGCATCTCATTCCCGAGTCTGAACGAACATCCAGGGTTGCCCCAACCGAGGTGCAGAATCCGTCCCTTCCCCTTGTTGAACTTCAGGGGTGGAGATCAGTGCAATTTTAAACAGTTGCATGAAATTGCATTTTTAGAAGAGACAGATTTCTGTATCAAAACAGAAATTATCCAATAGCCTAAGTATTTAATCTGGCTAGAAGTTATATAATCAGCTGTAAGGTCATGACTGTGTAAAAAACCTTTCTGTTCTATAGCTATTGGCATAGTTTTTTTAAAAATTGTTTAGCCTCCACTAAACTTTCTTCAGTGCATTTGAAAATACCATGGTACAATAATATAATTTTGAGCTGGCAAGTTCTGTATGAGTGCATGTATTTTAAACATGCGTGAGGAAGATCTCCTTTGTATTTTTCGTCATATGTCTGCAGATGCCTTTACAAATGTTCCCAGTTGTCTGCTCTGACTCCTTCATGATCAGTAGGTCTGGTCCTGATGTCCAAAGTGGAGTTATAACATTCATAGTGGCTGTTTCCTCAATTTTTCTGGGGTGTGTGCTGTTTTCCCAGTTGTGTGTTTGAGCTACTTTGGTGCAAGATAGCATGACTGAGATTTTGTTCAGGATTTTAGTTTGAATTTGGATAAACAATGATTTTGTTAATAGCAAAACATTCATGTAAGCAAATACAATGGAGCTTTAACAAAGCTAGAGAAACATAATAATTAGCAAATACTAGAGAAACATAATTCCCTTGTGCGTCATGTGGTTTACCTGGTGACGAAAGGGCCAAAGCCCAAGGAATGATGAAGGGTGAGGTGGTGTATGTTGAGGACATTTTATGCTTAGTGTCACCCCAAAACCAGTTCTGATCTCTAAGGTTAAAGAATTCAACTGTCATGATTAACCAATGACAAGGAAAGACTGGAAACAGTGAACAGTACTCAGTGGAATCAATCTTGAGGGCTGCATATAAGTTTGTATATAGTAATTTTAAAATTGCTTATTTTAATGCATGAAATGCTAAGATTGGTTTGTAACTTCATATGCAGAAATTATCACAATATAGTTTCTGTATTTTATAGAGTACATCTTTTCTTCTTTTCTGTTTGTTTACTTAGAGGCTTAAAAAAACACCCACATACCTTCTTATTGTTCTGTGGGGAGTGAACCTTGGATGCCTAGAGCAAAACCTATAAGGTATACATTGCATTTGGCCAGAGTTATTTTCAGGTTTTTGTTTAAGTTGCTCTCTGCAGAGTTCAGATGGCCACAGTATTCTGAAGTGGGTTGCATTTGTCAAAGGGGGTTTTTGCTGTTTTCTTGTAAAAAGGCTCATGAGCACTGAGTCTACAAGCATGAATTTTGAATGGGGAAAAATACAGAAAATGAAAAGAGTAAGCATTTTGCACTTGAGAAATATTGGTGTATTCAAGGATGTCCTTATTTACCCGTAGAGATTTTCTATTTCCTTTCCCCTTAAACACCATGAAATGTGGCTTAATACTGCTGATCTATTGCATCATGTTTATGATGCCTAGTTGCATGGTGAGGTGCAGGGGGCAGTGTGTCTATCTGAAGGCAATCTAGAAAGGACTCATTCCAGTGCTGCTGAGTTAAAATTAATCTGTTTAGGGAGAGAATTTATCGTACAACTGTTTTTAAACAGATGAGAAAAGGCCACTTCTGTGAGGGTTAGAGGCTTTTCAGTAGTCAGAATTGTCAGCCAAGTGAGTGCTCTGTTTGCTTTCCCTCTGCAGGGGCCTGTGTGCAAAGTGGATTCAAGGTTGAAATGGGATCTCTGCAGTCATTTATGTGAAAGTTGTATGATGATGCCCCTAGATGAAAGAATACATAAAAATTCATAAGATACATGAGGAGCAAATTTCATTAATATTTATCAGCCTTCTCCTTTGTGAAATATACAGATGTTAGCTCATTGTTGCATTTAAATGCAGTATGCTCAAGATAGGAAAGAAGTAATGGGCAGTAAATTTCAGTAACCTAATGCTTCTGAGTACGTGGCCATGCAGCCAGAATGATAGTAACCCTGCTTTTAAAACAGCATTTTCATCTACCCTTTTTCTCATGTGAGTTTGTGAAAATTAATCAACTTTATTATCATCCCCAAGTTAAGCATGGCATTAAAGCACTTTGATTTTTAAAGGTTGGCCGTCAGATTTTACCAATTACTTACCATCACAACACCGTCAATACTGGAAAATTAAACCATGGTGGTAAAACACTATTTCTGTTAACATACCTGGGTTTTAATCTATTGCATTCTTTCTGAGAGAGGACAAAAGTTCAACCTGTAGCTCATCATTCACTGCTGCTCCAGAAGCGTAGCTGAAATGGAGAGGATTGTTTGGAGCTACAAATGTGCTAAAGCCTATCAAATTCTGCTGTGGGTACTCTTGTTCTCATGCTAAGGAATAATTATTTGGAACTAAGTTTCTTGGCAGATGTGCTTTTTGTCATACCAGAAAACCAGGCTGAGCAGTGCAGTGTAATAAGTAGTTTCATGTAACAGGTTGTTCCAATTAGCTCATTCCAGGACCTGCTAACAGCACTTTCTCACATTTTTACCTCCAGCCAAACACAATAGTAATACCACCAGAAAACACAAGAGAACAATTACAATCAATCCATCAGTTCTAACTAAATGGCAATACATAATCAGTTACTGAGAGGTCCTGAGCTGTTTGTGTTGACTGATGGGGCCACCCTGAAGTAAAACCAGAGTGTGAGCAGTCTTACTGTGGTAATTCTGCTTGTGCTTCAAACTTAGCAGTTTCACCTGGCATGTTCTCACCTGAGACTTTCTTGAGCAAAACAGCATCCCGCTCTTCTGAGACATGGGGAAGATACCACCACCTAATTCTGTGTAAAAACTGCCTATCTTGGTTGACAAATCCATGCAATGCCACCTACTTCTTGCGATGTCCTGCTATCTGCAGCCATCATTTTCTATTGTAGGTGTTTGTTTTCATGGTAGCCTCCAGGAGCCATGTGGTATTAACTTTTGCCTTCTCTCTCTCCTTAGCAGCTGCAAGTCCTGGCTGGGTCTGATGTTGGTTTCCAGCAGTGCATGCCTTCTCATTGGAGTTTTTGGTTGAGCAAAATGCAATAGCTATTGAGAGAATTTCTCCTCAGTCCATGTTTTAGATCCCATATTTGTGCAGATCCAAGATATACAGAAGTGCAGAAACATCTGTGTGAACTTCTGTTAAGTGGGCCATCCAGTTTCACACTGCATTACTGTGAGAGTCAACTGTCAGCTGTAAGACAGCAGCTAGACCCATTCACATTCTCCAGGCTATCCAACAGACTTCAGAGAATTACAGTATTAATCTCTGTGTCAAAGGTGGGAAAAAAATTGAATCAAACAATCAAAATTGATGTGGTTCTCTCTGCGGTGGAGGCTGGCTCTAATGGCCTGTCAGAAGCCCACTCTGGTGTGGAACTGTGTGTGTCAGACCTGGGCAATGCTCGCCACACAATGGATTATTACACAAATGGTACCAGAGGAGCAGTTTCAAACAGCCCTGGAAAAAAAAAAAACAAAAACAACTATGATCTACAAAAATAGAATTGAAGAAATGATGATAACACTATAAGAGTCCTGAAGGAATTGAGGGTTCTGACCCTGAGAGGATTTTAACTAAATGGCTGCTTAGTTGATTGGATTTACTCAGGGACAGAGGGGTGGAGAAGCAGGAAGCAAAAAGTTTAAATGAAGCTGGATAGAGAAAAGATTCTCTAATAGATCAGACTGAACAATAGTAAGAGCTTTATTACAGTCTTGTTAAAATTCCCCCAGTTGAACAGTTATTCAGTTATCATGTTAAGATCCCACTATAACATGTTCCTAAGGGGATTTTTTTCAGTCTTAGAGATTGTATCCATGCCATAGTAGAAACAAATCAGTATTTCTCCAGTTTTTGCGCCAAGGGGAGACTGAATTCCTTCCTTGTGAGACATCAGCAGAGCTGTGCAGAGCTCATCAGCCCAACAAGAGCCAGGTATAAACCATTTAGATCAGACTTCTACAACTGCCTGTTCATCCAAGCCATAGAGAGTGTCTTTAATTTCTTATGCTTTCCTATGTACACCGAATTTGCTTCTTTTTTCTGCTGTTAAAATGTCCCTCTGGTTTTCCTTCATTGAATGGCATGTGTCTGTGAGTCTTCCAGCAACTCTTTGATCTCAGTTTTTAAATCTGCTACTAAGAATTACTGCTTTGTGGTACTCTGGATACATTCCACTGCTCCAAACATCAGCCTCCCTCTTCCCCCTTGTCTTCTAAACATTTCATTTGGCTGTAGCTCAAGAGCATTCTGATCTTACAGTAGAGCACTTCACCTCAAGTGATGGCTCTCCAGCTTCAATGATCTTTTGCTTTCTCCACCCAGGAAAATAAGTGGTAGAATCCCAAATGTATGTGATTGACTGCACATGCACCAAGGCATTGCTAGAGGAGTACTTATTGCCATACTTCATCCATTCCATACAGGCAAATTTGTGAAACTATCACACTAAGTCTAGTAGGGGGGTGGTTAGGTGTTTCTATACAAATGCAAAGATGAAATGTAGTGCAAAGAACACTGTCAGATGAAAATGTGTCAGCAGATGGCAAGCTGCTGCTGCTGCTGCTGCTGCTACTAGTACTATGGGTTTATTTGTTTCCGTAGCAAAAAATATGTAGGAAAAAAATACTCTTGGTCTACTAACTGAGCACATAGAATGCTGTGTGGATTCTTTAGGGCAACGTTTTACCTCTTTAGAAGAGATGTAATGCCTGCAATATGAACAGGGAGGTTGAACTAGATGACCTCCAATGGTCCTTTCCAATCTTAACCATTCTGTGATTCTGTGCATTATCAGTGACGTTTATACATAATCGTAGCAGCAGTGCTGTGAAATTGTTCTTTTTAAAATATAGCGCATTTACAAACTTCTTGAAATTACTAGTAGAAATTTATCTGTGTTTCCTTTAGTGATTTGTGGAATGCAGATGGACAGTTATATTGACAATTAATTTATAAGATTTGTAAATATAGGGATGAAGTCTGTGAATTTAAATCCTGATATAGGAATTAAGCTTTGCTTCAAGAGGCAGTTCATGATATTCTTTTGGAAATGCTGCAATCTGTTAAAGCTGAAATGACATTAAGATACACATACTAAATATATATTAGATAAATCTTAAGACTGAAATATGCAAATGTAGTTGCAATTTTTGTTTTTCCTGATGCATCTATTGATTTTTTTGATGACACCAAATTTGCCTCTTCTGATCTTTTAGCACTTAAAAAAAAAAAATAGCACTACCAGGGTTACTTTCATTATCATCAAATCCACAGTGGATTTTTCTGTTGAACTAGTGACTCACCTCACCTCAGTATTTACAAAGTACATTTGGTATATCTTAGATATTAGGGGAAGTAAATAGGTATATAAAACCAATTTCCAGTCAAATGCTGTTTGAGACTTTGGAGTAAATATTGCATTATTATATGCACTATCATTTATTATTTGCATTGAATAAAAACAAGACTCTGACCTTCAGTTATTCAATTGTTTTCTAGGACACAATGAAGGTTTTAGTAAGTGTAATTTAGTGGTCTAGGACATGGGCAAAAAGATGTGCAGATACAGACTGTAAGGAAAATGCTAATTATCTTAAATTTAATTACAGAAAAAGATCATGATGAGAATACATAAAAACACTTGAAATGCAGCCAAAACATTTTCCAAAGAACATTAAAAATGATTGCTGTTTACTAATCACAGATGATGTAGACACAAAGCTGCAGCAAGAAACACATTTAAATTTCACCTTTGTGGGTAGCAGTGGAGAATCAGGGCCAGATGCACAGAAAACTGGGACCTTAGTCTTATAAAAGAGTAATGTGTCTAAGGCTGAAGCAGAGCCTTTCCTATTACCTCTGAACCGTGCCAGCTGGACACCTCAGCAGCCTGCATAAATGACAAATGCGTCCACACAGACTTCCTCATCTCTGAGTACCAATGCACACAAATTGCATGATCTTTGTGAGCAGTCCTGCAGCTTTCAGTAGTCTTCTTTTGTGTTTAATGTAAAGTCTGAAGATTGCAGGTAGGAAAGAAATAATGGTATATGACAGCAGCATTACCTACTCGGTAATTGCAAGTGCTACGGATTACTGTCTCTTACATGCAGCTGAGAGCTTTCTTCATAGTGGCAGAGATGGAAGGTTTCACAATTCTGCACTTTCAGACAAGAAATATGTGGTAGCCAGGGTGAAGAAGAAAAATCTGTTTATTGGAAAAATTGTTTGTGATTATTGATTTTCATCTCAGGACTTTGACTTCCAGTCTCTTTGAAAGTACTGCTAATTTCTGACAAGCCTCATTTTTATATTGTTTTATGCCAAGCTGAATGTTGACTGTTCAGCCAAACTGAATCCCAGAACACTAATTTTTGTCCCCATTAAATGTAATATTTGAGGTTTAGATAAATCTTCGTTCGCGAAGCCTAGCCATGATGATGAAATTCATATGAGGATTAGGACATTCAAAATTATAGTTTCCTTTCATTCGAGTTTTTTCCAGTTTTGCTTAGACCACTTCTTTACCTCTGTTCCACTAAGGAAACAAAATGTAGGCAATTGGGCTGTTTGTCTGGCTGGCTTCCAGTTCTCCTTCCTAGTTTGATGTGAATAGGCAGAAAAGACAGCAAATAAAAATATCTATGGGGACACACTAATGAAAATTAATTGGACTTCTCACTTTGCTTCAATATCCAGGATATTAAAAGATAATAAAGGATATATCCTTTATTTTCTATAGAATACTACCATTTCTCAGACTGGTAGGTAATCTGAACTTAAACTTCCCAAATTTGAAAGTAAAATAAATGCATATTTTAAGGTAAGACAAAGGAGAAATCTTCAGGTAATAGTCAGACAATCCTGGGACAAGGGATCAGAATCATCATCTTGATGGTCTATATCAATCCCCTCATCCCACCCATATCCTTTTTTATCGTCTTGATAGATGAATTGATTACTCCAGTGGCAATTAGTCTTAAAGTGAGAAGAGGATAGAGGCCCGAGATACTGCAGGAGAGAAGGAAAGTACTGGAAAGGAAATAGAAGAGTGTGAGATGAATGGAAACGGGAATGCAGAGCAGTGCAGGTGAGCCTTGGCCCTGCATCCTGCACATGCTTTCTGCTAACAGTGAGATCTGGCCTGTCACTAACCTAGCCCCGCCATCTGTTGAAAAACCAAATCAGAGAGTAACGACCCATGGACCACAATTAGAAACCTCATGTAGCCTTGGCTGTGGATTTGGCATGTGTTTGCAAGATGTTTTCAGGGAGCTTTTGTTCTGACCTTTCAAGCAGTGAGAGTTGTGAGCTGATGTAGGGCTGGCCTCCATGCCTGAATAGGAGCAAAGGCTACTAGCGGAGCAAAACAAATACTTGTCAGAGCCTTGGGAAGGCTGCTGGGTGTGGCATGTTTGGGGAGAAAGGATTCATTATAATTTAGGCAAATCAGAAATCACTGTGGTTCGTAGACCCTTCAGGCTGCGCAACAGATGGTGGTGTTTTGGCTGGCGCAGGAGGCAGGTGCTAAAGCAACTTCCAGAGATAATGAAGCTGCAACCAGTGGAGTTGAAAAGAGTGCAGAGAATTAGAAGGCATAATACATTTACATGGAGAATAGTAGAAGAGGAGCTTTGAAGTTGAACTTGGACTTCAGTGGCAGCCATCTGACTTGTTTACTGCTTTTACGTAAAGTCACTGGTGACTGGAAAAAGGGAAACATTGCACTCATTTTTAAAAAGGGTAGAAAGGAAGACCCTGGGAACCACTGACCTGTCAGCCTCAACTCAGTGCCTAGGAAGATCATGGAACACTTCCTCCTAGAAGCATGCGCTAAGGCACATGGAGAACAGGGAGACCGATTCAAGAAAGCTAGTACAGCTTCACCAAGGGCAAGTCCTGCCTAATCAACTTAGTGGCATCCTTCTATGATGGAGTGACTACATCAGTGGACAAAGTAAGGCCTATGGATGTCATCTGTCTATGGATGTCATCTGTCTGTAATCTGTAAGGTCTTTGACATGGTCCCCCTTCTCTCTAAACTGCAGAGATGCATATTTGATGAGTAGACTGCTTGAAGAATGAGGAATTGGATGGATGGTCACATCCAGAGGATAGTAGTCAACAGCTCAGTGTCCAGATAGACATCAGTGACAAGTGGTGTCCCTCAGGGATCCATATTCAGACCAGTGCTATTTAAGGTCTTCATCAATGACACAAACAGTGGGATCGATTGCACCCTCAGAAAGTATACAGATGACATCAAGCTGTGTGGTGCAGTTGGCAAACCTGGAGGATGGGATGCCCTCCAGAGGGACCTGGATAAGCTTGAGAAATGGGCCCTCATGAATTTGAACAAGGCCAAGTGCAAGGTGCTGCTCCTGGGTTGGGGCAAACCCCAGTATCAATACAGGTGGGGGATCAACAGCCCAAGAGCAGCCCTCTCGAGAGGGACCTGGGGATGCTGGTGGATGAGAGGTTGGACAGGAGCCGGCAATGTGTGCTTGCAGCCCAGAAAGCCACTTGTGTCCTGGGC
Organism: Pipra filicauda; assembly: GCF_003945595.2. Lineage (NCBI taxonomy): Eukaryota > Metazoa > Chordata > Aves > Passeriformes > Pipridae > Pipra > Pipra filicauda. The sequence goes on along the minus strand of NW_024104565.1, from coordinate 2,575,502 downwards.
CATATCAAAAGCTGTGTGGCCAACAGGTCAAGGGAGATGATTCTGCCACTCTACTCTACTCTCATTAGACCCCATTTGGAATACTGTGTCCAGATCTGGGGTCCTCAGCACAGGAAAGACATGAACCTGTTGGAGCAGGTCCAGAAGAAGGCCACCAAGATGATCAGAGAGCTGAAGCACCTCCTAGGAAGACAGGATGAGAGATTTGGAGTTTATTGTGGCTTTTCAGTACTCAAAGGGGGCTCGTAAGAAAGATGGGAACAAACTTTTCAGCAGGGCTTCTTGTGATAGGACAAGTGGTAATGGTTTTAAACTAAAACAGGGAAGATTTAGACTATATATGAGAAAGAAATTTCTTACAGTGAGGGTGGTAAAATACTGGAACAGGTTGCCCAGAGAGGTGGTAGATGCCCCATCCCTGTAAACTGAGCAATCTGATCTAGCTGAAGATGTCACATGACCTTTAAAGGTCCCTTCCAACCCAAACTGTTCTATGATTCTAGATGGAAAAGAGATACGATGGCATAAGCAGCTTTGGGGTCCCATGGGAATGGTGTGAATTGCTGAAAATATGTAACCTTGTCAGGGCTGAGACATTGTAGTTATCATCTTTTATTGCTGATGTTTTCCATTCTCATATATCACTGAAAGAAGAGCTGTGCTGTCTGGGAGAAGTAAAAGTTGTGAAAAATGGGTATAGGTGATCCCTGAGCGTGGTGATATTTATGCACCAGAGCAATCTGCATGCAGAAAAAGCATTCAGCCAAGGAATGGGTCTTCACACGGCAGAGGATCTTCTTGGAGACAAGATCTTGTTGGGATTAATCCCAACCTGTCAATTTCTGGGTTTTCTTTCTATGGTTGAATTTCAGATTATAAGCCCTTGCTGGGCACACCTCTTCCAAGCCACAACT